>NC_065414.1:6892500-7517500 GCF_024362695.1 Pectinophora gossypiella | reverse complement strand
GAATTCTTTCTTGGAGTATTATTTATTTTTTTCCTTGAGCAACTCATGCAGAAGAAGAAAGGGAAAAAGCAGAGTGTGTATATTAATTTCCAACAGAGACAGTTTTTTTTTAAAATAATGTCATCAAATTCAATTTCGAAAGCGCCGTGGTTACCCAGTTGGAAGAACGGTTAAACTCTCATTGTGAGGTCGCAGGTTCATATCCCAACACGCGCCTAAGCCTATGATATTAGAATTCATGTTTGGATATTAAATGTTTATCGCGTGCTTAGCGGTAAAGACAAACATCATAAGGAAGCCTATTTTCGGAGGTGAGATGTGACTTAACCTGCAATTGGGCTGGTTTTCCCTTCGGAATGAAAGGTCCGACAGGCAGTAGCTTTTGTAAAATACCGGAGCTGACAAATCTTCAGGTTAGGTAAGCTGACCCTGTGAAAAACGGGATAACGCTAGGGAGATAGGTCCAATTCAATTTCGCGCCCAACACTCAGTTGTCAAATACTAAAGATAAAAGCGCAGAACGTCAACGTCGTTTACATTCATCTGCGCTAAGCACATTGTGCCAACTTTCAAGAGCCCCGGGACATCGCAGCGTGAAAGCGCCGCATCTGCCAACAAAGGGCTGTTTGAGCGCACTCGGCAAACACTACGTCATCACTATGCCACCCGAGAAAATATTGAGAGGTTCTCTATCTAAGGAAAAAGCAGCTTTTTAAATATGAATTCACAATAAAATTAGGAGTATTTTTTCTTACGTTAATGGCGCGGATGGAATTTGTCATAGTTTTGCCTCAATCCTAATATATCGTACATAGAATATACTTACTTATATATTCGTACATACAGAATTTAACAATTTACTACATGAATGAATATATGGGGTGCATTTAAAAAGCTCTCATCTCGTGTCTTTAATTGATTTGTATCAAAAAAAAAGTTAAAGTCACACATTTCGTTCGTTTGCAGTGTAAAATGTCCTTAGATAATTTTAAAAAGCGTGTTTTTTTTTTCATATAAAATGACATCAAATTTCCGTGAAATATTTAATAATTAAGTAAAATACCAAACAATTTTCCTCACAAAGTCTTTTAACGTGTGGCTTGTAAGGGCGCGTGTGGTCGCACGAAAGTAGATAATACCACAGTAAATATATATGCTTACTTTTCAAAACCATGTCTCGTGTCTCTACATCCTTTCTTACTGCTGTCCTGTGAAAATGATTTCAGGGAATTTAGGACTCTTTGTGACAAATTTTCAGATTTCGTATTACTTTGGAACAATTTCGTAATTAAGTTACAAAGTTCGTTAGAAATACAAAGCTTCCATTCCCTTTGGCAACAAATCGACAAACAAAATTACATTCCGTGACAAAAACACTTTATGTTATAGAGACGATGAATACGAGCAAGTATTTAAACAATACTACGATTTATTTAAATATTTCTAAGTAAGGTTTTGATATGTAAGTAAGTTTTTTGCTTGACTTACCACCCGCAGACCCGATAAAGCTTAACTGCGCTAGTTTTATAACGAAAACTGAAACAAAACTTCTTTCTAGTCTTAAGTAATAAGTCGGCATTCGATTTTATAGTACCTATTATTATCAATAAAAACAAAAAAAATATTATATAATTACAAAATGTCAATCAATTTCATGTCTACCAACTAGTACGACTGCACTATTCTTAAAAAAATAATGACTTACGCGTTTGAAAGTCTATGTATAGTACCTATAGACTCCCTACTAGATAAATACCTACGGACATGAACTTTTAAAGTACAGTCAATGGTTAGGTGGTAGTATCAAATATAGTACGCTTTCAAAACTGTATTAAAAACATAACATAAGCTGACGAATACTTCCCTATTGGTGTAGTCAGAGGTATATCTATCGCAAGATGAACTATGTATACAAACGACACCGAGCTTTCTGTTAAACCTATGTGATAGGTGGTAATCCATATCGCCGTTTATAATGTTCGAACCAATAGCGTTAGTGAAAACTGCACTTGAGATAAATTAATAACTCAATGGTACCATTCCGGTACCTACTGAGGTCCGAACCGGCGCTCCCCGTTTGAGAAACAAGCCCGCGAACCACTGTAAACTGTATTATACGTACTATTTTAATTAAGCGCATGTGTGTTGGATGTCGTTTGCCTTTCATAAAACCATGTCTAGACAAACTGAAGTCTAGTAATCAAGTTCTCAATGGTTACATAGTTAATAGTCGTTCCTTAACCAATTCTCATTATACTAACTCGCTCGTCTCTATAAATTCAATTTCGGGGATAATTTTGGAATTCAATTCTGAACTTGATAATTAATTACACAAGTAGTAGTAAATTATTATTAAATTTAGATATGAAATACAGTGTAAAAGTCGTAACTTTGTTTACTGCTAAAGAATCCTACTAGATAATTTTAGTCCATTAAAGTCAATGCAAGTATGTCCTCGGAAGCATTCGAAATAACAAAACATAATCGACCTTCTATTTTCTGTGATAGCGATTATAATTCCATGTAAAACTGAAAATTCTGATAGCGCGTACGATGCGAAAGAATTTTGATGTGCTGCCTACCTTAACTCGTTAACTTGTGTTCCGCAAGGAATAAAGTCTAAAATTCAGATTACTAACGGCATAACAAGAAAATATAGTGATCTTCCTTACCATGGGTACCTATGTTAAGATATCTTATCTATATATAGCAAGATAGAGATGGGACCGAATCGGTAGGTGAAAATCATCTTTGAAGCAAAGTGATAGACTTATAGCCTTAGGCACCCTCATAGTTCTGAAGGGGAAGTAAGATCCATGTCTCGCATCGACACGTTTCTTGACGATAATTTACTTCCAAGATTTCTAAGATCCCATAAAATAATACTTATTACAGATTTATGGTGGATAATTACGGATTTTCTAAGTCTCTTCAGATTGCAACAAAATTTTCATTCATAGATACGTCGACAAAGGTTTTAATGTAGGAGATGTGCGTATTATATTTTTGCCACTAACGCACTTGTATTTTATAGTGGAGTGAATGAGAACGAATCTCAAATGTATATACCTACCTTAGGGCCATATCTTATTTGGACACTAGCGAGCTGATTAGGATCTTGTATGCTGACGAAAATAATATTCGATTAGCGCTCGCGGCGGAAAAACTCGGATTTCAATTAACGGCTCTTGTTCCACACTGCTAACATAGACGGGAATTGGCTTGGCAGCGACACGGCGACTAAATTGCTGGCAACACTGGAGAAATATATTATTTTATTTTGCAACCCCATACCGGTGTTAACTACTGCAGACGCGGCCTTTTTGCGAACAAACGTGGATGCGGAAAGCCCTAATTGCGCAAATTGTTTCTTTTTCGACTTTTTGTCGCTTTAGTTGATTGTTGGTACGAATGCACAAACGAAAACCCGTTGCGGAATGTGAAATATTTGAACGGACTCTGACTTTTTGTGCTTTGAGTCATTTGATTATTACCATTGTTCCAAACAGACATTCTTTGTATCAAACAAAAATATTTTCAAAAATAGAACCCAGAAATACAGGATGTTAGTGACATCGTAACGAATACTGACGGGGATGATTCAGCTCCTCATTCTGAGTTAATATGAAGTGGAATTTTCCGTCGCAATATTCATGTTTTGTTTTTGTGTTTTTTTTTTTCATTATTTTCCCTATCCACATGAATTCAATATCCATAGTGTTACATACATGCCGATGTATCCTTGCCGTTTGATATTGGAAACATCCGCAAAGACCCTACACTATACAAAAACTTTATCTGCATTGAAAAACTTCGAGCTACGAAATGTCGACAGCAAAAAAGCATTATCTTCATAGAAAGACGACATTCTTCGGCCGGGAACTAGCATGTGTGCAATTGGCTCTTTAAGTATTTTCGCATTTTCCCTGCTTTGGGGGAGGATAATCGTTTTCCTGCCGACTATCTTACCTACCTTTTAATGGTAGCAGACGCAAAAAGTTTCAATTGTTACAGCCACTTTGCTATAATTGCGATATAACGACGGTAAAAATAAGTCCTCTGAGTCACGTGGGAGAGAACGGGAATTAAAACGTAACTAAGTCTGAGATTTTGTGTAGCAACAATTTACCTAATATGAACACAACGCGTCCAGGAAATGGAAATTCAAATACTTTTTTCGTTTTCATTCGACAACCATCTAATTATTATCACACTCTTTTCTTCCTATAATATAAATAAATAAACCTATTATTGTTATCTTTCTATTTTCAAATTTAGATTATGAATTTTATATTTATATAAATTTACCTAATATGAACACAACCCGTCCATAAAATAAAAATTCAAATACTTTCTTCGTTTTCATTCTACAACCATCTAATTATTATCACACACTTTTTGCTTCCTATTCTACTAGAATAACCCTATTATTGTTATCCTTCTATTTTCAAATTCAGATACCATAAATCAAGCAGTCCAATGCAAACTCACGTTCGTAAAAAGAACCAACAAATCCAAAGGGGAAACGTTCCTCGGAACCAAATGTTTTCAGCATGACTTACTTAGAAAGAGAGGTAAACAACTCGCAGAGTTATAAAGTAGATCTGATACTACAACAAACAAAGTGGGCAAATATTATGTTTGTGATGCCATAAAACTTTATCGCGCTATTTACCTCAATGTAACCATAGATAGGATTGGAAATGTGAATTTGATTTAAGGTACACTCCGGACACTTCATACGAAACACCTCGTTTTACACAGACACTACACATTGACCTTATCGTATGTGTGATGTCCGACGCCCATACGATTAAAGACTAAACTAAAATCGAAGGGGGGTAAGGTAAACCTAGCTCAGCCGCTGGTGGGGAGCGGAGAGTTGCCGTTCGATATGTAGTATTATTCCTTATTCTATGTCTAAGTGTCCTAATTGGAAAATGAATTGGACCACGTGACACATTTGACAGCACGGAACCGCATTTGTACCGCCTGTAATGCATTGTAGCCACGCGGTCACGTTATTTTGGAGTTTACTTTGCTCACAGTATAGCGTGCACCAGCAGTAGTCTAGCTCCAGCAAATGACGGTAATGAATGACAGAAAAGGATAGAAGCGTATTAAAATGTGATGCGATGCGGTCATATGTAGTCCAACCCTTACTCCCAAAAGACTTTTACTACTCAAAAACCATTGTCTTGGGCCTGATTGACAAATATATTAAAATGTATCAAACCGTTGACTTCAAAGGACTTGCATATCTCGTACAGGAGATTCGAACCCAAGGTATTTTGAATTTGGTATCAAACCTTTGAAGTGTTTTTACGACATTCCCGGGAAGACAAGCAGCTGAACGTTTTCAATGTTTTTTATTCGCTCCCAGAACAGCATAGAAGCAAGCATTTATCAAGGAATCTGCTGTCATTTCATTTTCCTTCAATTCTAGACAGCGTAAAAGTAATAGGAAAGAATTTTCTTCGCGCAAAAACAACCTAAGTAAATACGTACTGTCATGGTGAATATAAAGGAAGTGTTTACGAGATCTTTACTGAGTTGGTTTACTTAGCAGATTAGATCAGATGGCTGTAATCAATATCCTGGCCGAATAGTTTTGCAGTGTTTGGCCATATTAAGAGACTTTACATACGTACATACGTTCCTAGTACGTTACACGTATGTCTTTAGACATAAATATTTATTTAATTCACAAAGGATCTTTAATATATTGAATTTTCCGTACCCAATCAACCAAGTAGAAACCTACGTCAAACTTTTCTGCAAGTCACAGTTTCTTCGCGAAAGACCAAGAAAGCTGTTAGCTTAATGCACACAGATCCAGGAAAGCCGGGAACAAAACAAATACTCGCTTTCTTAATTTTGTGTACGGTCACGAGCACTAAAATGTGTATACACTCTGGTACCATGTCACATTAACTTTTTTGAAAAATTGTTCTGTAAGCCACACTATAAGCATAGAATAAGGAATATTAATTACTACGTATAGAACGGCAACGGAACGGCAGCGGCTGAGCTAAGTTTACCTCACCCCCTCGCAGACATAGTTTAGCGAATAACACATGCGCGTGTAAGATAACGTCCATATGTAGTGACTGTGTAAAACGAGGTGTTTTGTATGAAGTGTCTGGGATGTGCTAAAAGTCAAATATGTTATTGCGACAGAATTTTAAAGTGAGAACATGACATTGCTCCTCACTGTACACCGTGTAATTTTAATGGCTTAGAAAATCTCAAAAGTGTAATAATGTTATGTGTTCCAATTTCAAAATTATTTTAATGAACACTAACTGACTCCAATGTCTTTTCACTCTTATTTATTTTCTCCCTCTGGATAGGCCCACGAGAGAAACAGTTATCTTGATGAAGTACATTATAACTTGTTTTTATTAAAAGAATTTGCAATATAAATATTTACTCATAGCAGTCTGCTTGCCTAGCGTAGGATAATGATAATTATCATTTATTATTTGAACAAAGTTCACTGTGCCTATAATTATTTTTCTTTGCAGTTGTAAATAATACAAAACAAGCGTTCTACACCGGCAGCTCTGTAAATAAATAGCACACAGCCGATCTCGAGACAAAACTGAATTCCCAGAAAACGGGACAGAGCAACAACGGAGCATTTCTAAAAGGAACAGAAACCATGAGTTAAGTGTTTTCGCGATCCAAACGCAGTCGGCAGAAAATTGATATAAACCTGTTGTGGGCCCCTGCTCCGTTTGCTCAGGTGACGACGTTGACTTATTTGTTTCCCCACACCCAAGCAAATATCGCCCCTACCAACATTAAATAGAGACTACTTTTTATAACGCCTCTGAATAATAGAAGCCAGAAAAATGCACCCTGCAACAGTCAAGAGACAGTAAGCGTTGTTTGCAAGAAAACAAGAGTGTAAAATAACGTATCAACTATACGCGCGTAGGTTACTATATACGTGTTTTGAATATTTAAACTTTTTATTTGAAGATCTGTTGTAGGTAGTTCCATTGTGATGAGAGGGCGCAAACCCACTGATTGAAACTGAGTTAGAGCCCTCAATGCTCCCCATTTTGTCCAACAAAATAGTGAATACTATGCGAGGCAAACCCACAAGGCACCACGTCAAGAAATCTTAGTAAAATATTATAGGCAATATACTGAAATACGTAAAGTCTGTTTTAACAATTGAAATTTAACTTCATAACGCTGACATTTCCAGGCACAATTGTTAAACAACGGAGTTTGGATTTTAAAAGGACATTCAGGCTTACGACTTTAAAAAGAGGATACTTCAAAAGACACCAATTAAATGTAACCCTAATAAGATTATTGTCTTACTTTACTGACGTTTAGAATATTTAGATTATTTTCAATCACGCCAAAAAATCAATCGACCACACCATTAGTCTCAGGAATTGAATCAAAATTCCGTACGCACGAGGAGAAGTGTCCGGGTAACGAAGACAAATCAGACGCGACTGTCCAAGCAGGTCACTCGGATGGACACCCCTAAGACACAGGACAGAAAGCCATTAAGTCAAGATAGTGGTATTTATCTTTTGTCCCTTCCTCCACCTTGAAAGGTGACGTAGAGGCTTCGATTACCAACCAACTGTGACGGATTTGGTTTTCGTAATAGAGCAGCAGGTATTTGTCAAGACTTATGGCCCCTGATTTTCCGTAACTCTTTCAGATAACAATACCTTTTAATCTAAATATTATTCGAAAACAAAAATTAAACAAAAAAAAATATTCTCGATATTTAGCACGTTACCTTCATACAAAAATATAGACCCACATACATACACAAATTATGTTAATATACAATTTAACGCATACATGCATATATGTAAACTCATGCTCGTACTCCTAATGATGGAGGATGAGGAGGTTAAATTTGCAGCAACTGTTGACACAAACTCCTAATGTGGAGACGATGAACCTTATGGTGACAATTGATCAGCCTAAGTATATATGATAATACATTTAGTCTATCGTGTTAGGAAGGATTCGGACGGTACTATCTATTATCATTTGGGTTCTTATCTCATTGTAATACGCTTTAAATAAATGCTAATAAAAGTTTTATCATAAATTTTAAATTGCGAACTACTCATATCGACCACATGTGTCTGAGTTGTAAAATAATGTTTCAAACAATAGTATGGAAACCATTATAACTACGTGAAACTTAGAACGACCACAAGTTCGCATGATTCATATGGCTATTTTCGCAATAAATCCTTTGCGAATTATTCTCATAATAATTATACAAAGCACGCCGTGTATGGAATTTTAATTTCATGAATTTCTACATACGTAAATTTTAATTAACTCGCAAGTTCTTAAGCACACGCAATGCACAGGCATTTCTTTTAAAATATTATAAGTACTGTATTTTACCTCAATTATAATACAAAACAAAACCACAAACACCGCAAGAAAAATAACATTTACAAACAGGACAACAAAAATAAAAAAATAATAATTCATAATGATGTTTTGAAACTCTTATCGTTAATTAAGGTTTATATTCGTTGTAGCACAAAGGATACGAACAGTTTTTGCTCAAACTGTAAAGTTTAAAAACTAACAATCAATTGAAAACTTTAAGACATATTTTATGCTTCGAAACGCACGCTAAGCTGTTGGTCCCGGGCTACTAGCCCAAATATCTCCACCAACCCGCAGTGGAGCAGCGTGGTGGAGTATGCTCCATGCCCCCTCCGGTTGATTGAGGGGAGGCCTGTGCCCAGCAGTGGGACATGTATAGGCTGTTTATGTATGTTATATAAGACTTATTTGATATACTAGCTTTTGCCCGCGACTTCGTCCGCGTGGAAGGATTTTCCCACTAATTCCCGTTCCCGTGGGAATTTCGAGAATTCCTTTCTTAGTGCACCTCTACGGTACCTAAGCTACGTCCCTTCCAAATTTCAAGTGCCTACGTTTAGCCGTTTAGGCTGTGCGTTGATATGTCAGTCAGTCAGTTTCTCCTTTTATATATATAGATTTATATTATATATATAGATGAACACAGGTTTCGCTTCAGAATATAAACACAACAAAAACAATGTGAAGTATGTCAGGACCAAAGCAAATGAAATTCCATAGTCTCTGCTTACCTCGGTGGGAAATAAGCGTGAGTTTAAATATGTGTGTTACTTCAGAATAAACTATGCAATAAACATTCCCTCAAACTATAATAAACCTCCCATTAACCGTCATAAATATCAAAATATACCCTTTTTCTGTACATCACTACGATTCTGACTACCTGAACCTTTGATTCATGCGAAACTACTTCCATTCGCGTGCGAGGTTGAATCTAAAAAAAAATATATGTAAATTCAAAAGTTATTATCGAAAGAACACGTCAGCGTTCGCTTATAAAAATTGCTAGAATTGGATACGGTCTAGTATTTAAGGGCTTGAACTATTTATAATGATTGATGGTGGCAAAAAAATGTGAGGCCTGCTTCTGTTTTGACCGTAAATTATGCGTCGGCTGTTGTTAGTCATTAAGTTACCTTACCTTTCACAAATCGTGTAAATCTTTTAGTAGTAAAGCTATGAAAAAGAAAATACCTACTAATCAAATCAGCTTCCGTGGTCTAGTGGTAAGAGCGTTAGGCTCGCGATCTAGAGGTCCGGGTTCGATTTCCGATGGGGACATTGTAGAAATCACTTTGTGAGACTGTCCATTGTTTGTTAAGGACACAGGCTTGAATCACCTGATTGTCTGAAAAAAAATAAGACGATTCCGTGCTTCGGAGGGCAGGTGATATTTCCACACAAATAAATTTACATTATCCATGTATTCATTTACGATGTTGTCAAGTGTGTTGAATAAAGTTTTGTAACATATTAAACAAAAACGAAATTCGAATCTGGCTTGAATACTTAGATTAAGTTCTTTTTTTTAATTTCGAACTAAATAAATTGAATATGTCTATAAAATGAAATCAATGTATCGTTAGATAAAATTGATTCATCTCTCGTGTACGTCGACAAATCTCAGTGGCAGTATCAGGCTTATTATTGAGGTCCTGAGGCTCCATGAAGCACCGAATCATATTACTTTTTAAAAATCAAGTGACTCAGCCTGCAATGTCCTAACTAAACCAAGAACCCTGTATCACAAAGGGATGATCATGTCTCCACTGGGAATCGAAATTAGGACCTCCACATCGTGCGTGGACACTCTAACCATTAGACTTTGACGAGAGAGGCCGATAAAAAATGTTATCATCATCATCACCAGCCCATTAACGTCCCCACTGCTGGGGCACGGGCCTTCCCTATGGATGGATAGGGAGATCGGGCCTTAAACCACCACGCGGGCCCCGTGCGGATTGGTGGTTATTAACGACTGCTAATGCAGCCGGGACCAACGGCTTAACGTGCCTTCCGAAGCACGGAGGAGCTCGAGATGAAAACTTTTTTATTTGTGGTCACCCATCCTATGACCGGCCTTTGCGAAAGTTGCTTAACTTCAACAATCGCAGACCGAGCGCGTTTACCGCTGCGCCACCGAGCTCCTCTAATATAAAAAATGTATTAGAACACAATAAAAATACTTTAAATCCTTTCCACGACAATTTTTACGAACGCAGAATTAACGCAATGATTCACCGTCGCTAATATTAAAACAAAATCGATAGTCCAACTCTATTACACGCTTAGTCACCCTTAAGTTAATTGCAGTACTTATCAACACGATAAAATCAGTTTGAATGTGAGTAATATGTATTTATAGAGGGTGTTTAGTATACAATGATCTTTTATTCATTGTTACTATGTAAGTATAAGATTCGGTTACGTTCGATTCGAATGTGTAGTGATAGATGAAATGAAAATAAATTGTTTCTCTTCTTCTACTATCGTGTGGGTTGCTAGGTGGACTACCAACCCCATCAACCCTGGTGTCAGGGTTACTACTGACCCGCCAAAGGACGCTGACATAAAGGCCCGTGACATGGCTTCTATAACGACTACTAACTTACATCAGTAAATAGTAACCGGGAGCAACACGCGTATGTGTCTTCCGAAGCACGGATCATCTTACTTTCGGACAATCAGGTGATCAGTCTGTAATGTCCTAATTAAACTAGGGATCACAAAGTTTTTCATATACTGGGCCGTCAGTAAAATAATCGCATTATGAGCGATGAGTTAGACCATTATAAATATTAAACATAAACAAAAGCTCACGGCTACCCACCCAATTGGGCTAGTCAGAGGTAAATCAAATCAAATAGACTTTATTGCACACAGATATTTAGCAACAGTACTAATGGGCGGCCTTATTGCTCTGAAGCAATTTCTTCCAGGCGACCACTACCAGGAATCAGCCATTAAAAAATAGATGCGGAACGGTGCAACAACAACGGGTATAAACTGCAGTCAAACATCTATCGCAAGATTTAAGATGAACTAAATACCCACGCTTCTGTCCTTTCTGTTAGACAAATGTAATGATAGTGGGTGAGCCTTAGCGACGTCTATAATATTATAGATTTTTTTGGTACATCACTCAATATCAGAGTATGTGGAACGGATCCCCATCACGCTGCTCCACTGCGGGTTGGTAAGGTAAAGAAGCATCCAGAGTCCATTTAGAAAAGTATAATACGGCTAATGTTTATTTATAGAGAGTGTTTAGTATCCAATGACCTTTTTCTTCAAGTTACTAAACCACACGAAATGCCCCAGTTTGGTGCATGAGTCATACCAACCAACAACCTTGCGAGGTTATAAATGATGCCTTTTGCATAATATCGATCGTTCCTAGTAATACAGCCGAGAACGCATAGTATTTTAGCTCAGGTTTTATTTATAACACTTCAGGATGACGTGTCGTTGTTTATAAGGCAGCCTTTAGTTTGTTAATACTTTGTTGAACACCTGGAATTAGTCCTTATTTTTTATATAACATTTTACTGCAATATCTGTCAGTCCTAGTTATATACATATATATTTTATTATTACTGTTTTCATTAAAAATAGAACGACAAGGTTGACGTGTCTTTGTTTATAAGGCATCCTTTAGCTTGTTAATACTTTATTGAATACCAGGTGGTATTAGTCCTTATTTTTTATATAACATGGTACTGCAATATCTGTCTGTCAGTCCTAGATACATATACATATAAGTATATTTTATTATAACTGTTTTTATCAAAACTGGTTTTTAACGACAGAGCGATTGAGTCCTTTGTAATAAGATAGATTATCATATCGGCGACGGGCTAATTTACTTACCTACATCAATACAATTCACCAGAATAATGATTCTTAGGTCTTCGTATCAAAAGTTTCATTCTAATTGCTTGTGGCTCTGCCTGCCCCGTTTGGTACATATGTACTAGAAATAAGAGACGATTAGAAGAGGCAAATATATTTGCCGCAGTCTAAAACACGTCGTATACAATTTTTGTAAGATGCGATGATGTTATTAATACAAGCAAGTATTTTTAGGTACTGTAAATGTACTAACATAAGCCCGGTAGCAAATAAGTCACTTGTTCCATACAATCGATTGTGATATAAAGAGTAATCTAATCTCGTCCTTCCTTTCACCAACTCAATATTATAATCTAAGACGCAGAAGTGAGTAAACATTAAAAAAAAACAGTAACTAAAGTAACAATTTATTAATTTTATCAAAACATTAAACTAATATGGATCAAAGTATTTACGAGTAGGAAATAACAATATTTCAAACCACACAGGACTTGTAGAACTCGATGTAGCTCCGTGAACGATCGCCAAACGAATGAAACGAGTCGCTGTCATCCGCTCGTTTTTATAGGCGTCAGGTGTGTTTACAATAACAACCTATTTTTATGCTAACACGGCCTCTCCTGATTCCGCGTCGTCCTCGACCGCGTTAACGTCGAGTAATTCGTCGATAGCATCCTGAGCCAGTAGTTCCGAAGCTGTTACGTTGGAAGCTGTCTCGTCATCGCTCAAATTATTATATTCTGGTGCCGAGGATGAGTCCAGGGCCGGAGATGGGCCTGGTACTTTGGAGGGACCGGCAGCCACCTCTTCCACTTCGTTATCTGAAACATAGGATCTGTTTTCCTTTTGCAACCTCAGCCACCTTATGCCTCTCTCTTCCACACCTTGTTCATACATCATCAACATTCGTCCGCTTTCAATAATATTCTACGTAAAAATTAGTCGTCCATCATCCCTCTACAGGCTTAAATCTTCCACACATTCATCTACTACACACACCTATGAGACGTCTCAGATTCAAGTCTACACACACTGTCTTACGTTGCCAACTAATACAAACAGCATGGTTAGCAGCTTCTATTAGTTAACTTTTGCGAAAAGATAAGCTCCGCAGAACCTGCATTTTCGCCACCATGACCGCAGTCAAGGTGAATACATCCAGCGTTAGCCGCAGCAGGACGCTCAAACAGAATGTATTCGTGATGTTGTGTAGTACCGCAGCACCACACTAGTAGCAACCTTCGATGACCGCGGCCAAAGAAGAAATACATCCAGCGTTAGCCGCAGCAGGACGCTCAAACAGAATGTATTAACGAGGACCCGCAGGACCAAGTTGTTGCCATGTTGCGTTGACTGTGTAGTCTAGCAACCACCATATAGGAGGGAACCGCAGTTCTCAACCCATCACAACCTCCTTTCATCTCCTCGCGAGTTTTATTGTGATTTGATTATCAATAAAAACAATTAATTTGGTCTGTCAAGTCTGTCTGTTTATGTCTACCTAGTTATATGAAAGTGGATAGAGAGGGACACTACAAGAGAAGGCCTTTTGTTAAATGAAGAAAAAGGTTTTCGACTGGGAACAGAAGGGAGAATGACAATCTAAATCACAACTTTTATACCCGTCGAGAAAATAAGATTCGGCTGCTCACTTACTTTCAAAGAAAGCGGCGCAGGTCTCAGGGCACCACTCTCCTCGCCAGGGCACCATATATTCAGCCGCAGCCTGTGTGGTTTTCCCATATGACCCGCTAAGCAGCTTTAGTTCATAACGGCCACTCCGCAGAGCCTTTTGTACTCGGTACGGCCCACGCATTCCAGGATCAAGCTTCCCCGTTGACTGGGAGTACTTGATCACGAACACAAGGTCGCCGATCTGAAACACACGAGCTGGGCGACGAGTCGCATTAGCATAACTATCCTGCTGAGCGCGATTGCGCTGCAGCAAATCACTAGCCCTGGTTCTACACATCTCGCGCCATGCTGGACGATTGGGCCGCGCATTGTCAACGGCCAAATCACGGATCAGGCTCCGGATCACTGGTGTGGCGCCGTCCAAGCCTACGAGCAAATTTAGAGGCGAAGACTGGGTAGTTTTCTGCTTAGTGATGTTGAGTACCAATTGCAGTTTCCACAGGGATTCCGACCACGACACACTCTCGTTGGCAGCCTGGATACGAATCATGTTGAGCAAAGTTCTTATGTACCTCTCGACCTGTCCGTTGGAATGGTGCATCTCAGGCGTGATGTGGTGTAGGTCGCAACCCATTTCGTTGATCCAGCTGACGAAGTTTCTTGCCTCGAACATGCGACCCCGATCGGTCACTAACAATTTTGGCACACCAAACAGAGAGATCATGTTCGAAACGGCCCGCTTAAGCTCCTCCGTATCCTGTCTAACGATGGGGTAAAGAAGGGAGTATTTAGAAAACGCGTCCACCATCACCAGCACGAACTTGTACCCATTTGATAAAGGTAAAGGACCCAAAGCATCAGCGTGTACTGTCTCAAAGGGCGCCTCCGGTTTCTGCCAAGAAGTAATATGTTGATGAGGAGCTCTAGGCACACGTTTGCGGGAAATACAAATGAGACAGTGCCCTATATACTTAGCCACAAATTGCCGCAGACCGGGGAACCAAAAATGCTTTAAAATCAAGTCCAAAGTTTTCTCGATGCCTACGTGTCCGTGCTCATCGTGGAAAATGCGCAGGAGGCTCAACCGATGCCCTTTGGGAATGTAGCACAATTGCCTCGGTTCTTCTCCCATTGGGGAATAACGATAGAATAGTAAGCCATTTTCATGAACGTAGCGTCGAGGATCGAGTTGGCCCTCCTGTAACTGTTGAATGAGTCCCTGGGTTTCGTCGTCAGCAGCCTGCGCCATTTGAGCCCAATTACGTGAATGAACAATGTGGTGTACCTCAGCAGCAGGATTGCGACTTAAATAATCCGCATGAGACATCTGTGTTCCCTTTCGATATTCGATCTCAAATGTGAAATCCTGGAGATATACCCACCATCTTGCAACTCGTGGAAGTAGGTCCTTCTTTCGTTCTGTAGCTTTAAGCGCGTTACAGTCGGTAACGACTTTAAATTTGAGCCCTATTAAATAGTGGCGGAAATGTTGTAACGCCCTAACAACCGCTAAGGTCTCCAGTTCGTAGGAGTGATACCTACTTTCCGCACCCTGCGTAGTCTTGCTGTAATACGCGACGACTCGTTTTTTGCCATCCTTATGAGTTTGCACCAATACAGCACCATACCCAATGCTACTAGCGTCTGTGTGGAGCTCCGTCGATAGCTCGGGGTCGAATATAGAAAGCACCGGCTCGGTAGTAAGTCGAGTTATGATGTCTTGACGTGCCTTTTCTTGCTCACATCCCCAAATAAAAGGTACATCCTTCTTGGTGAGTCGCGATATACAAGCGGTTTTAGAAGAATACCCCTCTATATAACGCCTAAAATACCCTGACAAACCTAAGAATTGTCGCACTTGCCTGACATTAGCCGGCGGTGTGGAATTTACCAATGCTTCAACCTTGCGAGGGCTCGGCTTCACCTGACCCTGCTTAATAACTCTTCCCAAATACTCAACTTCCTGGGTCAAAAAGGAACACTTGCGCAAATTAATTGAAAAACCAGCTTCCGTGAGTGTTTTAAGCACTTGTTTCAACAATTCTATACCTTCCTCAATTGTCGAACTCAGAAGAAGTACATCGTCAACGTAAACCAGTACAGTACCTGCCTCTATGAAGCTTCGCAAAGTCTCGTTGATAATACGTTGGTAAACAATAGGAGAGTTTGTCAACCCGAAGGGCATCTTGACAAACTCATAATGTCCCTCCGGTGTGACAAATCCCGTCTTGTGAATCGACTCTTCCTCGATTGGAATCTGGTAAAATCCAGTAGCCATATCGAGACTTGAAAAATAATTGAATTTACCAAGACGGTCGATATGGTCGTCAATGAGTGGCATAGGATACCGATCCCGAACAGTGATGCGATTCAGGGCTCGGTAATCCACACACATTCGGTCCGTTCCGTCTTTTTTCTTCACGAGAATTATCGGACTCGAATACTGAGACTGAGAATCCCTAATAATGCCCTTATCTTTTAAGTCAGTTACGATATCACGAACCTTCAGTTTTTCTTGGTGTGAAAGTTTATAGGGACGATAAGCGACAGGTGTATCGTCTGTCAAACTGATGCACATCTTACCGGTCTTAACCGTGGTCGCCGCGGTACCGGTTATGAGAAACTCTGAGTATTCATCTAGGGCAGACAACAAAGCCTCGCGTTCAGTACCCTGAAGGGGCGTGTTAATGGAAACTTGATCACTAACTACAGTACTAACCGTTTTCGGACGCTCTTTGCAATGCGTAATGTACTGTGCGTCTTTCGTGCGTACATAAGTGACGCCATCGCGGTTCAATATATCCGTACCCACGATAATCGGAGTGTTCATAAAAGACGCCGGTACCACCACAAAATCGGCTTCGATAGAGATTTCGTTGAACTCTACCGTAAGAGTCACACAACTATCCGCCACGATTTCCTGACTACCTAACCCTTTTAAGGTGCAACTGAAAGGTTTGAGTTGACAAGAAAAATGTTTCAGTATATCCGATGAAATTAAAGAAATATTAAGTGCACCACTATCGATCAGCACATCAACAGGGATACCTTGAATAACGGCTGTTGTAAGATCACTATGTTTCTTTAAGGTACTTGGCATTTCCGTACATAAATTAACTTTACGTTTGTTACGAGGTTCGGACCTATCCTTCGCAAAACAAGTTTGTTCCGAGTGACCCGGCTTCTTGCAGAACGAGCAAATCTTTAGATTACTCGCACCTTTAGCATCCTTAGAAGTCCCAGGGTCCGAATTTGCAGTAGTCGTATCTAATTTCGCCTTCTTACTACAACGGAAACTTTTATGTCCAAGCTGACCACAAACATAACATTTTACCTGCGACAATGACGATGATTCGCCAGTTATTGGTCGCTTCCTAGTGTTTGGCATGCGCATATCTGGTTTGTTACGGCTAGGCTTGACATAGAGAGACATAAACGAAACCAAATTTTCGGGAGTCAAATTTGCATTAGCCGCGGCAGCCCTAACTTGTGGGTCGGTAATCCCCCTTATAATAATAAGAATTATGAGTTCCTCACTAAGTCCTTTTACAATTCGAAGTCGCATCAACGTTCGCCTGGCATACTCTGCGTATGTAGTGTACTTGTCCGAGTTAGTGTTCATCACATCATACAAGATATTTGCGTAATCAAGTCTACGTGGGCACAGCGACTTAAACTCTTGCACAAAATTGCACCATGTACGATCGTTTGAAGTCCATTCGTTAAGCCAATTCCGCGCATCACCTTTAAGACAACCCGCAACTCGTGATAAACACTCGTAATCGTTCCAATTATTCGTAAGTTTAGCACGTTCGACCTCCTGGCACCACGACTCGATATCGTGAGTAGACGGATCAAAGTTGGAGACGTAGTAATCCGTTCGAGTGGACCTCAATGATTTTATTGCGTCGACTAACTCCTGTGTGGAGGTAGAAGATGTAGACGGAATCACGGGAGTTGCACGGGCAATGGTGTCATTCGGTTCGGAATTATTTTCGTTCCTAACGACCGCACTCGCAACCACCTCGGAATAGTCAACATTGTTTACATCTGTGGTCGAGTTATGAAGCACAGTATCAGATTTAGATTGCCGTACTTCAGGGCGAGAAATCACTATCGATCGGGAACTACTTGAACAATTCTCGCTAATGGGGTCGTTATTAATCGCAGTAGAATTGTGTGCAATCGGATTATTCACACCAGCATTTTCTAACACATTAATCCGAGTAAGAATTGAGTTTAGGGTCGTATCTAATCGATTGAGGAACTCCTCTCGCTCAGGAGTACGAGTACGCGCCCGGCCACGTGTCCTCCTAACTTCATCGCGTCGTCGAGCCCTGCTCCGCGAGATTCGATCTCGACTGCGATCGCGGTTGCGGTCGCGATCGGACATAACCAATAAAATCAAAGATCAAACAACAACAACAACAAAAAAAAAAAAGTTCAATGAATACTTTGTTCCACACAGTAATTAAAACAAAAAGAAAATTAAAAAGGTGGCAAGCGGTTTTTTTTTTAAATAAATGAGCTTGAGAGTTCGAATCCCACTTCTGATCTAAGACGCAGAAGTGAGTAAACATTAAAAAAAAACAGTAACTAAAGTAACAATTTATTAATTTTATCAAAACATTAAACTAATATGGATCAAAGTATTTACGAGTAGGAAATAACAATATTTCAAACCACACAGGACTTGTAGAACTCGATGTAGCTCCGTGAACGATCGCCAAACGAATGAAACGAGTCGCTGTCATCCGCTCGTTTTTATAGGCGTCAGGTGTGTTTACAATAACAACCTATTTTTATGCTAACAATAAGATATTGCCAGTTTCATTTAATACTTCCCAAGATTATCTTATCTTGGTTACCTTCTGAGCACTACTTGGTAATCCCCCTAATTGTTTATCTTTTAGCTTTGCAGGAAAACTTAGATTTCTGTGCCTAAGGTCTGAAGGTGGGGTCGCATTATAGCTCGGGGCGTCATCATTTGAAGAGAATTATGTTTGAGATGAACGCTCCAGAGTGGACCGATAGCGATAGGTACTTATAGGAGATGATCACCTTTACGGTAAGGGTAATATAGTCATCCAGCAGAACTTGGAAAGCCTGCTCTCTGTTACGCACTGTAATTACTATATTCATCATAATCGGCCTTAGACGTCTTACACGAATCGTTGTCTCGTAGAAGAGGTAGCCATGTTCTTTGTTTCATGGCCGGGCAGACTAATTCTGGAGCGATTCTACTACATACTCTATAGGAGAAGTTCCGGTGGCCTAATCGCCAGTGTTTGAAACCAGACGTCATGACATTTACGCCTATCAAAAACACGCTTTTTCCACAATTCTCGATCTCCGGCGAGCTTATCACATACCACGTCAATAAAAAAAAATGCTCATCTATTAAGACAATGTTTTAATCGCATCAGCGATCTCCCAACGGCTTTCCGTGTGCTATGGCGCTATGTAAAACACATGGTAACGAAATATTAATACGACATGATAGATACTTAATATTTTTATCAAACTAGAAACATAACCTTGACCTGATCCTACGAATTCGACGTATTGTAGAGGAAACGCGTGGAAGGTATTAACAATGGTGGAGGAAGATTTAAAATATTAATGATAATGATGCCTAACGAAATTATTTCCCTACAAATATTTACCTATTTTCTTATCACATCACTAAATTATGAACCACCTTCTTGTCGATGTAACATTCTCCGTGCTACTTTGTTAGGAAAGTTGTATGTTGGATAGTTGCATGATATAAACTATATGTACTGAGTCAAGATATTGCTATCTTAAATCAGTTTTCCTTAAAACTGTCAAATTCGTAATGATAAACAAACATGTCATTCTTCAAAACATTGACTCGCTTAGTTTAGTGATAAACAAAATATATTTACTTCACCGTTAATTATTATTATACTGCAAATAATTTATTGATAAAAAATGACAATAAAAATAGACTATCCACCACAGGTTTCGTCAGAGCACATCTTATTTAGCCCACTGCCGGATAAAGGCCTCCCCTTGATTTTTCCACTCCTCTCGACTTTGCGCGATCTCCGGCCAATCCCACCAAAAACAAAAACATAAATAACAAATATCCATGTTTCTGCCTAAACTAAACACCCTACGGTTAAAGTTAACCGTTAGTCATCATTTTCTCGTAACTATATTCTTGGAACCCCTTTGATCGTAAATAGGCACTAATAAACAACCCAGGCCAATTCTCACGACTACAACCGGATTTATGATTCAAAAAATTTACATATAATAGGAATCATTGTAGAAAAATCTTGCGACCATCCGTCCAAGTCATAGGCCATTTCCTAGTAAGGTTACGTACCTATATGGGCCAAAGAATCGTCCTGACTAATACTAATAGCAGTTATTATCGTAGTTAACTGTCAGTTTTTTTCTTTTAAACTAGTTCAAGGTTACAAAGCTTTTGCAAGCTCCGTTGTTTGTTTTTATTTTTTTGTTATGACTCAGTTATATAAACGGCGTATAGTTAATTGCGTCTGGTGTTTCCCCGAGACTTTAAAAGAATACGTCGTTTTATTTCAATAGAATGACGATGCGGTTGAAGAAGTATTTATTTATTTACTAAACAGTTTATTGTACATAAAAAAAAATTGAAGTAAATTGTATATGAATGCTGATTTTGAACTTTTTTATCAGTTTTTTTTATTGATTTTGCACAAGTTATTTCGAGACTTTTGCAAATAACATGTGGTCTAGATTAGACATTAGTGAAACACCATATTTATCAAGCAGCAGTATACAGCCATAAAGTGGATTAGAAGAAACATACTAATATTGTTACTTATTAAAGAAATAAATTGCGTTTGAATGATGATTATGATTTTTTTTCAGTTGTTTGGTTGATTTTGCACAACTTATTCCGAGACCTTTACAAATCAAATGTGGCCTAGATTAAACACTAGTGAAAGACCATATTCATCAAGCAGCAGTATACAGCAGTAGAGTGGATTAGTAGAAACAAACTAATAATGTTACTTATTGAAGAAGGAAACTGTATATTATGAATAATGATTGTATTTTTTTTTTTTCATTTGTTTGGTTGATTTTACACAATTTATTCCGAGATCTTTGCAAATCACATGTGGCCTAGGTTGAACACTAGTTAAAGACCATATTCATCAAGCAGTAGTAAGCGTAGTAGAGTGTATTAGTAGAAATGTGCTATCATTGTTAAAGAGTTATTTTGATAATGACAAATGTCAATCAAACATAACATTTGATTACTCAAGAAAAACAAAACAAAAAGGCTCCATAAAACATATCCGAGAATGCCTAAACCCTCAACGTTATATTAATACCACTTCTTATTCCTAACTCTTATTTCCCTACGCGTACTTCCCGCATGCATACGACGATAAATTCGCTAAAAAATACACATTCATCATAAGGAGCTGATCTCTGGCGCGGATTAGGGAGATTTATGACGTAACATGACATACTTGATCGGAGGAATGGAATGAGACAGTGGGAGTGGAATGCCTGTGGGTTGACTGTTTGAAAAGGTAACTAGCGATGTACTTAAGGGGGTAAAATATTTTGATTCGTAATATTTGTATCTCTACACCGCTATATTAAAGGTACCAGATAATATTTTGAATTTGTCAGAAAATAAAATTGAAGCTCATGTGAAGCTTATTACAAGATTAATGATTACCTTAAATGATAAAAAATGCCTGGTACTAAATGTCTCTAGTTATTAAATAACTTGTAATTTAAACCTACATCATTTTAAGAAGTCATTTATAACTTCTCTTTGATATGGGCGTTTCTCTACTTACTCGCAGTGGAGCAGCGAGATGGAGTATGCTCCGTATCCTCTATAATCAATGAGAGGCTATCCCAGCAGTAGGATATATATAAACAAACTGTTTACTTTATGCCATTATGTATCAAAATCAAAGAATATTTATTTACCAAAAATCAATACAATCCTCGTGTTTGGGACTATGTGTATGTATTATAGAATTTATTTTTAACGGCGGTATGCTTCTAAACAGCAATGTCATAAAATATTATTATGTTCGTTTACATTGTGTAACAAAGTAGAAATTGGATACGATGGCGTTTAAATAGCTATTATTTCGTTTTATGTAAAGGCTAAACATGTTTTATTGTGTGTTGATAAAAGCTCTGGAGTGATTTGAATTTTTGTTGTCGTTTAGTAGCTTATTTTCTACCGAAAAGAAACAAAAAGCAACGCAATATTTTGTTCTTTGAGTGACTGAACCCTTACTAGGAAATCTTGATCAAACTGGTGAAGTATGCGACTTATGCCGACCAGTGTCGATGAGATTGAACCCTTACGTAACATACTTACATACTTACTTTAACTTTCAGAAAACCTTTGACTTTTTCCAAACCTACTCGTACCTATTGCTCAAAAGAACTCTTATTTAATTTTTAAGAGTTCAAATAATAAATAATTTATGCGATTCCGGTTGATTGATTGAGGAGATTCCTGTTTATGATATGTTAGGTGATTTATAGACGGCGATACGGCTCTCCACCTACCACGTTAGTCTCACAGAAAGCTCGGTGAGGTGTGGTTACGTAGTTCATCTTGCGATGGATGTACCTCTGACTGCCCCAATTAGGATATAGTCGTGACCTTATCTTATAATGATGTGTTTTTATAATTTAGGTATATCACGGAAAGCATCGCATCGTAAACAAACTCATATTTTCCCGAGGAACTTACGCGTTTTCGAAAGCATGTGACCTAACCTGTAATTGCTGGCTGGGTTTTTTTATATTCGTTAAAAAGCTTTTAAAATTGATACTTTAATGTACTTATACTTTATTTAAAACTTTATTTAGGTAATTCATGACTAAACAGCAAGCCTACATTCTAGCTCCACCCTACATAATTCCGGTGCCTCACTACACCTTCAACCCCGTAATAGTGTAGCACTTAAAAACCGGTTCAATCTGCTTTCATCCGGGCCGGACACGAGAGTTTGCGTGTTCCCCGCCAAAATCCTCGCCCATTCCGTCCTAATAGAGGTCACTCAGGGACGCCATTTTGGTTTAAGTCCATGTAATGTCACGCGAAACAGAGGCCGTAAAACTTGATTCGTTTTATAGATCTTATAGTTTTTATCTTAACTCAATTAACTCGTAATATACGCAGATAAACTCACCCCTGTTATTACAAAGTCAACACAGTAGTCTTTTGAAGGTCAACAGTGGTATACGTAGCTAAAACAAAGACATCCTGCAGCCATATTTGATACCATGTCCTAAGATGGATATGATGAAGCGTAAAGCAGGTGAATAGACCATCATTTATATGACTCATCATAATAGAAATAACACAACCGTGTGTCGGTTTTTACGACATATCCGGAAAAATAGACACTGAACGCGTTCTATATTTTTGGTTCGCTGCTCGTATGAATAGAAAATATTATTTAATAAATATTTTCTTTCTTTTCTTTTCTAACATCATTTACGACTTAATCAAGATAGATAGATAGATAGAATACTTTATTGAGCACAATGGACACAAAATACAGAGATAAGGACAGCATATACAGAATAGCACAACAGGCGGCCTTATTGCTCATGCAGCAATTTCTTCCAGGCAACCTTTGGGTACAGGAAAATTTTGTATAAGTATAATAATAGCGGTACTTTTCCCAAGTACATGTTTTATATAATATTACCTTCTTAGATAACGAATATTGGGAATAGAAAATGAGAATACAATTTTCGTTTAATATGAAACTTCAATTACAACAAATGATTAATACTCAGCTTCCAGTGAATTTAATCACGAACCACAATACTGCTGACCCAGATTATCTGTGATCTGTGGAATTGAATATATCAAATACAAATATAGGTATAACTTGGTATACTTGTAGTAGGACAGAAAATTAGACAGGAATTTATCCTTTATGATGGATTATATATACCCATACAGAACATCACATCCTTCTTTTGACTTCGTATCAAAAATTTTCCCAAATTGTGTTTTGATAACTAGCGGTGATACGGCTCACCACTTATCACGCTGGGCTAACAGAAATCTCGATGAGGTATGGGTACTTAGTTCATTTGGCGATGGCTGTACTTTTTCTACCCCAATTGCGATATAAATAATTAAATAAATAAAATCTTTATTTCAAGTAACCATTGACTCATATGTGTTAGTAAATGACTTATTTCTAATGTTAGTATAAAAAAAAATTAAAAAAATATATATATAGTCATGAGCTTATGTTATGTGGCTCACCCTATAATCCCTAATTTGTTACGGGCGTGAGTTTATGTATGCAGATCTAAAACTAACGAAAAACATTTTCTATTTAACTTTTTTATTTTTTTATTTATAAAAAAGGTACACCAACAGCAAACAACAGCTTGTTGCAGCTTGTAACAGCATCTTGTTTATCAATTATAATTAAGAAAAACAAATTAATAAGTCCGGCAATTTATTACGTTTTCTATGACGTCACAGTGTGCTTTTTCATATAAATTCCATAGTAATTTTGTGTTTTGACATTTAGTAAAAAGTAACTGATTTGACTAGTTGGAAACTAGCCTATTATGTACCTAGTCGAAGAGATATGATTTTTATATCAATTTCAAGGCGTGTGTCAATTTCAAGGTGTGAGTGAGCCACTTCCAATCAAGTATTTTTTTTCTTGAAGCACGTTTACAACAAATCAGGTTAAAAAAAGTCGTAGCGTCTATAATGTGTTATCGACATTGTCGTGTACCCAATAAAGTACGACCCGTCTTTAATACAGTCGAGTGTCGCATACAAACGAGCCTGGATAGTAATCGCAATTAGAGTGAGATCTGAGATGTTCCGTGGATCATTACCAGCCAACGACTCTGGCAAATTGAAACCGTTTATGGGAGGAAAAATTAAAACGAGATTAGGGGTCCACTTGAAATTCATACCCTGCTCTCAACTTGGACTCACTTCAAGAAAAGTAATGAAGGATTTTCATCTATACTATTGCAAAGAAGAAGCCTTCCTAAACCAATTGCAATTAATGACAAAACCTAATGCAACCAAAAGTTCCAAATAATATAGTATCATAAGTTGCATAGCTTAGTAATTCAACTTTCAAATATATAACTATTCCAATCGTACTTATTCCTATATTATTACGTTATCTATAATCAAAAATAAATATTGTGCATTGTTTTATGCTAAAATAACAAATTCAATCTGGATAAACACCGGCTGAGCGAAAAATATATCAATCCATGTTAACATATTGTCATTCCAATTTATACCTTAAATAACCTGGAAGTCTACTGTTATTTAAACATTATTTTCTTGTCCTTTTATAAGCATTTTATCTCTACCTACAATTAGAATTAGTTAAATCTACACGTTTCATGATCCGATCAGATAGATAAGTAAAGAACAAAATGCAGATACGCTAAAGACCCTCGGCATAATAAAAAAATCAATACAAGCAAAAACACGGAGTAAGCAAAAAGAGTTTTTCGGTTCCATCACGACCGAGTCAGATTACAAGCAACGATGCGAAAAATCTCTATATCGTTAATTGAAAAGTGAGTGCTACCGCCATGCGCGATAAAGGGAAATATACGTAAGCTGTACAGCAGCTCGGGTAGTTGATTAAAGTTGATTCATCATTTAGCTATCTGTACCTATTTCGTTTATATTAGTAGAAGCATTTTGATTTCATCGAGGGCCAATCGCGATGTAAATAGAGCTAATTCTTGTGAATATTACTGTGTTTATTTATTCAATAGGGTAATTATTAAGTTCATTGTTCACTATAACTACCTCCGTGGTCCAGTAGTTGAGCGTTGGACTCACGATCCGGAGGTCCCGGGTCCGAATCCCGGTGGGGACATATCACAAAAATTACTTTGTGATCCCTAGTTTGGTTAGGACATTATAGGCTAATCACCCGAAAGTAAGATAATCCGTGCTACGGATGGTACGTTAAGCCGTTGGTCGCGGTTACTGCTTAGTGATGTAAGTATGTAGTCGTTACATGATCCATGTCAGGGGCCTTTGGCGGCTCAATAATAACCCTGACACCAAGGTTGAGGAGGTTGGTAATCCACCTCACAACCCACACGATAGAAGAAGGTTGTTCAATATAGATTGAATTATCGCGTTGACAGCTCCACTCAAAATGTTTCTGATCGTAAATAATTTATAATAAATAGCTCTACAAAAGAAAACCACATCAAAATCGAACTTGTCACTGACAAATAAGAAGTTAGTTAGGAACTTAGTCCTAGATTAGGAAGCACTTCTGCTTATTGACTCGACTAAGGGAAAAGAAATCGGACTGCAACATACAAAAACACGATCACTTGCAATAAGCAGGTGTTTATAGTGCCCATACTGTGTCTAAATCGACTAGCATGTATGAAGATTTAGTTGGGAGCGAGAGTATTGGGTGTGCCAAAATACGATCATCAAATCAAATCAAATATCGCACTGACAGAAATCCATACTCACTCACTCACTCAGTGGTTTTCTCGTGTCGCGAACCGGTGTAGATTTTGATGAGCGAGAATGGTGTGCCAAGATCGTAGTCTTTGCCAACCCTAATGAACTATAGGCCTGATCTTATTTATGTTCGTAGTAAATATAAAGGTTATTTTTAAAGAGCGCTAGCGTATTACGACTACATGTATAGACAGCTTAAGTACATAGTATACAAACCATTACGTAATAGTAGCAAGATTATGCAACATTATGCAACACTGCACTATTTCAAGATCTAATCACGTAGTTGATCGAATGTTTCCGACCGTGCCTCTTGCGTATTTTTCAGTCAATTTTATTTTCTTTATATAGGGTATTAGTGACATCGTAAGGAATACTAAGGGGAATGATTCAGACCATGATCCTGAGCTAATATCAAGTGGAATTTTCCGTCGCAATATTCATGATTTATTTTAGTTTTTTACAATTATTTTCAATACTATACTTTTGTGATGGAAAATTTCACTTAAAAAACTGTAACGAATACTGAGGGGAATGACCCAGACCATGATTCTGAGTTGATACCAGGTGGAATTTCCTGCCGGAAAATTCATGTCAACTTTAGCGTCTTATTTGTAATTTATGTAAATTATTTTCAGTTCCATACTTTTGCGACGGAAAATTCCACTTGATATCAACTCAGAATCATGGTCTAAATCTTCCTTCAAAGTTTTTGTTACGATGTTACTAACACCCTGTACGAATGTATTCTTCTGCTGAACTCGTTCAGCTGCTTATGTTTCCGAGCAAGCAAGTTTTGTATATTGGACATCAAAGATTACTATTCTTTACAATTCTAATAACATATTACAGGATGCTTTTAAAAGCCTGTGTTGGAAGCCACCGCTCTTCCTTATAGATAAAATTTGATTCAGGAAAACACAGAGTGATGTAAGAATAATAATAAAAACAAAAACAACATAGCATCATATGGCTTTCCTATAAAACATCCTTTCTCCACGTAACTGTCATTGAAGCATACCTTTCTCAATTATCTTCACTACTTCTATTTCTTTACCACTATAGCCACAAAGAAAATACAACTACTGCCACGACAGGAGATTTTTAGTTTTAGTTTAGAATTTGTTTATTTTAAAAACGTGTGTTCAAATAAACCATCTTTTTAACCTGTCTGGAGCTAAAGTTCACTTATTCTAGTCAATAAGTTTGTCTACTACATTAAACAATATAAGCTACCGCTCAATTTACTTACAAACATACGGTCGCGTGAGAGGCCTCCATCCATCCTATGCACTTTCTGAGGGCATCTGCAGGGGTTCTTAGGAGTGCAAGTTAATCACCGTATATTACACACCATATATCATTAGTGAGGGATACTCGTAAATGAAGATACGGGAACCTGTCGGTGTTAATCATTTGGGAGACGACGGAAAATTGCTTACTTCGGTCATTATTTTTGGATTTTCTGGCGATTTTTGTGTGAGGTAGAGATTTAGTTGTTCAGTGCGAAAAATAACAGTGTATTCACGCCCTTGTCACGGTAAAGAAAGCACAAACGATTTTTCACTACCTATTATGTTTCTAAACTGGGACCTACATTATTCTTTCCGAACCATACCTCATTTTGATCACCAACTGACACGTAAAACAGCTGTCGAATGGTATAATATATTTTATATATATATAAAAGGAATTTTATTTTACTGCACAAAACGAAATACGGTAATATTGTCTACTAGTGCTTTTTAACAGACATAAAGTTTTACAGCGTTACCTACCTTCAAATAAGAATTGTTGGTATAAATTTGGACTATACAATTTGAAAATTATATTATTAATGTCAAAGCTCATTGCCGATGTTTATGTAATTCGCATTTCATAAACATCGGAAATGAGGAATACATTTTTTTTATTCTTTAACTATTTAGTGACCTGCCAAAATGAATTAGTAACTAAAAAGTCGTAAGCATAATTAAGGTGATAATTCAAAATGGCCGCAAAAAATTCCGATGTGTTTGCTGTGCTCATGCTGACGTCACACGGCCTGAAGAGTTTTCCAGACAAGCCATGCGGTGGTGAGTCATACCGAAATGTGGTCTAAGTCAGATACTTCGAGCGAATGTATCTCAACCTGGTTTTGAATTATAAGTGTTTGTAGTTTGGAAACCTCTATTCATTCGTGCCTACCTCACTCATGTGCCTTCTTTCTTTTTTGTATTATTTCTGATAATAAAGACATTTTTGATTCTTTTAAAGGGTGTGTGTTTCAACGCTTGCTAATAATAGTCTGACGTCCGGATAAGTTTTAGGTAGGCTACCGGACACTTAACCACAAGTAATAATATAGGCTCGCGAATACATCTCTAAATACTTTTAAGTTTGCTTGTATTATTTCTATTTACCTTTGATAGAGCATTCTTTGTCGCATCAATGTCACTACTTCTACTACAGCGCGTTACTATTCCATGAACGGAGTAGGTAGCTGTTCCTTAACAGACTTCTCTTTAAAAATCAAATATATTTTTTAAAACGCGATATTTCTTTTTTATTTTCAAACGATAAAGTTTAATTTGTAGACCTTTGTCAATATATTTTCCGCGTTTCATTCACAAAGAGCTAAGCCCCAAAAACCAAAACTGCCAAGTCGCTTGCAGTTCATAATTTATAACACAAACATGAACCTTGAACCTACCCGTGTGGAAATTTTACTGTGTCACACCCAAAAGTATTGTTATTGAACAGTTGGTGTCGTAACAACAATACAGAAATATTTATACCCTATTCACTGGACTTCCGTCGTCCGGCTGTTGAGCTTTGGACTCACGGTCCGGAGGTCCCGGGTTCGAATCCCGGTGGAGACATACCATAAAAATCACTTTGTGATCCCTACTTTTTAAGAACATTACAAGCAGATCATCCGATTGGCCGAAAGTAAGATGGTCCGTGCTTCGGAAGGCATCAAATCATGTTAAAAAAGTTAGTGGTTGGTACTTACTGATGTAAATACGTAGCCATTACTACGTGAGCCATGTCTTTAAACCATGGAGTTACAATAATAACCCTGAGGTTAGAAGTCCACCAAACAACCCACACGATAGAAGAGGATTTACTGGACGAGTGACTTGTACTTTGGACCACAACTAAATAAGTAAATATAATATATTTTGGGCAAAACAAACAATACATATATCATTACACGTAGGCTAGGTCATATTAAAACACGTTGCGTCCATACTGCGTCAACGAATATGCAATTTTGCAGTACTGAGGTCATTGTGACGTCAATTACAATTTGTAAAACACTTAATTTTTAATTATTTTAAAAATTACCTCACGTAGATATTTTATTACTCTTAAGGTCGCAAATTAAATGCGAATCCCAGCATATTCCTAAACCAATCATTTTGGAACTTGTTTTCGAATTCATGTTTAGATCATAAATTATTATTACGTCCTCAACGGTGAAGAAAAACATCTTGAGGAAACCACCGAGAAATACGTTTCAGAGATAAGCGACCTAACCTGTATTGGACTGGTTTTCCCTGGGAGTTGGGAAGTCGGACAGGCAGTGGCTTCTGTAAAAAACCGGATCTGTCATATTTGCAGGTTAGATAAGCGGTCCCTGTCAAAATGAGATAACGCTAGGAAGATGGATGGAGGTTTTATTTTTAAGGCCAACTATAATATTATTATTCTAATACAATTGAGCTTGTTTTCCCTTTGAGATAAAATGTCAGATGAGACGCATCAAAAAGAGGTGATGACTTTTTATGGTTGGACTCAAAAATGGTCATAGCTATAGATAAGATAGACCACAGTACGATACTGTACTAAAATAACACATTTAACATCAACACATGCCCAAAATTTAATTGATTACTTTTTTAAAGTTTCCGTTTTGAATCATTAATGGAATGTTGGGAATTTTAAAACCACAAAAATATATTACGTCAATTAATAAACCTGTTCTTCTTCATTCCGTTGTAAAAATCGTTAGTAATTTAAAAACGGATGTAGGTAATTAAAATATCTACCGTCCAAAAAATCTTAATTTATGTAACAAAAATACATCATTTTCGCAATCATGGTGAAATTGAAAAAAAAATGTGTAAACTTACAAGACGGAACAATTCTTATTATTTTGAGGTTTATCAATTGGTTTTCAAATCGTGAAAATATAACACATATTCTTCCCAAGAACTAAGTATTTGTATTCAATGTCTCGAGTATTTCGTGTTTAAGGTAAATAGTATTATTAGAGACTATTCGATGTCTTAAGTATTTCGTGATAAATTAATTATCTACAATATAAAAAAAACTCTTTATTGCATTTACTGTTTATTGAAGTACAATAACACGAATACCTAAAGGTCCTATCTAACTAGGACACCATGGTGACGACACTACCGTTGCGCCACTAACAAAATGTATGTAGTTGTAGAAAGGGTATCTGACCACGCAACCAATGACTGTCTTGCAGGCAACCGAATCCCGAACAATTTCCCGCTGGTAACGCAACCATGGTGAGATAGGGCCCTTAGGTATCCGTTTTATTCGAGATAATTCGATGTCTCTATCCCAACGCGAGTTCACTCAATCTTCCGCGACCAACAATAGCACCTTACAAATTTAACCGCACGACACTGAAACCCATTGTACTGTGGGAAAATACATAAATCGCATAATTTATTGCGGTTCCAAGACGCATTCGTACCACAAAGGATCTCCTGTAACGCCACAGTAGAACGTTTTAATCTATCCGCTACGGAGCCCGTAATGTCTCTATGTACTTAACTAAATTACTTGCATAAATCATATTTAAACGTGACGAACGTTGGAGCCTGCACACCCTCCATCTCACGCCAAATCACCGATTACCAACTCTAACACTCCAGACATTAAACACAAATTCGCCAAAAATCCTACTAACCATAAAATATCCTCTCATCTTCGAAATAGCTTCTATACCGACAGTCCGAAAGCACAAATTTGTCTAAAAACAAAGTGTAAAAGAGTGGAAGGAAATAACGCTATCTGTGAGACTTTTTTTCGATAATAATTTTGTCGGATGACACCTAAACGTTTAAGCTTCTGGGTGGAAAATATTTAAAATTTTCGCGTTTGCAATTAAAACAATGAAGTTAAGGGTAATTATTTTCCTTTATGATATTAATTATTAATTCATGAGATGACAAGAGCCCTTGTTTTTCAATCTCTACTGTTACCCTTTCTTTAATGACGTATTATTGACAAATCTAGTAGTGAATGCCGTCCAAGGAAAATCAGCTGTCATTTCAACACTCATTTTCAACTATAAGCCGCTAAAATAACTAACGTTTTATCATATTTTGGCTTGAAAAACATTATAATGGTCCAATTATAATCCTAATAACGAAACAATTTAATACAATTTAATAGTGTTTGTACCAAATAAATCAAGATAGTACTATATTAAACTGATATTGGAAAGACCCTTTGTATCAAGAATTCATAAAACACAGGGACATTAGATTGAAAACTTGTAACGAGGAAATAGAACCTTTTAAATGTGTTATCCAATTCGGAACAATCTGTTTCTTCCCATAGGGAAGGACTGTTCGATGATTTACTTCTCCCTCTATGTAGGTACCTATAGCTACTTACCACTTACTTATAAACGTATAGAAGGACTTCTCCATTAAGATTAGGAATTCATGCAACACCTGATACTTTCAAAGAGATGACAATGTAGGCACCTTGTTCGGGTAAAACATTGAACAAGAAAAGAAAGGACGTGACTAATTTATTTCAGAATGAAATTCTATTTTACTGAAAGATTTGTTGAACAGTGGAATAGAACTGTCCTATCTCAGACGCTGTGATATAAAATGAATTGAAGACTTGTAAAGGTATGTATGCATTGGATTATATGGGTAAGATTTCAATTTTGCCATACATTTTCTTCTTTAAGCAAAATCTCAGCAACATGTCTTAAATGCGGAAGTATTTAGGGTATTAGGGTGAGATTATTTTGTTGTCGTACTAAAACGTATGTTTATTCTTTGAACGTAGAAGTGTCGCATCTAACCGTACTCCTTAGCTATACAAAAACGTCAAAAAAGGTTCTTTATCTAACATATCCATTTCCCTACCTGTCTTCGCGACTCCTCGCCCCGACATTGTATCTGGTTCGGGCCGGGATGAAGATGGGTATTGACAGGTGCCACATAGAAGCCTTAGTGGAGTTATAGGGTGCAGTTTGGCAGTAGATCGCATTAGTAAAGTTTAAGAGTCGATATTGCGACTTTGTGATCTTTGAAGAGTGTTTCAGTTGATTATTAGTGAGTTGTTGAGTTTGTTATGTTATTGTTATGAGTCAGGGCTGCAGATATTGTGTCCGTCTGAATGCCCGGTCACTCGTATTCTGTCGGCATATATTAAGTTCAATAATTGCTGCCCACTTTATGCCGCCTAGTGCTTATCACCAGACATTTGCTTCCAACGTATTTTAGGAATAAAAAAACATTTAAATGTGAGCAGCGTTTTGACGGATACGGACGGCGGTTTTGGTATGGATGTATCCTGAGATGACATATTATGTAGTTAAAATGTGTATTTCATCATCATCTCCTTAGCATTGATGCGATCCAGCCGATTTCGGCTACGGCGACTGCTTCAACTCCGACGTTCATGTGCTCGCATGTGGCTTATATAATCAATCTTATTGGAAAAGATCCTCGCACATAGTGGGCATGTGAGTACACCATTTTTATTACAGCAGGTTTTTTACAGCAGCGACTGCCTGTCTGAAGTTCCAACCCGCGAAGGGAAAGCCAGCCCATTACAGATTAGGTCACATACCTCCGGAAATACATTTCTCGGGAATGTGGTTTCGTCTGCCATATCTTTATATATAAAAATAATCATCTAATTTATAATATTCCTTATGAAAAAAAGCAAACCTGAAGTTGTTTTGAACAACGAATTATTCCAAATATACTCGTAACATTATGATTTATTTATTACTATTAGATACTATAATTATATTCTCTGAAGACTTACAAGAGGTACCTCATAGAGTATTTATAGAACCCTCGACGTTTCCAAGAGACGCCCTAAATACAGGGAGGTACTAATCCCCCTCCCCCTTTCGCCTAAAACCGAAGGGTTTGACTTCCACCGATTTTGGGTTCAATAACAATTTTGTTTATGTTAGATTCGATTTCAGTTCGCCCGTTTGATGTTCGACGATATTGCTTCAAAATCGGGTTAATTTACGTACCTATCTATGATAAAGATTCAGATGGGAACTCGAAAAAGATATTATGATTTAATTGAAACCAGTATAGTCACAAATGAAAATAATTTACTAACTTCTATTCTTATTAAGCCGTTGGTCCCGGGCTACTAGCCCAAACCCCTCCACCGACCCGTACTGGTGGAGTTTGCGCAGTGGAATGTATATAAGCCATTTATGTCATATTTATGCACACTTAAAAAATGGTATAATCACGAATCTTTTTAAATAATAGTCAGTAACAGCGAAAGTTCTTCCAAAAGGAAAAAACAAACATAATCTCATTCCATTTATTTTCCACAACACAAATCCACTAAGTCAGTGGGTTTAAACCCGGTTTTAGCTCGGTAGGATTCACTATGAATTCCCACTAATGGATTAGGTATAAGGCAGTGCATGTAGGCACATATGCAGTGCATGTACGTAGCAAAAGGACAGGTTGCTACGTGCTACGGCCACGCGCGTAGTGGCCTCGGGCGATAGCATGTGCACTGATTTATTGCCTACGGCTGCTACGCCGTTACGAACTACGAAGTATACTATCACCTTTGCATTGCGTGTAAATTGCTGTAAGTGGACACTAGATTTTATCAGGTTAGTATGTGCTTTATATAGGTGTGTAGAAAGTGTAATTCCTCGTATTCCATTGTTTTTATTTAGGTAACATACAAATGTTAACTCACCGGTAACTTTATTGGAATGGTTAGTGTAACGCAATCACAGCGATATAAAATTGATACTTTACCAACATTTTAAGAATAATGAAAGAATCCTAATTATGCACACAATAACGTTGGTCATTTTATCAAAATGGTACCCTTTTTGATGCGAGACGGAAGGGTATTGCGTCTCTATTGGTTAACCTCAAGTTATAGCTACCCGTTCCTACCTGGTACGGGTGGACATTTATTTATTAAGAGATAATTTTCGTGAAGATCCCTAATATTATCTATGTAAAAGAATCTCTATGTAATGAAATCGATCTAGTAGTTGTTGAGTTTATTTAAACATACATAGATAAACAACCTATATACGTCCTACTGCTAGTCATAGGCCTCCCCTGTTGTAAGATACAATTATGTCACTTTAAAATTAAAAGTTATTACAATCAAAAAATTTAAAAATAATAATGAAATAAAGTTAGAAATTACTAAAATCAAAACTAAATGTACTTTAAATTAAAATAATATTTATCAAAATTAAACTAATCAAAATCAAATCAAAAATTAATGAATATTAAATTAAAAATAAATGTAAAATAATAAAATCCATTTAGAACCCCCTTTCCGGCACAGGCACAGAGAGATGTCTTTCACAGCAATGCCGAAGAAAGTGGCAGTCCAGACTGGATGCAATCATCATCAGGACGCTGTTGGAGCTGGAATACAAGGAATTACGTTTTCTACACGCCTATATAAAGCAGATACTAATCTGATTATTGTTAGACGTATCCCCGCCAGGAATCGAACCCTGGACCACAGGACTACAGAGGTCGTTCATCTGTAGAGATATGTGTATATCTATCTATAGTCAAATATGCACATGTAGGATGTTTGTGCAGCGTGTGCCACATCATTAATAGCAGTGCAGACCTACGCGGATAGTTTATTGATTTGCCAACGTACGATTTATTTGATCCACTGAAACGTACCGATATTACACGTGTTAGTATTCCGAGCAACGCCAGACTGAATCTATAATGTTTGTAACTAAATTGCCACGTGTGTTAGTGTTGGCAGCTAAACATATAATCTTGTAAAATCGGATAAATTGACGGCTGCAATCGAAGTGCAAGATACGCGAGAAAGCAAAATAAAGTTAAGATTATTTTTGAAATTGAATAACATTTTATTACTTACTTATATCGTAGATTTGTCGCAAATGGCATTATCTACTTGGCCGCACAAATGGAAAGCGTTGTGCGCTCTCACTCGGTACAAAATTTTAGACAAAAAGCCTGAGGGTGGCCACTTAGGCGCGAACCTCGGCTCAGTCAATAATATTTGAACGAATTAATCGACCTTAGCGGGTCTATAAGCGCTGAATGAGGAAAATCATCAGCCATGCCGGCGGGGTCGATATCGGTGTTCTGAAGTGTTTGTTGTCGCGAGCTGAATGGCCGCCTCCATGACTAGAATAATCAGATCATCGGTTTCGTATATTACGTCCTTCGGGCGCCAATAATTTTCAGTACCATCCTAAGCGAGTAAAGCTAAAATTGTTTGTAGATGTTTCATATCAGGTAAAGATATATCTTGAATAACATCATCATCATCATCATTGGCCTTATACGTCTGTTTCAGACGATTTATGACGAATAACAACACACACAAAAATTCAGCGCACTCGTTACTTTAAGTAATGACTCCTTGACAATTTCGAAACACAGCATTTCTACATTTCTGAAGCTATTGATAATAGCAGTAATCGCAGTGTATTGTATACGTCATTGTGTTGTGTTTTGCTACCCAGTACCGTGGTAAGACACTAGACACAGATTAATACAAACAAAAAGTTAGAAAATCCCTCTCAAAAAAAAATCTCATTACTCTCTTCTACCCACCCAGTTAAAGCCGACCCACATAAAATATATTTTATCACCGAAAACATTTTTTTATTTCCGCCATAAAATAATTCCAACAACCTTTAAAGCTATGTAAACAGAGAAAACGGCCATACACACCATAACACCCCATACAATCGAAAGTAAAGTAAAACAGGGCCATTCTGCTAAAATTACGCTGCGTCCACACTCCCTTGACCGTTGACCGTCACGCACTCCCCACCATAAATATCTCGTTAGGTGTCGCCCGCCTTATAAAAAAAATTCACGCTTTTTGTACCAGACCCGATTCGCTAACTTTTGCAATCAAGGGTGGAAAAACAAGCAAAATTTCTGGACTATTAGTTAGGGTTAAGGACGTGTTGAATTGTAAATGTGTCCTATTTTATTTTGATATCGTCTGCGAACTTCTAAACTGCATGTAATAATATTTCAGCATGCTCCCTTTTTCTGTGTACTAACATTTTCTGAAAGTCGTTAGCGAATTTTCCAACTTGTTATTCTCTTTGCACACTTCTGAACACGTTGGTGCGATTTTAAGCGTAACAAAATTACAGTTTCATTCTTTGTACGAGAACAATGATAAAATCCCCTCATCAAATTACTTACGCGAAACCAATTGTATGAAATATGGCCGGTCTCAGTTCTACTAAATACAATTCAATTATTCCCTGTCTCGCTTTAAAATAAAGTAACGGAAAAATTGGCTCAGGTAACTGAAATCACTGCCTCATCGGAAGAACGTTCTTCAGGGGCATTAAACAAAGAGTAAGGGGGGCTTAATGTGATTTAGGCCCGAGGACAGACGTGAGACGTTAATCTTGTCTCTCCCCCGGGTGTCATTCCTGTGACCCCAGGACGTGACTTCTTGGTGCCTCTTGAAATGTACCGTTACGGTTGTAGAATGACCCGATCTTTTATTACGCTCTATAAAACACGTCGCTAACGTATTCTATGGACAATGTATGATCTTCAGATTTTGCACCACATAATTCAACTGTTATACAGAGGTTCAAGTAGTTAATTTATTTTATTGTAACTTTCAAAAAATAATTTGCTCCGCTGAATTAACTCATATAATTCATTTATATCATATACTTTTGCATACCTTACCACAGCTTTCATTCTGTGGTCCCCATAAAGAGTGATCTGACAAAAAGCTCGTTGAGGTACTTAGTTTACTTTGCGTTGAATCTACCTCTGACTACCCCAGTTGGGATATAGACGTGAACTTATGTTATAAATGGATGGAACATAAGTAAGACTCTCCCAATTCGAATGAAAAACATGTTAATAAATATCAAGCTTTCATAATAACATAACATAAATGTAAGAAATCTATTTCGGTATCATAACACGTCATATATTTTATTATCAAATAACAGAAACCTAATATTATAAGGGCAGTGTAAATAATGTCTCTTGTCACAATTTGCACCGAATCCCTTCTAATTATGGCGATAACCATCTGTCTCCGACCCGACTCATCTTACAGCTAATGAATTTACAAAACACGAAATGAGGTCACAGGTTAATAGGGTAAACCAGGTGGTGGTTCGTCTACTAAAATTATGGACAATGTTGACGCTCTCCGGACCGCTTTAATTACAATTTACAATGTTTTAGGTGAAAACTTTTCTGATTTCGTTGATAATAATGTTGATGTTTATTTCTGATGAGACTATTTCACAAAGTTACTTAAGTTAAAAACTTTATTGATCTACTTATTTAGGCTATAGGGACCCTAGTCTAGTTCCTATCCATTAACTAGATGGCGTACGTATAGCGGATCCAATGTAAAACGTAAATAAATTAATCTTTTTCTTTCTGAGGCTTAATTTTATTTGGGCCACAAGAGGTAAAATAATAAAGTATTTTAATTAAATTATTTACTAAATATACTTTCTGATACAAATGTATTTCGGGCACCGAAAGGTGTGGCTACACTTACGCCATCTATTGTCGCTGAAAATTAATTCAATTGTCTTTGTTGTGATAAGCGTAATTAGTCTTATTTGCTAGTTTGTTCTTAGAAAAGGTTTAATAATGATCTACTCTGAACCGGCGTGCGTGTATGAAGCGATTGATGAATGTGGAGGAAGCAAGAGAAGTGTGTCAGGATCGAAGCAAATGGAATTCTATAGTCTCTGCTTACCCCGGTCGGAAATAGGCGTGAGTTTATGTATGTATGTATGTATGCTAGTTTGTAAAAACTTCTGTACACCCTAACGTTGATTGGAACGAATAAAATAAATTCATACTAAAAAAGCTCACATTTAAAACTAACAATCTGTCTTCAGATACATGAATCATTTTGAATGCAAATTCAAACGCAAAATACAGAACGTAGAAGGAAACATCGAATTCGTGTAGTAATTTAGAGTTCTCTCTAAAGTTTCTGACGATGTGGGACTGTAATGTGGTACGCTGTGAAACTACGATCATCGTTTGTCGTAATTGGATAACTTTCATTAATCACAGACAAATGGAAAAGGACTTCTCACTTGTTTTATTCAAATTCAAATTCGAAAATATCTTTATTCAGTAAGTACCATAGTTACACTTTAAATCGTCATTTTTTAAACTACGAACGTCTGCACCTTCACACCGCAATACCGTGATGTCTTCTTGTTTTTTGTGGTTTGTCTTTTTTTTGTCTTGTTTTTTTTTATCTGTCTTCTTTTTCGATAGAAGAAAAAGACTGATGTGACTTTTAATATCATTAAAATGTGAAGTAACTACTCGTAAGTTAGCAGCATATAGGGTACTGAATTATCGATATTTAGACTATCAATCAATCAATAATACTTTATTGCACAACGACATGTACAAAAGACATAAACATACGAATAAAAATAAGCACAATAGGCGGACTTACTACCATGACTATCGATTGTTGACCTTAATAATCATCTATACTTATTATAGTTATTGTGATAGTTTATTGCTGTGCAGCGATATTATCGATAGTCCTTGCAACAGTTATAAAGGATAATATCGATAGTATTGTTATACATATACTATGTAAGAAGTAATATACTATGCGCAGTGAAACCCACGGAGAAATCAATAATCATTTCCGCACTTTTTAACCTAACACATAACATTAGCTCACGGACTTAGGGTCTGGGGCTCCCAGAAAACTGCACTTAGGACAAATTAAATAACTCAATGGTGCAAGTCCGGTAACGGGATTCGAACCGGCACTCCCTGATTAAGAAGCAAACCAGTGGACCACAGGACCACAGCATATTCTTCACTTTTTGAAACAGCAAAACACGAAACATTTCAACTGCATTGTCCCTTAAAATACCAAGTCCCCTTTTCAGTTGCAATTTCATTACAGAAATCAGATTAAGTATTCAACTAAACCAGCAATAGTTTTTACTCAATTACTAAGTCGAGACAGTCTTATAAAAACTAAAGAAACTTGATTGTGAACAAGTTTTATTTCAACTTAGTTTTACCTAGAGAGGGAGAGAGAATTGCTCACCGCCGCCAATTGAATACACCCACCTGAAAAGAACAGACACTTCATGAATATTCTGAAATGCTTTTAGTGAAAGTTTATTGAAAAGAAGAACATCGGAAGCTGTAAAGATGGTATTACTTCGAAATTTAAAAGTAGCTAAGTATAATTGCAAGATTTAAATAAATTCCATTAGGTGCAGAATGTTTCCTTGTTAAGCAAACGTATCGAAAAAAAGGTTTGGTTTTTGTTTTAGTCCCAATAAAAATGATTGTTAAGAACATAGGTAAAGGAACTGACAATTTTAATCATGATAAACACTCAAATTGCCAAACTTCAAAAGTAAAGGAACCTCAACTTAATAGCATGGCGGCCAATCGAAAATGTATGTTTATTTCACCTGGCTGAACGAAAGTATGAAGTCATTTGCAAAGCAAATAGAAGGAAAGCCCAAGTTTTTAAGTAGATTTTGGTTTCTATTGTATTTTCTAAAGCTGTTCAAAATGCTGCACATAAAAGTACTTTTTTTAAGTTCCCATTTCACAAAAAATACACGAAATACCATACCAGACCGGTGTATAGTGTGGCAAAACGGAAAAACTAACAGTTATTCATTTCAAAGAGGAAACAAAACCTAACAGATAAGCGAACTATAGAGTTCGTTTTTCAATTTAGTGCGATGTCGCGAGTACTTAACGGCCTAAAATCTGAAAAACAAAATGCTATTCAGTAAATCATGCGGAACGGTGGAATTTGAACTGAAAGAATGAAGGCTTTTGCTTTATCTACTTTCCGCCCTACACCCTGATAAGAAATACATGATTGAATGAATGAACATGAATTTTCAGAGACAAACTGACGATTTTCTTGCATTTATTGTTTTGGTTTCTTAAATAAATCTCACGAATTCTACTCTACCTTCATCATCAGCCCATTAACGTCCCCACTGCTGGGGCACGGGCCTTCCCTATGGATGGATAGGGAGATCGGGCCTTAAACCATCACGCGGGCCCAGTGCGGATTGATGGTTATTAACGACTGCTAATGCAGCCGGGACCAACGGCTTAACGTGCGTTCCGAAGCACGGAGGAGCTCGAGATGAAAACTTTTTTTTTGTCACCCATCCTATGACCGGCCTTTGCGAAAGCTGCTTTACTTCAACAATCGCAGACCGAGCGCGTTAACCGCTACTCTACCTTACTAGTTACTTAATACCTTTATATTTTATAAATACCTAAATAGTTACGTTACCTACTCAAGTCTGCATTATATAACCCGCAGCACCTACTACATCACGGTACACGTTTTAAAAGGATTACGTTAAAATATAATCCTCGTGGGTTTAAATCTTATACCCAATATATTATACACATAAATGTGAGTCGTGGGAAAATATAATGTGTACCTATGTGAAACTGTGAGTGAGCATGAGGGTGTGTGTGTATGTGGGTGTGTGAAGGCGAGTGGGTGTGTATTCGGGAGCAGCAACAAATCTCTTTATCTTTCCACTCGGCTGATCGGTTGTCATCGCGTATTTATACAGGGTACTTAATTAGATATCTGGATTTATTATTTCTGGACGTAATTGAGAAAATAACGTGACTTGCATTTTTGTAAATGTCTTTTTGTTATGATTTCAGTCTTACACTTATAATATATTTTATTCATAATAATTAGCAGTTGGGCCATTTCTCTTCCTCTTCCATTTTACTCAAAGACTCATTATTTTTAAAGACTCAAAATAGTCCTCCAACTTTTCCTATTGAATGTTTCCTGTACTTCTATGCAAACAAATATATCTAAAGTGCTTTTTAGACGAAATCCCGAAACCATTTTTGAAACACGATGACTAATACCTACCTACCCCCAACACGCCCTGCTAACGACTAACGCCATCTGGCTGCAATTACACGCGCGTGCTTTGGAAAAAATATGCCTATAATTGGTTTTTATGTTGGCAACACGTAAAAGCAATCAACTGCGATGTGACAAACATGACGAGAATTTTATATTTCGTCATTATTTTCTTTTAATTTATGGTAATTTTGTCCAACTGGAGTTTAGATTTACAACAGCCGATGGAACATACAACTTGCAATGCCTTGATGGGCTGATGATCCTGTCACTAGGTATGTGGTTCCATATTATGGAATAACAGGAATGCGCCCTCAGCTTATTTTGACTTGTGACTCTCCCCAACAGTATCAGGTGAGACCTTCAACGCTCCCATTTTGTCCGACCTTAGTAGTAGTTAAGGCAAGCTGCAAAATAACAATAAATCACGTCAAAAAAACTGCTTACTCCGATAAGGATACTGGCGTGACACAATGTTCCGTTTTTACAACTCAATATAATATCTGCAGTCCATCCGTATATCTGAAGACTATTATGTACTGTAATATTATCATTACCCTAGCATTGTCCCTAAAATTTAAGGGAAGAGAGGAAGGGGTACACCTAGGAGAACATTTATGAAACAAATAAAAGAGAAGGTGCAGGTCGTGTCGTATCAGGAGGTGAAGGATTTGGCAGGAAGAAGAGAGGAATGGCGATTACTCCACCGACAAGAGCGCAGCTCTTAAATAAAGAGAGAGAGAGAGCATTGTCCCGTAGGTATTTCACAGGGTCCGCTTCCTAAGCTGACCTGAAAATTTGACAGGACCGATTTTTTACAGAAGCGACTGTAATAAACTGCCTGCTCTTCGAACCCGCGAAGGAAAAACCAGCCCAATACAGGTTAGGTCACATAACTCCGAAAATGCATTTCTCGGGAGTTTGGGTTTCCTCGCGATGTTTTCCTTCACCGCTGAGCACGTGATAATCATTTATGATCCAAACATGAATTCAAAAACAAATTCGACGTACATTGGTTTAGGCCTGTGCTGGGATTCGAACCTGCGACCTCAAAGTGAGAGGCGAGCGTTCTACCAACTGGGCTACTACGTACTATAATATCAAGGGGCAAATAATCCCGCGCTTGAATGCAGCGATTTCTTTATTACGCCTCAACACAAAGAAGGTACTCATAACAAAAAGCAAGATTTACCCATAAACGTCTCCTTTCTCCGTTGTATCATATGCGCATTTTTATAAGCTTTGTTATAAGGGTAAAGCCTGGAAAATAGCGAGTTATGTTTAGACCTTTCAGATGTCATGAACGTAACCGTCGGACGAATGTAAAACGACGAAAATATGCTTTCTATTGTACTTTTAAGAAGTGTATGGCGTGCCTAAAGTACGGTAAAGTACAGGTGAATACTTAAGTTTAAGTTGTAGGGTAACTTTTATAATACATAATAAATAATAATAATAGGTAGAGACAACCATCACCTACCACCGGCACACCACGTATCACGTTGGTCTAACCTAAAGCGGCGAGGTGTGGTACTTAGTTCATCTTAGGATATAGTCATGAGTAAGCTCATAGACAATCTAGGCGAACTCGCTCAAAAGCGCATACATTATTTTATCATATTCATCTTAGGATTTCGTGTCAACCGTGACTCCAAGTTGTCTCTGATTACTTGTGGATCTACGCACCCCATTTCGGATTACGGGCGTGACGCGTGGCGTGTACAAATGTACTTTATTGCACCAAAATAAAAGATAAATATTTACAAATGCGACTTAACTAGGTACATGGCAAATGGCAACTTTATCGCTTAAATTTGATTTCTTCCAGGCAACCATAAGGCGAGGAATATATAGAGTGTTAGTGACATCGTAAAGAATATTGAGGGGGATGGTTCAGACCATGATTCTTAATTTATTTTTTTTTTATTTATCAAGTGGAATTTTCCGTCGCAAAAGTATAGAATTCCATTATTTAAATCATGGTCTGAATATCAATCAAGCATATCAATCAAGATGGATATATGTATATCTGGATATCAATCAAGTGTATTTTACTGTCGGTAAATTCAAAAAAAATTACTGTTTTTTAAATTCTTTTCCGTTCCATAGTTTTGGAGTAAGAGAAGATGCAGATCGTGTCGTATCGGGAGGTGAAGGTTTTGGCAGGAAGAAGAGAGGAATGGCGATTACTCCACCGACAAGAGCGCAGTTCCTAAATAGAGAGAGAGAGAGTTTTGCAACGGAAAATTCCACTTGATATCAACTGAAAATTATGGCCTGAATCATCCCTCAAAGTTTTCATTACGACGTCACTAACACCCTGTATATTATGCATGTTATAAATCCGATGTCCGCTGTAACAGAGACCGTGCGCCTGTATCGGTCCGTGAACCGTTTTTTCTAAATCCGGATTACGTTTTCATCTCAACAGAAATGTATTCTATATTTATCGTTGCTGACCGGACGCTTTTTACAATGACCGCTCAAAATACCCATTCAGAAGGCCTTACAGAGGGAGGGGGTTTGAAAATACGCCTCTTGGAGGCTAAGGAAATAAGATTTTTCAGGTAAACGATAAACGGAATTAAGAAGTATGCCAAACCGTTTACGCTGATGAGATTCGAGAAAAAATAATTTGGGAACGGTAAGGAAAGGAAGTTAGGTAAATTAAATTGATAAATAAAAATCGGTTTACTTTTCGGATTCTTATAAATTTGATTTTCTTTTTGTTGTGACACTGATAAACCAAATCATCATCACTAATTTAAGAGCCACGCTCTTGTCGGTGCAGCATTCTTCATGCTACTTTTTTAGGGAAAAATAGGGCAGTGGTTTCCCTCTTGCCTTCCGCCCCGGAGTAGTCTATTTCAAAGCCGTACTAGGTTTCCTGCCCTCCACCTTTGAATAGTACTGACAGTTACTGCTGCCCTGTTAGCAAAGATAAGAGATAGATAAGCCAAATACATTGATGTTTTTATAAAGAGACCTTTTGTGTCTTATCAAGTGGCTTTATTCTCTACTACACAATTCCCCGCAATTTACACAATAAAATTTCAGTCCTTCCGTTCGTCATAAAAAACAATGCCCGTAATTATGAGATACCATTGCTTTTTCTGAAAGCGAATTCCAAAATTAAACAAACAATGGCGTCCGAATCGCCACCGGAACCGGAAGCCGAACGCGCCAGCTATCAGGTGTCATTCGCACGGTAACGTTTCCGGTACGTCTAGAACATTTGCTCTAGGGGGAAATGTTAGGTCGTCTGAGGCGCGAAAATTTGATTTTAGAAACGAATTGATATACATATACTGTTTCGTCTCTGCTATAAATAAGTAACTTTGTGGTAACTACTCTAGTAAATAAGTTGCAAACAGTGATAAAATATACGGGATGCGACTTTACAAATTGACATATTTGGCTGTTCAGTGGCGAAGTTTTTGACAAACACATAATATTATTTGCTTTTATATTATTATTATTCCTACTTACTGTTGTAAGTAAGTAGTCGTTACATGAGCCATGTCAGGGGCCTTTGGCGGCTCAATAATAACCCTGACACCAGGGTTTATGAGGTTGGTAATTCACCTCACAACTCATACGATAGAAGAAGAAGACCCCTTCTACCCTTTCCCCTCCCGTTCTTCTTCTTCTTTTTTTAGTATGTACCCACATACTACATATAGACATACAGAAATACCATAAATGTTATGTAAATACAAAGTTACTATAAGAGCGACCATAGTACACCCTAAACTACGAGGCCCTTGCTTCCCTGCGAGTACGTCTCTTCCCGGTGCGCGGGCGGCAGGGTTCAGTCTACAGTGTTCAGTTCCGCAACGTCGAGCGGCGCTACCGCGTGACCTATTGACATTTTTGTAAATTCTTAAGTTATTCGAAATAAACTAAGTGAATACAAGTTCTCGGTGTTTCCCTTAAAGTTCAGAAGTGAGATGAAGTCATGCTTACAAGTTAAAATTCGATTATAGTGCTAGAAACATGAAAATACATGTTCAGGAGTATCTATTTATTTTGTCGTAAGGTCGCGCGAGCTGGCAACATCGCGCGCGCGGTTCGATTACTTGATTTGTGTGTGCTCGTTGGTACCTAACACGTGCTTGTGCGTTTTATGAGTGAATTACAGTTTGTTTTCCACTTAATTGTGTTTCTGCTTAAATAAAAACAATTGTTTTAATATTAAAAGAGTGTATAGTGAGTGCGGAAATATGAGAAGTCGTGATACAAGTGAGGAGCGTGAAAATCAGCTCCGTAGACGATTATTGTTCGAATTAGAGACTCGCCGGTTATCGAGACGAATACAAGAATTGGAAAAGGAGATATTTAGCGTTCGTGAGACCTGGGGTAGGTCGGTGCCTGTGGCTGACGCCGGTAATCAACAGTATGTGGATATTCAGCAATCGCCGCCGTCGCCACTTCGCGCGGGGTCTGGCCCCGGCGCGGGCGGCGCGGGCGTGGTCTCTAGTCCGGCGCGGGCTGACGCGGGCAAGGATTTCGACCGCGAGGCAGGGACGCCACCACTACCTACGGGTTGGACTGCACCAACTCAAGGAGTTAAGGGATATTTCACCGCTCCTCTGTTCGAGTCAACGCGGCTGTCGAGCGCGCCGCTACGAGCGCCTACGATGAACGCGGTTGCGCCGCCGCCTGCTCCGGAGGGAGCGACGGAGGCTCTGCCGGCCTCTGTGTGTGTGTCGGCGAATGCTGCGTCGTGTCCGCATATCTCCGTGCGCGACGCCGCCGGCGGGCCGGTGCCGTCCGCCGCTGGCAGCTGCGCCGCGCCGCCGGCGCCGGCGCCTGCGGTTCATCCAGGTTTTTCTGGTATTGGACTTTCTGGGTATGTCGAAAATTCAACTAATTTGCCGTCACTTAGATATGTCGGTCGTAATGACCCTATACCGGAGTTCGATCCTAAAACATCTATGATTACTATGGAAATGTGGATACGTAAAGTAGAAGGAATAGCCAGTATGTATAGTTGGGACGAAAAGACAGTCATGTTTAACTGTTTGTCGAAACTAAAAGGTTACGCCCGTCAATGGTACGATCAGTTGTCTGCAAATGACATGAATACATCATGGCTCGACTTCAAAACAAAGCTTTTGACTGCCTTTCCGTCCCACAAAAGTAAATTAAATATGATGCGTGATTTAGTGAATATTGTCAGGCAACCCGACGCCGATTACCTGCAATTTTATTACGATAAATTAGCGCTGGGGAATGCATGCGGTATTCCGTCGCCTCTGATAACCGAGGCGATTATTGGGACAATTGGTAGCGATCTCGTAGAGGTTGGGGCGGTGTCCGCGGGCTGTACCGACCCTAATAAACTATTAAATTACTTGTCATCGCTGAGGGCGACTATGCGTGTTTCAAACCGATACGGTGGCTCTTACAGCACTAAAAATGAGAATGTTATCAAGTGTCATAACTGTAAAAAACGTGGGCATACTGCGGCTCGTTGCACGTATAAGATGCGCGACAAATTAGTCTCAGTCTGTAATTTTTGTGGTAGAAAGGGGCACCAAGAAAATAATTGTTTTACAAAAATGCGTAAGTGCTCTTACTGTAACAAAATGGGACACGTTAAAGAAGAATGTTTAAAATTGAAAAGCCGTAGGTCTTCCGCTGCGAATACTGATACAGGGCAATCGACACATACAGTGCGTGTTATTCAGGATGCGTCAGGTGGTTCAAAATATTATACGACGGCGAAAGTGAACAACGTGTCTGTTTACAGTTTCATTGATTTTGGTAGCTCATGCGTCACTATAACCGAAACCATTGCGAAGCAGTTACATTTAAATGTTAATGAGTGCAATGGTGTCAATGTGATTAAGGGTTTCGGCGGTTCACAAATAACACCAATAGGTGAGAGTTTGATTAACGTGACGGTGGACGAGGCTACTTGCGAGGGTATTAAGGCGTATGTTGTTCCGGATTATGCACAGGATCTGGGCCTGATTATCGGTCAACCTTTTACGGAATACTACAACGTTTACGTACTAAAGACACCTACTTCCTTGAAAATATATAATGCTAATTACTTACACGAATTACCGAAATCAAATATCTGTGAAGATAATGATCGCGTTAAGTTGTGTGCGCAAGAAAACATTCAATTGCAGCCTGGTGTGAATAAGATAGTCCTGTGTTGCACCTATTGATGGGCAGGGAAAGAAAAAATTGGGTGGGAAAGAAAAAATATCGGGAAAATATGGGAAAATAAAATAAACACCCGAAAAATTCCCGAATCATGGGAAAATATTTTTTATTTAATTATTTTTAATCTTATTATTATTTGTATGTCGTTTCCATGTCTCGGGTCGGGTCTGTCATGGAGTCCCGGACTTTTGGAAGGCGTGCGTGGGGCCGAAGCCAACACGTAGAGGCCCCTTAAGACAATTTACTCTAAATGTGTTGTGACACCAACCGGCGATTATCCCTGTATGCACTTTGGGAGTGCACCCAAAGACAATCCCTGGTTCGTGTAGGACTATTGCAGATTATGGGAACAAAAGGAACTGGGCTATTGGGTTGGGGGTTAGTGAACCTATATACTGGGGCTACTGCGCCTGCTCGACCAATGTTAATAACAGAGATACTTTGGGCAGGCGGTGACTCGTCACTCACTGGTTGGGCCACCTATCTAGCCGACGCGACTGGACGGCAAGACAGCAACATGGTTGTGAGCATCTCAGGGTGTCAAGAGGTGTACACCGCTTTCTGCGAGGCGGTTTACTCGCCTTACCAACTCGCGACTTATGCATCTTTCGCTTCCACCCTGCGAGCGTACCTATAGCTCTAACGCCCCACTCTGGCTGGCCAATGAAGGCAAGCCAGAGGTGAGAGTCCTGCGGCCCCCGCTAAGGTCCACTCCGGCCAACCAGTACTGTCACCATCTTTGTTGCTCTTCTTTGGACTCTCTCTAGTAGTGCAATGTCCTTCCGATAGTAAAGTCTCCATATTTGAAACCCATGTTCTAACAGCGGTCTGACGTAAGTAAGTTTTGTAAAGCCTAAGAAACAATTCCGTATCTATATGATAAAAAGCTTTTCTAATTATGTATAAAAGGGAGTTATCCTTCTTAGTGATTCCAATAATGTGTTCGTCCCACTTTAGATTATGTGTTATCGTTATGCCAAGGTCCTTTTGTTTTTTAACACACTCGAGAGGTTTTGAGTCAATGGTGTAACTCAACGTAGGGTGGTTACTGCCAACATGCAACACAGTGCATTTGTCTACGTTTAATGTGATTAGCCAATCTCGGGTCCAAGCAATTACTCTATCAAGATCATCTTGGATTATATTATGGCTAATAAGTGGATTCCCCGTTATTTTCGTGTCATCTGCAAAGAGTGATATATCAGACATGATACCATGTTTAAGATATGTAAGGTAGATACTGAATAAAATAGAGAATGTGCGATTTGACAGGAAGTCTTCAATCCACTTCACGACATTGCCTCTGATTCCAAAGGGCTCTAATTTAGCAATCAATGGTGTGACAGGAACTCGATCAAAAGCTTTTCCATAGTTCAAGTAAATAATATCTGTAGGTATTCGTGCCTCCCAATTTCTTGCACAAAACCATGTTGCTCCTCGATGATGACATTCTCTCGTGCCAACAGCATCCTATATGTCCTATAATATGTAGATATCTTTGCATGGAATTATTAAAATCGAACATTCCATTCAAAATATATTACAAAGGAGATCATCGGCTTTCCATACTTTGGCCGGCCCAAATTTGAAAGTGCCGGTCAGAGAAAAAAAATGTGTCAAACCTTTCGAGTAGATTGTTCTCAATATTTTTTAATAACACCAAACATCTATGACCATTATTTTGACATTATTTTTGGAATTTACGTTTTAGTTGAAATATGAAAAATGCCGACCAGCAAAAATATCATGTTGAGAGTATCGAGTAGATGTCTGTTAACATTTTTTTCTATAGCGCCAAACTTGTATGACCATTAGTTTGGCTTTTAGTGTATTTTAAAAATTTTGTTTCTTATTTATTTTGTATGAAAATAAAGTGCTTTGGGTAAAAATGCGGTACGGCGGATTACAAAGGACCTTTAGAACATTTAATAATCTGGCGCAAAACATTTTTGACCGTTATCTTGACTTTTTATTCGTCTCTCTTTCCGTTTTGGTTCAAATGGGAAAATGTCAGCCAGCGAAACAAAATAAGTCAAATCTTTTGGTAAACGACTTGAACGACGTATTTTTACTATACTACCAAATGTCGACTTTGGCTTTTATTGGACTTTTTAAAAAAACTTTTTTTTATACATTTTAACAATGACAACAAGCAGAGCTTTCCCAATGGCTAGTTATTAGTCAGATAAATACTTACTTTGTGTTTTTGTTTTGTGTGTTGTTAGGTGAACTTCTATATTAATACTATCTGATTTTAGATATGACGTTGGCTGTAGTTTTTGCATTCGACTCAACGTTACGGCCTAAGTTTAGGTTGAATTATGGTATTGATTCACCTTGACCGTAAATGGTTACCACCCTCCAAAGATAAGCTTGCCATCTAGTGACGAAACTCGTATATTGGCATGACGTCTGAAGTATCTGTTAGGGAAAACAGGAGTCGGGTAGGTGTACTTTGCAAGTATGCCTATCACAATATCCTGGTGCTACTCAGCCGATAACATAGTAGGTACCTCTATCACCCCACTGTTTATTCCTTGTATACACTTTTCTTTAAAAAAAGTAGTTTCTTAAGCGTGTATCACCATCAGGTAAGGTAGTGGTCAAACGCAAACCTATTTTTCAAAAGACGACCACCATATTACGCCTTTAGCAAGATAGTTCCATTATCACTAGATAAAACTTTTTTTTGATTTTTGGAAAATCGAATTAAGTTCAAAATATTGATCATAGTCGTTTAATGCCATAGTAATAAACATTCTGACGATCCTTTAAATAACGCGCCTGTTATATTTTATTTTTATACAAAATGAATCAAAACTCAAGTTTTTTTTAAATCCAACAAAAGCCAAACTAATTAATAGTCATACACGTTTTTGTCATAGTGAATAATGTTTACAGGTATCTTCTCGATAGCTTTGACATGTGTTTTTTGCTGACCGGCACTTTTCACACAGAAACTATAACGTAAAGTCCAACAAAAGTCAAAATAATGGTCATAGACGTTTGGTGCCCTAATAATAAATGGTCAAATGGATAAGTTCTAACGGGATATACAAATATTGTTTCATGGCCGGCACTTTACATTTTCACCAAAAATGTATGAAAAATACAGTTTTTTAAAATTTAATAAAACCGAAGATATTGACCCTACAGCTTTGGTGCCATAGTAATAAATGCTCATATGGATAAGATCTAACGTAATATAGCAAAATTATTTTTTGGCCGGCACTTTGACTTCTGGGCCGAAATCCGATGATCTCTTAAGTTTTTTAAGAGTTCATACGACACTACGACAGAAGATAAATTGGGCATAAGTAGGCATACATTATATTTAAATGGTCTTTGTTGGAAATCCTTACTTTTAATACAAATATATGCGATAAAAAATATTTTCCCTTGAAATGGGAATTTTTCGGGTTTTTTCCCTCAGAATTGGGAAAATTCCCAAATCGCGGGAATTTTCCGGGTAAGAACCCAACACTAGTTGCACCGATGTATCAGGTCCCATTTCAATAAACAACACTGAGATTTCGAAACCAAGGTCTGAGTATATTATACCGGAGAGTATGTCGGAAATAATTGAAGGTCGGTTGGTCGTAAACGTAATTAATGGAGGAAATGAGGTGGTAATGATTCCAAATGGTAGCTGCGTTGCACGTGCGACTGTCGCGACGGGTGATCTCCAGTCATATAAAGTAGGATCAGACTTGGAACCTTCTGTTGTTGCGACCCTTGAAGACATTCTTCAAGAGTTTTCGGAATGTTTTTCGGGTGATGAGAATAAAATAGGGAAATGCGCCGTTAAAATGAAAATAGAATTGACTGATAATAAGCCTGTATATTATCGTCCCTATAGAATGTCCCTTGAGGATCGTCAGCTTGTACGTAAGATGGTATCAGAACTCTTAGACAAAGGCATTATAGAAGTTTCAAACTCACCTTACGCCAGCCCTGTCCTTCTAGTGTCTAAGAAGACAGGAGAGAAGCGCATGTGCGTTGACTACCGCGCTCTAAATAAGATAACAAAGAAAGAGCGCTACCCGCTCCCGTTAATACAAGATCAGCTAGACCGCCTGTCAAATCAACGAGTATTCTCTTGTTTAGACGTTACATCCGCGTATCATTGCGTACAGATTGATGATGATAGTAAGGAGTACACAGGATTTATTACACCCGATGGACACTTCCAATATACTCGAATGAGTTTTGGTTTGGTCAATGCCCCATCCGTCTTTCAAAGAGCGATGGACGATATATTAGGACCGCTTAAATTCAAATTCGCTACCGCTTATCTTGATGACATAATTATTTACGCCGAGAATAATGCCGATGCTTTGGACCGTCTGCGATCGGTTCTAGAGAGGATTCGCGAGGCTAATATGACTCTGAGATTGGACAAATGCTCTTTTCTTGTGTCAACTGTCGAGTATTTGGGTCACGAGGTGAGCAACGGTGAGGTAAGACCTGCCCAGCGCAAGTTAAATGCTGTACGCGATTTCAAAGTTCCTGAAAATGTGCACCAGGCGAGGCAGTTCATGGGGCTCGCGAGTTATTTTCGAAAGTATGTCCGTAACTTTGCATCTATTGCGCGTCCCATCACATTACTCACTAAGAAAGATCAGCCTTGGGCTTGGGGTCAAGGTCAACAACAGGCGTTCGATGAATTAAAATCAATTTTAATCAGTCGTCCAGTATTAGCACTATTTAATCCTGAGTATCAAACTCAGGTACACACAGATGCCTCTAAAGTCGGTCTTGGTGGGATTCTTCTCCAAAAGCAACCAGATGAGTCTTGGAAACCTGTCGCTTACGCCAGTAGGCAGACCACCCCAGCTGAGCAACAATATCACAGCTATGAGCTGGAAACGTTGGCGGTGGTTATGAGTCTCCAAAAATTTAAAGTGTACGTCAGCGGTATAAAGTTCACAATCATGACAGATTGCAACGCTTTGCGTTGGACGTGGACCAAGCGCGACCTAAACCCTCGTATCGCCAGGTGGTGGCTCGAAGTACAGGGTTATAATTTTGATGTTGAATATCGAGCCGGTAAATCTATGGCGCACGTTGACGCGTTGAGTCGTAACCCCGTAGAATCAGTCATGCGTTGTGTAGAGAAAGACTTAGTTGAAAGTTTACAAAGAGGTGACGACTCAATACGATCAACTATCGAACAGTTACAGGACGAACTCTCAAAGAACAATACTAGTGGTCTGGCTCGAGATTATGTCGTTGAAAACAATGTTTTGTTCAGAAAGGTTAATGGCGAAAATAAGGTTGTCGTACCGCGGTCAACGCGTTGGTCACTCGTACAGACTTTTCATGACAATAATGGGCATGTAAATTACAATAAGACGTACGATGCAATGAAAAGTAAGTACTGGTTTAGTGGCATGCGCCATTTTGTACAAAAATATGTTCGTGGTTGTATCTCCTGCCAATACGCTAAAAAGCCTACAGGTCGTCAAGTGGGACTTTTACATTCGATTGAAAAGGTTGCAGTTCCTTTTCACACAGTACACGCTGACCATCTCGGTCCTTTTTGCAAAAGCCCAACGGGCAAGATGTATATCTTAGCCATCATTGATGCGTTTACCCGCTACATTTGGATCGAGGCGGTGCGTGATACTAGCTGTGAGAAGGTATTGCAAACCTTTGATCAGTTCATAAAAACTTTTGGTCTGCCGACCCGCATCATCACAGACCGTGGTAAAGCGTTCGATTGTCATGCTTTCAAAAAGTATTGTGTTGACAGGCAAATAAAGCACGTAATGACAGCTGTTGCTAGTCCTAGGGCGAATGGGCAAATTGAGCATTTCAATCGCACCATTTTGGATGCTCTAGTGGCCTACGTTGGGGACGATGATCAAGGCAATTGGGAAAAATATCTGCCAAAGGTCCAACTAGGTATAAACTCCAACCAAAATAATACCACACGTAAATCGCCCATGGAGTTGCTGTATGGTTTCCGCCCGCGTCTTTCGGGTGACATTGTCGTACCTACACGTAACGATATGTGTGAAATGAGAGAGACTGCCGCTACTCGTTCACGGGAGGCGGCTTACCAAGCGAAACAGCGTTTTGATAAAACTAGACGTGTAGAAAAGTCGTTTAAGGTCGGAGACCTGGTGCTTGCTGAACGTAAGATTATCCGTAAGGGTCTCCGCAGTGGCAAATTGATACCACGATTTGATGGACCATATGTTATTGTTAAAGTGTTGCCTCACGACAGATATGTACTTAAGAGTACAAATACTCGTGGTCGCCCTTACGAGAACGTTTTCGCAAGAGACAAACTAAAGTCTTTCCGTTCGTCTAGTGCCGATTCAGATTAATTTAGCACTTAAGAGTGATCGGGTTGCCAATCTCTAGTTTGTGATCATGTTGTACTCTTCATTTATGATTATTTTTGTACTCGGATTAAGAACCGAACCACTTTTGTTTGATTGATTCATTATTAGAGAAATTGTCTAATAATTAGTTATTGGAGTAATAACGATTTTCTGTTATTAAATTGTCTATGATCGATCATCATTTATTATCATAACCGTTTACTAGGCCTGTACTCACCCTTAAGAGGTAGTGAGTTGAGATGACAATGAAAGTGGTACATAGACGTCACCTTAAGAGGTGGTCGTTTGTAAGTCATCTGGATACGTGCGCACGATAAAAAGACAATAAGATAACCGAAGAGGTTTTCCTGTAATATACGCATGCGGCCTTTCAGAGGGCAAGACTTTTACGACGGGATGCTAGAGGTGAGACCTTCAGAGGTGGACCATCTGTTGCTAGCTTGCTGTTCGCTGGCCTTCGGAGGCTAGTAACCTTCAGAGGTTTGTTGAACGATCACGAGAATGAAGTGAATATTACCCGTCCATTGTCAGCCTTCAGAAGCTGACTTCACCCAACTGTCAATGTTGGATCCCAACCTTCGGAGGTTTAATCATCTGCTTTCAGAAGCCTACTGTTCCCAATCTTCAGAGATTGGTGATGCCTTTGGAGGCTGTATAAGATTTCCCTTTAGGACTTCTGCGCGGGACGCGCAGATATCAGGATGGCCGACTATAAGAGCGACCATAGTACACCCTAAACTACGAGGCCCTTGCTTCCCTGCGAGTACGTCTCTTCCCGGTGCGCGGGCGGCAGGGTTCAGTCTACAGTGTTCAGTTCCGCAACGTCGAGCGGCGCTACCGCGTGACCTATTGACATTTTTGTAAATTCTTAAGTTATTCGAAATAAACTAAGTGAATACAAGTTCTCGGTGTTTCCCTTAAATTACTTACTTACATAAAAGGCTATAGCTTTAACTATCCAACATCTAATAAAAATATTGAATGCCAAACGCGTGCAACACACCGTTAAATAGAGGAGACTTGCCACAAAACAGCGGGGGTTATAATAAATAAAAAATAATAAGAAAACTTTCCCCATCACTGTATGCAGGTTTCACGTCGAGAGATGGCAATTCACCAATTTTTATTATCATTTACAGACAGAATAGTCTTCACCCTTACAGGGAGGAAATAGAGTACAATTTAGGTTAGAGGAAAATAGTTCAGGCGTAGGTAAATCATACGATGCATCCTTAACATTCACTTTCGATCCACAGAGTTTGCAAAGAACAATCACTCAGGGCGTAATCTCTGAGGATTTACTCAGGGTGGGTTCTGAAGCCCTCAGATAGTGTGCATGCCCTTGTTTTTAAAAAGTCTGTCTCACAAAGATAAGGTGCGAGGCTGCGAGCTCCCCTTGACGTCATTCAAGTTTAAACGCGCATTAGAATCTATACGAGCGGTAAATTATGTTGTTTTAAATATGATGAAAAAAGAACTGAAGTTTCTTTACAAACCACGCAGCGGCGCTGTCGTCGTGCTCATATTTTGAGTAGGTAACGTTATAAGAACTCACTTTGAGGACAAACCTTTGGTTTCTTTGGTGTGTGTCTTTTATTTTACACATTTGTGATATGCAAATTCTGAGTATAATCAAGCAAATGCATTACTTACGCATATTACATCCTATCCAATGATTTTCAACTTGTACGACATAGACATTACAGACCATTTATATTTCGCTTATTCATGCATGGAACTCCACTTTTTGAGTTCTGTGAAAATTATTTTTTGCCAGTGTTTTGAAGTATTTAAAGCGCATTCAGTGTTAGAAACAGTACCTACCGGGGGAGAAATTATAGTGCACTCATCAACGTTTGCACTATCGACGCCCGTCAACCGCAATAGCTCCCCTTTTGACGCGGCAAAAATGTCGCCACCATTTTGCCATTTTGTTTTGACACTTCACTTTAATCACTGTGTGAAAACAAAAAACAAAAACGTAACAGCAGCGTTCTCATTTCGAAAAGAGCAGTGTCGCTAGGAGGTGGGTTCAAAATGTGCGGCCTTTGTGCAAATGAACGAGCGAAAATTGTTTTCGTACACCTAATCTTTTTGTGTTTTGCGAACGCTTTTTTTAGCTCACCTTACTATTGCTTATGTATAAATCAAAACTAACAGTAACAAACTGCCAGTTTCCAGTAACTACGCATTGTAACATAACACCCAATAATTTTCCTATAGCCGACATTCCCGTCATTTTCCACACCAAAAACAGTATGAACATCCAATAAATTTTCATTACACTTTGCAACCACAACCGATCGTTCCACGCAGATAATGTTATTCAAAAAAGTTGACAGCCCATCAACGATTTATAACCCATTTCCTGATATCGGAACGTGCATTAAAACGAACACATTCGATTATCAGTATTCGAATTGAATAATCAACGTTGTGATTCAATAACGCAAACGCATGAAATTAATACGTCTGAACCCCGCTTTTGTTCTGTTGCACTATTGTCCACGGGGAACAAAAATATCCGTTATACAGGACTTTATGTAGCTTTTCCTTTGTGCAATTTGTGCTTGGTATTATGTGAAACTGAAATCACATATTTAATAACTATTACGTAGTATTAGATATAGTGATATTCAAAAGATAGCCGTGGTCATATGCCAAGCTATCCTAAGAGTTCGCGTAAGTACTATGGCATACGATCTTCTATACACAGCGGTCCAACACATAACCCCCTTTTGCTTCGCCGCAGTCGAGTAAAAATTGACACATTTACATTCGAATTAAGTAACAAAATTGTAATAAAGCAGGCAATGTACACAGACAATGGATAATTATCCGTTGTTTAACCGGTCCCATGCGCGTCAAATGTGTTGATTGCCGGTGACGAGCCGAATACATTATCCAGCTGATTCCACATATTAAACTCGACATGGGTGTGATTCTTTGTGTACGAATGTCTTTGATATTGCAGAAAAAAATACTGTTTAAAAAAGTAACTGAGCAGTCAAGTGTAAAGACAAGTGCATCCCATTTTCTTATAGGTTTACTTCTCATTTACGTAAAATCGATCGTAATGATCAAAAGCAACCTGATTTTCCTTTTAAAGATTTTTCAGTCGACTCCTAATCAGCCAACATAATGTAGTCGTTTGGACAACAGTAAAAAGAAAAATAAAATAAAAATAAGAATCGCTTTAAGCGATAAGGCCGCCATTTGCTATTTACTTAGTTAAGAGTCTTTTTGTAATTATTTCTTTTTATTTTGATGCAATAAAGTGTATTTTGTATTGTATTGTATTGTCAAAAGTAATTATTTCCTCAGTTCAGAAGGGTTAGCCAGTAGGGCTAACATGCACAACGTGATAAAATTTTGTCATAGTGATTTTATCGATTCTGACGATTTTATTATGCCGTTTTGTCGATTGGTGCTTACACGTGATCCCAAAGTCATGTCTTTTATGTCAAAATAGGAACAAAATCACGTGCACGTCACGCATGTTAGGGACAAAACAAACTTATCGATTTCGACAAAATTTATTGAATCGATCGATAATTTTACCACGTTACGCATGTTAGCCCTGCAGGTTGCAAACAATTACAGTGACGGTGATAAAAATAATGACATGTTATGTCAATCCAATACATTTTTATTACTGTCACAGTCGATTGTCAAAATGCAACTAGGCTAATGCCCATGTACCGACTTCAAACTTATTTGATTAACTCAAATCACAAAATTCTTAACCGTCATCATAAATAATTCTATATTTTCCGACCTTCAGTAATTTTCTTAGAAGCTTAATCCGAGTACAAGTTAAAACTGCCGAATTAATAATTTTAACACATCTTACGGGGGATCTGTACAAGATAAACGACCATTAGGTAATCCGAGGGCGTCCCTCTATAACTCAGTCGAGCAATATTGTTCATAGTCCAACCGCTTTAATGAAATAAAATTAGCATACTACCAAGATTTATTTGCAAGGAAGCACCAAGCGCATTGGAAAACAATGATGTTAAGAATACTTAGTATAAACTCAAATGGGAGTTGCCGACTTCTTAAGTTATTAGTCTGGGAGATAATGTATTTATAAAAGTATCGAACTTAGCCAGTTGGTCTAAAAAGGCCATATTGTTGCAATTTATCTAAAAAAGCATTAAAAAAAGTGCGGAATGTTAACAAATATCAAATAACAATATTGCTTTTTTAGATGATTGATTCAATGTGGCCTTTTTAAACCCCCAGTTGTGAGCTAAATCAACTTTTCTCTGTAAATCAGACGAAGGAACGTTTCATTTAAATAAAAATACTGACAAGTTTCTTAGCATTTCCTTTTGTGGAAGACACAGAATTTCGCGGAACTTCTTTGTTTTTCAAAGTAATGTTTCCTTTTCCAGTGGATCCGCAAAAATGGGTCGCATTTAGAATGTTTCAGCTACAAAGCGGCGGTCGGTTACTTATTATTGTTTCCTTGAATCTTAATTCTGTACTTCGAAAAACATAAACGCTGTTACATTTTGAGTTGTAATACAAAGACTATGACTTTATTTTTAGAAGGAATGTAACACTGTTTACTGAGCTTGCGAATTACATTTATATTATAATATCATTTCATTCTACCTATAGACCTAGATATAGACTATCCCAATTGGGAATACAGTTATGAGCTTATTTTATGTAATATGAGTGTCCTTTGTATATGTCGTTGTGCAATAAAGTATTATTGATTGATTGATTGATTGATTGTTATATTATGGCGTAACCAAAATTTCTTGCCATCAAGGCATAGGTACGATAAGCTGCAAAAATTCCAATCAGTTTCTTGCAAAGTAATAAATGAACTGGTTGCACTAAAGACCTCCTGGTTACATGTCGTTTCTGTAATATTGTCCAGTACAGAAGACACCACAAAATTTTATAATTATGACAACTAATGGTTCATAATTACACCACTGTTTACAAATAATTCGCTGGGCTCAGTGACTGAACTTTTGCTTTTTGATTGTACATACCTACAGCTACAGTACTAAGATTACGTTACCTTGAACCTAACTTAGTTATTCAATTGGCATCCTTATGAAATGGATGTAACTTAAGCCGGCCCTAATCCTCGGGTTGACTTGTGCATAGAAATGCACAGAGGGGGTCCTAGTCACCCTTAAGTTTAAATCTTGCGTAAATACAATTTGGTACTTGTCTATTTATCTGAAAGCATTAATTCCAAGAGTGAGTGCAATTATTTTTTCTGACCTGTGCTCGATATACTAAGGAGGGCTCCGTAGAACTTTCCACTTCTCATCCAAATAAAATATTTCTAACAGCATGAATAAAAACATGTTTTGAGCAAATGTAATAAGTTGAAAGGGAATTCTAAATAAACATTTATAAAGTTGAAGTATCCTTCAATCAAGCACGAGGCAAATTTATATGAGGAAAAGTATTTTTAGCCTCATTTATATGAAAGCTTAAATATTTACAAAAAAACCCCTTTAAGAAAGTTGTAGCTTTTAGTAATCCTATTTTTAGCTAGTTGTTTCCTCAGAGACTTAGTTAGTGCTTCATTATTCAAAGCGGTCTAAAAGCTTAGGTCTTTATACTTAATTTCGATATTATTAATTCTTAAGGGACAGCATCTCATTACTCTAAGTGGTTTATACCTAGTGGATACTCAGCCTAATCGCATTAGTGTGTACGCGGTATTAGAATTGAGATAAATGGGGACAGCTAAAAGCTTTTGCCAATTTTATAATTTATGCGCCGCGCGATACCTAGGGATTGGAAGTTTCTGTTTTATTTAATACCTAGTGAGTTCTAGTGTCGTAAAAGCCTGATAGTTGTTCGTTCAACGCTATACGACCTTTTCCAAACTTTTAATTCCGGACTCCGTTTTTCGTTCGAGCCAAAAAGGATTTTACAGTTAGACCGAATTCAATGCTTTGTTTTTGCTACCTATATTTTGTTGAAATCTGCAATAGATTCAGATGAAATTGTAGACAGCTGTACATTTATTCAATATTTTGTCTTCCAAGGCCTCTAAACATTTGTACAATAATCTCTAGTAAATCCCGTAAAGTACCGAAAACAGGCCAAAGTAATGACAATAATGCTCAGACGATTCCGAACCGTCCTATGCACTAAAAGGCGTTAACTCAGCTCAATCGTTCGTGAAATCGAAAATTATGACCAATGTGCGTCAGAACCACCACCAAATGGCGAATTTACGTTCACAGCGCCAAGAGAATCCTACTATGAATATGAATGAATCGAATCTGTTTGAGAGTTCATTCATTCACATTGCTTTTAAACTCACTCACTCATTCGCAATCGCAATTGCTATTAAACGGTCATGAAAATGTTATTACAGTTAGTCGCTTTTTGCATTTCGTTTTATGTCAGTTTTTAATGCTCGTTTGGTTGTTATTCATAGCGGGTTTACATTTAAACTTGATCTTAAATTAGTTCCACTACAGCTTAAAAACATTGTTTCCGTCGAAATTTCTGTGCAATCAGTATCTGTGAATTATTAGAACTTGGATTTCTCAACCATTTAACTTACCTTACACTATTTTCTCATTTTAATTACAAACATTACTCAGAATACTATGCAGATTACACTATCATAACGTTATAATAAGAGAGTCCCATCAAAATCCCAGCTTAAGAACGACCTCTTTACCTGACGCGAGCATATTTCGCGTCCCATTCACATTCTCTGAATACTACCGGCGTTTTCAACTCACGAACCTTAATTGGACGATTAGACCATTGTTCTAGGACCCTCCCAAATCTTAAGGGCGCATAATTCATAGGAGATCCCTTTTATCTTCCCTGAGATCCTCCATTCAGTCGGAATTTAATTTCGTTTTCACCCTCTCGGTCTTTAGGAGTGAATGAAAGAATGACCGAATGACTTCGTTGGATGACTTAGGATGCGAGATTGAAGACGGATTTAATGTTCTTTCAGAAAAAAGCTTTTTTGTTCTGTGGTGACAGTTAATAATAAACAGTGATATCTAACCTTTTCTTTTTCTTTTCACAATTGCACGTAGTTTATTGACAAAAAAGACCCACTGTGTCATATTTCGGTGTGAACTTATGTTGCTAACATTATTTAAATTACCAAGCAAACTAATTACGAAATATGGATTATGGAACACAGCTTTAATAGCGTCTTGGAAGATTCTAAAAGTTAGTATCCCAAAAGCCTGCTTACTTAGAAACTAAACTAATAATATAGAAACTATAATTTAAGTGAAATTCCATTACGCGGTCAACTTTGAAACAAACTCGAGGTCTACTACTTCCACGAGCTGATTTTCTTAACGCCTAGCCTAGTTTATTGAGCAATGTTTGTGTATTGAAGACTTTATAATAATTTTCTTCAAGGGGCTACAAGTGGAAAAGAAATACGATTATATTTCAGCTCGGTATTACCACATAAGGTAAAAGAATACGTATAGTATAGACGCAAGATTAGTGAAAAACAAACAGACAAATAAGTAACTAAAGTAAATACTTTAGTTCCGTTTCCGTTCCGTTTAGTGAAGGAAATCCTTATTGTAAACATAGGTGTTATAAATATAGCTTCTTTTTAATAAAAGAGGTAAAAGGCAAACCTTATTACAATGTTTCAAAGCTCGTCTACAGAAATAAATGGTCCGAATCTACCAAGAAAGCAGACGTAAGAAAGTTCCCATACATCATTTCAACACTTGTGCATTATTCGACCATTCACCATTGTAATATGTATAATGAAGAAAGCACAGACCGTCTGAGTTTCATAGTCGCATGGTTTATGTATGAACCCGGTTTGGGCAAATTCAACTGGGCTCATGCTAAATTCATTTTGGATACACCTCCCTGGAATAATACTGTTTTGTACGTAAATGCAGATATTTTATTCAGTGACATTCAATACGTCGATTTTGAAGCTGATAAGCTGTGGATGGAAAAAATCGTACGCAAATACAGTCTCATTTCGCGAGTTATTTGTAAGGTGATCGACAGTTACCACGTAAATCCACTTACGTGTTTTTAAATAGAAAGGTTGAAACTAATAATATACATTCATCCTTTTTTACTTTACTTACTTACTGAAAAATTGTTGGAAACAACCCTCTATTTGGTTGGAGACTCTATTCCAAAGAGAACGCTAAAAAACTGACCTTAATAAACGAGTCTTAAGAAAAGTCTTCCCCGTTCAATATCCCACAAACGCAGCACAATAACAGAGAAGATTTTAACTTTAAAGGCGAAACGAGCTTTATTTAAATTTTATCGCGAAATCTCGTCGACTGTGACTCAAATGAAAGAGGGAAGACAATTGTAAAACTCTTAGCCAATGACCAAATACTTCATAAAAGAAAGCAGTATTTAATTGTTTAACAAAAGCCAATTTTAACGACGATTTTTTTTAGAAAAAGAAAGAAAGAAAATATTCATTATTAGAGCACGCCACAGTAACAATACAAAAACAATATGAAAAAATAAAATAAAATTAAACTTTACTTAACTTTTTGATAAACAAATTAAAAAAAGCTACTGAAGGTCTAGAGGTTATTTAAGAAACGAAGCTACTTAAGAATAAAATCTGAAAAAAAAAACGGAATCAGCACAAATATTTTTTTCTAATTCTAATATTCTCGTCAATAATTGAGTATGTTTAGAAAATATTTTATACGTTGGATGCAAATTTATCTTCTGATAACTTGTGACATTGCCTCCACACAATTACAAATAAATAGTGCGAGACGAACGCAAATAGATCACTACCCACAACCACTTTCCAATTACCACGACACTATTAAAATGCCTTCCCACGTGAACCACAGATGCAAAAGTGATTTCCAATTAAGGCGGCTATGCCTCCGAAGTTGTTTCATACGAACGTCGAAACAGTTTATCGAGTACTGTAATTAGATTTAGATGAGGCTCCAGAGACTAATCGTGGGTAGAATTTGAGTACCTATCTGAAGATCACAGGTGAAGGGGAATCAAACACCTCATTAGTTAGCTTTAGAGGGAAATAATGACAAATATAGATTAGGTGAAGTGAATTTAACAACAGATTGAAATAGGGAAAATAGTCCGTAGCAACAATTAATAGAAATGTGTAGAGCTGTAGAATGTTTTACCTAACGGTTTAAACAAATTCAAAACCAATTCTTTTTTAATAAAGTAAGAAAGAAGAATCTTTGAGAGGAATACATAATGAAAAATATACCTGAACATAATACAAAGTTGAAAACAAACTCCTATATCTGAGCGAAATATTAGATCTTATACCCATGAGAAACGATATTGCCAAGACCGCCAAGACTGTCGAAAATCCGTCTACAGTCATAAAACTACGGGTATTTATGTAGTTGTGAAGAAATCGAAATAAATTGCCACGTTACTAGCGTTTGACATTATGACGCCGTGAATGACGTATCAATGCACCTATTCCCAAAATCATTCATTACGTCACACAATAGAGCGTCGCCAATCTTCTTGTGAACTAATCCGATCGCACGGACAAAGAGATCGGATTGCTCAGCGCATCGCGCGTTATTGCCTCTAAATCTTTCACTCCCCAACGTAGGCTTGGAGAATACACCCCCTAGCTATTGCTTTAGGCGTTTTAGTGTTACTTTTAGCTGTTGATTCGTGCTGCGTTGCGGGTTATTCTGGTTTATCCAAAAATTGACTTACTATCCAGAACTAGTGTGAATTAGAAATTATTATTTGATGTGATGAAACGTTACTTTAGGACCAAGTGATAACTGATATTATCGATTTAGCGATTATCTTCAGTTGGCCATGGATAACGCGCCTTGAGCATTTCTAACGCTTCATCCTACTTTATTATCCATCTGTCATTTATACTACATATGTATCAAAAAGTAGTAATCAAATTATGTAGTTCTTCTATCGTACAGGTAAAAGGTAAGCATCAAGTGCAGCTAAGATAGGAACGGTTAGTAGGATCTACACTGAACGGGCGTGCGTGTATGAAACGATTTATGAATGTGGAGGAAGCAAGAAAATGGAAATTCCATAGTTTCTGCTGATTGTGTGAGTGGCGTGAGTTTATATATATTATATATTATGTTATATATGGACTTGTCTATCGTGCAGGTAAAAATAAAGCCAAAGGAATAAACGTGAAAACTTACGTGAAAACACCTACACAGTGTCGTAAGCAACACGCATTCAACCAAGTCACCTAACACTTAAAAGTTAAAAGTTGGAACTAATGCCACTGTTTATTTTCCTTTCATGCTTTACTTATAGTATTTTTAAAACTTTGAGTAATAAAAAATAGAGAAATGCATGTCATGTGTGAGTAACTTCCATGAGTGTGTATTATCGAAGAAATACCTCTACAAGACTACTTACTTACTCCTTTGTCAAATGACATAGCTAACGACTGAAACCAATTTCGCTCCAGTAGGTGGTGGTAAGTCATACTCGTATAATAATATAGATTTGAAAGTACTAGGTATACTCTTATTAGAAAAAACCCTGAAATCCACCTCACAACCCACATGATAGCAGAAGATTATAATAAATGGAACGGTTAGCATTAATCAGTCTTCAAAAAGTGGGGAATTAATGAAAAATTAAAGGCAAACAGGAGAAAACCAGTAGTGGACTACCTTCTGAACATTTTCGGTTTGTGTGTAATGTTCGCAACAAATATTTATCTTATCGAACCTCTCGGATACTCTTATTGCGGTGTTAACAAACAGTGAGGGATGTTTGCTCGATGTACGTGCTCAGGCGAAAAGGTTTTATTCAATAAGTCAGTACGTGTACTCTCTGTCGGAACTGTCGAACAAATGAACGACTCCTAACTTCTAAACTGTAAGTCAGAAAGGATTCACCATGAACGAACACATCACACGCCCATACACACACACATCTAAAGTCCAGATTTTATTAAACAGACACGTAGTTTGTCAAAAATGACGAAGGTTCTTGGAACCTTTATGGATTTCAAAACATATCAATAGCTAACAAAGGAGAGTATAAATATATTTCTCAATAATGATAACGCAAAACTGAAAGAAAAGGTTTGCCAAGTAATATGCAATACCAGGAAATAACATTCATGGTTCATTAGCCTCGCTGGTTATAATCGTAATGTAGTAGAAATAAACAATATGCTTTAGATTATTAAGTGCCCAAATATGAATTATTTGATGAGCATCTTCAAGCGCATGTATATAACTGACACACAATCACATTCTCATACTGACATACACCTTTTTTTTAATTTTAATTCTCACTTTCACATTTCAAATTGCTGATCCTGTAGCCAATCACTCTCAGTTACGACAGAGTCCTTGTAAATGCACTCTAGTTTGGGAGTTCAGAGGTACCTTGTGTAAAATTGAAACAGTCACACATTGTCTAATATTTAAGGTGAAGCTACCTACCTGTACTAGGCTATTTGAAATTAATATTATTATCTTCAAGACACTCTGCAGTGAGAAAACAAAAAGATTATCAATCATTCAATACAAAAAAAAACATTTAATATTCTACTGTAGCTCTTTAGGTTTAGGTACAATGCTTGAAAGAACCTTCAGAGAATAGAATTTACTTTTTCAAAAGATGCCTAAAACATATATAGTGACTAGTTTTAAAAATTCAACTAGTGAACGCGCGGAAATTCTCAATAAGTTCCACAACTTCCACATCTGTCTGCCCTTTCTTCGCGCCCCACGCGATCGCAAAAATGCTTTTTGAAATCTAAAACATTTTCGTTTCGACGTGAATAGAACACGTCCATACAAACACAAGAAGGAGAGAAATGCAAATCATTTCACACATACTAACTTGCGGGGAAATAGTAATGCTTAGGGAGTTACTATGGGGATGGAGCTCATTGATGAATTATGTAAGTAAGAATAATTTGTTTCGTAGTAAAAGGCCGTCATGGTCGTGTTGAAGAATTTTTGGGTTTTGCGGTGGTATTTCTTATCATTATTATGCTTTATTAACGCGACGGGGGTTAAAATGGCCACATCTAAGTAATTCATGTAAAAAAACAAAATATTGCAATTTGACATTTGCGCATATAAAAGTAAGTGTGCAATGCAAACAAATGTCAAATAGCAATATTGCTGTTTTAGATAAATTGTTTTGATGTGGCCCTTTAAACCCCTCAGGATTATAGTTATTTTAAGCAAGTAATGTAAAATCGTAATTCAGAGTAATTGATTCTAATTTGTAATAATTGTATTTGTAGTAATTGGTTGGTTGACATGATTTTGCACCTTTGAAGGTTTTGTAGATTTGCAAGTTAAGTATGTTGCTAATACAAAATCGAATCCCAAATCCAGCTTAAAACTCACGTACAGTCCCAACCTTCACTTTATTACACGCAAATGAATCTCTATAGAAATAACGAATTTCGAATCGAACCCCGAATAATCCAACATCAGGTGGTTTCGTCTTAGAATTTAGCGGGACAGGGCAAAAATAAATTTTCAACCGAACTCATTCCAATCACGTACCACCGAATTTGTCATATTGGATTTTGGAGCCACCCGCCCGTCATACGCCCCTCCTGTCACCGCGTGAAAATGAAAACATGTATCATTCCAACTAAAAAGTCCTAACTTCAACCTTAAAGTCGCCTCGCCAAAATAACAAGTCGAAAAACAAATTTTGACGAATACCCACGAATACTCGTACTGAAAATTCTTTTTAAAATATTTCGTTAATGGAATTCGTGAAATTTGTTTTGGCTAACAATTTGGAAGTAGTATACTTTGACGTCAAAGATTCTTGGTTGTGCTTAATATGTACGAGATAACTTAAGTATTATAATCGAAATACCTAGATATTTTTTATTTATATTATTAAAAATAAAACAAAATATACGGCATAACAATACCCACGTAACAGGAAAACATTTCGGAAATCTTTCATTAGTGAAAACATAATTTAGTATTTTGTTGTAAACTTGGAAACCAGGTCGCGCCGGGTATAATCCCCTAAATGATTTAAAATGACCAAGCAAAATGGGTCTCTAAATCCGATGGTTTACCTCGCACACTCATAATCTTATTACACCACATTATACGACCATATAAAATGTATATCTACATGGCCAATAGTTTTATGGAGCAATTTATCCTGTTAGGTTTTCACTCTTCGACTTCAAAACATATTTCGATGAAATTCGCATAGTTGGAAGGTTTCTTCGCAATAGAGATAGCTAATAAAAGTGCTACAAAACAATAATTAAATGATTTTTGTTTTATAGCACTTACCCGTGCTCAGGAAAACTCACAAAGAGAAAATTTTAATCGAAAAAAATCTGACTCGGACAGGACTTGAGCTCTTGTCAAGCCGAGCTTTTCTCTTTAATAATTAAATGTATGAGATAAATAATCGACACGATACGATAAGTAAGAACTTATCAACGATGATGTATTCGCTTCATTCCCTGTATGTACTTTATTGTTTGGATATCGTATAGATGTTATAATAAAATCTCAAAACGATAATTTAGAGGTAGAAATGCCCTTGTACAAAACACTAAACAGAAAGATATCAAAACATAAGCTACGTGAGGGGCCTTTGGTGACTCAATAGTAACCATGATACCAAGGTTGATGAGGTTGGTTATTGACCCCACAACCCAAGCGAGAGAAAAATAATAGTGTGCATTAGTATCATCCGCGTATTTTCTTTTTGTTCGAAATAATTACAGCTACACACACAAAAGTATACATGTATCCACAATTAGGTGGACATACAAACTATTGCTTTAACAACAATAGCTTCAAAGCTTTCACTTATTGCTATGAATTTAGTTTCATATATTCATAGAGGGTCCAGATCCTTTATTTGTTGGGCTTTATCAAAATAGCGGGAGGGCATTTTAAACCCAATCAAGGGAAAATCAAAACGCGGAAAATGCGAAGGGGCACCAACCGAGGGTTAAATTCGCATTATCGATTTGCTTTTATGACTTCTGCTGACTTTTCAATTTCTTTGTAATGTGTACACGTTGTTTGTTTGGGTAAGCTTTGCATTATAAAGTTGGGTCTGTACAACAATTGGTTTCGATTGTGCGGAAGAAAGGCAAAAAGGAAATAACGGAAATCTACCGGCTGAAGAAAAAGAAATTCAATTAAAAAATAATTGTATAAATGAGCCACGGCCTCCGTGGTCCAGTGGATGAGCGTTGGGCTCAAGATCCGGAGGTGCCGAATTTGCTTCGAGATTAAGCGTCCAATAAAAAAAAACTCCCTGAGACTGTCTCTGGTTTGGTCAAAACATTGCAGGCTGAAATTACCAGATTGTCTGCAAAATAAGATGATACCGTTCTTTTTTTGAGCAGAGTAGACATTTAGTGGCTCAATAATAACCCTGACGTCAGGGTTGATGAGGTCTCAAAACCCGCACGAGAGAACAAAAGACCTTTCTTTGATCTGTACAGAAATAACAACAATATTATAGAAAACCCTAAGAACCAAAGAGGCATCAAACAACAAAACTTAAGCTTTGTCCCTATACTCATTATTGCTATGGCATTTTTTCCCGTGCCCCTCCAAAAGGGGAGATACGAGATAACGGGGACATTATCGAAATACCGATGTCGACGTATTAAAACGGGAAAACTGAGAGTTAAATACCGATTTATTACTGCAAGGGTAGGTTACCGTCAAGATGTAAGGACTACAGCAAAGACGATATGTAAATTAGAATCAATACGTTGTTAAAATGTAATGTAATAAAATAACTACAATATTAAGATTTATGTAAAGTACTTAATGTAAAGAAAAAAAAACAACACGAATAAATTATCACAATTATTCAAAACAACATTTCGCCAAAAGGAAGGTAAAGGAAGGTTTAATACGATCTACTCTGAACCGGCGTGCGTCTATGTAGCGATTGATGAGCGTGGAGAAAGCAAGAGAAGTGTGTCAGGATCGAAGCAATGGAATTCTATAGTCTCTGCTTACCCCGGTGGGAAATAGGCGTGAGTTTATGTACATTTCGCCAGACTCAGCGACCTAAATATGCTAGACTTAAATAAGCATTTGTCGATATAACATTGTTAGAGATATTTAAGTAATTTTAATAGCTTAACAGTCACTATGCGCCTGTGGTACACCGGCTTGCTTATCAATATCTCCGGTTCCGATACCGGACTTTCACCAATGAGTTACTTACTACTTTAAGTGCAATGTACACATTGGCTCAACCTTTAAGACGGCGATACGGCTAACCACCTGTCACATAGATCTAACAAAAAACTCGGAAGTGTTTTTAATAAGTTCATCTTGCGTTGGATGTATTTCTGACTACCTCTATATATTGTCATGAGCTTATTTTTATGTATGCTTAATGGCTTATTTCATTATTACTTGTCGAACCAATCACTTCCTTCATCTCCTCTAAACACGAACCCATAAAACCCTGTAATCGCATTATCGAACACACGATCGCCCAAAAATTATGGTCCCATTAAATAAACATATTGCGTACCGAGAATTCCTCATAAAAACCAACATATTGGTTATATTATGATATCTTTTCTTGCGCTCTTTAGTTTCCTATAGCCATTACTGGCTGTCGATATTTCTTGTCCCGTCTTTATTGAAATTCTGGGGTCGAGACTAAGTTTCAGCAGCGCTCGGTGGAATGTTAACACAGAATACGTGTATCCTTGATGTAGCCTTTCTATTTATTGGGTTAAGGTTGTTTCTCGTTTTGAAGGTAGACTTTTCTATTTAGGTTATTCCTAGTCCAATGACAACCGAATCAATCGAATACATTGAATGTAGCTGTTATATATTTGTTAAGAACGAACCTTTCACATTTGCAGGGTTTCCTTAGAGATAAAATCTGTTTTACTCGTCTTTATTTAACATTAGTTGAACACAACTACAAGTAGTAGACGTAAAGTACAATACTAACTCAAAGGTTGATATAAAAGAGGTATAATATCAAAATATAAACTATTACTACCAACCTTCTGCCGTAACTACTTTATATATATAAGATATGCAAAAAACAGTAAGTGTTTTTGCGACCAAAATCTTACACAATATCCTTGCTGCCATCTGCGAACCTAAAACTTAAACCGTTGCTCTCAAATGCCCTTAAAGTTCTTAGCACGCGTAAGATACAAGTCCCATGGGGGGATACAAGTCACTTTCCCTCACACAGCTACCCTTTATGGCCCATATTGAAATTCTAAGGCGCGACTGCGGGTCACCAGCCGAGATGAAAAGCCTTTGTGGAGCTAAACATTCAATAACTTTGCCATGAAGATATTTTACAAAGAAAATTTGTCAAAAGCTTGTTTGATACGATATACGACGTCTCATACCTTCACTAGATTAAATAAATCTATATTTTAAAATGAAATTGATTTATTACTTTAATCATTTTAAACTATAAAAGGACAATGACCATAACTCTATGAGACCCATCCAACAGATACTTAAAAAGAAAAGAGCCAAGAAAAAGTAAATACAGACACACCTATTTTCATAAGAAATGAAAAAGTTGATAGCTTTTAACATCATTTGTATGACGCACTTTTTATTATTGAAGTCGCAAGCAAGTCGATGCGTAAACGTGGAACCTTAATTCATCTGTCTTTGACAACTCGCGCTTTGACATTTACTCGCTCTAGTCGCGGCCTTAGCGTCCTAGGCTTGCAGTTGCCTTGTCCAATTGTGCCTTGGCCACGAGCGAATCGTCTTTTCCGAAACTATAAAATCAGCATTAAGTTTACTAAGAATAACATATTTCAATAGACGTACCTAATGTTGCTAGTACTTAGATGTTATTGAACACAATACATACAGTATAGTCGTTATAGACATTTTGCTTGCCCACTGAGTATTAAAGCCAAGTGAGTAGACCTAAAATACCACCTAGCTGAGACGAGATAAAGTCCGTTCCCTTTAGTACAGCTCGTTACGTAAGTCAGACACCCTTGAAAGACTCAGGGTCAAGTGCTCTCCTAACACTAACGTGTGACGTCTTAACAAGCAGTATACCTAAACGATTTCCAGTAAAGAAAATTGCCATTTTGTTGCTGGCGTGACGTGAAAAAGTAAAAGTATTTAGGTAAGTTGGTACTTACACTGTAAAATTTCGTCTGACATTTGGTGATCATGAGGGTAAACGTACATAAGAAGGGTACTTAAGTTAAGCTAAACCCAAATGAATGTTAATGATGTAAGTAATTTTATGTTTTGGTTTCTAAAAAGCATTAAAAAAAAACTTAAATATGCATTCAAACCTAATCAAGAGATTTTCAGTGCAAATCAAGTTTTTGTTGAAACCGAAACGATTTCGCAAGACTCAATCATCAACAGCGATAAAATAGACTCAACCGATAAAGTCTCGTAGAAAAATCTCGTAAAGTTCATCGCCCTATCAATAGTTGTAGACTCAAAGGTAGCAGCGGCTGTCTAGGAGCCGAGTGGTCGTCAAGGACTAGACGTAGCGAGTGCGGCTGAGAGGCTGCCCTGTCACCCTGTCCATTACAATGGCTTTACCTATGCTCGAACTATTCGTAAACTGGGAGTGTCTCGTCAATTCGTGTGAAAGAGTGAGCTGAGAGCTCAAGAGTTTTATACGTGGTGTCATAAGATTGTATTTGGGAAATCCTGGTATCTTTAGTACAAAGAAGTTGCCAGGTCTGAATATTTGAGTACTATTAAAATCTATAAAGCTCTAGTAATTAATATTTTTCCAACCCGCAGTGGAGCAGCGTGGTGGATTATACTTCATACCCCCTCCAGTTGATTGAGGGGAAGCCTGTGCCCAGCAATGGGACGTATATGTTTATGTTTTTATGTAATTATTATTTTTACTACTCTCCCAACAAAAGCACCTTTTGTGAACTAATGTTCCTTTTTATAAAAAGTATTGTACAAACGGCCAGAGTCTGGAATAACGATTACACTTGTAGCTTTATTTCAACTGTCGCCATTACTCATAAGTATCCTAACAATTCCATTTAATTTGACTGTAATTTAATTCGAAGTATGAACGTAAACAGTATATTTCAGAGGTACTATCGCGAATTGGACTTTGTCAACTGTCACTTCCAACAAAGCTTTGAGGCTGTGTTTTTGAACAAAGAAGCTTTCTCCATTTTACGATAACTCAAGTTATGAGAACTCAAGAAACTCGTAAAGCCTGTCCTATTCATTGTTATAGAAAATGAGAACGGTGATTGGTCCCGGAATGTCACATGTCACAGTGACGAATGAGAGGGAGTTCTAATTTCGAATTTAACGTCTTGCCAGCCAATCTCTGCCATCGCCTCGTGTAAGAAGAAAAAGTCTGACTCATATTTGAAAAAGTTATAAAATTGGAGTGATGATGAGCGGAAACCTTGGTGTGCAAACACTTTAGCATGTTCCTATTATGATGATTATTAGTTTTATGTTATCTAAAAAACAAAACTCACAAAGTACTCTCCATTTAGGTACACACTTGACCATTTAATTTATATTTTCAGGCAAAGATTAAACTATTTTTTATCTGGAATCCAGGGCAAAGGCAAAAGTTTTCTATTACTGATTCATTTAATTTGTTCTACACAACAAAGTTTGCTTGAACTATTAGGTACTTTCTTTGGTTATGTAAAAATACGTATGGCTCCCGAACTTTTTTTTACCGTAACTATGCTATATTTCATTGTTTTGCTGTAAGCAACGGTCCAATAAACGCTCTCCAACTTCTTTAATTACTGAAAGGTCTTCATAGTTGCTATACTTATTCTTTATTGGCCATAAGTATAAAACAAGGGGAACTATCTATTGTTTTGTTCGGCGTTCGAGGATGTTTATAGCAAGTGAGAATTACGTTAGTTTATGGGCTTGCTAAGCGATGAGCGTTATGACCCTCAAAACAGCTATCTTGTGCCCAAAAATGGGTCGTAAAGGTGTATTTGTGTTAGTAAATGGTAATGCGTATACTAGATAATGCGTATACTAGAAAACACCTACGTACACCCCATTCTACGTATCACTATCGTGAAAAGCAAGGCCGAAAGTCGACAGAAATTTTAGGTATTTGATTCAAAAGAATGGTATGATAATCTACATAATCTAGTGTAATAGCAAGAAAGCTTCCTCAAGATGCAATTCGTGTGATATGCGAACAAATGACGAATGGAATATAGGACAGATGACGACCTAAATGAAATATATTTTATAAATTCACGAAACATTTACTTCTCTTTTTAATTTTTTCTCTTTTTACCCACGACGGAACGGAGCAGGTATATGCGTTTAGGGTGAGAGATGTTTGTGTGTGCGTTTGTGCAAAGAAATGTTATTAATTATCTTCTAAACTAATAATCCGATTTTGATGCGGTTTTCAATAACGGGTTTGTGTTTGATGAGTTCATGTTATTAGACAGGTGTCATGTCTGTAACTCACTAGGGGGCGCCACAATATTAGTGTTTAGAATAAATATTATCCGAAACGCCTCTTCAATTTATAATAGCAATTTATTTGCAATAGTTTTTATTAGTTAATTGTTTTTGACAGGCGTTTTTTTTTTCGGTTCCATTGATTACACCTAATTTTTACGTCGAACACGGTGCTGTTTCATTGCTACCTAAATCCCTTAAAAATCAGTAAAAAGGCATTGATATGCCTTTTTGCCTGATGGCATATTCATGGTCCTTCGAGCCAGATTTCAGAGAAGATCCCAGATCACAATCAATAAATTGTAGATAAATTAATACGAAGTGATTGGCGAAGATTAAAGAAAAATCAAGATCGACTATAAGTGGCACGTGGATTGTGTGGTCAAGTGAATCAAATTCATCCAATTAATCCTCATTTAATTCATAAAGTTGAACCCATCACTCAATAATCAGGTAGTATTAAGTAAACAGCCTCCGTGGTCTAGTGGTTAGAGCGTTAGGCTCACGATCTGGTGTTCCGGGTTCGATTCCCGATGGGGACATTGTCGAAATCACTTTGTGAGACTGTCCTTTGTTTGGTAAGGACTTTTCAGGCTTGAATCACCTGATTGTCCGAAAAAGTAAGATGAATCTGTGCTACGGAGGGCACGTTAAGCCGTTGGTCCCGGCTATTAGCCGTAAAAACACCTCCACCAACCCGCAGTGGAGCAGCGTGATGGAGTATGCTCCATACCCCCTCCGGTTGATTGAGGGGAGGCCTGTGCCCAGCAGTGGGACGTATATAGGCAGTTTATGTATGTTATGTATTAAGTAAAGCAAAGTGTTGTTAATTACGGTTAGTATAATTTTAATTACATTTATTACCCACGACGGAACGGAGCATTTATATGCGTTTAGGGTGAGAGATGTTTGTGTGTGCGTTTGTGCAAAGTAATGTTACCACCTATCTTTTAAACTAATGATCCGATTTTGAGGCGGTTTTCAATAGCGGGTTTGTGTTTGATGAATTCATGTTCTTAGACAGGTGTCATGGCTGTAACTCACTAGGGGCGCCACAATATTAGTGCAAAACAATGTTGCAATATAATCAAAACGAAATGTCCGATTACAATTCTGTTTTCGGCAATGTGTACGTGGTAGCTTATTGCATGTTCCCAAATAATAAAAATTACGTCTTTAACTCACTAGAGGGTGCTACAATATTAGTGAAAAATAGTATTGCAATAATATTAAAACGAATTGTCCGATTTCAATGGGGTTTTCAGCAATGGGTTCGTAGTTGAATGGTGCATGGTCTAAGATAAGTCTTATGATATTAACTCACTAGGAGGCGCTGCTATATTAGTGTGAAACGTTTATATTGCAATATTATTAAAATTAAAACGTATTGTCTGATTTCAATGCGGATTTCAGGAATGAGTTCGTGGGCGATTGGTGCATGTTCTCAGATGAGTGTTATAGAGGTAACTTTAAACAGAAAGCAACTGTATAATATATAATAAGGGACTTAATATTATGTGGTAGGATGAATCACACTTATTGTTTTGCGAGATCTTACCTACACATTATATAGATTATGATTCGTATATGCTCTCTAAAAAATCTGAAATAAAATTAAGCAAAATTAAAAATTTTGAAAAAACCCACGACGGTAAAAATCTCATCGAAAAAGAATAAAATAACTCAAAACCCCCGACTTAACCCAATTATTATGTAACGAAATATTATATTAGACTTAAAAATACTTTCTAAAAAGAGTGGATATCTCGAGACATCGGTAATAGATATACTTAAGTATCTAAACAATGAATATGGATGTTTACAGTTTTTTCCTAACGTGTCTGTTTCTCGAAAATATACTTAAATGTAGCGATAATAATTTTACCATAATACATAACCGAGGAATATCCGTCGGGGGCTGCCTTTTCTATATGAAATTTCAACAAAAATTTAATCATACTCATAAGTGTATTTTATGTCGTCGTTAAACATCTACAATTCTTCAATAATTGTATTCACGTCACTAGAAAAACTTTAGCTGGGTTTACATTTTCTTTTTACAAAGGCAGTTAAAAAAATTATCCATAGTTTTTACTGGTCTCCTTACCCTGATATCGCACATCCATGCGATATCGCATCGTGTCTTGGGGAAAGTCCCATAATTTCAAGACTGATGAGTTAGATAATGCTTATTGAATGATAAGCAGAATATTCTAAGCATTTCTTTTCCATACTAAGCAAGGTATGATAACACATGCTCTAGAAAACTTTATTTTTTTTATTTTATTCAGTATGGAATAGCAAGAGACATTACTGCGTGAAAATTTAATGAGATACAGACTAGAGTCTCAGTTTCATCAGGTGCTATATATGAACGTTTTATATTCTTCTCGTTTATGGAAATTTTGCTTTAACTGCTATCTCGAGCATTTTTGATGCAGTTTCACTACTCGTTAATGAGTTAGCACATTGCAGGCTGATCACCTGATTGTCTGAAAGTAAGATCGGAAGACACGTTATGCAGTCGGTCCCGGCTTCTATTTACTTTAAGTATATAGTCGTTACATGAGCATTGACAGGGGCCTTTGGCGGGTTAATGTTGACGCACATGACCAATTTTACCCCGATACCGATCCCACCGGCGTGGTCGACGACTTTGCTCAATCATCGCTATCGACCCGCTAGGGTCGATTGATTCTTTCAAATATTTTTCCTCTCAGACGACGACCTGAGCCGAGATTCGCGCCCAACTGGGCACCTTCAGGCCTGTTGTCTTAAACACGTTGTACCGGGTGAGAGCCTTCAGCGCTCCCCATTTGTCCGGCCAAGTAGTTAATGCCATCTGCGGCAAATCTACAATAAGTCACGTCAAAAAAAAGCACATGACCAGTACTTTTATGGATTACTAAGCTAACTAACCTTGTAAATCTATTGCTCTCAAAACAACAAAAAAATATGTAAGTACCTATTGTCGTCTCGAACAGCCATTTTCCTGCTAAAATAAACATAGAGATATATTGACAAATTAGCATAAAAATCACAACTCTCACTCGTATCGTTTGGACGTTTAATTGAAATCGACAAAGGCCTCGTTATCGAGTCAGATGAATAAAGAATTCCAAATGACAATCACAATCCCTTCAGGCCTTTGCAACTTGGCGATTGTAAAAGGAAAGTTATTAATTGAAGTTTTAAGCCTGGTAAACGGGTCAGTGAGTTCCCACTTCCCAGTTCGATGGTTCAGCAAAGCCTTTAGCTAATCGATGCTTTCAAATTATACTCACATATTATCATAATATCATTTTATTAATATAAAGCCGTACTTTTTGGCAGATGCAAAGGAATGAGCGAGATGTGCGAAAGATGTGTGAAACTTTTTCATCTCTGATTTTAATGGGAAAGAGATTCACAATCTGGTTCACATAAAATCTTACATAATATTAATACGTACAGGTACGTAGAGGTGTTAGTTACACCGTAACGAATACTGAGGGGGATGATTCAGACCATGATTCTAAGTTGATATCGAGTGGAATTTCCCATCGGAAAATTCATGAAGAGTTTGGTGTATTTTTTTTTACTATTTTCAGTTCCATACTTTTGCTACAGAAAATTCCACTTGAATTCAACTCAGAATCATGGTCTGAAACATCCCTTAAAGTTTTTGTTACAATGTCCCTATATTGTTATCACGGAACCTTTTAGAAAAGTATTCTATAAATAAATAGATTCGTGGAAATGGAATAAGTCCTGAAAATTAAATTGATATTGGATAAATCTTATACGTTTCTGTCAATTCACTTTTTAATTAAATTGAAACTCAATTATGAATACTTTGATAAAGCCCTTCTATATTAAGTTTTAATCAAACAAACTCGTTTCAAATATTACCATCGACCAAACATTGTACCTATCTACACAACTTGTATTATTTATTATCATCTACAACCCACGTAAACATCAACAAAAAACATTAGGGAATCTCACACTACAGTGTGTACACCATAGAACAGATATGCCATAGGTACCTACCTATATTCGACAATCATGTTATTGAATAATGTAGACTTATGAAATGACTTTACACAATAAAAACACAAAGTCTACGCGACAGCTGCGGCTCATACAAATCAACAATTTTTCAAAAAATCTGTTCCAAACATGTCCATACAAAGCCGTATCCTGGAATTTCCATGGAGTCTAGGCAAACTTCGCCGCCACCTAACGAACCGACAGCCGTTGCCTAACAATGTGCTACATACAGCACATAGTTGTTAACTACCCGGGCGAGTCCGGAATGACCTTGTGAAATGTTAACGATGTATTGAGACTGAATTTGTAAATAGTTCTTAAGACACTCTATTGTTAATGGTAACACACCCCGGATACTCCATACGAATATCTTATCTGTGTGCCGCCTTACCGCATAAGTGCGAGAGAGATAGACAATCCGCGCGCGCTCCCCCAGCTTAGCAGCTTATGGTAGACTAAAATAAGTCCCAAAGGGGGTGAGGTGAATCTAGCTCGGCTTGGGTGCGGGTCGGAGAGTTACCGTTATAGTCATAGTATTATTCTTTATTCTTTATAATGTGTCTGTGAAATAAATACAGTTTAAAGATTTTATTTTCTTAAAGATAAAATAAAATAAATAAAAGTTACAGATTAATGAAAAACAAATAATCCAAAAGTAACCACGACATGAGATAATAATATTACATTTTAAGAATACCATCAACTAAAAATAATTTGAAATTAGAACATTATTTTCAAAATTTAAAATCAGCTTCCTTGCTTATTCTTAAAAAAACACATTAAACTAAAACATTTGTGAATCTTTTCAAAACTTCTTACATCTTGGAAACACTTGGGTGACTTGAGCATGAAACTCTCGAAGTCGTGACTGTGACGCCTACCCAGTGGTCATGATTGCACGACGGAAGGCAAACACCGCATTTAAACTTTGCATGCGCAAGCTATGTAACGAACCGAGGCTCACAACCCCTACTGAATTCAACAAACTTAGTTTCGAATGAATCTACCAAATGAAATTGAATTCCAAGCGGATATTGTATGATGGATAATGTACAATTACAAGTAGGTAGGTAGTTAGTTGAACTTGAAATTGATTGATAAAAAAAGATCTTTCCCAATACAATACAAATATAATTTATTGCATCAAAATAAATAAAATACTTACAAAAGTGAATTAACTAGGTACATGCTCATGGTACGTATGCTCATCACGCGCATGTACTCGACAGGGTTCCTCATAGGCTCCAGAGGAGTGCGAAGACTGTGCATGTCTTGAACCCAGGAGTAATAAATAAATAAATAATGTTTTATTGGCAACAAACAAAATACAATCAGCTAGAGACTGATGTCTTCTTTTAAGCTAATAGGGTCTGTGTTAGAAGGCACCGCTCTTCCAAAGTAGGTAACAATTACATTTTATGTTTTTTTTTATTGTTCTACCGTGCTTACACATTATTACTTAAATTATAATTTACATACATGCAAAGAAGGAATGTGCCAATATGTGAGTGTATGTGACTTGACGTGTGTGAGAATTGCACTATATTTAAACTTAGACTAAAATTGGCTTATCAAGCAGGCATTCTATAGTTTTAACGACCTGTAATTGATAATATATTTTAATGTAATTGATTTCCGTAGTAATATTTAATTTAAATATCTGTGACGTGAAATTATTATTATCAATAAATGACTATGAGTACGACTACATGGAAAATGGTGGCCGTATCGCTTAAAGCGATATCCAATTATTTTATTTTGGCTGTATGTTCATTGGCCGTCATAAGGAGTATAACAAGATCTATCTTCATTCATCTAAATGATATCGTACTTACACAAATAACACTACTTGTGTTTTAATTGTGTTTTCGGTCGACATACCTGAAACAACAAAATAATTTATTAATATCATGAATTATAAACACTTTATAAATAATGGTTAAGTTTGAGACATATTTTTGTCATTTTAGTTCGCTAAAAGCGAATGTTAATTTAAAGCCTAATGTTCTGTTTTCCTCTCTCAAATTTAGCATTTGCATTTTAGAAGGTCCCGCCATCTAAGATTTCACGGTCAAAGCGAATGAATTCATACAATGCAACGTCGAGGTGGCAACCAGAGAAATTAGTCGTGGCATTCATGAGAACCCTTAAAACGCGATCCTCAATTGGTCTCGGGGGAAATTATGGACTTAACACCTGACGCGGTTCAAATTTTAATGCTTTCCCCCCACGTTTTAGCCCACGGAATAAATTAACACGTTTTTCTCCGGTTTTTGTCAGAAATAGTCAACTATTCTAATGAATTTCTACTTTTTATTATCAACATAATTAATTTGTTTTTACGACTCAGCGAAGCCTCTGGAAGCAGCTTTCAAAGTTGGGAGCAAACTAAGCTGTTCACTCCCGACTATGTTTATGCTGCAAAAATAAATAAACGCAATTAACTCCAATGATTTTTGTCTTGACACAGCAATTTGGTTTTTAAGTCGTCGTCATAAACGTCTACAAAGTAGGGTGCCTACCTATCTGCAAGTAAAAGCCAGCATTTAACCTTCCTGAACTAACTTAAGGCAATTTTCTTAAGAAAACATTATCAAGGTTTGTAATATTAAAGTTTGTGATGCCCTTATCTCGTCCGGCGGCGTCTTAGCACAGTCACAAATTACGTGTTGGACGCGGTGCCAAGTCGCCTTGCGGTTTCTGGTTACTACTTGCGGCTGGGTGGGTATTTGCTCGTGGCATTGTGGCAGGCGCAATTTACTGCGTACCCGACTAGGACACTGGTCATTCGGTTGCCAAATAAAATTTTGGCTAAGCGTTAGCCACTATCAATCCATGTAAACTTTCTGATTTACCATGTGAAGTGATATTCAGACCGGCTTTTGCTGCCCTTCCATGTTACTCATGCAGTCATAACAACAAGTGTTACAAAAGTAGAAACAGACTTCAAGAAGAAACGAAACTCTATCACAGACTAATTTTGTTAGAGCTTCTACTCGTACGTTCAAAGAATAGTAAATAGCCCTTTTTATTACATAAAATTGCAGTTCCAAGCGCCTGAACACTTATGTAAGGCAATAAAACCGCATTTTGCTCGTAACGATCTGAATTTTTCCACTAGGCGTTTTGTCATTTAGATTTTTTTTGTGAGCTTGTGTGGAGAATGCTAAACATGTCTCGGATGTAAAGTACGCCATTAGTCTTTCATATTCGAGCATCCACATTTTTGTTTGTACAGGTATATTTATCCAAACGAGGCACAAATTGCCTTCTTTGCGAATGTATAGATAGGTTTAGGTAAAATACTGAGAATATAAGCAAAAACAGTCTATTCCACTGCAATTTTTGATATAGTGAAGGTGGCAGAGATGCGATAGTTTTCGGAAATTTAAAAGTTTATCAGTTTGAAATTATATCTCAGAAGAATGACTGTTTCTGAGGTAAGTGGAAATCAATTTAAAATTGGTATTCTTTTAATTCTTCTTATCCAATCCAACTTGGATTTTACAAAAGTAATTCGAAACAGTAGCTTATCCTAATAATAATAGGTACAACACTAATAGTAAATACGTTTTGGACGGTTTCAACTACAACAGAGAAGTTTCCAAAGTACCCGCATAAACGGCACCGTTTAGCCAAATGCTGAATAATAGTGGTTCACTGGTATGACAACCTTTCAGATAATTATTCCACATACATCCTCCGTACATAATACTGAACCCTTATCTCGTCTGGACAGGGGCGGTTAAATTCGTACAAATTACTCGCACTACTCTTCAGAAAGTGGTACTAGGAATGTTGTTGTAGGAGTCAACTGGATGGTACCTAAGATATAGAAGAATTGGTTATGTACGTTAGTACGTAATTCTATTGTTATGTTTGTTGTCTACTTTCTGTATTTTATAAATGTTGGTTTTCCTTAAATTAAACAAATAAATAATCAAGATGATGATAATAATATGAATTTGGTATTTCACCCTTATCTCTGAGGCAAATCTAAGATATAAAATCAAATCCTTATTTCATAAATTCATACTGCTCAAAAAAAGAAATATTTAGAGACCTGAAAATTTTCAGATATATAATCATTTTCTAAACATCGTCACGAACTGACACCAAGAGTTATGAAATTTATTTAACAAAAAACAAATGCATGCAGCTTTTTCCAACCGGCATCAGTAGTGAAGGCCATCCGCAAATCTTCAAAAAACCCGTCTAATAACCCACGCCTGCTTTTTCAAAATCAGCAGACGGATTTCCTAGCCGAATGACAAATCCTCTCTCCCATAGACAAATGAGAATAATCTTGCCCTAGCGCTGTGGGTCGTCACGTCTTGCGGATTCAACTTGACGTACGATCGGAATATTTACAAAGTTGCGGGGCCTTAGTTCCAGATCTGCTCGTTAGTACAACTTGTCTCCATGATGTGGCAAGTTCGTTTATTTTGTCCACTGACACGTGTTAGGGTATGTTAAGTATGTGCTGGAGAAGAGAGAGAGCTTAGGCAAAATTGTTCAGTACATTTCGCGCGTAACCAAAGATAACATGCACAAATAGGTATGGCGTGTAATGACGAACCTTTAAGGGAAACACTAGATGAAGAAAAAACTTTCTAAAAACTGCTTATACGGTCACGAGCATTGATATGTATACACTTTGGTACCATGTCACATTAACTTTTTTGACAAATTGAACTGTAAGTCTCACTAAATGTCAAATATGTTAGTGCGACAGGGTTCTAAAGTGGGTACATTATATTGCTCATGACTGTACATTTAATACACCCTATAATCTTGTAAGATCGGATTTTCCAGACACAATAGTTAATAAATGGAGAGTGGATTTTAAAAGGACTAACGTCCACAAAGCTGTAAGATGGTGAAAGTATCTATACGTAGGCAAATAATCAAAGCCCAGTTGCACGTTTTCAAACTACCGGAGGCCTCCCTTAGCTAAACGAGTACAGGGGGGTTAATCATCTTAAAAACAATACCTATTGAAATTTGACATTTGTTTGCATTGCGCACTTATTCTTTATTATTACTTACTTTTATATGCGCAAATGTCAAATTGCAATATTGCTTCTTCAAATGAATTGCCGCGATGTGGCCTTTTTAACCCCCCTGGCATACACATGCCATGTATCAACAGCCGGAACCAACAGCTGTCACATGGCCTTCAGATCAGATAGAGATCAAAACTACCAAAAGCATACAAAAACTCACGACTATAATTCATATCGTAAGGAAACCTGTGTGCCTAAGATTTAAAAGATCTTCATTGTACACCGACTCCATCAAGCCGATTTGAAGTATACTCCACACCCTCTTGAATTGATTGAGGAAAGGTCTAGACTACTGGTCACTTAAACGCCTTTGAGAAGACTACTTGGTGACTCCTGAGCGACTGCTTATGATGGTCCTTGGTATTCGACTTTGATGCTCATTTTCCGTCAAGAACCGTCACTACCTAGAATATAACGGCCTCGGTGGTCCAGTGGTTGAGCGTTGGACACACGATCCGGAGGCCCCAAGTTCGAATCCCGGTGGGGGCATATCACAAAAATCAATTTGTGATCCCCAGTTTGGTTAGGACATTACAGACTGATCACCTGATTGTCCGAAAGTAAGATGATCCGTGTTTCGGAAGGTACGTTAAGCCATTGGTCCCGATTAGTATGTAGTCATTACATGAGCCATGTCAAGGGCTTTCGGCGGCTCAATAGTAACCCTGACACCAGGGTTGATGAGGTTGGTATTCCACCTCACAACCTACACGATAAGAAGAAAACTACCTACGTAGAATGCTCCTCAGTAACTTGAGCGATCGGTATACCTATTTAGAATCTGCCGAGAGCTTAATGTCAGAAATGCTTGTTAGTAACTTGTCATCGTGACGCAGTAGGTTCGTTTATTTTATCCACTGATACGTGTTTAGTCGTAGCTCGTGTTTAACATGTGCAGAGGCTTTACTGAAAAGTTGCATAAGAGGAGTGTTCAGAGATATTGCTAGATTTTATTCCTTATATTTTTTTATGGAAACGTTTAAATGAAGGTAGAATTTTAGTATCCTAAAAGAGTCAGACCACAGAGAACCCATTTTCTATTTTAATTAAAGTAAATGAAAATAAAAATAATTAAAAAAAATAAAAAATATAATAATTAAAATTATGTTAAAATAATAAGTATGTCGACATACATACATAAATAAACTCACGCCTATTTCCCACCCTACCCTATTTGCCCTATTTTTCCCTAAAAAAGTAGCATGGAGAGTATAATGGAAAATGCTACACCGACAAGAGCGTGGCTCTTAAATTGATGATGATGCTATTTCCCACCGGGGTAAGCAGAGACTATAGAATTCCATTTGCTTCGATCCTGACACACTTCTCTAAGTATAAGTAGTAAGTAGTAGTAGTAAGTAGTAGTAGTAAGTTAGTAGTAGTATAGTTGTAGTAGTAGTCTTCTATAAGTATGTCGAATAAATATTTTTTCTTTCTTTCTTTCTTTCCTTAGACTAAGTACTTACATCAGTAAGCAGTAACCGCGACCAACGGCTTAACGTGTCTTCTGAAGCACGGATCATGTTACTTTCGGACTTTTGGGTGATCAGTCTGTCCTTACCAAACTAGGGATCATACAAGAGATTTTTGTGATAAATCCCCACCGGGATTCAAACCCGGGACCTCCGGATCGTCAGCCCAACGTTCAGCCATTGGACCACAGAGGCCGTTAAGCTAAGCTACGTTATTATTTAACCGTTTTACACACAATTAGGTCGTGTACTAGGTGCAAGATAAATTATGCCTTATTATTTAATAAAGACAGATCTAAAACTAACGAAAAACATTTTCATTTTTCTATTTAGCTTATTAATTTATGAATTTTAACCAAAAAAACGTATTAAGTAATAAGTTTGACATTATATTACGTTTTTCTATGACGTCAAAGTGTGCTGTTTCATACAAATTCCATAGTAATTTCATTTTTGACGTTTATTAAAAAGTAACTGATTTGACTAGTTAGAAACTACCCTTTTCCTACTCTTAGCATCGCGTCATGATCCATATAAAATATTTACATAGTCGCTACTGTCGCCGGAACGTGCCGGTATATTTTATTCATCTCGCTTGTTCAGTGGAGATTATACGTGTTCCACGCTTTGATTGCGTTTCTGGATTATATTGAAGTATATTGAGTCTACTTTTATTGCTGTATTTATTGTTTTATAGGAGTATATAAAATCAATTCTCTTTGTAAGTATCTCTCGAGATATCTACGATCGTTGACTGTCGTTCATTCGACAGAATAGTGACTCTGTAAAGTGAAAAACTCAAGATATAACCAAATTGCATTCATAACATAAGCTCATGACTATACCTCAATTGTGGTAGTCAAACGTACATCCATCGCAAGATGAACTAAGTACCCACACCTCACCGAACTAAACTCTCCCACCTCACCGAAAATGCATTAATTTTAGGAAAATTTGTCTTTACGAGGTGTTCAGATTAAAGCTTACATTATGTGAACTAATGTCTGTTTCTGGTTAGGTAGATTAAAACCAATCGATTTACAGAGTCAACTTGTTCCCTAGGTTTATCATCATCATCACTAATTTAAGAGCCACGCTCTTGTCGGTGCAACATTCTCCATGCTACTGTTTTAGGGAAAAATAGGGCAGTGGTTTCCCTCTTGCCTTCCGCCCCGCAGTACTCTATCATACATATATGGTAGGTTTATCATACATATGCGGAAAATACAGAGAAGGGAAATTGACACCGGCGTCAAGTTAATCACGATATATATAGATCGAATAACAAAAGTAACAAAATACTAAAACAACTAATACCTACTTTTTAGTTCTACAAATGCTTACATTAATCCCATATACGAAATACTACCATTAAAATCCGACTAACGACCGATCCATCCCTCTTCGCGCGGCCGTAAAAAGTAAAGCATTGTCCAATACTGAGTGTAATCCACTTACAAGCACCATCCATAATACATACGGAGCGTTGTACTATAACAGTGCAATGACACTCAGAACAAACAACGTACGATGGCGGCGGTGAAGGGTAGCGTTTTGCTCGGAAAATAGCAAAGACTGCTTACACTGAATAATGATGAGATGACATGTTTACTATTATGATGTAGAGAACGTTAGACTCTTTCACAGATGGCGAGATTTTATTATTTAAAACGTTATTTGTATGTATACAGTCTTCTTTGTTGGAATATAAAATTGCTCAAAGGATAAAGCTAGCATTGTGACTCCCGCATGCAATTGTTTAAATTGAAAATATTTTAAAAATCATGCTTTAACTACTTACTGAAATACATTTTCATTCAGTTTCTTTGTCATGAAACCAGGTCAGAATAATTAATTGCCTTTATTGCCATCGAAACAACGAATCACGATATTCGTATTCCATCCTAAATAGTGGCTGAAAAAATACACGGTCATTTTTCGTGTGCAATAAAAGTATTTTTTTAACAGAACTATAGCAACTTCCGATCGTTCGAATGTTTATTTGTTACTATCGCCACTACAAAGCGTTTTTCTTGCGTGAAATTATTCAATCCTAGTGCTACTTTTAGAACACGATATATTTTTACCTATCATGATTGAAGTATATCGCTATCAGTATACAGATAAAATTTTGATCGACATTATAATAATTCCTATATTTTTTAGTTGTTAAATTTTCTGTATAAAAGCCCAGAAAGTTTGAGACCTGTACATTGAAGGAAATCATAGGCGACATGTCATTTACGGTATCCAGGATTAGAAAACCTTTAGCTCTCATTTAAGATATTGCAAAAATCGGAAGCCGAGCTGTATTTGGCAGACTATATTCTATAACTCAGGATCCTTTCTACAACTTTCCCCCTTTTGTCATTTACGCGCTTCTGCTCATATCTCTTCCTCATTTAGCTTTCTTGATCTTGATGTTTGTATGTAAAAACTTCATCTTCTCTTTTGAACCGTTTCTATTAATTATCTGCGTCTAATTTCATCCAAAACATTTTTTTTTATTTAAAACGATAAATTGTCATTTAGGAAAATAATACTGCCTATAACATTAATGACATAATTATCTGTATGCAGAAGCCTTTCGTAAACACCCCGAAAACACATTTTACCTTGGACTAGCTTGATACAGGATATTTACGTAACTACCCATCCGGTATGTGTCAATCAATAAATTTAATTTAGCCTCTACTACACTCTAACGTTGGAGGGTGTCGTGTCCTGTAATCGACTTTAGAAGGGACAGCGAGATTAAAATGCCATGTTGCTACAGGACGACGCGACAGACAGAATAGGTACTAGGTACGAACTAGGTACAATAGCGTAAATTGATTTCTGACCGACCTGCTGTCGTATTTCTAGTCAATTCATCTCTTCAGCTATATATTATTAGTTTCTTTAACGTTGTCTTGATGATTGTTAAAAGTTTAGTTGTATATGCTGAAGTTATACAGTATTCGCAGTGAACATCATTATTTCAGCATCGATTGAACTACCAACATCGATTTGAATTGCAATCTGTCCGATTATTTCAAGTCTTTTGATGACATAATGTTGAAGTTATACAAAAAACTGCAATAGTCATTTCTTACGTTTGAAATGGCTTTTGCGGTCGCAAAAATCCTAATAAACTACTACTTTTTACAAGTAAATAGTTAAGTAGTGATTCACGTATTCGTTCGCTGCTGAAGAATTAAGTGCTTCCTTATTAAGTATAATATTATTATGATGTCATAAACTACCATAGTCCATAGACTATCATATTTTAATAATTTGCTATCTATTTTTAGTTTTCTTAGTTTAGGAAGGTAGAGTTCAACAAGGATTACGAATCTTTTAGAAATCTTTCAAAGGATAGTTATAAACTTCTTTGATATTTACCATCATGTAATGTTAAAAACTGTAAGAATAATAATTTTATTGGCTTTTTCAATCTCTAAAAACAACTAAATGTTGCTGATTCCAACGAACAAACGACATACTTACCGTAAAAAACTTAAAAGTACTACATAAGAATGTTACAGAATTTTTCTCAACGATGTTACTCAGCTGGGCCCTAAGTGCAATCCCCACAACTAAATACCCCTAGGACCAGCCCCTAGGGTAGGTGCATTCCTATTAATATTGCATGTGGACGTGTACTGTTTAAACTGGCAAAATAACAGGGGTGTGTGAACTGTGAATGAATTAGGGGTCACAGTCGATAGTTTCAGTGGTCTAAGGTAAAAGACTCTAGTTTTGGACGTCGCGTCGTGTTCCTAGTAGTGGACTTACATTAAAATTTGATTTCTACTTGTGTGTGGCTACGTCGCAAATGAATTGGTTTATTTCTACTGTTATTTTAAAAATCAATAGATAATATATATTTGATAGTGTTTAAGATAAACCAAGCAAATAACTATTTCAGAGTTTTACTTTTGTTACGCAAGATGTTACTCACTGACAACATCGATCTAAATTGAACCGACTCATTAATTGAAGTATCAAACCATCCATTGAAGCAATGATATCAAAACATTCGATAGAAGGGGACCGATAGCCAAAATTGACGTATTTTTCGAAGGTAAATTAAATAGAAATTGAGCAACTTACTACATTAATAACTCTCTCAAAACCTTGTGATCGGCTTTGGGTTGCGTTTGCTTAGAACAAGGAAAAGACATAGTAACAAAGAAGATAGATTTTATAATCTGTAGATGCGTAAATACTAAATGCTAACCTTGATGTCCATCGTTTGGAACAAACAGATCAAACTTGTATGTACTGCTTCTTTATGAACAAGTTGTAGAAAGACGAATCCCGTTCATCGTATACAGTGTGGTTATAAAATTATCTGAACTCATTAAATGAGAAAATACCTACAGTGTTTCCTGAAGATGGCGTATGGCTCGCCTTGCTGTTAGGAGACATTCTAAAGATGTCGAGGGTGAGTTTATTGCAAGAACCCATTAAAAACGCACTCAGAACTGAAACCCACTCATCTACCAAACATTTATTTGCCCAATATCGCATTCTACTTGTGGAGGTGCAGCAAAAGAACCACACGACGTTTTTGCCCAAATACCCAATGCTCATTAGAATGTCTGAGAGGTTCAGAACTGTTTCTTTACCCTCTTTGGTACCGATGTGAATGCATAAATTTTGCAAAATGTGTGCCGTTCGCCCCTGGAGACGAGTGCAACGTATGGTGTCGTGCTTTGGTGGTTCTTTTAGATAGATATTTACTGTGACTGTGAGAGTTTGTATTGCGATAAAGATTATTGTAACATCCAAATCCTAACGGTTTTATGTTCGCAAAACGTTGTTTTCCTTCTTTTCTTTATTGTTTATTTAGTAATCATAATTCAAAATGAAAAATTTTTTGTTAATTCCGTTCATTATAAAGATTTTACTTACGAAACCGGCTGGAACACATAATCATCATCTTCATCATTTACTTAGGTCCTTTCTAACGTTTTCAGTAAAGTGTTCGTACTCATTAATATGATACGCTTTTAGGGTATCGACTTTAAACTTTTTGTTATTACACACTTTTTGTTAAACTTATTGTTATTTACCGTCTAATGAATAACATGTTTACATTAACTCGATTAAGTGTCAGTTACGATACGTAGGTATTACGTTTTTATCCCTACATACGTTACGATTATTTACATATTATATTATAATCAAATTGATCTATCTTATATCTTTCGGTAGGCAATTGACTCGTTGGATTGAATCATTGGGTTCGGTTTTGTCAATTTGGGTTTCAAATTTCTTTTCCTATGGCTTTAATCTAATCTCCATACTAGTTAACTGCAGCAGTAACAGCTTTATCACCTATTACATTATGACCCCGTCTAAAACGAGGCCTGAAGCGATACACGATTGAAAAATTGTATCTTGTCGGGGCTTACGTAATATCATGCGGGTCGAAGGCTGCGTGGGTGATATGGTGCCGCGGGGGACGTGGGGATAAATCTGACTGTGATAGGTTTTACACGGGACAAATTTTGTATAAAATATTTACATATCAAGATACTAATAATCTTGACCCTTAAAAATGCGTGAGTTGAACTTGAATCGGTTTTACTTCTATTTGTTGATTGGATACTGTTGTATCATCATCATCAATTTAAGAGCCACGCTCTTGTCGGTGTAGCATTTTCCATTCCAGTCTATCAACGGCCAATTCCTTGACTTCCCTATAAAACACGACGTTAACCTTTTCTTTAATCTGTTCCATGTAAGCTCTTCTTGGTCTCCCCCTTCCTCTCTTTCCTTCTAGCTTTCCTTCTACGATGTTTTTTAATAAATTCGTCGTGACTGTTGTATACATATTTTAATTATTTACTTATTCCTTAGGTATATTCATAATAGATAGGTTTTATAGCAGACTACTTATGTAGTACTTAGTTACAGAAACCTACCCTCCCCAATATATTTGCACGTCACCTAAACGCCGTTTAATTTATAAACAAATAATGATTTTCATAATGGCTACCGCCATTTTTCACAGTCTTAATTTCACTCTAGTTCCCCTCTCACGCCCTGAGACAAAAGATTGATACATTCTCTCTTTTCATTACTTTAAAAATGATTAATATGTTTCTCACCCTATCTTAAAAGATGCAAGAGTTGGTGGTCCGTTTTGGAGTGGTGAGTGGCAGGCATGGTGGAGTTTAAATTATTAAAAGATGAGTAACTTCTTACTCAATCAAGTTCTTACCATAGTGTTTAGGGTTAGGGCTTTTTCTTGTCCCCAAAAATTGAGTACTGGTAACTTTTCTGATCTGCATATAAATTTTAATTACGTATATACACTAAGTTGCACTTTATTGGTATTACATACATACATACATAAACTCACGCCCGCAATCCCCAATGGGGTGGGCAGAGCCACAAGCAATCAAAGACAACCTGCAGCCACTGTTGATACGAAGTCCAAAGATGGATATGATGAACCTTATGGTGATAAGGGATCAGCCTATCGCCCATAACATTAGTCCATCATGTTAGAGGACACAATCCCTCTGTCGGTTTTTACGACATGCCCGATTAATGATTATTGGTATTTTATTTACTTAATCAGTTTTAGGCCCCGTTTGATTCCTTTTGGCTATTATATATCTACTTTTCACGGTCGACTTCGAAACACTTACTTAAAAATTGGAACTTCGTGGGTGCCCATAAGAAAGGAAAGGCAAATCTGCGACTTAAGACGCTTACTTCTTTTTAATATAGTTAGACTACTTATACAACGGCCTCTGCTTTAGAAAAATCTTCCCTTGAATGTCTCTGAATAATCTTATCATCACGCCAGCGTCTGTACACAAAGAATAATAATGGTACTGTTCTACGTATTTCGGTAACAAACCACCAACTTTCTACTTAATAAAGTTCCTTACTTAGTTTCCAAGATGCAGCTTTAAATCTACTAAGTTGGTCACTTGGAAGTTTATGTGGTTTGACAAAAGTGCTCGTTTTACTCATCGGCGATTTTTGGAAGAACGCCAACCCCGTGTAGATTTCACGTTATAGATAGCTTCCGTAAATAGGCAGCGTAATATTTATGTTCCGAAAACTGGCCTGGACAGTTTTATAAAAACAAATTTTTATACCGGCGCTTTTGCACTGGACGCGTGTGATGATATTACGGTCTTACTCTGCGCATTTTTTATCAAATTAAAATTCAGTAAGTAAATCATCGTTAAACGAGAAATGTAAAGTTATATCCATACGAGTATCACCATCACTACTTATTTGAAGGCTAATATTAACTCACTTTTACGATAGCATCCAAAAATTACTCCATTATTATTCTAATTATTTCCGACATATTACATATAATAGAAATTGGATTATTATCAAACCAATACGTAATCATGGATATCAATTATGAAAACTGACGGAGCAATAATTCGAGCGATCGATTTCTAACGAGGTGTAATTGGCATAAACAGTGCTATGACGAGTTGACATCTCCCTATGGACGTGACCAGTACAACCCCTACTGTAAATATTGACATTTGACTCATTTGCATTGATTTTATTAGTGATTACACAAATACTTTGTAGTTTTAATGTATTTATTTATACTACAATTTTAAAAATTAGCTTAAGCCTAAATACTACTGTTGACTAAAACCGCCATATTAGAAGAAATTAGTCAAAAAGCTCTTTCAATATTCTTTGCCAGAAATGATACACATAATTATGAAGGTAAAAGTTTTTTAATTTTTACATATTTCCTCGACTTATGATTGCCTGGAAGAAAAAGCTTTAAGCAATAATGCCGCCATTTGCAATGTACTTAGTGCTTTTTGTAAACAGTTTCTTTAATTTTATGACAAAGGTGGCTATGTATATTTATTAGGCTTTGTATTAGTTTTACTGTACTTAAACGGGCTGACATACATAAGAAAATATTTAGAATCTACTAGTTCAAAAGGTTCTTTAAATATCAACCAACAAAGGAATTTCATAAATACAGTGAGTCCACAAAAACTGGGTATTCCATTATAATAATGGGTGATTTTTATACAACTTGTGAAAGCAAATAATTATTTAAGTAGAGCGGACTGAGTTAATTGACTGATATTGGCAGGTCGTTACCAAGCAGCCGTAGCCAGCCCAAACCGAGCATTGATTTCCGCAGTAAAATGGCTTTTGTAATTAACTCGTAGACTTCCATAGATACCGAGTAAATGGTTTATTTGTTAATCTATTGAAGTATTTGTTTCGGTAAGTTGACAATCGGTTCTTGAATTGATAATTTTAAATTGTTCACTTTTGTTTGTTTTATTCACGAAGCAGACTACTTTAACCCGTTTTTTCTTGTCTTAAACGTATATGCAAAAATATCGATCGAAAAGCATTAAAGGAAAGCAATGTGGCATAACGTAATCTATTGATTAAGCGAAGCTTTTGCTGAATGAGGCAAGTCCCTGGAAAGTTCCAGGCAGCGTTCCCCAAAAAATATAATAAATATAGATATATTTAGATGGCGCTGTTCAGATTTAACGTGATAATTACCTATTTTCTCATTGGTCGAGGTACATAATTAATCAAAAATATAATGTAATGGCAGAGATATAATTGTTGCTTGGTATTTGGATCAGATACGTTTAGAATTATGTTGCTTATGTATAGCTTCTCTTTATTTTGATCAGACGAATAATGGGTGGAAGATGTGTTGTGCCTGGGTGCAATAACAAAGGTCATAATTTATCCCCAAAAACAAAGATAAAAGATGCATATATCTGTTATCCATGAAATTAGAAGGTTAAACGAAGGAAAATCTGTACAGCGTCATCTATAATTTTTTTGAGGAACGTAGCCTTGAAAATCTCTCATTTATGACATTTTGTTTGACGTTGAACAAGTGAGTATTTACATAATTATCACGTAAATTAAATCTGATTCCGATATTTATGTCAACTAGTCGTTCATCTCTGGCATCCGTACGTATAATTGTTAAATGAACCAGTAAATAAGTCGATCAATACAGTAATTTCCTTTGTACAGAATATCCGTAAAACCCTGTGAAGTTGGGAAGTAATAGAGTTTCCACGTCGGAACCAGCTGTACGCTGCCAATCAAATTAAGTGCGATTATAGGCGATAGACTCACTTTAAAAGATCGGTAGCCAATCGCCGGCTTAAATTCTTTTCGAACAGTACAGGGATTGGAGAATAATCGCTCTTTCATATTTTTTGTAAAAGGAATTTCATTCGGAACGCTTTTGATGTTCGAAATGTTTGAATAATTAAAAGCATTTTTATTGATAAATAAATTATTGAACATTATTGGTTACAAATCTGATTTCTTTCAAAATCAAAAACATGATACTTAGGGTAAATATTTCATTTTTTTTAATTTGTAAAACAGGCAACCACTTCAAATTATTAATAATTGCAAAAATAACTCTAAGGATGTTCTTATACTGATTACTGTATATGTATTTTAATCAGGTATGTGTAAAAAATACGAAAGAATACTAAGATTTAAAACTAAAAAGAGCATTTTTTTATAAAAAAAATACAGGAAGCCATTTTCTCCTCTTTTAATTAAAATATTCCAATTAACATAAAAAAATATAGCAGCATCTAGTTTCAAAGACCGACAAATGCATTTGCCAGTCGGTTTCGCTCGGTCAGTCGCAATTATTGGTATTCACAGAGCACATGGTCCGTCCATTTCAGTAATTGCCCTTATTTCTTCCCCAAGTTGATATATCCAACCATTAGACCCGTATTGGCACACTTGATTGGGAACTTAAGCTGTGTATGATTGCACTACGTCTTATTTGACGGGGTTATAAACGATTAATAAGCCTTAAGAAGGCTTATTTAATATTCCAGACAAGTGGCTATTGGAGGTCGAATGATCGCTTTGGCACGAGAGAAAAGAATAGACGAATAGACGAGAGAAAGGTTTAGACTAACTAAACTGAAATGTTACAAAAATATTTTCGACTATTAAAATAAAATATATTTCGAATATTTTGTCTTATCTAGGTTATTTGACCCCATTGTTAAAACAACCGAACCTACAAAATAGCTTTTCTCTTCGTGACGTTAATTTGATAAATATGAATGTAAGTGAATTTGTTGAAAATGTTGAGTTGTTGGCTGCAGTAGGTACATTCGTTTTAAGTACAACCAGAGAAAAACTAGACATAAGAGTAGATAAGTTTGTAATAAAACTCAAAAGTGAAATATCAAATTCAAAGTGGGCATAATTAATATAAAATTTGAGAGAAACGTGAAATTAAAATTTGAAATAAACTCATAACTTCCAACCGAGGCCGTAAAGAATAACGTGCGAAGTGCTTGAAAGCGCCCCATACAAAGATTGCTTTCAAGTTTATGTTTTTAATCTGTTGAAACACAACCTTGTAAAACTTGGCATGGATTCATTCCACTGAAAACTTTATGAAAATTCATATAAAACATGTTGCAGATTCCGTTTCAGAAACTTGTTTCAAGGAAATTAAGTTTTTTCCATAGCAGCTGCCTTGTTAATTTTGCAGATGGATAAATCAAATAAACTTTACGTTCTGAAATAATATTTTAAAAAATCTTACTGGCTTTTGCACAATATTCTGCTGAATAGTTAAGAACAGAATACGACTGGATGAAGAAAAATTCTCATAAGAGACGGGACATACATAATCTTTTTATGAAAGAAAATGTGCCCGGTTCAATAGTCTTTCTTAACAATCAATAATCTTTCTTAACAATCAAAAGAAATAAAAGACAACACACCGAAAAATTATATCAACATCGTGCCTGTCAATACATAATAAATAATTATTGATGCCACCAAACAATAAAAGCCTATCAAATTGTTTTTTATAATTTGTACAGAAATAATTAAAAATAATGAGTTAATGGGTCGCTGATGGTAAAAGTCAACCTATTCTGAAGCATGCTCAGCTCATATTAAAAGCCTTGAATCAACTTAGAGAACGCATTATCCCTAAAACTTGGGTTATTCAAATGAGTCCCCCTATCCAATCTAAACCCTTATTGCTTTTTCTTCTAAACAAAACCTATTTCGCAACACCGCATCCATCTACGGTCTTATTCTTTTCAATATTCAAATTGGGAGATGAAAGCCTGTAATGGTTAGTTAGTTCTGAAATAAATTCGACTGTTGGCTAGAGACATTAATTTATGTAAAGTATCTATCGAGTTACTCGGAGTAACACGATATCCAAAACGTGAAGGCACTGTTGATTCTAATTTCCGACGACGCGAGGTTCTAATATCTACTCAAGTTACAAGAGTGAATACGTTTTGCTGAAATGAAAACACATAAAGAAACGTAACAATGTCTTAAATCCTTCGTCTTTCAAAATTCATGTTCTGAATATATTCATAAAAGTTATGATTTCAAAACAGCCTCTTTGGCACGATGGCACAATTCTCCCTGCGATGTTATTGGTAATGAATATGGAAAACCATAAAGATTGGTCGCTAAAGATATTCCAATACCCTTGCGTGTTAATTCCGAGTCATGCACGAGGCAGCATCATTGAAAATACTGACACAAGCGAAACTGTAAACAATATGTTACCTTCGTTCAATGATGTACGTACGGCAGGAGCTGTTAGGGACGTTTCAGTTCATACGATCACTTGGATAACCACTCAATAACACAAGGAAATGTTTATGAACACCGGTAGTCTTTGAAATGAAATGTTATTCAAACGTTTGTTTTTATTTCACTTCGGGAGACACGAGGGAGCTATGCGACCGCTCGGGGGTGACTGTTGGTGTCACTCAGAACCACGGGCTCACCCCGATGACGTCATCTTAAGCCAATGGGGTGAGATTTTGTACGCATGCGCGCCATGCCAGCCGCCGCGGCGCCTTTACTCTATCCAAAAGCGATCCCCAACACCCCACACTCTGCGTCGCAACCATTGCTGTTTGGATTATTCCAGATTGTAGCTTGCGGCTCATAAAAACTGCAGTGCATGAAGTCTGTAGCGATAACGTCGAATTAGATATTTAGTGAGGTGTGCTTCTGGGGGTGACAGTTTCGAGAGCGTCCCCCGATGGGCTTTTCAAAGGACCAACGCCACCATTCTTTTTGCGCTGCCGGTAGCACATACCGCGCATTTTAAATAATTGAGACGCTTGGTATATGATTTAATTTGCCCTTTTGCGAGGCCGAATGTTTTCACCGCAGGGGTGAAGCATAATATTTTTATGCACAAAAAATCCCCCGGTCGCCGTTTGCAGAGAAAGGATTGCGTTCCTTTGATACGCTGCGGTTGGTAGGAGTATAAAATATTCCGAAGTGCACTCGGGTAATTAAACTGGATTATATTTAGCGCTGCTTTTTATACTGAAACCTTTCAATTTAAAAACCAGTCTAAGTTTTAATTAGCATTTGGGAGGAAAGTAATAACATCAGCATCATAACAATTTATGACCTGTTAGGAATTCATGTGAAATATGTAGATATTAATAAGCCGCTTTCAAGGCTAGTTTCACCAAAAACAATATAGATGACGTCATACAGCTTTAACGTGATAATTATTCCAAAATACAATGTGACGGCAAAAGCATATATAAAAATAATTGTTGTTTTAATTACTCGTAATTTTAATTTATAAGTGACTAATTGTATTTGGATAACATTATGTCTAGAATTATACTTACCTATATTGCTTTTCTTTATTTTAATCAGAATAATAATGGGTGGAAGATGCAATTGTGCCTGGGTGTAACAAAAGGGGTCATATATACCCAAAACAAAGATAAAAGATGCATATGTCTGTTATCCATGAAATTATTGTATTTGAGGAACGAGGAGGCCTGGAAAAGTCTCAAAAAGTCGTAGTCTCTGGAAAGGCCGTAGCAAGATTTTCGTTGAATCAGAAGCACTGACGTATTTGAAGCGACATTCGATAAATCTCAATCATTTGTACAATATGGCGATCGCGATGGTAATCGCATCACGTCATACGTTGATCGATAACGTCGCAAATCTCGACGGCTATTCTGAGTAACATCGACGATTCCGAAGCGATTGCAAAAATTACAATTTTATTTACTTAGAGATACATTTTGGAAAGGATTCAAAGTAATCATGATAAATATATTATCTCAAAAATCCAATATACTTTTATTGGCTAATGTGGGTCAGGTGTTCGCCAATTTAAAGGTCTTTCTCACGAAACATGTTTACACTAAAACATTCCAACCTAACCAACTGGCTAGATGTTATTCTTAAACGAGAAATGAAAGCTACATCGTTCCAATTTGTCTGAATACTCCATCCGATCAAGAAGTAATCTGGGCAAGGTGCTTTTTCATACTCAATCACTCTTCCCAGAGGTCCGAGGGTTTCATTTACCATCCGTCTTGTAACAACTGATTCCCTTCAAACGGCATTTAGGTACATTTCGTACTGAGCATTCTGGAAGGGATTTCTTAATTGATTCAATATCTAATAGCTGCTAAGATTAAGTAATTACAGGGTTTTTAACAAATCATCATCATCATCGTCATCATTATTTTCTTAAAATCACAGTAGATTTTAAGAAAATATAACTGCCACACTATATAAATTAAAAATGATTTAACGTAATTTTCTTAAGAATGGGGTAGTTTTCAACTAGTCGAATCAGTTACTTTTTACTAAACATCAATACATGAAATTACTATGGAATTATGAAAAAGCTACCTGCCACGTCATAGAAAAACGTGACAAAACTTCGCAATTGTTATTAAATTTTACTTTATTAAAATTTATAAATAGGTCGAATAGAAAACAGAAAACGTTTTTGTCACCTTTAGATCTTTATTTAGTAATCAGAATTTCATAATTTATCTTTGACCTAGGAAACTAGCCAAATTTTTAACTCAATTCAACGATTAAAACAAAATAGATTAAGAATATTTGTATAATTATGTAATGTGACCCACTTTAAAAGGGTGAACATTTGAATTGGTAACAAGGTTGCTGAAGCTTTCAAAAAGCCTCTAACTTTAGCTTGTTAACAAGTTCATCATATTTTATTATAATTAGATGGTACAGTGTGATTATTTTTGAATGTGATTTTTATACTTAGTTTTAACACACACATGTATTTTTTCATCTGACTCTTTTGGAAAAATATATATCTTCCAATCTAATATGACAAAGTTTTTAACGAACTCTAACTCCGAATTTTTTAAAATTGGTACTAAAACACAATTTACAAAATATCTCTCTAAAATCAAAGTCTCTCAAAAACCAAGGTTGAAACGCAGAGATAAAACTCAGCATCTTTTCCTCCTTTCCTAAGTCCTAATCCTAAAATCCAGAAGAGGCCGTAAAGCCCTGAGTCCTAAACATAAGAAGGTCGTTACCGAGCGTGAGCTAGCTGAAGACCGCTGAAGCGTGTGATTTATATCCACGATAGCTGACGGCGACGTCATAACTCATAGGACTTGAGCTGTTCAGCAAAAACCCGTCGAGACGCGCTGATAAGCTACACGTAATTGTTTTGACTTGGTGATGGTGTTTACTTTGTTACTTAGACGGTAATGGGTGTGTGGATAGGAAGTCTGGATGGTAATTTTATCTTTACGTCGCCTCTTCAATAGGTAATACAATTTCGGATCTTGATCGCGCTAGAAAAGATTAGAAGCTTTTGCATGTCACGTAACTGGAGAAGAGTGGGTGTATATACTATACATCTCTTGGAGCATACAGCAGCGTGATGCTTTCGTATGTATGTTATATTATTATTCTACCTTTACCTATTATTACCCTTAAGTATGTCATTGTCTGGATCTTGATACAACGGCATAATTCTACTACTACTTACTTACTTATTTTACTTTTTCCAGCAACACGTTCTGTGTCATTTACCTCTTTACCCAGCTTAACACATACAATATCAACAAATTGGATCTTTTCATCACAGATACAGTTACGGCGTATTGTTCAAAAACGAATTAATCAAACAATCAAACGCAAATAAAAAGATACAAACGACACATCAGAGGGAAGGGGTGACGATGGAGTCTGCATAGGGAGCTAATCCAGCGACAGGTAAGCTGCTAATTTATCATCCCAAAACAATAGGGGCGCTTTACATAGGCTGTGTACCCCGAAATAGAGAGAAACGACGCGCGCGAATGCAGGCTAGTAGCGAATCGCCGTCGAGAATTTTCCTACTAATTATAGTTAGTTTATATTAGAACAGTTAACAGGTTATAGTTAGAACAAAATTAGAGCCATATAGACATAGATCCCACATGCAGAGAGCTATCTGTTGATCAACAAAAAAAAATTCGAGGTTCAATTTAAAAAATAAGTTCTGAATTGATTCTGAGATCCGTAGGCTGTTAAATGACATTTTTCACTCGCAGTCTACGGTGCGTAATATTTAAGTTGAAAGAAGCAAAAATTAACTTAAAAGTATTATTTGCTACAAGTAGAAATAAGAATTGTCAAAAATAGCGAAATAGTGAAGTCCCAGTATCCATCTCAATAGTAAACAGACAGATATACATAAGTCATTCTGCTAATAAATTATAATAGCTTATTATATTGCTATTAAGTAGCGTGCAGGCATCGCGCAAGTGTAAAATGAATGACAGTCTTCACTGTCGCTCAATCGCTACCAAAGGAATGATAAACACAGAGTAATGGCCCTAAATAGAGGGTTAGGTAAACAACATCTAGAATACATTTTGAACAACTCAATTGTGTTCTATACAATAGATCCTATTGATGATCCTGCCACAGGATTATATTTACGGCTGTTACTGTTTGGAATTGTTTCTGATGTTATTCAAATTAATTTCCGTAAAATTCCCGGGTGTCTAAGTTTAAATGTTTTATCATTTGCCTGTAACTCTCCATTCATTTATTTATAGGATTAATATAATTGAATATTACGGTAATATGGAATAATACTTTTAAGAACCTTTTTCTGTATGGTTCAACTATGAATAGCTAGGATAAGCTAAGATGGGTTATAACAATCTCACAGCAACGAAGGTAATTTTGTATCCAGAGTTTAAAGCATTATCAATATAGTTTTATTTTATTACTTAATTAATTTGTTAATAACATTCATAATATCAATCAATCAACAATACTTTATTGCACTACAACATATACAAAGGACATAAACATACGAATAAAAACATAAGCACAATAGGTGGCCTTATTGCTAAACAGCAATATCTGCTATATTAACTTAAAATTTTACTGTTAAAATTAAATTAAAGTCAAATGCATTTTAATAATTTGTGTAGATATAGGATGGAGCATTAATTTCGTACACACCATATCCAACAATAGTTTTTGTACTTAAAACCTACACACCAAGTAATAAAGATGTTTAAATTGTACAATGTTTTGTTTCGTGCATTATTGGTGATTACTGTCTACCTACATAAGAATTTAATAATGTGCTTACATTCTTCGCTTTGAGATTAAAAATTCGTTCCAGCCAGATTAACTTGACTATAGGAATAATACAGTCCCAACGATCTTCCGCATTAAATAAAGTTATAAACATAAGTAAGCAAATGTAAAATAAACAACAGGTACAAACATTATCAATACATATCAAGAGCAAGATGAATAATAAAAGGCGCATTCGAAGCAAAAGGAAACAATCAAATCAATTGTATGCATTCTTTATACAAGGTTTCTTGTTGATACAGACATGGACCGTGCTAAAAGCAAAAATAAGTTCGTAAGTCAGCTCTTAATGTAACTTAGTGATGCTCAAATTAAATAAATGGTAGCTCCACCTCCATGTCATATTGACAAATGAGGAAGCTGATTTGATATAAGTACTCGGACTGTTGATAAAGCGCTACTAATGAAAATCGTCCGGTAAAAAGAACTGAAAGAATCTTTGAAGATATATTACTTTCAGACGTTGAAAAATGAAAATTCTCCTGATAAAAAGGGTGAGTTATTTAATCCTCTTATGTATTTAAAGGCTAACGTCCGCAGTGACGTAACAAATGCAGATTTTGGAACAGGTTCCGATGAGTCAACAAGTAAAGAATTTTGCGACAAAATTTTTGTCTCACATTACCACTTGACACAAGACAACACTAAGGTTAAGTAGTACATTAAAAACATTATGTTATCTGATGTAGACTATACTTATCTGAGGTAACTGTTTTAAGTGTTGATTTATAGAGGATTCTATTACAGCTTATTTATTTTTTCATTCACAGCTTTTGAATTGAAATTAATGTCTCGCTGGATGCGTTAAAAAAAATGAAATATGTTTAGGATCGTCTTACGGATGATAAATTCGTCATTGCCGAAAATTAACATTCGCGCGTTCTGTAGGTTTATAGTCTTCATCAAAATATAGTTTTAAAGGGTCATGGAACGAACGGCAATACAATTATAAATCAAAAGTGGCCTATAACTTGCTTTTATAAAAATAAAAATATTCAGATATGGAATCCATGTATGCTGATGCTAACAAAACGAAAAAGTAGTCTGTAAACGAAATAGGTTTTTGTAGGTGCCGGGAATCCATTTCACGATATGAATCCGCAATATTTACTTTTGACAGAAGATTGAACAAACAACCAGCGAACAAGTGAATGATAACGATCACTAGAAACTGCGGTGTCATGCGAGTAAACATGTGTAGGTATCAGCAAAAATTATCGTGATGTATATAGAGCTGAGAATATAACAGATAGCTTTGAGGACATTACGTGAAAAGTCCATCATGTTCATAGTAAAACCGATAAATAATTATTACCTGCATGACGTAACAATAAAATTGTATATTTGCTGAATAACGGAGATCAACTGAACAAAGGAAGATAAGAAAGATGTTGTTACTTTGGTTATTTTAAATTTTAAAGGTAATCAATAATTTAAAATGCTAAAAACACGCAATATAAATACTTCATAAAACTGTTTATAAATTACCAATAGCTTACCAATAGTTTAGCTAATTTATAAACAGTTCAAATAATTAATCCATATTCCTAATAGTTCCTAGCACTACAAGTATAGTATTGTTTATGCAAGTATCGGTGATCTGAACACGGATGGCTAACAATGGCACTGGCATCTTTACAGTCATTGTGCAGAGCAAGGCCACTCAACTACACTTGATCAGCATGAGTTTGTAAATGCCTTTAAATATAGGTACTATAGAAAAAGATAGTTTCCGAGACGAACTAAGTTATTTGACTTATAACAGAATTAACACGAAGTTGAAATCGTTATTAGTTTAGTTAGATAGTTGAAAGCAGATTCGTTTCAAAAACATAAAAATAATACCTATAGAAAAAAAATGTAGATATCGTAGAAGTTTCATTTGCTCAAACTAACTAGAATTCAGATTTGGTTTTCTCAAAGTTTGGAATTTAAGCTGTAAATACAGCTCTTCTATTTGGAATATTGCATCAACTCTGTCCTGAACTCTGCTTGAAACGAAATGAAAGAAATCCGAAATCAAATTTAATTCAGCGTTTGCTTCCATTTTCAGTCTTTTCAAACCAAGTTATTTCTAATGAGCTTCATTTAGGAAATTGAAGCAATTTCGTACAAACGAACCTTGATCTCCTTGAGAAACCTGAAATCCAAAGAGTCACGTTTAAACATAATCTGGCAATAAAATTTGCTACAAAGGTACCGTATCGCATCCCACACTCTCTTAAATTTGGACAGAGTACAGAACATACAATTTCGAGGACCGCCTACCGATAACCACAAAGATTTTTTACATTATTTTGTTTAAGTTTTCCTCTAAAAGTTGCAGTATGAATCATAATAAGTAATTAACGAATAATACATAATATAATATAATCAAATGTTATATCATATCCCGAACTAGAACTGAGATAGTTCTATATTCGTAAAAACACAATCAATAAAGTGCCTAGTAATCTATAATCACTTCTGCAGTAAACAATTTTAACTCTACGAACTGCTTTGCTTATAAAAACTACATTACATGATGACACGTGTCGAAGCGAGAAACGATAATATATTGTTCTAACACCCACGACAATATATATATGGAAATGTAGGACAGATGTATTAGAAGTATCTAGTTGAAATATACAGTACAAGCAAAGCAAGTATTATTTATAATAAGCGGAAAATTGACAGTACTAAACTCGTATTGATCTCTCTAGAAGCAGTGATGCAACAGATGCTTGATGCAATTCCAAGACATAAAAGTCACTATGTGTTCTAATTCAGTCACCACACATGTCCAGAATATGTAGGAATTATAATCATAATCCTCATGAGACTACAGTAAAGATAATACCTACTAGATTTAGTGACTCAGTCCAAGGGTATGAGTTATCTAAAACCTACACAATTCATAAAGGTAGCGTCTGTCCTCAGCCATAAATCTCTATAAAGGAGACCGATGATAATCTCAAACTACGTGTTCGACATGTTAATACCAAACTATATTTTGATACGTATGAGGAACACGTCAACACTAAAATGACTTAATACTATAATTGACACATAAATTGCTTTTGGATCGAGTACCATGGAGACGCTGTCGTTGACTATTATGATTTACATAATGAAAACACACGAGGAATTCACGATCATGTCAAAAGCTCTATTAGTAACTAGTATATTTTGGAAGAAAATTATGTTCTTGACACGGTTAATAGAATATCCAGGATAGAGGGAGCATCAGTTACTTTAATCTCTTTGTACTTAATGTCAATGAAAATACACATCGAGTCAACAAAGTCTTAAATGAAAAATTCCATAATTATTCGTATATCTATATAAACAAAAAAAAACTGTATTAATTGCTATGCAAAACTGAGACAGTAATAGTTGGCTATACATATTTACACTGACAAGATGTATCAGACAGCGTGTTCATTCATCCAGCAATTTCTTTGGATTCCATGGAATGAAATATTTCCCGTATTAGGTTCGCAGACGCCTATTGTGTGAAACGTGGTATTCATTCCATTCTTTTCAGTCTGATTGCTTGAGGCACCTATGAATATAACAATAATATTATAATAGTCTTATATGACTAAAAATGTTATTTCTGGAGCTTAAGTAAATGCTCAAGAATGTTTCGTTCCGTTACCACATTTTCCTACAATACCTTGCTCTTTCAGTATTCTGGTTTTTAAACCAATCCAACCCGTCTTATCTAAATGTAAATAGCACACGTGTAGGTAGATATAAAGCACGATAGAACCACTTTGACCTACATGCAAATTGAGCGGAAGCTCTCAGGGTTGGAAGAAGTAGCCAGGTCAGTTCAGCTATGTTACATAAATACGAAGAACTCATAGACAATGACAAAGTAGCCGCTAGTCATATGGTCATGTTAAGTGACTATAATGAGGTAAGCATTAATTTCAACGACAGCTATGCTAAATTTGACGTCATTACTAAATTCGACAGAAACATATTTTTTTTTTGTAGGAATGAACTGTATTAATAATGTGGAGAATAAATCAAGCGTTATCAGCAATTTCACTAAAGCTCACCATGACATGGGTGAACTTCATAAATCAAAATAAACTAAACAATTTTTAATAAATTATACAACTAATGACTATTCGATGACTGTTTTCAAAGTTTATTCACCTTGGTTCGCGGATGTTTCGACAAAATTAATGTGACATCTCTAACTGTAAGTCCCTTGCCCTAACGTAAATTTCTTTTTCGGATTGGAAATCCCTTGCAATTTTTTGTGAGATTATTCACATTTATTTTTTCACAGTTTTTCCTGATAAGTATTCGATGCTGTTGTCCAGCTTACTTTATGCAATTTATCTGGTGATAAATTGCCCTTTTGCTTAAACGTATTTTTTTTCTTTAGTGGTAGGATTACCAAGACATCATCGTCTATTTTAATCACTTAACTGAATGATTAGGTACTCAAAATATCAATTTCCACCAAAAATGTCAATTAAATTTTGATATCAGTTTCTTTTGACAATATATTCGTAAAAGTTTGAATATCAGTTTGATTACATTACTCGATGTACTAATTCGATATAAGTACTAATGAACCATGGCATTTCATTGCAATCCATGTTTCCTCAGCTGTACTGTAAGATTATTGTGTGTATTCAGCGTTTTACCATTTATTACTAGCAGTACACTCAAAATTCTATCACCTAGGAATTCAAAGAATGTGGCATATTTCTTTGTTTACCATATTATTTTATATTCAACAAGTTGAATGAACTGTAAATCTTTTCGTGTTTAGCATACCAATTAACAGTGACACGTCACAATAAACATGTTATCTAAGTAGGAATTAATCAGAGATCTAGAGGAGGTTTTAGACGAAGCATGCATTTGTGATGATAAAGTAAACAGGGTTTCTGAGTCAGAGGACGTTGAACTTTGTAATATGAAACCTGTTGCAAAAATGGCATATTTCAAAACGCGAAGACGCTTCCCAAGACAGTTAGTAAAAATTATGATATTATTTCTTGAAATTCGAATGCTTAGCCAAAATTGGGTTATCAACATAGTTTTGTTATATTATTTTTTGGAACAGGAAAATTCAATACTTGATAGATCTATACATCTGACTGTAAAAAGATATCGTGTAAGGAGTGTTTGTGTCTTATCCAATCTTCTACCCATAGACTTAAGTTTTTTTCGCGCTTACGCAGCTTCTACCCTTTGATCCCTACCAATGTTGTTTACGGTTGCTATTTATTTCGCAAGCTTTTCTTTAACTTAAAGAATTCAAACTTGTAAATTCCAATTTACGAAGTGTCATTTTATGTCTGTCAGGAATATTGTTTGAATATCAATAAAATTAACACCTACTTGTTGACAGGAGTTTGCCTATTACTTCATTTTAACAGTACCGAACTATGTAATAAAAAATAATTAGGTATATAAAAAATAAAATAACGAAACATTCTAGGCCCAGACGGGATTGGAACCCGTGAATATTTTTAATCCGAGAGAAGTTTATTACAATATAATTATATGGTCGTAAGGCCCAGATGCCTTTTAAAATCCAAATCCCATTGTTTAACTATTGTGTCTGGAAATCCGGGCGTTACGAGGATATAACAAACTATAAGTGTAGGCACAGTTTTTTACAACTTTCTACTGTTGTTATTATTTTTCCTTGAGCAGTGTCCGTTCGTTCCACAGTAAATCTTCGCAGTTTGTTATTAACTTCTTGTTTAATTTTGTTATCTATGGCACATTGACGAAGGTTAATAAGCGAAAATGTCTCGAGAGATTGTTTATTTTACTTATTTTTTAACTTACTTACGTATCATCTAAAAGTTAGGTCTAATTTTGATTTTATTTTTTAGCTGATAATTTTGCGTGAAAGCAATTTTTTATATTTTTAATATTAGGAAGACTAATTCAGAAATGTAACCATAATCGTAATACGACGGTAAAGAGTGAATCGTGTAAAAAAGCAAGCCTTCCTTTCATAATCTAGGAACTCAAGTTAGTTAGTAAGAATTAAAGTTTAAAAAAAAGTAAATACCATTTTAGTAAATCAATTCGATGAAATATCTGTTTGCAGCTGATTGAAGCCATTATTACTAATACGTACATTTGATTAGAATTTACTTTACGTAAACTGAACTAAATTATTCCGCAGTACTTTAATAACAAATTGGAAATTTCTATCAATCGTCAGAACTCGAACAAGAAATAATAAAAACAGTATAGAAACTTTTAATTGAATCTTGATTTAATAAGTTTCGTTTCGTTTAAAGTATTCGTAAAATCATATCGAACTCATCGTCACTTCGAGATGGTGTTGAGAGAAATAATTTGAGTTGATTATGATTATTTTTTCTAGTTTAGCATGCACTTGTTTACATGAGTTTATTTATATCAATAAACAAGACACAAAAATTTAAAAGACTAGGTAAATGTTATATTTAATACTTTTTTCTTTATACTGGTTGCCTTATATATAAATATTTGTAACATATTTGCCTTCTCGTATTTATTTGCATATAGGTACAGCGAATTGCTATCAACGTTTTGTTATTTGAAACGGTAAAGGTACAGTAGAGTAGTATTATCTGATAACACAGCTTAAGAGTGTTACCAGTACCATTAAACCAATTATTTCCAGGTCTTTTAAGCCCTTACTCCAAGCACATAGTAGCGTTTACTCTGTTAATACTTGAGCCCGTTTATATAACTCATAGAACGCCTTTTCTTATCTAGACTATTGATATGTCGGAGTTAGTTATGAATAAAGAAGAGAAATTGATCAAATCGGAAAATACAATGAAGTTGCAACACTTCCATCATGAAGTTGCAACGCTCCGACGAAAGGTGGCGTACGAGCAGAGCGGAGTGAAGTCGAGAGTCACTACAGAGTCGTCGTGTCGAGCGGACGTGCACTGCCGTTCTAGTCGGGCAGTCTACCGCGAACCATCGTCTTGAGCGGACGTGTCGAATAATTACGATCGGAACGTGGAGTGCTATAGTCGCTCACCTATAACTTGTAGGGACGTCAAGAAAGTGTGATCGGAAAAGAGTACCTAGCAAGTACGTTCACATGTCCCGATGATTCGGTCCGAATATAGGAACCATGGGTGGTGGAGGGCAAGTAGAGGGCGAGTAGCCCCTTCGCGCTAACGTCCTTATGCGCGCTAGATAACGAGAGACTGTGTAACCGTTACGAATACCGTGACGTTGCCGTGAGTGTGTACCTTATGCTGTGACTTTATTTAATCGTGATACAAAAACTATGTGGAAGTAAATAAAATGATTGTGATACTGATGACGGCCATTATTGTCTTCTAACGCCCACTCTTATAACGCCCACCCTCTATTCTGATGATGATGTTACGACCGACCGACCCCCACTGTTACGACATCAGAAGCGGGATTAGTGAACTTGGATGAAGACAATGTGATGCGACGTTCACAACAAGACAATATGGACCTGAATTTGAAGTGACCTGGACCTTGTTAATGATCGGCATCACTACATGCCGTAAGATATGATGGAGTGAACATCATAATATTTCCATACTGTCTGCAGTCGTGTTTGGAAATTATGGTACCTCAACTTGGAAACTGTTATTACGGTGAGTCGTTTTCATACTGGAACCTTATTGTTATTGACTTCATTGCTGGGTGAATTTCCGTTTCTAATAATGAGGAAATTGATTTAAAATTAACTTGGAAATTACTATTTCCCTTTGTTTAAAAAGAAAATTGACGAGACATATTGTGTCAATCCGTGTCAATCGTATCGCGTTTTCCAATCTGTTTTCATCATCGTCAAATCTTTGTATTTTGGTCTAAAAATATTTCGAATTGGTGTAGACACGCTTAACCTGCGTGGTTAAAGTTGTATTTTCTCACTCCAAGCAAAAAGAAATTAATCATGACATGATAATTGAGTCTCGTTAAATAACGTGTTTTGTTATCTACCGTCATTCATCAAATGTTTCAATATTCAACATTCTTTATTGAAATCTTTTTAAACCGATTAAAAGAAAGTCTTGTGAATACGATAATACAGTGAATTCTTTTGTTTCATGTTATAACTTGGTTCGGCAATTGGTGGATTGCAAGCGGGGATGAAAATGGCGCGGGCTGAGCCGTAGCCGTGTAAAGTGACGACATCATGGCAGCGCGTTGTATACCAGCCGGACTTGCTGCGCTGGTGCTGTTGAAGACCTAAACCATGTCACAAGACCAGTGGTTGATCTTTTATCGGAAATTCTTATAAGTCCCGGTGAGTCGTATCTGTTTTACCTGATTTGAATAATGGAATTTTTATTAGGTTTCAAACGAATATAGTGCAGAAAGTTCTCTTTTGTTAACTTTAATTAAATAATAATTGGAAATCGTAATGAAGTGAAGTAAACATTGCGAAGTAAAATGATTTGGATTATGATTAAATGAAATAGGCTTAAAAAAATGCCCGAAACAGTAAATCATTAGTGAGAAAATTGGAGCAAAACATTCTAAATAATGATAATACCGAATTGGTAATTGTTTAAATGCGGTAATGTTTCCTCGAGGTGTTGGTCGCTACACTGTGACTTTATGACTTGTGTGTGTGAGAGCAGGGTGCTCTGTCGTTTTGTGGTCGTGGACCATGGTGGCCATCCTGGGAGGGGATGTTGTGACTCATGACTGTTTTGTAGCGTAACCGCAGTTTGGGGAGGAATATTACAGCCTGTTGTCCTTTGCAGTAAATGTGTAATGTTGGTTGATTTTATTGAGCAATGAAAGCTATGATTGACCTGTTTCGGAGCAACTCTGATAGGAAGCTGCGCACTTGTAGTGTTCGGGGCTGCAGCCACTTTTGTGCTGCTCGTCTTAGAAACTACAGGTATGCGGTCGAAGCACGGATGTCATGTTGACTTTGTATTTGGTCATGACATTGTACCTGAATCTAAGTCAAGTTGACTTCCGGTAGAATTAGTCAAACGAATTAGAAATTAGTGATGTAGAAGAAATTGTGTAACCCATTGACCTGTTTCGGAGCAACTCTGATAGGGAGCTGCGCACTTGTAGTGTTCGGGGCTGCAGCCACTTTTGTGCTGCTCGTCTTAGAAACTACAGGTATGCGGTCGAGGCCTGGATGTCATGTTGACTTTGTATTTGGTCATGACAGTGTACCTGAATCTAAGTCAAGTTGACCTCCGGTAGAATTAGTCGAACTGCATAAATTAGAAATTAGTGATATAAAAGAAATTGTGTAACGCATTGACCACTATTCTACCAACTAAAATGTAAAGTTTGTGTGCTAGCTGTGTTGAGATATCGTCACTTGGTGTAAGTGGCATGAGTTGCTGTCGCTCGATTTAGGTGGCAGTGACGACTGAGTTGAGATATCGTCACTTGGTGTAAGTGGCATGAGTTGCTGGCGCTCGATTTAGGTGGCAGCAACGACTGTGTTGAGATATCGTCACTTGGTGTAAGTGGCATGAGTTGCTACCGCTCGATTTAGGTGGTAGTGACGCCTGGTTGTGAGATATCGTTACTCAGCTGATTTTAGTGTAAAGAGTAATTGGATTTTCAAGTTTGGTTGTTTATGTGTGAATACTGGTCAATGGTCCGTGTATTGTTAGTTGATGATTTATCATGATGTAATGTGAGCTCATGTAGAGTCAAAAGTAGAGCTAATGTAGAGTCAAAAGTAGAGCTCATGTAGAGTCAAAAGTAGAGCTCATGTAGAGTCACAAGTAGAGCTCATGTAGAGTCACAAGTAGAGCTCATGTAGAGTCCTTTATAGAGTCTCATGTCAGGTCAGGAATGACCGAGCGACCTTGGATACTGTGCTGTGGTATATTGTTTCAGATTAACACACGAGGACGTGTGTCACGCAGGATGGCCGTGTCGGAGTTAGTTATGAATAAAGAAGAGAAATTGATCAAATCGGAAAATACAATGAAGTTGCAACACTTCCATCATGAAGTTGCAACGCTCCGACGAAAGGTGGCGTACGAGCAGAGCGGAGTGAAGTCGAGAGTCACTACAGAGTCGTCGTGTCGAGCGGACGTGCACTGCCGTTCTAGTCGGGCAGTCTACCGCGAACCATCGTCTTGAGCGGACGTGTCGAATAATTACGATCGGAACGTGGAGTGCTATAGTCGCTCACCTATAACTTGTAGGGACGTCAAGAAAGTGTGATCGGAAAAGAGTACCTAGCAAGTACGTTCACATGTCCCGATGATTCGGTCCGAATATAGGAACCATGGGTGGTGGAGGGCAAGTAGAGGGCGAGTAGCCCCTTCGCGCTAACGTCCTTATGCGCGCTAGATAACGAGAGACTGTGTAACCGTTACGAATACCGTGACGTTGCCGTGAGTGTGTACCTTATGCTGTGACTTTATTTAATCGTGATACAAAAACTATGTGGAAGTAAATAAAATGATTGTGATACTGATGACGGCCATTATTGTCTTCTAACGCCCACTCTTATAACGCCCACCCTCTATTCTGATGATGATGTTACGACCGACCGACCCTACTGTTACGACAGATATATTAAAAAAAATCTATAAACATTATTCTAGGTACGGTCACGAACATTAATGTGTATACACTTTGGTACCATGTCACATTAACTCTTTTGACAAATCGAACTGTAAGTCTCACTAAATGTCAAATATGTTAGTGCGACAGAGTCCTAAAGTGGGTACATTATATTTCTCATGACTGTACTCATAGACTGTTACATTATAGCCCAAAATATAACTCGTAAATTCCTTGTCCACGCAAATAAAAACTTCAAATGAAATCTCATTGAGCAAACAAATATCCGCCGATAAGTCAAAGAATGAAGAATATCCAATTTTATAAAAGGGGATCTTTTCCCAAGTATCCCTTTTCATGTTATGATGTATGGAAGTGTAACAAAAGCCACCGTTTCAAAGTACAAAGTGTAGACTGAAATTTATGTAGTTCTGAAAGATGGGAGTATACTCCTGAGTAACTTGTCGACGATATATCAAATGCGTCTCTTAGTAGATTTTGGTAGACGCAAAGCTTAGGTCGGATTATTTAGGTATTAAAGTGCAACTGACTGTATGTAAGTGCAATACTGTAAACGATTTCTAAAAGTGTCAGTGATTGAAATATAATTTTAAGATTGACATGTCACCTTATGTCAATCCCACACATTTTTATCACTGTCACTGTCAATTTGCAACTTGGCTAACCCCCTGGTATAAGAAGGAACGTCGAATATTTCAGTTTATCATCCCAGAAGGTCTATCCACAATCATTACTGTACAACACCTACCTATTCAAAAGTATTCTAAGGGCCTTTTTCGACGATCTTTTGATCTGTTTGTTTCAGTAGGATTAAACTTAAAAAAACCAGTCGCTACGGGAGCGCTCTTCTTCGATGTGGCGAAAGCGTTCGACAAAGTCTGGCACAACGGCTTGATCTACAAGCTTTATTCACTGGGAGTGCCAGACCGTCTCGTGCACATCATACGAGACTTCCTCTCAAATCGAACCTTTCGCTACCGCGTGGAGGGGACGCTCTCGTCACCGCACCCGATACATGCCGGAGTCCCACAAGGCTCCGTCCTCTCCCCTTTACTATTTTCATTATATACTAGTGACATTCCCAAATCCCCTAATACCGAATTAGCTTTATTTGCGGATGATACAGCCATCTATTCTTCGTGCCGTGGTCGAGTTATGATGACCGGAATCCTCCAACGCGCGGCCAATGCCTTGGGCAAGTGGTTTCGCAAATGGAGAATCGAGGTAAACCCGGAGAAAAGTGCAGCGGTGTACTTTTCAAAGGGCTATTATAACACGCCACGGTCACGCCGTCAACTTAAAGTCATCAAGATGTTTGGCAAGCCGATCCCTTGGGAGGAGCAAGTCAAATATCTCGGCGTAGTCTTAGATAGACGTCTTACTTTCAAGGCCCATATCAAACGTGTGCGCGATCGCGCCGCGTTTGTAATGGGCCGTCTTCACTGTCTCCTTAACAAGCGAAGTAAATTGTCCCTTAGGAATAAGGTGAAAATCTACACGACTTGCATCCGTCCGATCATGACCTATGCAGGGGTAGTTTTCGCTCATGCGAGTCCCTCTCAAATCCACCGTCTACAGGTAATACAAAATCGTTTCATGCGGAAAGCCACGGGAGCTCCGTGGTTCCTTCGCAATGAAAATCTGCACATTGACCTAGGTCTGCCAACCATTGCCCAATGGCTCAAATTAGCTTCCAAACGTTTTTTCGATTCTGCTCCGCACCACCCAAATCCCCTGGTAGTTGCGGCTTCCGAGTACATTCCGCTTAGGGACGGTACTGAAAAGTATCGGCGTCCGAAGGACGTAATATACGATCCCGACGACCCGATCACTTTAGCCATAGAGGCAGCCAATCAGCTCGCGACACCAAACACTTCAGGACCCCGATACCGACCCCGCCGGCGTGGTCGACGATTTCCCTCATTCAGCGCTTATCGCTATCGACCCACTAGGGTCGATTAATTCTTTCAAATATTTTTCCTCTCAGACGACGCCCTGAGCCGAGGTTCGCGCCCAACTGGGCACCCTCAGGCCTGTTGTCTTAAACGTTGTACCGGGTGAGAGCCTTCAGCGCTCCCCATTTGTCCGGCCAAGTAGTTAATGCCATCTGCGGCAAATCTACAATAAGTCACGTCAAAAAAAAAAAATGTTTCAGTAGGTAATATTAAAGCTGTGTTTTTTTTTATTAGTTGACGTGACTTATTGCATTAACTACTTGTCCAGAAACGCCGACGGTATTATAAAGCGTGAGTATATAGAGTCAGAAAATTGTGTGAGTCAGAAAATATCTGGAGATGAAGGACATAAAGCAAAAATACCGACTAGTGTGATACATAGCCGTACTTCACGATTAAAAGGTTTTTAAGATTGCGATCTAAGTACCTTTACTCGGTTGCTATTTATTTATTTTTTTTAACTCGTATAGTTCACAAGTTAAGATCAATGTGCGCAATTAGTATATATAAAAAGAAACATCTTTCGGTGTACGTGTCGCATTGAACTGAAAAGAATTATAGTTAATTAACACTGTAGGTACCCTTAGGTTGAAGAAGTAAAAAATATTTAGTGGCCTGGCCTTAGCCAAGTTACACTACACACAGTCGATACTAGTCGAATTTATGGGATTGATATATCACCTAAATGTCGACGTGCCCGGGAAGACAAACACAATTTCACCACCATTTCAAGTCAAATTCGACATAAATGAACGAAAAGAAAAAAACCTTATGCCAAAAACTAAACGAGATAAATACAAAACGAGACGGGAAGAATGACATTGAAAAGTTAAAGAATAAGGAAAAGAATGATGACCCACATCAATATTGACATGAAACGGAGGCCATCAACCGTTGTACCAACATAACATTACGAGGAAGCCCATCTCAAGTAACGATCATTCCTCAATGATGTAATGAGAACCGTTAGGTGCACCTTGGACCAAATGCACTAAATTCTTTAAAATATCTGCCAGACAACGAATGTTTGAAAGGTCCACGTGGTACTTATATTCGAGTATTTTGCAAAAGACTTATTTGAAGTTGCTTGAGGTGAACAATATGTTATTGTAAAAAGTCGAGGAACGAAAACTCGACCAAAACTGTCATTGTAAAAAACGTTGACCCCGGAGAATGCTTCCATTTAAAATAATAGGGATATCTACAAGTTTATAAATTATTAGGAGCAAAATCGCCTACATTTATTCGATTACTAGCCCCGATTCCTGCAGACACCTCCTAATTTTATTTTCAGTATAACCGTCATTCTGTTATCCTCCGAAAAGGAAAGGGACGGATGATTGACAATTGTTAATTTTAAAATTAATGCATAACCTGGGCGAATAAAATAGGCATCTGACGTGTGCTGTCAACTTAATTATGTCGGGTTATTGATCAATATAAAATTGTGGGAGGGTTTTTAAATTTCTGCCTAAATTTACGTTTGTTCCATAAAATTTATGCATGTCGATTGCCTGTCCCTTTCCTTTTCGTCGAATAAAAAAATGATAGGTATAACTTTAAATAAAATTAGATGTGTATTGGAATCAGCACCATTGAATTGCTATTATATTTTTAAACCGGTCCAATAATAAACATAAAAATACGAACAGGACTCGAACTAATGAAACCTGCTTTAGAAGAATGCTTGGATGTGTGTGACCTAGTGAGATTATGGTCAATAGGTCGACATGACATAGGCGGAGTTGTAGACAAATTTTGTGTCGACAAAATTTGTATTTGGAAAATGTTGTTGTATTAGCCATAAACAAAACAACGAACTTTATAGAATAATAAAAAACAAGTAATAAAAATAAACAGCTCATATACGTCCCACTGCTAGGTACGGTCATTTTTTTTTATTTTATTTTTTGACGTGACTTATTGTAGATTTGCCGCAGATGGCATTAACTACTTGGCCGGACAAATGGGGAGCGCTGAAGGCTCTCACCCGGACAGCTAGGTACGGTCACGAGTACTAATATGTATACACTTGATGCCATGTCACATTGACTTTTTTGACAAATTAAACCGTAAGTCTCATTAAATGTCAAATATGATAGTGCGACAGGGTTTAAAGTGGGTACATGATATTACTCATGACTGTACCACCTCCACCACGCTAATCCACTGCGGTTTGGTAAAGATGTCTTTAACGGCTAATATCGAATACTGTGGCGTTCTAGATGTGATGGTTGAGTGGTGTGCTGGTAATTAAACGACCACATAAAGTAATATTTTAAAGTTTATTGTTTTTTTTACTTATTCACATATTTTAAACTTTTATTATTATTATTTTATAAATCACCATATATTTTTAGTATTGTTTTAGATATTTTTTAACGCAAGAAAATATTGATTATGCATCTATTTTTGATGCCAAGAAGGAAGTCTCTTTTTGTCTATGACAATAACTTTTTTATAGTAACAGAAACCATAGACATTTTTATACTACTTACAAACAGTTTTAAATAAGATAATATTCGCTGTGGGCCTGTGGTACACAAGCTTGCTTCTCAAACGGGGAGCACCGGTTCGAATCCCAGTACCGGACTTGCACCAATGAGTTATTAATTTATCTTAAGTGCAGTTTTCACTAACACAGTTGGCTCGAACATTATAGACGGCGATACGGCTCACCACCTATCACATCATCAGCCCATTAATGTTCCCACTGCTGGGGCACGGGCTTTCCCTATGGATGGATAGGGAGATCGGGCATTAAACCACCACGCGGGCCCAGTGCGGATTGACGGTTATTAACGACTGCTAATGCAGCCGGGACCAACGGCTTAACGTGCCTTCCGAAGCACGGAGGAGCTCGAGATGAAAACTTTTTTTTGTGGTCACCCATCCTATGACCGGCCTTTGCGAAAGTTGCTTAACTTCAACAATCGCAGACCGAGCGCGTTTACCGCTGCGCCACCGAGCTCCTCCACCACCTATCACGTTGGTCTAACAAAAATCTCGGTAAGGAGTGTGGACTTAGTTCACCTTGCGATGTATACACCTCTGACTACCCCAGTTGTGAGCTTTCCTTAATATCGTGAATAAATAATGCTATAGTTGCAGTTATACTAGCCGCCAATATTTCCAAGAGCACATTTTCACAATTTTTCATAATTTTCCTTAACTGCAGCATAACACCAGAGTATGAGGTATTCATACTCTGGCGTTATACTGACTTATGCTGCAGCACAATCTTAGTATTCATAACGAAATTAGGTCAACGTTCAAAAGAGCAAAGTCAGGAAAATTCGAGTCCTACTATACTTACTTAATAAACAGCGTGTTAGTGACATCGTAACTGTTAGTGAAATACTGAGGGATGATTCTTGATTTAATAAATATTAATATTCAATATTCTTTATTTGCACACCGTGATGGTGCACAAGTTTGCAAGTTACATTATGAGTTTCAGTTTCACATCACAGACCCTTTCGGACATTACAAAATAGAAGTTTAAAAGAGAGAAGGAAGCTTTTCAAATAGTATCTGGTGTATTTCGATAACGCGTAACAGATTCGAGAGCGCGGCGCATTGATGGTCATCTATGCCCACTCGGTACGATAGTGCGTTTTGTGTGTATCAGAGTATAGTTGTAGATTACTATAATTATATTAAGCTACCTTGTGTATAATGCCATGTATGTGATTCCTACGAATGTATTTTTTACGTTTTTTTTTAATGCGACGAATGTGTGACGAGACAAACTTCTCTTGTTTAACGGCATCATTCAAACCATGTACTTAGATTTAGAATTTAATAGAAAAAATAATTAAAAAAAAAGAAAAAAACGAGCATTTTATAATACTGCAAACCGTTAGACTTACACCAAAACACATACCTAAATGTTGGCATAAAGCAATCATTTGTAAACACTTACAGTACAATAATTCAATATTGACTTAGTAAACATATTAGAAATAGCTGCTTAATAAGTAGGTATGATAGAAAAAGTCATGTAAATACTTGTATCAATTTAGACAGTGGGCGTTAAAGACAATGACCTTCATGAATGTCTCATTTTTTTACCACAATACCTATAGAATAATGTTCAAAATTTGACTGCTCAATCTTCTCATTCCTTTAACTCGCTGGTCAACTGGGGATGATTAAAGGCTTTCAACTAAATAAGCTATCCTTCTAACAAGATATTAATCCAGAGAAATGGATTAATGGGAAGTATAGACACGAGTTTGTGTATAATATATTAACCTAAATATTAACCCAGAGAGTAAAATAAGTATATACTATACAAGCATGTACAATCATATAAAGCCACGAAGACAATCAAAGACAATCCAATTTACATACTTTACTCGAAAACAGAAATCAAATAAAAAAACATTACTCCATTTTATTAGAAATATGAAGACGCAATAATAAAATCGTAACGAACACACACACGCAACTGCAAAAGAATTCGGAGATAAAGGACGTAACTCAATAATGTCACATGAGCATTCCTGGCAATATTTATATTTAAAGACAACTTTGATACGTAAAGAGACACAGAGTAAAAACATGCCGGATTTATTAACTTATTTCTAATAAAACTTCCTTAATCTTGCTTAGAAAAACTGATATTTATTCTGAAAAGAGACAAAACCTTAGCTGACCAGATTCATTTAGTATCTATATCACACAAGTTTTCTTTTAGAAGTTTTTTTTTTTCATACAGATAATGCACCTTTTTAGTATTCTATTTGTTAATAAAAATCATGTATCTCAGACTTTTCTTAAAAAGTTGCATAAACCGGTTACATGAAAAGCGTTCGACCTTAACACAGTTTTTTCAAATCGATCAGAACTTTATGCTTTTATGAGAAAATAAGCTTGTTATAAAAATCATTATTACTTACATTTATTATTAATGCAACTTCTTTAAAAATGTAGCTATATAAAGGAAAAATATAATACGGATTAACGAGAATTTGGAACACACTGGAAAAAAATTAGGTTATAAATTATATGTAAGTTATTGTACCTTAATTTCGATGAACTGGAACCACTCCAGTTACTTTCATTTAAGTGCTTATTCATAAATTATTTTTAATTTTAGTGCATATTTCTTTGGGCATATTCGATTAGTCATCAAACGAGCTATAAACGATATAAAATATGAGTTGTTTTTTTACTATACTTGGACGAAATAAAAGTTTATTAAAATTATGTATACTTGCCCGAAACTTTGCGAAAAGAACTTCCGATTTAATTATTTATATTTAAAGAGTTCATTAAAATTCGGTTCGTCGACATATAACAAGGAACTTAAATATAGCTGGTGAGGTATAGTGTATATAATAATAGTATAATGTGGCGTGGTGTATAATAGTAAAATTGGTTGGTAAGCCCTTCCAAAATAATAAAAGTGGAAATTGAATGTTGGGAAAAGACAAAAATTCGTGGAAATAAGAATACATTTTCGTAGTTCGAATCCCGGATTGGTCTCTGAATTCTTCTGAATTCGACTTTAGTACTTAAACTACTGCCTACTATGTTTGAAAACAAAACTCCGGTAGGTAAATTGTTTCCCCTGTCCTATCCCGCTTTCTATTGGCGTAATATTAGTGGATTTCCTTATACTGACGAGCAATATCACATTTCTACGTCAAATATTTAATTTAATTAGGACTTAGTTTATAAAATGTTATAGACGGCGATACAGTTCGCCACCTATCGCGTTGATCTAAAAGAAAGATGCTGAGGTGTAGGTACTTAGTTCATCTTGCGATGGATGTCTGCCCCAATGGTATATAGTCGAAAGCTTATGTTATAAAATGTGTAAAGAAAGAAAAAAGCATTTACTTATTATTTGTTTTACTTTACAGAAATATCGTAAAAGCTAATACACAGTATGTCAAAAGGCTCATTTATCAGTTACCCACAAACAAAAGAACGTCTCGGTAATTTCACCACTCCGCGAATGATACATTATTGTTGATAAAACTTGCTTTATTGAGCCGATACAAATCCACTTAGGGCACGATAAAACACTAAATCGAATTATGCCTTTCATTATCCCAAGTTATGGGTGTAATCCTTTAATTAATTGCAGGATTTTTTCGGTGTTTGAAATATTTTTGCGGTTTTACAGCGTTCAAACGTGTCACTTGTGATTTGGTCAACGATGAAGCACAGAGAAGCTTAAAATGATATCGACCTTATTATTTAGCTACAAAGTCAGAGATGTAATATTATATTGATTAGTTATGTCAGGTCATATTACTTGGCCGGACAAATGGAGAACGCTAAAACTAACTGGTAACTACGGCATATGATAAATAAACGTACGAGTATATTTTCTTTTTCTTTTTCATCCACTCCTAAATATATACCTAAAGACCGACGTCCGAAATCAGCTTCCGGAAAGGTAAAATAATGTTTTCATAAAATTTTCATCAAAAAGATATCAAGTGGATTTATATGAAAACATTTCGTGCACTTCAGTGACTTTTCTTAATAAAACTCCTATCTACGTCGTTTTTACCGCAACATTTTTACAAAAAACAAACTTGGGTAGAGGTAAATCGATTAACCTATATCATGGAATGTCGTGTCATTTTTTGTCTACATATCGATACTTACTGAATAAAAAGCTACTAAGATATTTTAATTAAAATTAAAAAAGGACCTACAGGGGCCTTAGCCAAGTTACAGACAATTATGACAATCGACAGAGGTAGTGATAAAAATGTATGGGATTGACATTAAGGTAACATGTCAAACCCATACATTTATATCATTGTCACTGTCGATTGTCATAATCGTTTGCACCTTGGCTAAGGCCCCAGATATTATTTTTCCATTTTTTTTTTATTTAGGTGTCAATTAATTAACGACTTATTAGAATATTTCTTTTCACGTCAATTTCTTTACTTTTAGGCAACGTTTAATTGACTACCGATTGAAGGCACTCAGGGCTTCTTTTTTTATGTAACCACATAGCAACTAGCGACATACAGTACTCATTCCCTTTAAAATTACCTGTGCTAAAAAAGGATTAGTGCTTTTTTGTTTTATCTATAATCTTATTGAGACAATTCTCAATAATGGCGGCTACGAGTACGTAGGTGTAAACGTGTAACAAATCTATTAAGTTATATTTATGCACCGAATCTTCTTAATTCCTGGTCTGGTTTGGTGCTAGACAAAGATCCACAAACCAAAAGAACTTGACATGTATTATAGAGACCTTTCACCAGAATCAGAGGTCAAGGGGAGATATGACCGGTTGAATCACCGTACTTCTTTCAATAAAACTGTCTCAATATTTTGGAATATTACGACATTTCGTTTGACAAACAATTTTATCAGCCTCTTTTGGACCTTTTGGTACTTTTCATCATTCTTTTCTTTTGTCCCGTTTACGTACTTACATTTGTTTTATTTATTTTTTTCTTATAAACTCACCAGGGTAGGTGAGATGAGTCATCGACTCTCATGAGAAGATAAAACGAAATTTATTGAAATGCTCGTCTAAATAAAAAGTTTTACCTGTTATAGGTAACTATATTTATTGTATCAGACAAGTGCTTATTACAAGAGGGGTTTCCCTGAAGAATGACATGCCAACACGGTATTACCTCCATACTGAATGACTAGGCTGTGGGCTACTCCGAATGACTAGCCTTACAAAAATAACTATTTTAAATCTTCATTGTAATTTTGTACGATGTAGGTAAAACCAACTTTCCGCCCACCACTTCGACCGCGACGACATTCATAATAGCTACCAGGATAATACTTTATAATAGGGATCTCATACCCGAGAAATGCGTTTTCGAAGGTATGTGACCTGACCTGTATTGGGCTGGTTTTTCACTTCGCGGGTTGAAAGGTCAGACAGGCAGTCGTTTCTGTAAAAACAGGACCTGTCAAATCTTCAGGTTAGGTAAGCGGACCTTGTGTAAACGGGATAACGCTTGGAGATGATGAGGGATCTCATACACTAGTAGCAATGTTAATCATAGCGAAATAATTTATTGAATTCGTTCAATAGTTCCCGAGTACTCAGTATCCTGCATACAAACATATTATTTGCGTAGAAAACTCCCACGAACTTCTTTATCACCGTCTTGAAAGACAGGAGATACCATCCAAAAAGGAAAAATAAACCTTTCAGCAGCATTATTCACATGATCTCATGCCTAATTATTATTATTCCAAAACATAGTTCAATATTTTAACCAAAAGCTTGCCGTTATTTATTGAATGATCCAAAGAATGCGATCCACTGGGCGTTCCACAGTGACTGCAGTTTTTATGCGAATTTTGTCTGTTATCTGTGTGTAATTAAAAAGTTACGATATAAGAAGTTGGTGGCTGTAAACATTCATTAACGCCTTATATAAAGCGCCGAATACTAAGCTACATTCCACTAAAAACGTCGTCCTATATTTTAATTTGGAACTTTCTTTACTTTCTTTATAAGATTGAAAGCTGAATAGACGTACCTATTTGTATTATACGTTAATGACCTATTTATTTAATACGATTTTTTCCGTGATACGCTCCTTCGACCTATACAAAACTTTTCTTTGACCTAGTATAATGTATATACTATGTGTATAATGTAAAAGACAAGTCACGGAGAAAACTAACGTAAATTGTTGTAATTTATTTAACAGATTTTAGCCTGTATTTACAAAAATAAACCATAAGAACGTCCTGAAAAACTTTCGGTGTTAACTTTACCTGGAGTCTCATTTATGTCAAATATTACAATTAATAAAAAATGAAACCGGAACAAACCTACAATAAATCCTTTTCTACAAAACATTGCGTATCTTGCTGAGGTCATTGTAACGAGGTGATGCGGTATGCGCAGACGCCGAGGACGCAGGATAACGTATATATATGGAGCGACCCCAACTCGGGTCAGAATCGTAAGGACCGCCGCAGTGGAAGGACAACATGAAGCTGGTGAGTCCTCGTGGAAGTGAAGTGTCCAAAAAGTTAAAAAAATATATTTAAAATTGGAAGATATTTGAAAAAAAAGTGATCTTTGCCAAATACTTCCGGTGTGGATAGTGAACAAAATATAACTTACAGTTTAAAGAGTATTCTGAAACTAATACAATTTATAAGGCGTATTTTTTCTACGTAATTACCTGTTGAAAAGCCAATCTTCTTTGCACTAACCGAAAAAGTTATAAATAATACGATTTGCCGGTGTTATAATCTCATAATATCTCTCTATCTCATAAATTATTTTAATTCAAGTAATAAGATGTTAAACAATTATTAAGAATTTCCAGTTTAAACTGTATTTTATTTTATTAAAAAAATTTACACAAGAAATGTTATTTTAACAAAAATAATTACACCTTACATTTTCAACTCTAAATTCAATATTTAATACTTAACCTGTGTAATTTTAAATGTCAAAACACAAAACCTTCAAACTCCATCATAGCGGGTTTCAATTGACGTTCAATATAATTAACATAATTGTATTTTTTGCAGTACTGCATATTCGCCGCCATACTGGCAATTTCACTAGCCAAAGAAATTGGAAGCAAAGATGATGTCGAGGACTTAGAAGCGCAAGCGTCTATGGAACTGCTTAGAACAAACAGGGAAGACAAACAAGATCTGGATACCGCAGCCAGCACTTACAACAGCTACGTTCCCCCCAGCCAAAGACCCCCACGACCATGGAACCAGAACGCCATCCCAACTCCTCCCCAGAACCAATGGAACAACCCTCAGTATGTAGTTCCCCAAAATCCTCCGCAAAATGCATTCAGCGACGTCTCCCAAAATCAAAACTACGTACCCTCCGTGCCCCAAAATAGCTACGTGCCTCCTTCTGCCGGCCAGTGGCCTGCTGTTCAGAGCGACATACAGTATCCTAGCAACCCTGCCCCAGTCCATTACCCCTCTGTTCCACCTGTCACTCAGGCTCCTCAAGTTCCTCAATATCCTCAGACCCCCCAATATCCTCAGACTCCCCAGTATCCTCAGGCTCCCCAAAATCCCCAAGCCCCCCAGAATGACTATTACTATCCTCCTCACAACCAACCTTCCTCTACTCCTACTGTAATCAAGAACGAACAGTACAATGGTGAAAACGGCTATTACAAATATGAGTGAGTAGTTACAGTTTTATTTATTAAAGTTACTTCTTGTTATCCATGCGTTAATATTATGGCAGATGTTGAAGAATGTGTATGCCTTTGCACTTGTTTGCTATCCATCTTCAGAGAATTAGAGCGTAAAGATAAGTGATCAATGTAGCTAGATGAGACTGACCACACTACCTATCGTAATTTTATAAGACCCTAGAAGAGGCGAAGTTTTTATAAAAATATATGAAAATATAATAAACAACATTATCTTCTTCTATAATGGACATAAAATCACTTTCGTTGCAAAAACCGTTTTTAATATATTTTATATGCTAATCTCTGCGATAGATGTGTTTGACATACTAATAAACTAATACAGTTTCATCTGAAACCAACTTTCCTTAAAATTTCGATAAAAAACTTTATTCCGTATGCAAATTTCGGAATCTCGGCCCAGGGGACCTAACGGTCTACCATTGTATACGTTTGGCATCAAAATGACAGTCGATCCGGTTATTTTATTGGCAATATTACCGTTTTTAAGCAAAAGGTTTCCTTAATATTCAGCTCATTATTGTAACTGTATAAAAACAACGAAATATCTTTTTTCGTGTGTAGACTGGTATGGCCTCTGGCTCTGTCCTTATTTAAGTAGGCATAAGAAGTAAATGGTAGCTGCCGGATGAAAGCTCTCAACGCTCCACATTAGTCCAGGCAAGTAGTGAACGATGACTGTTCCAAGACTTACGAATCACACAATCGGTTAAACAACGATAAATGAAGTTTACATTCCATTTATCTCTTAAACCTTAATTTGCATTTCATTTAATTACTAATGCATAATACATCAATTTTAATCACGGTGTCTTTTTGAAAGGGTTCAGATTAAAAACGTCAGTCCGTAACTAATTGACACTTGCAATTATAAAAACAAATTTTACGTTACGTTTTTTACGTTATTTTTTAATAATTTTTATTATGATTTTTTTTAAAGGAGGCGTGAAAACCGCAAATCATAAGAATTACTTTATTATCAAGAGACATGTCAAAATGTATATCGTATAATTATGTTTATTTGAATCAAAACAGCACATACAAATATTCGTTATTGGTTGGTAACTAACATGTAGGGATTATTAAAGCGCTAACTTTATTTTAGAATTCGTTCGAATCGAAATTAAACAACAAATAAAAGAAACTTTACAGACAAAAGGAATAATTTAAATAAGGTTCGAGGAGAATTCTTTGAAAAAGTGCCTTCGAAACATCCTTTTCAATCCTCTGACGAAACTTTATTGCATGGTGTCCAAATTAATTTTAGCAGTTCTAACCATGAATTTTAACTGACTTTAAAATAGAAAGAGGTTATGTTATTATTGCTATTACATTGTTACTTCATCATCTGTTTAGCGTTCATCCAATATGGGCTGGACTCACGATCCGGAGGTCCAGAGTTCGAATCCCAGTGGGGACATATCACAAAAATCACTTAGTAATCCCTAGTTTGGTTAGGACATTACAGGCTGATCACCTGATTGTCCGAAAGTTAGACGATCCGTGCTTCGGAAGCCACGTTAAGCCATTGGTCCCGGTTACTACTTACTGATATATGTACGTAATCGATACATGAGTCATGTCAGGGCCTTTTGGCTGCTCAATAGTAACCCTGGCACCAGGGTTGATGAGGTTGGTAATCCACCTCACAACCCACACGATAGAAGAAAATCCAATATCACGTCTATATGAGCTCCTTAGTCTGTAAGTATGAGATTATTATAATATTTGTTATCGTTACAGATACCAAATTTCCGATGGTACTTGGGTAGGTGAAGAAGGTTACCTATTGTACCCGAATACTGAGTACGAGAGCCCTGTCAAGAAGGGCTGGTATTCTTACAAGGGAACCGATGGCAAGGTCTACACTGTCAGCTGGTGGGCTGATGCATCAGGCTACCACGCCACTGGAGACCATCTGCCTACTCCTCCCCCCGTTCCTACTGCGATCCAGGCGTAAGTTATCAACATATATAAAACCCTTGTATAGACTAATAAAGTGAAAATTCAAACTAACAAATATGTTCCTTTTATAATGTAGGCGAGACAGGAATTTTTAGAAAGAAATTCTTCGCGAATGAAGTTGCAGGCAGCAGATAATATCTCATAGGTACTTTTCGATTGTGACTATAGGTATTCAACATTTTATGTAAGTACCCATTACTAAACAAAACAACTAGTTCAGTACGATTAGTGATTATATTTTAATAAAGATAACATTTTACAGTAGCTTCAACGCTGTAAGTGATAGATCTGTCAAAGTACGGAAGCCAGTGTTGTGACATTCGTTAGTACAGTGATGTATCAGTCGAGAGTCAATCGATTATTTTTGACGTAACACTAATATGATTGTTTTTTAGATGACAAATGCATCGTAAAACTCACTGTATCTATCGCATAATTCATCGATCACTCCATCTCATTGACTTAATATAATATAATCTTTTATTTTCTAATTTTCCGTTCATACATTGGCAATGTTCGTCGCAGCGAACATGTATTTTCCTGAAATAAAAAAAGGTTAAATTTTTTTTAAACAATTTTTAGGGGCTGTTAAACGACCTATAAACCTGTATTTAAAATTATATCATTATACTAGAACGTTTTTTTCTCACAAATATAAAGGGTACATTTTTAATATGAATGACTCACTTCATGAGACTTTCACAGAAATCTGTAAATCTTGCATAATGTGACCTCTAACTTGTTCACGTCCACCCACAGTTCGCCCTTGGCCGTCACGTATGCGTTCATAGGACGCAAGATGCGCTAATCAAACTTGTTTACTTAAAGCTTAGCGTAAAAGTGATGCATATTCTATTTCGACCGTGATAGTCGTGTTCGGAGAACGTGTGACTTATATCTTTGTGTCACGGGTTAGAATTCGGGCTCTAAACCACTGAATTCGACTTTGTGAGTTTGAATTCATGTTTCGATCATAAATAATTAATATCACGTGATATTAATATTATTTCTGCCGATCGAAATGAGATGGGATGGCAAATGTACTTTGTTAGGAGTACGTAGTTTTTGACGGTGTTTATAAATTCGGAAATTATAAAAAGGGTAGAAGACCTTGATTAGCAAAATGATTAGTATCACGATAATAGATAATTAGTATCACGTGATATTAATTATTTATGATCAAAACATGAATTGAAACTCACAAAGTCGAATTCAGTAGTTTAGAGCCCGAATTCGAAAGTGGTTATTTCACAGGTTTTTACTTTTTCTTCATTTTGATAATCAGGGTCTTCTACCCGTTTTATAATTTCCGAATTTAAAAACACCGTCAAAAACGAACTCCTAACAAAATACATTTGCCATCCCATCTCATTTTGATCAGCAGAATAGAGTCACAGCAACATATTTTTCTGGAAAATGCCTTGTACCATTTAGTTTATTATTCTTTTCGCTTATTTCCCCAAGTGGTGGGGCGTGTTACTGAGTGACTTATGAGCGTGAGTTGTTTGTAATATGTGTATGTGTTGGTAACAAATGGGGGTCACCAGTCATAACAACGAGAGCTTATGGAAAATGTATAGAAACACTGTTCAGTGTCACCCGAGGTCAATCACATTGCATACATAAACAATTGTTTGACATAGAAGATAAAAATACTATTTTGGACTCGGCAAATTAAATGAAAAATCTATTATAACTATTTCCTACATGTTGTATTGCATAAAACGTACATAACGGTGATGGCATATTATCTGTTTCAACGAAAAAAAATAGAAGTAATACTTCGGAAGGAGACGCTAATAAGTAAAAAGCTAATAATATAACACGAAAGAAATACTCTGGATTATACCAGTCGACTTAATTAAAACAACGGAAAGAGGAATTGCTAATGTAAAAAAATAAATTCTCTTTTTTTACCACTTCCACGAACTTTATTTATAACTCAAAGCAATTCAACCAAAACACACAAACCGGTTTTCAAGTCAAAACAATAGCATCAATCTCTAGTCTTTTTAGGAAGACTCGACATAAGTAAAGTTAATTATCCCCAGAACACGTGTTTACCTGGGCGTATCAGTTAGATCCGACGTGTCATTAGCATAAATCGATTGGGGGTCAAAGAAGCCAAGCGTTTGAACAATGATAAAGCAAAAGAAAAACATAGAAACCGGTATTAAGACTTAGGCTAATGCTATCATCATACTATTATCTGATGATACTTGAAGAGAGATCGATGTTCTGTGATACTACATTTTGTTGTACAAATAAATCTGTGTATGGGATGTATGGATATATTGATAACACTAATTATGTCTAAATATTTATGTTAACTGCGTAGCCGTATTAAAATGAAAAAAATGTTCATGAATAATTTTATCTTTGTTAGTTACTTCAAATATGTATTTTTATTTTCTAGCCCGTATTCTATGCAAAGTTGTTTTATGCAATATCATTTAATTGCCTGTATGGTTTTGTCAAAAAAATATAATCTGTATGCACTCAGATAATTTACCTTTTGATCAAATAAGGAATCTCTAAACCCAAAGCTTTTTGAAAATATGACAGTTAATAATTTACATGGGTTTCCAGTGCACTCGACCAAGCTGCAAAAGAAGAAGCAAACAAGAACAAACCAACCCAGCCGACTTACTACCCGACGACGCAACCAACTTTCTACCCGTCGCAACCAACTTACACTCCAGCGCAACCCACAACCCAACGCCCATCGTATAACCACCCTCAGCAGACTTACCCTCAACAGCAACCAGCATACCAGAGACCAGGTTACGGTAAATAAGGGCAATAAAATAAGAGAAGAATAGTTTAAAAAAAAAAAGATTCTCATCTCTCTCCATTATTTTAAAGCTCTTGATACTGCCGATAAGTTGTACGAGTACGACTCGAAAATGTTACAAGCAAAAATATTCTGACTCGATTATTATAGTGATAGTATACGATTTAAGTTACCTCCGAATGATGGATATGATGATGGAAATAAACAGTGATCAGATCACGACCGTTATTGTGAACTCGATCACTGTTAGAGTGTGATACTGAGTAATACTCGAAGCCAGCAAACATGTGATGTACATGTAATTAATAAATAATATTTTAAAACTGTTTCTTTTTATTTACTTGAATAAACTAATGAGACACCTGACATCGACCCACTGTACGTCTATTCAATAAATCAACCAAAAACACTTTATTGCACAAAGATAAACATATTATTATCAAATAAGACAAATACCTAAGAAACAGAACAGGTACAAACGGTGACTGTATTGTGCTTATACTGAAATTCAAATTACTCCTTATGGGGAAGTATACTGTGTAAGCAATTATCAAATCTCTCTCTACATGCAGTGCGTCGTTTGCAAACGAAAAGTGGTTCCTTAATAATCTTCGACGCGTTTCGGAGGTATGAGGCCTAACCTGTATTGGGTTGGTTTTCCCTTCGTGGGTTGGAAGGTCAAACAGGCAGTCGCTTCTGCCAAATCTTCAGATTAGGTAAGCGGACCCTGCGAAAAACGGGATAACGCTAGGGAGATGTTGAGATACTCAGTATGATAAGCATTATGAACAATTTTGAATTGTATTTTAAATTCGATAGCATGAGGAAGAAATGAAGGAACCCGTACTTACTTACACGATGAGTACTTACCTGGACAAACATCCATTCGTCTGTAACCTTCTAGAAGCACATACCTGTAAAGATGAAAATGACAGTTTAGGTTATTACATAAAAAAAACGTTTAATATTAATCATTAAATGAACGTGAGCTTGTTGTTTGCACGTCGATTACATTAACATAACTGAGTAGCAAAATGGAAACTTACAATTTCAATGGCATTGAACTTAGAAGATTTACTAATGAATATGCGAAGATTGATAAAATATGCCTACGACCAAAATCACTCTTGATAAATATAGGTATTTATAGAATTTTAACACAAATACAAAGTAGTTAACGCTATTTTTCCCATAATCGTACGTACATCCTATTAGCTGCGAGATTTGGTAAAAGGAAGTGATAAATTAGGTAGATAGGCATTTAAGAGTGTAAGTATCACAGTAGTCATTAAAGAAAGCGGTCAACCGTAAGGACGTATACCAAAAATTTGCAGAAACCGGTTGTTGAGGGCATTGACACTTCATTACATCATTAAACCGCAAAATTCTTACCGCACAAAAATGTTCAATTTATCGACCCGTATTTCGACTGCGGTCACTAAAGGCCCGACAAGGTTTTTGTATCTCTGAAATTAATTAAGATTGCTTCTTTGAAAGAAATTAATAAATCAAAGCGAATGTTTGTTCCTTTTCTTGCTTTGTATACATATAAACATGAGATGAATTGTTTGTGTGTGTTTATCGATTAAGGTTTACTGCGTCAAGTATAACAAAAGTTTAAATCCTTAAAGACTTTTTAATAATATTTGGTGCTATTTTTTCTGCTAGATTATTTTTTATTTGCAGAGGTGTCTTGATTTCCCAGTTACGGGTGGTCTTTATATATGATAGAGAATGTTTATGGTAGCTCCGTCCTCCATCCTTCTCGCATTTAAGCAATAGCGGTATTATTTACTAGTGAAGTGATATCCTAAATAGCAAGTGTTGGTTGTAACAATGGTGTACAATAACCTACATCTAACAGATAACAATATGATACACAACAATGTATTATCGCTCTTACCTTAAACTGGATCTGGATAATTACAGCAGTTTTATGAGACATACATAATTATTATCGAGCCGCAAAACACTGTAAAAAGTGTGTTGCGAAGAGAGAAACCTAGTTTAAAAACCGAGCGATATCTTTCACGAATGCCTGACTCCAGTGATCTCGCGTGCGTATAAATATATGCGGAATTCAGTTTCATTATCAGTCTATTTTCTACTAGTGTTAAAGTGTGACGTGAAACAATTATTTTTAAAAAGAAAACAAATCAGCTTCAAGAAAAATGAAGCTGGTAAGTGAAAAGTGAAGTGTTTGAAGTGAATGGATTTTACCTTTGGAATGGAAACCGTGAGTTAACGAAGAAATATTTTTATTTCAGATACCACTGATAATTTTGTTACCAAGTTTAGCAGTGGATGTGAACGCTCAAAAATTTAGGCAAGAACATTTCCCTTTTCCACCGCAATTCCAAACACCAAATGCTGGTTTATTCTCATCAGACAGCTCTCTATATTTACCCCCTGAATCTCATACAACCCTTCCATACTTTCCAATGAAGAATGTCAATAACCTACAGTTCCCATACTTGCCTCCAACAGGAACGAAGGCCCCATCCATTTATCCATCCCCATTCCCTTTTATAATATCAACAACTTTAGTACCCAATTTTGATGATGATGATGATGAAGAGAATCATGGAAGAATTCGTTTTTCAACACCCCATCCACATGCGCAACAGAAACAAAATCAAACTGAAAAAAATCCAGACCCACCAAGAGAAAGAAAAGAAATGAGAGCTATTCCAAAACCGAATTTTCAACAGCCTATACAAAATAGAAATGATATAAAATTTCCATTCAAACCTCCATCTCCCGCTCCCATATACTCGTCACCAGCTCCGACTAGTACAACACCAGCAACTAGAAGAATGATTGTAACGACAGAAATCCAGCGCCCAGAGCATAGTTTTCAAGATCAAATGAGAGCAGCTTCTTTTCAAGGTCCTCAGTTCTTACCAGCTGGCCCAGGAGTGTACGTGTCATCCACAACCGAGCCAGCTATTCCGATACTTCGTCTATCAAATGAAATGGATTTAGATGGCAGCTTCAGTTACGAGTAAGTAATTTATATCTACAATTATTTTGTCTTTTCGTCACTTGACTTTAAAACAATATTGAATTTCAGAGCATTAGGTGCAGATCAGACCCATTACGTGCAACACAGTCGTATGGAGAATATGGGTCCTGATAAACAAGAGCAAGTAGTAGAGGGGTCGTATTCTTATGTTGGTGATAATGGTCAGACGTATACTGTCCACTACATCGCTGACTCAAACGGCTTCAGAGCCAGTGGAGACCACTTACCGGTTGGACCACCAGTTCCAGAAATTATTCAGAGGTAAGTACAAGTATTCAGTAGGTACATTGTTAAAGAAATCAGTAATTTGATTCATAAAGAGCCATGATTTTTAACGTCCATAATAAATTATCGTTTTTAATATAATAATTTAATATAATAATTTAATATAATAACGTCCATAATAATAAATAATAAATTATTATTAAAATAAATGATTCTTTCTTTATAAATGTGGAAACTTAACACAACGTATTTAACCTGAAAATATAACTTTTAGGGCAGTACAGTACAACTTGGCTGAAGAAGCGAAAAAGCCTCCGCACCTAAAATCTTGGCAAGACGATGGAAGGGATAATGAGATAAGTGACAGTGAGAAATCTCAATACTTCCAGCCTCCTCCTCCTCCTACACGTAACTTGTTTACAGGGAGAACACCAGAAGCCTTTTCATATAGTTTCTCTCAAGGATCAAATACAGGCAATAATTTGGTTACAGCCGCAAGTACTTCAACTCCAATCAAAACAGTTGACTATACAACAGAACAATCAAAACCCAAACCGAACAATGGGGCAATTTCACCGCAAATAACTTTTTTGGCTTCACAAGGCGCCCACGTCCCCTCTATGGATACAATTCAAAACACTATATCGAGAATGTTTACAACTGAGAAGCCAGCATTGCCTCAGTTGGTTAATTACGAAGCTGGAGTTAAGGAAATCGATCAAGACCCAAATAAAGGATTATGGAGGTGGCAATATGGAATCAATGCAAATAATTTGAGTCAAAATCCAAGTCCAAATAAGGACACAATTTCTAGGTCTTTCGGCGAAGATGACGACGTCATGATTAACTTTGGTGATATGACACCAGAACAGTATACAAATATGATTCGATCTCAGTTCGAGTATCAGCCAGAGAACGTTGCAGTACGTCAATACGCACAAAACTTACAATCCAATGATAACCAAAACAGTTATTTCTCTAATCATTACCAAAGTGAAGAAACTAATATGGGAAATGAATATCGTGATCTAAATGAAAATAATGATTTATCTGCAAAGAAAGAGGATAGTCAACCATCTTCAACAGTTACATCACCACCTCAACAGATTCAGCCCGAGAACTGGTATCAAAACACACAATCGGTATCAAACCACAATCAAGATCATCAGATACTATCTACGTACAAGCCAGTAGAAAGTCGGAAACTTATATCTAATACTCCAAAAATCTTAACTCAAAAAGACTTTCTTTATCCTAGTCCAACAATTACACAATCTTACAATTTCGAAGAAACTTTCTACGAACCTAGGAAACTGAAATCATTAAATACGGAATCTACTAAAAGTGCCCCAAGTAATGCAAACGAAGTATCAAATATTTTTGATAAAAGTGTTACGTCTGATGACGTCTGGACTAAAAGTGGGAGTGAAATCAAAGAATCCACAACTCCGGAACCGTATATCAGTTCTGTTAGCAATCTTAAATTTTCTGATTTTATTGTTCAAGAGAGTAAGAGCGATTTTAAACCTATTATCACTACTACTAGCACAGAGGCCCCGCGTGTGGAAACCACTACGGAAAATATTATTGAAGACATTCTTGAAAACAACATTTTCCTGAAAAATTTCTTCAGTCCCGAGAAAACTGAAAGGCATAACGATAATAAAATTACAGAAGAACCTAAAAAAGTTACTCATATGAAAATAGACGCGGAGCCAAAAACTGATAAAATTCCAAAAATAATTCAGTATCAACCAAAACCTACGGCTGAACTTAAAACATTTAAAAAGAAGCCTATGGACATAGCAGAAATAATGAACTACGTGTCAATGAAAAACCATTTTGAATCAGGCAAAGTCAAACCTAAAAGTAAACAAGTAAATCATAACTTGGATCAAAGAACAGAAATGAGGTTTATTCCAATTCAACAAGAGCGGGAGGAAAATGTAGTTAACATTCCTGATCAAAAGAATACCTTTAGGAACTGGAACCAAGATCAGCAGGAAGAATTACGTGGAATAATTAAGAATTACAAAGTTCTTCAACGAAATAATAACAATAATAACCATAATATCAAGTATGATGATAGCCCTTTGAAAAGAGAACTCTCTCCTCCGCCTCTTAAATCTCCAAGTTTACCGCCCCTGGGCCGCGCAGGGCCGTCCATGAAAAGCTATCTACCACCCATCTATGTATAAATAACTGTGATTAGTTTTAATTGCTTTTACTTTGTAAATAAGAATTGTTTCTGGATACTGCATTTATTAGTGTAAGTAATACTAATTTAATAAATGTTTTTGTTGAAGTGTACATTTCTTATGTATTTTCGCTTAGCGACTCCACAATTAATGTCCTCTACTCTAATTATTCATGTGAAAAAAGAAAAGAGACCAAGAAAAAGAAAACATACTTACATACATAAACTCACGCCTATTTCCCACCGGGGTAAGCAGAGACTATAGAATTCCATTTGCTTCGATCCTGACACACTTCTCTTGCTTCCTCCACATTCATCAATCGCTTCATACACGCACGCCGGTTCAGAGTAGATCGTATTGAACCTTTTCTAAGGACATCTCCAATTTGGTCATTGTAAGTCCTTCTCGGTCTTCCTCTGCCAGCCCTACCATCAACCATCAGAAAAAAGAAGAAAAAGAAGAGAAAGAAAAAGAAAAGTATTTATTTAATTCTAATTTTAAAATAACAATATGTTAACACTTCAGATTTATCCATTATCCTGCTCCTAGTTTTATGACTTTACAGATGGCGGATGCAATCCTCGTGGATTTATATTATTGCAAGTAAAACTGTGTACTATACATATTCATATTCACTATTACTATTATATAAACATTAGGGTACCTAAGTACCATTGAACTAGTAACATTGAAAGCACAAGTAAACGATCGCGTGCTGAGGCGAGGTGATTCATCTACGTGGCACCGAAAGCGTAACGGGAGAAAACGTCCCAAGAATCTTGTTGTTAATCTCAACATTTAACACGTAAATCATGTTGCCGATCTGAATTATTCGGAAGACTTGCTTTTTCTTCTCTGTTTGTTTGCTATAAATTGTGCTGTTTGAATTCGAATGACGATGTAAGTAAACATCGGGATGATGATGAGTATGCAATAACTCCATACTCTCGTTTATAGTCCATTTGTGATGTGGGCAAGGCCACATGTAGTGGGTTTATAAAGCCACAACTAGTTAATTACCTTTCTGTATCTCACAGGCAATAAATACTAATACACAGGTAATAATATTGTTTACAATATTGCACCTAAAGATCGCCTAAATAAACTTAAATTCATTTAGTAATTATTATAGGATATGTACTCATTATGTATAATAAAGGCATCGATATCAGCGTATTTTACTTCAGAAACTTCTAAACCTCACTGACAATAAAGAACCATACCCAAACCCTGGACAAGTAAAACGTATACCTACTAACAAGTAAAAGGTATCTAAATCCTTATAAAGCATTGTACGGTTATTGTACTCACAGAAATCTATTAAAAACTGCATTAAGTTGTCTCTCAGATGTAGAGGTTGCATTGTTGCGGACAAGCGCACTACAATGGGTCTTTTGATAACAAATTCAATTTATTTTTAAAACGTTCCACATTTGACCTGCATTCGTAGAACCTGTTATGTGAATGCTGAGATAGTGATTGAAGATATTCATAAATAATTGAAGAAATAACTTGGTGTAAATATTTTTCTGAAGGGTAGTCATCATGATGTTATATACATATATATACCAACATAAACTAAGGACGTAATTCCTCTTGGGTAGAGCCTATTCCCTGAGTAATCCAAAGACACCGTCATCGTTACCGACCGAATATCGTCTTCGATGTTCTGAACTATTCAATTATCTCATTGTAATGCAGTAGAGTTTTTTTTTTTTTTTTTTAATTAAGATGGGTTTGCTCTTGACTTCGTTCTTCTACAAGAAGAAGAGATCGACGTTGGAACGAGCTTACCCAGAAAATGCCTATTCACCGGAGAGTCATCTTTGTTTAAAACAAACTGTAGATCAAAATAACAGAATCAAAATAATAAATTAATAAAGCTTCATGTATTTATTCAAAATTGTATAAAACAGACTTTGACAAGATAAAATTCCGTCAGATGAGCAGCCAAGCGGGGAGAGCGTTTATTGAATTTTCATACGCGTAAATTGTAGGCGACGACCGGGCGACGGGTGTAATGGCATCTACACAATACATCTATAGTGTTTATGTTTATCTAAATACAGTACACATATCTAAATATAAAGAGTGTTGGTACACTTCAGCAAAGGTTTGCCTGTACCTACTAAGTATAATTTACCCAAACATCGAGAATACATACCTAGATATTAACGGATCGATGCTAAGTGTACTTAATAGTACTGAGAATAAAACTTGGGCAGCTACACAAACATATATCTCATCTGAAGGCATCATGCTGCTACACTGCGAGTTGGTGAAGGTGTTTGAACTAGTGATGATAACATTTTCACCTAACCTGGACCGTACCCGACCCACTTCAGGCCCTGTAGCTTCCTGGGTATGCCTCTACTTCTGCTCCCAAAAGGCGTCCACTCCATGACAGTTCTTGCCCACCTATCAGGGTGCATTCTACAAACGTGATGATAACATAAATAGGCTATAAATTCCAAATTGAAAATAAATTCCACGCGAACGAAGTCGCAGGCTTTCATTGGTTCACCAGTAAACTTCACACAATACCTACATGAATATAGACCGTCTAATTCAGCTCAGGAATGGGCTATTGGAAGGGTAGTTGGGGACACTGGTGTCCAGCGCTCTGTTAATAGATAATGCCACTCACAAAGGGTACGATGATCACGTCATTAAACTGGAAACGGAATTTGAAGGCGCATCGACACCGAATAAACTACGGGTAATATGTTGGTGTTTGTATGTATATACTTATTAGAAAGGTCCCTCTACACATACCTACTTATGTTTTACTTGTAATAATAATTCTATACTTAACGTAGAAAATTGGCAAATGCCTACTTCATCATGACATCACTTCTAAGTTCGTCAATAAGTAAGTCATAAAACGCAAGACAACAAGCAAGCAAGGAAGCAAGAGAAGTGAAAAATTCTATAGTCTCTGCTTACTCCGGTGGGAAATAGGCGTGGTTTATGTATGCAAAACGCAAGACAAATTCTTAAGATATTTCAAGTTTGAAAAAGTAATGAATTTAAAAACTATGTAACTTAAATTGCATTGTTTAATTACAGAATCACTCATGAAGAAAATATGTTAGTACCGACGAATGATATGAGAAAGAAACCCTGGGGCCTTGGCCAAGTTACAAACGGTCATGAATAATGAGATCATGACAATCGACGATGACAGTAATAACAGAATATGGAATTGGCATAAAGTAACATTTTTATCACTGTCACTGTCGCTTTTCTAAGTCTAACTTAACTAACCCCTCTGTACTTACTGTCATACTGAAGTGAAAAGAAGAAAACTAGGTATTATATTTTATTAGAATCGAAAACCTATATAAGTTCCTACCTGGAGATAAAGTTAAGGGTCTGTATATAAAACAATCTCGTATTATCCACAGAACTCTAAAATTTTCATACTTAGGTAACTTATGTTTAGAAGAAAAAAAAAGTAAAACAATAAAAACATCAAAGATTTTCGTAAACTTGAACTCAAAGGAACGAAATTTCTTATTCAAATGAAACAAGTTGTTTTTATCTGGAACTTGATTAATAAAATAAAATTCTTCCTTCTCATTAGACATTCGAGAGATTAAAAAAAATTCTGCTGACGCTTGTTTGATTTTAAAATACAATTTCAGAGGAGCTCGAATGGAAAACAGCCAAGTTTTTACTGTAACTTTTGGTAAGTAGTCTGGGCAAGGCAAATTGGTAGAATTTTAAAGTAGTTAACTACACAAACAGCCGGGAAAGCAGAGTGGTGAAACTTGTGCCTGGAAATGAATACCATATCGACAAGAAACGCCTTGGTCAAACATATGACGTAGGTATATTGTAAGTATTTTCACTAACGCAGTTGGTTTGACGGCTCGCCACCTATAACGTCGGTCAGAAAGCTTCTCAGAAAGCTTCTCATCAGAGAGTTTTTCGTTGAATAAATTAATAACCTTTTGCCCATAACCATACCAACCATACCATACCTTTTAACCATATTAATTACAATATTATCCTTTCTTGTGTACCTACTTTGTAAGAGCTATTTATAGATTTTTTTCGTTGTGTCTACTGGTGAAGACCTATAAATGGCTGTGTGTTTTTTATTGTTAACTATTATTTGGAATTGGTCTTCCAATAAAAATTAAAGAAATAAATAAAACTCGCTGAGGCGTGGGTACTTAGTTAATCTTAAGTTGGATGTACCTCTGACCAGCCCAAGCTTTGAGCTTATGTTATTGTAAGGTATTTTTATTATTACCTCATTCGTGGTAATGAGTCTAAACTTTAAACCTGCTAGTTTGCAATATCTTTATATAAAGTAAAATTGAATTAGGTCTAGCTGTTCCCCCAGCAACCATTAGTAGACCAGTGTGATCGAGAGTGGAGGCTTGTGCCCAGCAGAAAAATGACAAATTTGTAATTAAATTTGCCGTAAAACATAATTATCAATCAGTCATAGAACTAGAAGAATCGCATTTTAATTTCAGACTAATGTTAACGTTTATTTCCACAACAACATAAATTAACAAAGAACAAAATTAACTCGGACGGGGCTTGAATCCGCAGCTTTTATCAATACGCGACGAGCGTGTTAACCATTACACCACCGAGTCTCCCTTTCTATGCGAAATTCTATCGATCTATGTATTGTCATTAAGCCGACGCCTACACACTCACGATCCACGGGTGAGTGACATAAAAAACAAAAATAATTTAATATAAAATTAGACCTTCCATACCGTCCGGAAGTTGAATTCCAAGATTGCAATATGCACCCGACAACGCAAACACAGCTTCCTAGAACCATTGCTTCCATCTGCTACTAAACTGTCAGCTTATTTTCTCAGCCAACCAAGCTTTCAACTAAAATCTAGCATTGTTGCACTAATGCTAATATTATGCAATTGGATTATAAAATATGCTTTTGTGGACTTATTTTATTGAAACTAAAGGTAACCTGTCACTTACCTATTGAATTGAATGAATATTGGGTTTTGACGCAGATAGTCCTATTTGCAAAATCTCATTATGAGTACGTATTTCCCATTCGTATAAAATCGTAAGACCGAATGTCCTTTTAAAATCTAAAAACCATTGTTTAACTATTGTGTCTGGATATCTCGGCGTTAGGAGGATAAAGTCCCATTCGCACAAAGATCCATTGGCACAACGTCCCATTCGTAAAAAGTCCCTTTCGCACAAAATCCCATTCGTACAAAGTCCCATTCGCACAAAGTCCCATTCGCACAAAGTCCCATTCACACAAAGTCCCATTCTCACAAAGTCCTATTCCCATATAGTCCATTTCGCACAAACTCCTATTCTTATATAGTCCCATTCGCACAAAATCCCATTCGTGTTATTGTTATATACGTAATAATTAGTCTGCATGGACAGGTTACCATAATAAACGAAATTTCAGAAATATGCACTTATACCAGTCTGATCTCCACATAATAACTACACTGTACTTCCAAGAAAAAAAATATAAAGTCCAATTGACAGAGATTCCTATTAAAAGCGCCGTTATAAAAACCTGGAAAAGAACCTTGTAATCATTTAAATAAACTTCCACGAAGCGTTTTCTGTGAGGAAGTTTGGCAAAAAACCTTAATGGATTTGTCCAGGCCCTAATTGAGTAAGACCGGGACAAAACAAATGAATTGAGGAATTGCAAATGAGCTACAGTCAGAAAATGGATCCTCAACATCACCGTTACCTTAATCAGTCAGATGTTGCCAAAGATGACTACTTAATGTTGGCTATATTTAATTTAAAATATAAAATGCATTCAGCTGCTTATTTTCACGTGAAAGATGTAAAAACCAAGAGAGTGATTGTCTCTTTTATACTTCTTGTTTTTTTTTAAGTGACTTTTTGTTCTCCGATTGATTGAGGGGTGGTCTGTGCCCAGCAGTGAGACGACAACAGTTTTGAAAGTCCTGTTGCAAGAAGCACAACAGAGAGATAGATGTAATAAGTATGTATAAATTGAGTCTCTTAAGATAAAATAGTAAGAAGCAAGAGTAGCAACGTGGCTATAGCGACTGCTATTTACGAAGTACTAAGTAAGCACATACCAGTATAGGAGAGGCACAATACACGACTCTGATTGCGTCGCGACAACGCAAATTACGTCTTCTGCCTCGTTTGTCGGCTGAGTCTCGTTTATACGAGTATGAGGCGTTTCTCTAATCACGGCAGACTGTTGAAGTTTTGTTTATTTATAGACAGTAGGTAGTTTGGGTTTGGCACGTTTAGTATTACCATAGAATAAGGAAGTATTACTAAGAAGAGTATTCTCTAGGGTAGACCAAAAAACTGGATTCATGTCATTCATGACACGGCTACTACCATAAACATCATATCATCATCATCATGTTTATAATTCCTCTGAATTCGTATGAAAATTTGCTGCATGGTTCTTTTCTGATCACTAGTTCTATACACCCCATTACATATTATAGGCATTGATGTTACTATTACTATAATACTATTATGTTACTATTTATAGGCATTTATAGGTCCGAGTTCGATTCCCGATGGGGACATTGTCGAAATCACTTTGTGAGACTGTCCTTTGTTTGGTAAGGACTTTTCAGGCTTGAATCAACTGGTTGTCCGAAAAAGTAAGATGATTCCGTACTTTGGAGGGCACGTTAAACCGTTGGTGCCGGCTATTAGCCGTAAAAACACCTCCACCAACCCGCATTGGAGCAGCGTGGTGGAGTATGCTCCATACCCCCGCCGGTTGATTGAGGGGAGGCGTGTGCCCAACAATGGGACGTATATAGGCTGTTTATGTATGTATGTATTTGAAGGCATTAGTTTAGTATACTTATTACAAATTATAAATTATAGCTGATAGTATACAGAAGCCGCCAAAAAAAACCATATCTACTTTTACAAAGATAAAATCCAGTACAAATTTTACAATCGCAAAGGCATAACCCCTAAGAGCATTCTTTAACATTCCCAGATAAATTCAACCACAGAATAAAACTTCGTTATCTCACACTGGTGTTTCATAAACAAGATATTCTATTCACAGATCGATTCCCTGACAGTACCGCATTGGAAAGGACATCAAAGTGAAAAGCAAATAGAAATAACATTGAACTTGTAACTAATACAGGAACGCGCATCGAGAATTGAAGCATAAATATTGATAGTAAGAAACAATGGGGTTGTTAAAAGTACTTTCATCGCATGATGACCAAAAAACAAGTAAAAAAGAAAAAGAACATACCCTAAATAAATAAAAAATAATTTGATTGCACTATCGATCTACTACATCCAGGACCTAAAGTATTAACACTTCTCCTCAGGCTGACGATGAATAGGTGGAAGCATTTGTGTTAATAACGATCCCAGTTATAAAAATTGGCTTAGCGTACAATATAACTAACGAAACTACCTATTTACATGCCTTTGCTCAACAGTGGAATAAATAACAATCTATAATAAAAAAAAAGCACATTTTCGTAGACATTATCTGCCGCCTTTATTTACTCTCCAGAGCGCAGAGATAAAAATGATAACTAGATGAAATTAAGTTTCTATTAAATGTTAACTCGGATCAAAGAGATGGTTGTCCAAACACTTTATAAAAAAAATTGAAACAAAAACAAAATATGTACTTATTTGAATTCCTCCAGCTTTATCCCCTGCGTATGTGACGTAGAGAAAAATATGTAAATTTTAATGCCACAGTACCGGAGATCAAAGTCTAGAAGCCAATGGATTCGCACCCGCCATCATTTTATTTTTCTATTCTGATTGTGAAAGCCACATGTGTTTATTTTGTTTCTTTTCTGAAATATTTTATAGTAAGGTTGTATAACTCTAGTAGCTGTCTATTATGTGTGTCTGATCTTCCTCCACTGTTATAAACATAACTCATTAGAACTACCTATAATGATGTACTGATTCAAAGAGAACTATCAAAGTTTAGCTATAACACGGGAGAAATGATCATGAAATAATGAGCGTAGTAACGAAGCAAAACGGTCACTTATTAGAGTTTATGAGGTATTAAGGAGAAAAGTTTCGAGTATCAAAAGTTGTAGCACGGCAGTATGCCATATCATTTACTACGAACTATCTATCTATATCAATGCAGGTAATTTTTCACTCCATAATAATGCTTTCGAGAACAATGTTCCAATGATTTTTCACGACATTTCTGAAGTAAGCATCATTAATCATAAATCTTTTTCCTGGAATATGCATAAATATAAAGTATTTATTTAAAATATATTTAATCAATGTGAAAATAATGAAGTCGCACGTGTTGCCACTAACGGGTACAAAGTTAGTTCACTTAATAAAGCTCCAGGACTTCATAGTAATATAATATCACACACAATCTCCTTATAACCAGATGGCAAAGTTTCATATTACCCAATTCGACTAAGTGAAAGTGAGACTAGTTAATCCTGAAAATGTTATTAAAGAACAGCGTGTGCCAGATTTGCATTATGGATGTGTGAAATATTCATATTATTTGGGAGAACTCTTGAGGCAAGTTCAGGCAAGCCTAGGCAAGTCTAGACACTGTAAATTTGAAACAAAATGTTTGCGTTGTCAGCGTTTTCCTAAATCCGTAGACTAAAATCTGAGAGAATCTAAAGGCACAGGATTTCATTTAGAAAGATTTTACTTTTACTCCATTCAATGATGATTACTCCTCATTGAAACTCATGTCAAAAAGCCCTAAGGATTTGTATAGGAAAATATGATGTGTTTGTATAATGTCAGAATGTAGTGGATGTGATATCATTATAAACTGTAAAATGATGAATAATAATCGATTTTAAAGCACTCTCAGTTTGGTTATCTAAGTTAATAAATGAGACGGAATAAATGAACTCTTGAAGGAAATGGAAGCATTATTTTCTTTAGTCAACGTTTATTTTGGGTGAGAGAATTTACTCTTATCGTCGGGAACAATAATTGAGTGTCTCAATAAAGCAAATTGCCAAATTAAACATTATAATACAAGAAGTAGCATCGCCCGATCCTAGATACCGAAAGATGTATGGAGCATACTAGATCAAGAAGCTGTTGTCTTTACAGAATATTCGCACAGTGTATCAAAGTCAATAAGTACTTATTAATTTGATGCAATCCTAATTGAGGATATACAAAAAGTTGTTCCATTTCCTGTATGACGCAATGATATTGGGTCAGTGTCTATCTACTTTTGCAGTCTTGTCTTAAGCCAACAGAGTGTTATCTTAGTAAAATTGCAGACAATAGCTCTTAAAGTCTTATGAACTCAAATAAAAAGTGCTTAGGTTGTTTGTTTTGAGCAAGGGGAGTGGTTAGAAGCGATGTCTAATTATGTTATTATGACATATCAATCATACAATGATTGAGCATGTGTACGTTATGTATCTGACATGGGCCTAAAGAGATCATTAGCCTTTGTGATGCGTGAACTTGACAAGAACAATCGAATAAGCAAAGCAGGTATGTATATAATGAAACCGAAGGATTAAGCCCATCCGGTATCGTTAGATAAACAAAATCAAATTATAAACTTTGAGTACCTAATAAGCTGGTCACATCTCTGTTATATCAGTCAAGCAACCGATAATAATTTAAATGAACAAGTTCAAAGGCGATCGAGGTTTTATAATCATATTATTATATAGATAGAAGATAAAAGACAATCAAAAAATAAATTATATATATCTGCGGTAATACATTCAAATTGGCTTCAAGCGTTACAACCAAAGCTTGAACCTTGTACGAATTTGAACCTTTTTTCGTTTTGTTTAATATTCTAGAGATCTGGACATCATTAACGATAAATATTTGTAAAGCAAAGAAACATTTTTTAAAGATCTGTAAAAAAGAACTAAAAACCAGTTCACCACTGATAAAACAAATCACATAATCAACATCATCATGGATAAAATAAAACTAACACAGTACTGATACCAAATAGCTCAAGAAATTTAAGAGATTTTCAAACATCTCACATCCCTTAGAAATGACAACAAGTCAAACAAGTTCAGAACACATTCTCACATTTGCGAAGAGAATTAAGAGATTTGTTTCGCCAAATATCTCGGAACAGAGATCGAGGGAGTTTGTCCGTACAAGTTGTGAAATACGGATGTGAGTTGACAAATACCCGGGTTAAATGTCCCTTAGGGTAAGCGCACACTGGAGCAGAGATTCGAAAGAAAGAGAGATCTGTATCTAATTTTCAGAGACGTATATAATTACGTTATTTTTATCGACCAAAATTCGACACAGATGACAAAGCTCCTACTGCATAAAAATATAAATAGTAATTAACTATTTTAACCATACGATGTTCACAATGCAGCCGAATCGATGACATGAAGAATCAGTGTAAATGAACAAGTAATGTTTTATCTATATTTTTTTGCCATATTAGTCTCCCTCTTAAGAACTCCCTTACAATAATAAGAAAGAAAAAAATAATTATTTATTATGAAAGGACGCCACACACAATAACAATAGGTACAAAAACATCGGACTCAATAACTTACGCAAATTGACAACCGTGATTACGAATTCGTGCTATCTTCTCAACACCATCTTTTCATCATTTACTCTATTCTCAGTTATGTGAGTCACTCTTAATACTTGTTAGGCGCTTATCTTTACTGTGACTTTTACCATCTTTCATCCCTCTACCGTCCGGGTAACCCGTGTAACGTGGATAAACCGGATTTACTGTATCCAACTTTACCAATATCGCTGGAATCAATTTGTATGTGTTATCTGAAATGGATAGAAATTGACACCCCTATTCTTATCTAAAAGGGGTGGGAGGGAAAAGTTTATATTTTTGTACCTATTTATTTTCAAATAGGGCTAAAGTTACTAAACATCTTTTAGTTTTTTTTTTAAAACGTATATTGTTCATTCGCCTTATTTAAACTTGTATGTGAACTTCAGCACCAACCTGCAATAGAGCAGCGTGAAGGAGTATACTTCATATTATTATATACATATACACCCTCCGGTTGAGGGGAGACATATGCCCAGCAGTGGGATGGGTAAGTTTATGTTTTTTTTTGAACTTCACCCCTATTTCGTAAACAACAAGCAGCCACTCTGTTGTCTAAATAATTATAATTTATGAACAATAAACTGAATTGTTTCATTGCAGATATAAAGATAATAGGAGGAGCAAGAACACAAGTACCTGGCTGTTAACTACTGCTTTGGCGATAACTTTTTTATGAGATACTAAAATTTTGATTACTGCGCCAAAACTTGGAATCCCTGAATAAACTCTTGCTTCAACTCTTTTGGACGTCTGTTCATTTAAAGTATTAGGTGTTAACAGTATTTTGATCTTATTTCCAAATGGAGTGTAAAGAGGGTGATTCCCTAGATACAGGGGGGTTAAAAAGGCCACATCGAAGCAATTCATATAAAAAAGCAACATTGCAATTTCTTTGATGTGGCCGTTTTAACCCCGCAGGTTATTGATATATTTTATTTATTTATTTATTTTATTTATTTATAAAGTACAACCACATCACATATATTTAAACATTTTACATTTATAATGTTACGGTATTGTGACTAATATATATGACAATTACGGCGTACATAACTTATACAATTAAGGGTACTTAAGTAAACATAATACCTAACTGAAATGATACCCCTTTGCTATCAAACAGCCTATGATAAGATTACTGCATGAAATTGTAAGTATCTATCTTCGGAGGATTAAAGTTTATATTGCTATCCCGGCCAATTATAGGTATACCGGTAAAGCTTGCCTTTTAATACACCGCGGCTTTAAGAAGACATTATAAAAAATATTATGAGACGTACGTACTTTGAATTATACAGTACAGTACCTTTTCCTTCCAAGAAATTTACACAAAGAAGTAACTCTGAAACTCCAAATTATACTAAACACAATATTTTTAATGAATTCGTGATTCATTAGGCGAAGTCCGTTCCCTTCAAACTGGTTGTGTGCGAAAACGCCATGAAGCCGTTAAGATAACATCTCGGTACAAAAGTGATAAATTATGTTTTTTGTCAAAGTGTTAACTGAGCGAGTTTATTTAAGACGTAAATGCTAATACCTGCAGTGAAGTCTTTTGCTTATTATTAAACCGTAAAAGTTTACTGCGTGTAAGTAACTCTGAAATAAATTTTCTGTTGAATGATAATAAAAACTGCCTATTTCTCCCATCAGGAGTCGCTACAGTTGAGTGTTCTTAAGTTTTGACAGTTCCCCATATTATTTGAGTAAACAAACATAATTGTTTTGGTTATATTTTTACACCAATTGCGCAGAGTACTGTAAAGAGTAAGAGTGACTGTAAAATCATAATGTTATATTTATTCCCTAAAGATCGGAAAAAAAGAAAACTGTTTTTCAATCCAAAACAGTCTTTTCCGACTAATGGATTTTCTTTTTCGTAACTCATCCTTCAGATGGGATACAGTCCACGTTGCTCCACATTTTATAGCAATTTATCAGGAATTTTAGCTGTATAGTATGGAGAACTGTCAAAATTTAAGAACACTCAACACCAACAGTGCTGCCGCCTACAATTATCGAGCTTCTAGTTTTTATCATCAATCTTTTCTCGGTTTAGAATACCTATACATTAGGTATGCTTTTGAATATTTCCTATGACTTCAAACGCCTCGGCCTACAATTTTACATTTCTTAATTAAACATCTGTTAATAGACGCCAATCTAATTGCGAAACACCTACCAAAACTCATCGCCATGAAAATCGAAACTTTAATGAAACCGTTACCTGATTATCTTCCAAATCCCCTAATTTAGCTATAGGTAACTATAGCTATGATAGACATGATATGACAATGCAACCCCGAGGACAGGCGATGTAATCACTCCGATTAATTACTGGAAAATGTACATCGCACGGCTCGACATTTTCAATTACCGGTTACCGTGGATGCGACCGAAGTCTATTACCGAATGGCCGAAGGGACAAGCTTGGTTTAATTTTGCGGTAATCGGGTTATAAGTCCCGGAGCGCAGGTTTTGGTTGCAATTGAAGTAAATGACAATGGGTGGGGATTGATGGTGACAAATGGAATGGTAGGAAAACTGTGTTGTTGTAAAGGCATTTCACCTCGGCTCTTTGCATGGTAATGATTGTAATCAAAGGTGGTTCATTAATTTCTTCGTGATTTAAGCCGAATGCCCTGTCTTGCCGGGTACCTCTACCCCCGCCTTCCCCTATTGTTGAAAGTTCACTCGATACTGCGGTTAAATGTTACTTTTTATCTTCATCTTGCGATGGATGTACAGAGGTACATCTATATCCGAATTGGTATAGTCCTCTGACTACCCCAATATAGTTGTGAGCTTATTTTATGTGTTATCTCAGGACTTCAGAACCAACTGTAGCTCTACATTGTCTATTGTACTTGGGCCTTAGCTAAGTTGCAAACAATTATGACAATCGAGAGTGGCAGCGATAAAAATATATGGGATTAACATAAGGTGACATGTCAATCCCATAAATTTTAAACACTGTCACTGACAATTGTTATTAATCGTTTGAAACTTGGCTAAGGCTCCTGGTGACTTGTGGTAGGCCCAGCTTTACTTATTAAGGTAGACAGAGCCACAAACCGATACGCGACAAATCTTTATACGCAAAATTTTAAACTCCATTTTCGTTTATCTGTGTCCGTATTATCTCACTCTAAGAACTCTATCAAAGTTAAACGCGAGGAACCTTGAAGAAAATCGAATTTGGCACTTTTTCAATCAAACTTAACCCACTTATCTTGCAAGGAAGTAGCTAACGGCCATGCTGCTTGTCCTTCTGTATTTGAAATACTTATTCTGGATATGAATCTTAGTCGAAATATAAATCCTATGTGCGAAATTTATTTAAATAAATTTAAATTAATTCTTGTATTTCTATAATTTTGTTCAGGTACAAGTTCAGGTAATTAGGCTTGTAAAACAATTTAATAATGTAGGTAAAGGTATAAAGGTTTTACATTTAAAACAGGTTAGTAATTTATTAAAATCTCGGAAGCGCAAGAGATATTCGATTTTTCAAAGAACTAAATTATGAAAACAAAATGTCCCTCAATGATTTTAATCCAGAAAATCTTGAAAGCCCAAAACTGCTCAATGAATTCTTTCCCCCACGTAACTAACTAGACCGTCTGCAGACTTTCATAAGGGCGTCGCAGATGGCACACCACATTAGTATGTTGATGAGGCAATCGCGATCACAACGGGGATAACGTGATTTATATTGGCACTAGGGCTGCCAAGGATGTAGAGAAGAATAGGCAGGTAGATATGGTGAATGTTAAAAGCATCCGAACTTGCCCTATTGAGTTATTAAATTACCTATCTTAAGTGCAGTTGTCACTAACAGATTTGGCCCGACCTTTAGAAACTGCGGTACGGCTCACCACCTATCACGTTGGTCCAACAAAAAGCTTGGTGAGGTGTGGGTATTTAACTAGTCCTTCTTACGATGGATGTACCTCTGAGTACCCCATTGGGATATATTCGTTAGCTTACGTTACTACTGTTAGTTTTTAATGTCTTTGAACAATTTCTTACTTGATACTACTCGTGTGACTGTGACCAAAGCTAACCTGGACTTATATTTTATAAGTGTAGCGATATTGAAATTGTGAATAAAATATTCACAAAAAGCTTCAGAGAAATACAAGCGATGAATGCTGAAGTTCTAAAAATATTCAACTTGTTTTGCTTCTAAAAGTTCCACATATTCTTGATATTCTGAAAGCTGTAGGTACAGTAACGACGCGAGACGCATCTATAAAACTAAAGTTTTGTCACAATAGTCGTGAAACATTCCTAAACACCTTCTAGTATCAAGAAACAAGCCGTTAGGCATAATATAAAGTACATAAAAACATGAAACAATACAAACTAAACTCTACCATCGATTCCCAGCCCTAAATCTCCAAGATAAATTAGAGTGATGTGTCAAATTTTTCACGTATTTTCCTTCGATAGGTTGTCGGCGGTGACCACGTCTCGTAATTGATAGGACAGATGATATTAATGTCCACCCTCTGTACAACGTGTGCACACAATTTATGTTGCAATACCGCCAACCCTCCCTGTCGAAATATATTTCAATGCAATTTTCATGTGCAGAAAATTGGATGAAAATCTAAGCACAAGCGCTGACGTTGAAAACGGAATATTTTGATACTGAAATATATTATTAATTTATTTCTATGAATAATATCATATTTTCAATATATTTTAATGTAAAGAAAACACTAATAATTGTAGGTAGGTAGGCACTTATTTATAACAAGTCTCGATGATCCAATGTGCAAGTAAAAATACATAAATTAAAATGAAATCAGTTATTATTTATAATAAAAAGTGCAAATAGTTTAATAATAAAATTATATTTAAATCGTATTGAAAAGTAGGTACTTTTTACCTACAGCGAAATAGAGTACAGCGCCATCTATTATAATTTACTTAAATCATGTCGTGCAACTAGTAGCAGTACGATACCAGCCTAGCAAGTTCTTTTAAATATTAACAGAGGGCGCTGCAACATAAATAGTACGAATGTAACTTCCTAGATGGTGCTAGGGAAAAATAGTACGTAAAAAACTCGCTAGGTGGCGGTATGCGTACCATTTCGTTCCTTTCTCACAGTTACTATTTACAAACTATATCCGCGCCAAAATGTGTGTGATAGATAAAGTAACTGATTCTATCGAACAAAATGTTACATAAATTATAAAACAATATTTTAATGCATTACGTGAAAAAAATATAATAATTTACCGTATTATAGGTAGTAGATAATTAGTACTTACTATTATCTAACAAGTTTCTGCATCATTTCAATCATTTTGGCTTCAAATTTTCCAAACCACTTCCTAACAAAATTTTCCTGGAACGAGACGACATTGTGCTGCAGTTCAATAAGGAGTTCCTTTGCGGATATCCTTCCTCACAACTTTGTAAAAAGGCTTCTTTGTGAAGCAGATAGCTCATCTAGATAAGTGAAAGGCCTTCACGCCGCTGTCGGTACACCTCTGTGATAACGCCACTGAGATGGGATTTGTAAGGAACTCGATTTTACAGTGCGATAGTTCGGAAAAAATATTTTTAGCTGCATGCGATGTGCTGTCGACGTCACTTTTACAAGCTTTCGATCTTTTGATTGGTGCTCGTTTCAAATACGAATGTAAACGTGCTTTGAAGGATTTTTGTTATGACGATTTAAAAAAAAACTATGTGCCATATTGGAAAGTCCTAGTTCTTCTCCCCATTTTGCATTGATGTATAATTAGGTACTTATGTTACTGTAGAAACACTGTATGTATAATGTAACCTATCATATCATAAAATAGATATCATCTGGCTTCCTGACTCATATTTTATTCGCGCTTGGTACCTAAGTCCTTCTTATGCAAAGTATTTTTGATTTAAATGTGTAATTATAAGTTAATTAAATACAAAAACTAGTAGGTAATTTGATTTGAAATTTGAGCCACCTAAGTACTCGGTTTTAACTCTAACTGTAACAATTATAAACTGGTCCCACTTTAGTACTTAGTCAATGACGTAGGGTTTGCTACGATCCGCTCTCGTACTATCCCACTTATTAGTAAATCTATGAGGAAGCGCGTAATTATTTTCCCAAGGGAAGAAATATTTGATTACAGACATCCGGGATAAGCTAGCTTCATTGCTTTTATATCGTTACCCACTACACAACCGACTAGTACCATACATAGCCCAATGGCTCGAATTAGCTTCTGAACGTTTCTTCGATTCTGCTCCGCACCACCCAAATCCGCTGGTAATCGCACTTCCGAACACATCCCGCTTAGGGACGGTATTGAACAATTTCGACGCCCATAGGACCTAGGTAATAATAGTAAGTATACGATCCTGACGACCCGATTTCTCTAACACAGAGTCAGCCAATCAGCTCGCGACAACAAACACATCAGAACCCCGATACGGACGTGGTCGACGATTTCAATCATTCAGCGCTTATCGCTATCAGCCCACTATAATCGACTTATTCTTTCAAATAACATAAGTAAGTACCTACTGTTCTGATCACGACGGAGAGGCACGGCCCCAATTGGGCACCCTTAAGCCTATTGTCTTAATTTTTTGTACCGTGTGAGAGCTCTCTCCCCCAATATGTCCGGCCAAGTAGTTAATGCCATCTAACATGCTAAATAAACGTTTATAGTCGGTCAGTCAAGTTATCAACTGTAAGTAGGAAGTATCTAGGTACTCGTAATAACTATCTAGATCTGTGTATTTAAGTAGACAGGATAATTAAGGTGAATAAGGCGGAAGATAAATGCGTCGCTTCAATGCCTTCCCCGCAACGGGTAGAGCATGAAGAAAAGTCTTACGTTTCAAACTTTTAAATACAGGGTTATTAATCCAGTCAGGGTGACGTGAAAAATCAAATGATCAGTTGTTAGTGGGAACATATACGTATTCACTGGTTTTGGACCCACAAAACAATGATATGAGTGTTAGAAAGCCACCACTAACCTGAGACCCAGAAGCGAACTCGTCCGCTGGCGGCTCCCTGGTGAACCTCTCAAACTTGAAGCTGTTGGAGCGGTAGAGCTCGTTATCTTCGCGCGAACGACGCCCGCGGCAGAAACGACGGGTGATTGATGTGTGCCTGCAATTATAGAACGCTATTCATCATTATAATTATTAATTATTTTGCACCCATTGTTGGAGATAAAGATCTCGTCTTTAGTTTTCCTGAGTTATTATAGCTTGTTGCACGTACAATCGGGAAACAGTAAACAAAAACCAGCTTTATCCCGCTGATTATACCTGCTGACTCGACTACTAAGTGCATCAAGTTCAAATCGTCTTCTTTAAAAGAGCCTTATCTTTATCTAAAGCCATTTCTTTGCTTTACCTACTTTATCTCTAAGACGTAACTTCTGGTAGGTACGTATGATAATTAATAGTACAAAAACACTTGTTGTAACAATGGAAAAATAAGGTAGGTACTTAAGTGATAAGAGGACAGATCTAAAGTTCTCGAATTACTTGACGACTTGGATTAGAAGCTGTTGTCGAAGTGTTAAATAAGATTAGGTATGCCAATTGATCTGCTAATGTTGGCATACTAAATTATACACAAAAGTTTCGTTACCTACATTGTTATCCTGTGCAAGCCATATAACTACCCGTCTATTGTTTCCATTGACAATGAGTTTGAAGTGAATCATTGTCTTTTATCTAAGACCATGGTCAACTTTGGTGGTTGGTTAATAAACAAAATAGTTTAAAGAAAGGATTTTCTTTGAAATAGATCCACAGCTGGCTAATGAGGGGAGGATTAGTAAATAGAGATCGGTGTGAGTTATTTGCTTAACAAATTGACAGAGTTAAACCCATCAACGCGTTGGTTCCGGCTACTATTTACTAAAGCAAATACGTATTCGTTACTGTGTGTGATCCGTGGTACAACCGCTTGGTACAACTGGTTGACCCACAGGGATGTACTTCTCCCAAGGGCCATGACCATCCGATGGTACGACATATCCGGTATTGCCGCTCTGGGCAATTTAAAACTGCCACCAGAGCAGGTGACGCGGTCAGTCTCATAAAGCACACGATAAAATAAAGAGAAAATTTATACAAACAAGCTGACAACTATATCCCAATTGGGGTAGTTAGAAGTACATCCATCGCAGGATAAACCGTACCCACACTTCACCGAGCTTCCTGTTAGACCCACGTGATATACCAAGGTGATGAGCCGTATCGCCATAATACTTAATGGTCGAGCCAACTGTGTTCTCTCTCTCTCTCTCTATTTAAGAGCTGCGCTCTTGTCGGTGGAGTAATCGCCATTCCTCTCTTCTTCCCGCCAAAACCTTCACCTCCCGATACGACACGACATGCACCTTCTCTTTTATTTGTTTCATAAATGTTATCCTAGGTCTACCCCTTCCTCTCTTCCCTTCAATTTTTCCTTCTATAATGTTTGTTATAAATGAATCGTGTCGTATCAGGTGGCCAATCATGTTTCCTCTCCGGTTCCAACTCCAACAAACTCCAACTGTGTTACTTAGTGAAAAATAACTCATTGATGCCAATCCGGTACCGAGTTTAGAACAGGGACGAACAAGCCGGTGTGCCACAGACCACAGTAGCTTTTACGACGAAAATTAAACACTTACATCTTATATTAGGAAACTACCGATTCAACTCAATAGTTTGTTACAAATGAGCTTCAAAGCTTTGGCGACATAACTAAGTAAATGGACTAACTACCCTAAAGATTTATTCGAAAGAAAAACTTAATTTGTATTATGAATTATCACGACAAGGCTACTTATCACGTCAATGGATTTTAGACTCTATTTTGCTAGCAGTTAACGTGGGTAATGTGACAAATCTAGGTAAAGAACACGTGTTTTTCAGCGATCAACAAAACTATGCTAATGCACATTTTGCATACGTCAGATATACCTAGTATCGTGACGTGCAATCTACCGTATTGCGGCAATATGCACCTCTATTCCATTTTAAAGTGAATTTAAAACATTTGAATAGTACTAAAAAGATACTAGGTAGTTAACTATACAATACATCTGCATCTAAGCATTGATGTATAATGTTAGGTATATCGTCTTGGTGTCAGATTTGTCCTGTCTCTATTTATAAATAGGATAGGTAGAAGATACCTTGGCAACGAAAATGAGTCATTGCCATTTTCTTTCACCGCCTTGTTTAGTGAATTGAAACAGAATTAAATACCTATTTCACTCCTTAAAATGTCTCTCTTACTAAATGAATATGAAATAACATTCTAAACTGTAACTTTAGCTGCCTTCCAACCACGTAAAGTTCAGGTAATAGGTAGGTAGTCGTCTTTATTCGGAACAATAATAAATAAGATAAGGATTAAGTTATTATAACTATAGGTTTTAAGACATTGGATTAACCGAATAACTTTCGCGTTAATCTGTAACTACCTACTGCTTACCGAGATTACCTGTAATATGATTAACAACCCTCTCTTTTTAACGTCTATGTATAATTTCTAATTGCATTCAAAAACTACTTTTGAGTACCTAATGTATGTATACTTATTAATAGGTACTTACTAAGAATCATACATAAGAAATGAAAAATATCATTAGAATAGAAAGATGTTATATAAATAATTTGAGTCATACCTTGAATCGCTAGAGTGCAGTGGCCATTGAATGCCGAAGATCTTCAGACGAGCAGGTGGTCGGCGCTTCTGCTCAGTACGCGCAGTCTCTTCCACTGGCGGCGTGTGATGCCTACTTCCTGATGAAGCCCTGGTACCACTCCTACGACGTCGTCTCCTCCTCCGCTCAACCAAAATAAAGTTATCCCCGTTCCGTATGATGTACGACGAACGCAAAGTCGACTTCTCTTCCCCCTGACGTTGCCTTATCAAGTCAGCTGTTCGCAAGGTATGGATATTCTGATATTCAGCTTCCTGTGGGGGCGCGGTTGCTGTCACCACTTCTCTACTAGTCCCGCTTCCATCCCTCTTCTTCCGAGAGGAATGGAGACCTACTCGACGCCAAACCTTTTCCATGAATCTTTATTTACTGTCATCCCATAATTATTCCTCTTCCATTCACAAGAATTCGAACGTTTCGCGACTCGCGCATCATTGTCACACCGTACGCATCTAGTCTAACAAGTTTTTGTATAAACACATAAATCAAATCCAATTAGGTTGAACACAATGGACCGAGCTTTTTGCAGCCCGATAAAAATGTCCGTAGATAGCACTGATAAAAACTATTCACTAATGAACCACTGGGTGATCAGCCGTTCTGTCATTGTTTCCGTAGCACTGCTCAATGAATCCTTCGATATTTGAGTTCGGACGCCGGTGATTCAGATGACCAAGGGCGTTTATTAATAATCCCTTTAAAGACGTACTAGGTTAGTGGTATAAGGGGAGAGAATAACGTGTTTTTTGACATGACTCGTCGAGGTCCCGGCCCTACGGTCGGGGTGCGGACCCTACTACGCATGCGCGGTCCCCCTCAGCCCTTGTCGGACTGAAGCGGCAAAATGGCGGACCTCCGACCCCCTTCCCGTTTATTGAATATCTAATTTTATCCATGCATTCATTGTTATAGGACGCTGCGATGCACACATGCTCTCCTTTGTTATTTAATGTACTAACTGGGTCAATAAAATCCAACAATCGTCTAGCGAGCGCTTTATAAAACGCGATGAAACTTGTTAATTAAAACCTGCCTCTCCATTAATGAATAATTGATGCCCGTCTGCTTTCATAGGTTCTTACGTTGCCGCCAAGGAATGAGTTTTAGGCAAAATATATTATTTTAAGTATAATCTTTCTTATCTAACGGAATTCTGAATTCCCTTCTGTCCCAACTGAACAAACAACCGAACAAAAAACAAGTAGGTGAGTATCATTCTCGTGAATGCAAAAATATCCTAGAATCTTTTGTCTTAAGTAATTTGACTAACTGGATATTTGCAAAAAGACCAGAGTTTCAAGTACTTAACTATATTTTTGCGTCAACGCTAATGTGATTAACATCCGGTGTTTGACGAACTACAGACTCAGGTACCAACCTAAGTACATTTTCTTAAGTAAGTAGGTATATTATATTAGGGTATATTAGACTCTTCCATTCGTCAATATACCTGTTGACGATTTTATAATGCAATAACCTGGCTCTATATTAAATTTAATTACATCCGATTATCCGAAAAAGAAATATGATTCCGTGCTTCGGAAAGCACGTTAAGCCGCACTGGAACAGCGTCCCACAGTGTGTTCCATACCCACTACGGTTGATGGAAGGGCCCAGAGCATTTTATACTTATACCCATTTGATGTAAAAAAAGACTTGCAGTTACTTTATTCAAGAGATTACCTGTTTACTGTATAATTTATTACTCTGTCTCCCCCGATAGATATTACAGGACTAGTGATAGTGAATGTGTATGTAGGTACCTACAACATTTCAAAGATTAATATAGTCTTTACTCCTCATGCACCACCTGATAAATCAAACCCGTATCTCCATCGAGGTGAGGTAGGCAAAGCCAAAAATCGTCAGCATAAAAACTCGCTGCCTATACTGCTCAAACAGCCCGACCATAATTTTGGAGAGGAGATTTGCAAAACAATCTTCAGCCCAGCCCCAAGACACATAGCCACATAGGTGTGTGGCTGAAATAACTGTTACGGCCACACTTGATCAAAGCAATTAGTACATTACTTGAATGAATGTGCTTATTACTTTCATACTTCCCACAATACACCCTAAACCTTAGAGCAACTCGGACAAACTTCCAGTCTACCAGAGGCCCGTGTTGCTCTATTCCCTAAACCTAGAAGCCTGTAGTTATGTAGTACCTCTTACTACATTAGTCTGTGGTTTAATCTGAAGAAAAAACTGAAATTATTTGTTGACATCTAGTGACGATTTGTTGTACCATTCATAAACGAATTACTAGAGCGACATCTACCGGAATTAGGACTAATATTAAATAGCAACATACTTTAACAGATGGCGTTACCAGTAACATTTTGAGCTAATTAATCTTTCATAGTTTTTTTACCTGTAATTATTATATTTCGATTCTAGTTATTTTGAGCCTTCATTTTTTTTGTATTGTCTATGATTTTGTTTTTTGTTGCCATTAAAAAAAATATTTTCTGTTATTGAACTTTTATTGAGTTAAAATCATTACAAATAAAAAAGAACAAAATATAAAAAACTGGTTTTAATTAATTAACAATAAATAGCTTAATTAATAAAGTAACAAATTCAAAAAATATAGAAGCATAATTTATTCAAATGCATTATTGGAAAAACTAAATTGTACATTACGCTTAACTTATTAAAACCATGCTAAAGTTTGACGAGTGGTGTCAAGTCGCATGGGCTTAAAATATTTAAAATTATTACAAAAGAACCAGAATTTTATTTAATTGGAGCATTTTTCATGGACTTTGTTGTCACATGATTTCCATTGACTTTACTAATCAACTTATTTCCTTGCCAAACTGCTACTAAGCTATCATTAGTTTTTAAATCTACTTGCAGCTTCTCCCATACTTTCTTTTTAGGGTTAAGTACATCATCTGGTTCACCTGTTTCATACCCCTCAATTACAATTCTGTCTCCTGGCTTGCTTCCTTCTGGTGGCAGTAAAGGCTCTACTTGCTTAGGCTCGTCAATTGAAGCACATAACACCATTCCCTTTGATTCAACGCCACGCATTTTAGCTGGCTTCAGATTGCATAATACCACAACATCTCTGTTGCGCATCTCATCTTCAGGCACAAAGTTTACTAATCCAGATACAATCGTTCTAGGTTCTTCTTCACCCAAATCAATCTTTTCCACATAAAGTGCATCAGCATCAGGATGTCTAGAAACTTCAACAATTTTCCCCACTCTAATATCAAGTTTAGCTGGTGTAATCTCATCTGCAGCATTTGCGTTACCCTTTGCTTTTGTCGGAGGGGGGTAAGCTTTTTTAGTCAATTCTACAAGCTTAGGGTCTTTGAATATTTCCTGAATAGGTGCTAAGAGTCTATTTATAGCTGCTTCCACAGAAGCCTTCAAATCTCCTGGATGAACTTCCCCTTTAGCAAATGCAGCTTCTAGATCATCAAATTTAGTATACTCTACATCACCACCATGTTCTGGTGCTCTATGAATCTTGAAAGTTTCACCCGGTTTCATGAGAGGGAAAACAACAAACTTGGTAAATGAAAGGACTCCATTGTCCGTAATGTTACCTGGCTCGCAGAAAGCTTTCTTCAGCTTCTTTTTAACACTAGCAGGGTTGTCTAGAAGGTCAATTTTACTGTCCTCTTCAGATGCAGACATTTTTGCTCCAGTTAGACCTGGCACCATTGGGTTCATAAGATGGACTCTCTTAGCATAGCCTAATGAAGGTAAATATTTCTCAGCCAGTGTGAAAATCTTTCTCTGGTCAATACCACCAAACTGTGCATCAACTTTTAAGTATTCTTCATCTAAGGCCTGTAACCCTGGGTACAAAAGGCCACTTAAAAGGGGATGCTCTACTTGTTTTACAACTTCTGCTCCAGCTTTCTTAGCGTCATGCTCAGTAATTACTGAAGTCATACGGTACACATCCAGTGTGTACTCCTTGTTAAGCTGGTAGTCGGTTCCTTTAACAAATTTCAGTTTTTCTAATGGCACACCAATTGATGAAAGAATAGCTTTGATAGCTGCTTCATAGTATTGGGTACGGAGAGCTAAAAGTTCCCAAGGAGCTTTCATGTTGTCCAAATAAGCATGCAAGTCTGCAAACAGTATAGTTACCTCACAACCAGCTTTAAGAAAGTCTGCAATTTTCGACATAGGCACGAAATAAGCGACGTGAGGCCGTCCTGTAGTTGCAGTGCCCCAGTAAATTTTTAAGTCCCTTTGCTTCACAATCTCAGTGAGTTTTTCATCACCTAAGACTTCTTGCAAGTTGCGAGTGATAAGATGCTTCTTCTCCTCCCAAGTCGCCATGATAATGGTTACCGGATATACTGTAAAATTAAATAAAGTAGGTTATGGTTTATAGTGATACTGAACTACCTAAAAAGTACAGCAAAGAGAAATAAACACAGTGTAAAAGAGAATATTCTGACTTACCTTAGTGAAGATAACTAATGGATAGGAGATGACTTGTCACAGCGCATAAATTAATATGATATTACTATATCTAAGAGCACTTGACTCGATAGTGATAGAGAAAATAGTAACACGTAAGTAAATGCAAAATTAGCTTACGAAACTTGATGATATATAACCTCACTTTTAATATAAACTTGTATTATTACGATATAAGTGAATAAAGTACCCGGAAAATTGATGTAACAGAAAGATATCGTAAGATAAAAAGTTAATTTGATTTAAATATTATGGTTTTTTCGCTAAATTGCTAGAAATGTGATAAAATATTGCAATATCCAATGGTGTGAAGTTAGCAACATTTACAAAAAATACTTGTTGCCAACTGCTAAATGGCGCTAGTGTCGCAGTGAATGCTCGCGTTTCCTGTCAAAAGCGCCATTGCGCATGACAGTCAGTGCGGCCTTGCGGACTGAAGAGAGCTGCCAACAAAGGCCGAGTCGATGGGGTTACAAAAAGATTAATTTGGACTAGTAAAACCCTTTTGTTGTTGTAATTATAATTTTATATAGGTTGTGAATCTGTGATTACGGTTAAGAAAATGTGTGAATGATATGAAACGTGACGACTAGCAAAGGAGTCAGCTGGTCCACAGTGCGAATAGTGAATAAAGAAATGGCGGCCTTGCCAGCAGGTGTTCAGTATGGGTTATCATCAGAGTCTAGTTATAAAGAAAACAAGGAACTAGTGTTTGTGAAATTAACGGATTCAGCGTTGAAAGCTATAGAAGACTTCATTAGAAATAATAGGGTAAGTCCGATCGCCATATTGTTATGACAAAAATAAAGAGAGGCCAACAATGTCAGAGGCGCCATACTTACGTTACAGTAATCAAAATGAAACTGCAAATTAGTTGTTTTATTGCAATAAATCAATTTTCAATATGTGTGCTAGACACTAAAACAAGTGTAAGTAAGGTGCCTCGCGATAATTAGGTTCTCTACGATGTCGCGCCACGTCAACATGTAGAAATTTTGCTCTGTTATTTTCACAGATTTGTATTTCATATGGCTATTATTAGAGAATTCGCGTCTTATTGTCGCGGATTTCTACGGTTCGTTTACTGGGAGTTACGTTACAATCCAAATTACTCTCGGCGTCAGTGCCCATAGTTGGGAGAGTTAAATACTTTCTTGACTTTACAAAGTTAACTTTCATGATGTCCAACTAGCAACAACAAATCAAAAGATTACTATTAAAATCTACTATGCTGATTAATATTCTAGTTCTTTTTACTAATAACCATGACAGAATAAAACATGTACAAAATAAAGATTATAATTTTATCACAACATCATTATCTTAGTGTCCAACAGATTGTGTAAAAAATCTTATCTATTGCAGATGTTTATGCTAGACTTTGACAATTTTCACTTTATTTTGTAGTTAGCAGGATATCATATTTCTATAATCCTTGAAAATTTGGTTGCTGTAATCTACAGCAACTACCTGAAAATATTTTAATGTGTTATTTGGATATATCGCCATCCACATCTATTTATTGGCTAAAGATTTGTGGAGCAGTATTCTAGAATACACCTCTAATGAAAAACACTCCTACTTCATACCCATAATGTAATCCATAGTCAGACATTTTCCTGTTTATGTTTTATTATACAACTTTTATTGATTATTGTTCAACTAACTTATGGATTAACAAACTTCATGGAAGTGTTGGACAAGAGCTATACTTAAAATTAATTAATCAATTGAAATCAATATTACCGACTTTTTAAAAGACTAGTCAGCCTTACAAAAAGTATAATTTAATACTCTTATAATGAAGAAACATTATCCATTACATGGCCACCAAGTAAAATATTTGGGGCTAATGTAGTGACTTCACAAAATGCATTCAAATATCACTTGTGTAATATTCACCTTTTTTCTTAACTTCATCATTGAATACAGTTTAAAGGTATTAATCTCAATATTTTGAAGCAAAAATAAAAGTATTTGGTTGCCTATCTTATTTGTTTTTTGATAGTACAAGGTGAATTACAATCAACAAGCAGTGAGCAACAGGCCGAGTAGAATAGGTCATAGTTAATGCATTATCATTATGTTAGATGGCGCTACTTGTATTGAGACTATTGTGTGTAAAATAAATCTATCTACTTCTATATAATACTTCTGTATAGTACGGTTCAGGTTTTGTATAATTTTTAACTTGTTTTAAATTTAATCATCTACCTTTATAGCGTTTTTTGTTCAGATTTGTGATACTTGCTTGAAAGCAACCAGTTTACTAATTAAAAGCTTTTGTGCTGAATGGGAGTATTAAGATTATTACTTACATCAAGAAACTAGGGTAATGTCAACAATAACTTGGTTTATAATATTTTTTTACAATTGATTTATTTATTGATCTATTGGTTTGAAATTAAAAAAATTAAAAGTAAATGAACTTTGTTTCATACAAGCTTCAGTGTGGTCCAAACTAAAGCAGGATCCTGTTTATTAGGACTACATAGGTATGTTAAAAATTGGCAATATATCATCATCATAATGACTATGACATCAACCACTAAATTTACTCTTGTTTGGTTCACTTTTTTATTAAATAGAAATAATACAGGACACGTTAGAGGAGGTATAGATTCACATGAAAATGTTAATTATTTCTTAGTTTAAATAATTTCAATTAAAGTATTAATGTGAAAAATTGTACTTTATAAGTTGTCAATTTATTCAAAATGGCCTTCCTTGTAGTTCTTGTTTGCACATATGTAATTTAACCATAATGAACAATACAAAAATATGATAATGAGAAAATGAAATTTGCCATGGTTCATTAATTTCCTGGAAATTCTTAGATGTTTCTTACATTTGCAACACTAAGTTAACATATTACATAAAACATTCGTTCAGAATTGTGGATGTAATCAACAAGTGAAACTCATTTACTTTCAGAGCTATTGTCTAGAATTCCAGAGTAATAAAATGTTAACAAATATAAGTTTTTCATCTTCTTTACTGGGTTTATAAGATTATATATAATACAGAGATCTTATTAAAACATAATGGTTTTTAAATTAACATTTAATTACACAATCATATTTTATTTTCCTTAATACCATGTAATATAGTCAGTCTGTTTAAGTCTAGTCATAAAATAGATTGGATATAGATGGGGATAACTTCATACTAATGCCTTAGAGTATTGGCTGCCAATAATACTTAATAGAATATGACCTTGTATTGTTTCTTTTCTATTGTACCATTTGCCATTGAAGTAAAACTGCACAAAATCACAGATTGATGTGTTTAAAATCTAAAATGGCAATGAAAAAGAAAATTTCAAGTTAACAATTTAACAGAGAATGTTTTTTAATTTTACCAAATTTCAATTAAGATTGTGTGTAATATTTTAATATAATAAAGTAATAGTCATTAAAACGTTGATTAACATACCTGTAAAGACCTTAATGTGAAAATATTTAAAAAATCTTGATGTCAGATAACAAAATGCCTAATATGTTACCTATATTACCATATTAGCACAAACAAAGAACAATTAGGTCCATATCGAATGTCTTCTATTCCTAAGTTGATTCGGCGCGTGTCGACCCGTTCTGGGTCCGGTTTCGCAAACTCAGTACATTAGGTAAGCGAATCGGGCGCATAGCCGCAATGACAATGTTGCGCCGCGGCGCCTGCGCCGGTGAAAGTACATGGGTGCCTCGTGAATTACTTAAAATGTATAAAAATGCTAATTATTTTTGTCTGAAGACTGTTGGTCTCGACAATGCGATTTAAAACGAAGCCCCGTAATTATCGCATAAAGCATCGCCCATTCTTTGGCTGAATTATGAAAAAAATATTTATAACTTTTAAAGTTTTTGCCAGGACATTCTAATTACATGGTTAATGGTCACTTATCAAGAGATCAAGACTGAATAATGTTTTGGGTTTTGTAGCGTTTCGTCCAACGAATAATGGCCTTTTTGAACTTGCACCTGGGTATCGGGCATTATGAAAATTGTCGCTCGCCATTATAGAAATGATGAGTGCAAATTATGAATAGGTAGGTACTCGTACCCAAGGACGCATAATCGCACTAAAGCTTTCAGTAGAAACATCATCCATGTCATACAGAGAAAGTATTAATGTCCCATCGATTTTAATGACATTAAAGTTCATTTCCACAAAAAAAGTAATACAGTGCATTGAAAAGTTTCTTAGGCTAAAAATAATACATCATACATTTTACGAGTTAATTTAATACCGGGTTTACATTGACGAGACAAAATAATATTGTAAGACTACTTCTCACTTGCTCAGTGTTAGGTTATCATCAATGATCGGAATAGGTAGTGCAATTTAGGGTCAACGACCTCAAACATTATATTAGTGTGGATACGCCCGGCGGGATTGCGGGATTGCGGGATTTCGGATATTTTCTATCTATACTGGTATTATAAAAGAAAACAATTATTTCATAAGTAATATATTTTAAATGTTTATCATTTCTAAAGTGAAAAGTATGGAAGAAATAAAAAACATTGGTCCTTTAAATATTTTTTTATTATTGTAAAACGTGTAAGCATTCAGTTACGAATAAAAGTGTTCATACAATGTAGACAACAAGTTAAAATAATCATTTGTTAATTAACAACATAATCAGAGAAATACCATTAGAAAACATAGCATCACGCCTGTAACCCCGAAGGGGTAGGCAGAAGTATAAAATACCCACTCCAGCTATGTTTGAGTCGCATATAGGGGGCGAGCCTATTGCCATTTATCGGGCACCAATTAAGAGCACATGATAATCATAATGAAATTTAACATTGTTGATTAATATTTAATTTATCCTTTGCATTAAATAAAAACAGTAATTATCGTAATTTATTTCAATTCGACAGAAAACGAACGAACGAACGATTGAATTAAAAAGTTTGTTTCCTTCAATCGTCATCTTCATTCTCACTATCAATTTCTTCAACATTTGAAATGGCATTTTCGTTTTCTGTGGAATTGAAATAAATTACGATAATCTTTTCCATATTTGCCAACTTTAATCTATTTCTTTTAACATTTAATATCCATTTATATGTCGAAAACGTCCGTTCAACTTCTACTGATGTCAGCGGGGCAAATTTCCAAATTAAAATATCGTCAGTTGCTGAACCGCTTGCGATTTGTTCTGAAAACGTCCTGATAATATCAATATCCGGATTGCGAGCTATGACTGCTTCTAATTTATTTTGTATAGGTGAACTCATACTCCAATTGACTACTAACCTTACTTCATCAAATATTTGAAATGATTCGACTATGGATCTATCGCGTTTTTGTAAATTTGTCAACGCTATTTGTATTATTTTAAAATTTTCGTCGATGAAATTTAAATCATTTCGAATATTGTCTTTATTAATAATATTTTTCGCATTTTTTATTGAGACTGCTTCTGAACTTCTCAAACATGTCAAAATATGTTTAATTTCGTCAAAATATTTCACATAATAAGAGGCTGCTGCAAGCCAAGTGCCCCACCGTGTTATTATTGGTTGAGGTGGCAACGGTAAATTGGGATACATGTCTTTTAACAATTTTACTCTACTGGGAGACTTCAAAAAAATTTTCTTTCCGTTGGCAATCAGTGTGTCTACATCCGGATATTCAGAACGTATTTTTTCTGCTACCCGATGGAGAGCATGAGCTAAACAAGTGACATGCTTCATGTTCGGAAAATGTTGTTTTAAAACTCGCCCCGCTGTCAACATGTACGCAACACTGTCTGTACATAACAAAAGAACACTTTCCACTTTATCTTCATAGGAGTCACCCCACAGATTTTTCAAACAATCAATGACAAACTGAGAAATTGTTTTTCCATTAACATTTTCTAATACTTTACAAGCTATTAGGTAAACTTTTTTTGATGCTGTAGAGTTCAAAGGTTTGACCAAAAAGTGCACTACATATCTTCCTAAGAAATCAGTAGTTTCATCCAATGAAATCCATATTTTTTCGTCCACAATCTCGCTGTGTATTGTAGCAAGCTTCTTTGCATAAATTTCGTCCAAATATTTTTTTCTGAGTATTGATTCACTGGGCAGCTTTTTTCGATTAGAACAAGCGCAGCACATGTATTTTTGAAAAAAGTTTTTAAAAGATGGGTTTTCAACTTGTGCCCACGGAATATTACAGAGAATAAGGAACTCTATAAAATCAAATAAAAAATCATTTGGAGACATCGACGGTGTTCCCTTATGCACAACTCCCTCAACATGTCTCTTGATGGTGCTCTTTCGACATCCGATGTTAGTCTCACATTTCGTACAGTAAATTGTATGATTTGTGGACTCGTACATCAGTTCAGGATAGGATTCAATCCAGCGTTGAACAGTCTCTTCCTTTGCTCGCCAACTCATGTTGTCTGAGCTGAGTAATCTGAAAAGAAAAAAATCGTTTAGACTATTATGTAAACATGAAGTACATGTTTATAAAAAGTTAGTCCTGTTGTATAAATAGCCATATTGTATTTATAGTCAATACTAGATAACATTACCGTTCCCGCGATATTCCGAGACTTCCGAGGCACCATAAAGTTTGCATCGAACTGTTTGTACTTTTAAATGTAAATTACGATGGCCTCTTAATTTTTCGTAGACTATAATATATATTTATCATTCAAAATATCTTTAAAAAAGCAACCTAACTATGAGCCAAATATTATTCAAATCCTATTAGCTTTTTTCTTTGTGGAGAGACCTTTAAGCATTTTAATATCCTAATCTTATTTAAAACTTTACAAGTCTTCATAGCTAAGTATTTTAAAAAAGGGCTCGGGATCAAACCTTGTTGCCTTTTATATTTTTAATACTCTTAAGTACTATTTTGAAACAATAGAGACAAATCAAGAGAACTTAAATATGATTCAAGTATAAAACCAATATCAACGAAGTAACATTGATAGACTAAAACTATTTCTAATTGTAATTTTCTAGGTTACAATCAAACAAAACCTTACACATTTAAATATGAATGTTAGTACTTACCGATTTTCACCCAAAAATGGTCCTTTTCATAAACAAATCCAATTCAGTCACGCAAAAATCAGAAGTCCGGTATACAAGAGCCAAATTATCACAAATGTAGAGGTTCGTCAGTCCATAAAACAAGCCAAGATGTCGTCAAGATAACCAAATAAGTAACTCGAACTCACAACGTATGCACTCAATGAACCGAAGAACAGGAGTGAACAAACACCGCCGTATCACCTCATCATCCCTTTTGCAAAAAAGAGACAGAAATATGGGATTTATTGTCTCTTTCTCCCATTTACACTTTATGTTAGTACTCTTATCAGTCGTTGCCTTTGTTAAGCAAAAACAATAATAAGTACAGAAGTTTCACTCTTTTATTGTTTAGCGCATGCCGCCGCCACTTGAAAGGCAAATGCCGCCAACAAAAAAAAAGTAGAACACTGCATTCATTTCAAATTGGCATCTTATCGCTAATCGTACAAGAGTGCAATTTGCGTGCCTTTGTATTCGTACAATACATTTTCTAAGAATTTTAGTTGAGTTTGAAATAAGGAAAAATATGGCGGTCAATTAAGTTAAGTCGCGTTAAATTGCATAATAATTTAATGTAATATAACGTTTTTAAACCCTAATAATCTTTATTGTGACCAGCTCGTATCGAAATAGTAATCCCGCGCGGTTGGCATGTCCATGTTAAGATTTCGTCACGCAATCCCGCCAAATTGCACTACCTATTCCGATCACTGGTTATCATACAATTTGCATTGAAAAGAGCATAATTCTAACTTATATTTGCCATTAAAGCTTTCATTTACACATTGTTTTTTATCATTCCATATTGTTTTTACTATTTAGATAGAACTTAGAACTCTAGTCAATGTCTAACAGTGGTGCTTTCTAAGTAATGACCAAAATAAATGAATAGCCACTTTAAAGTAAGATTGTTTTGAAACAGTTGATAAGTAATATGGCGGGGCATATAAAAAGTTGAATAACGACCAGTTTATTTGTATTGGTATCAGTTGGGCACTTATCATGCAAATTGTTACAAAATATGCCTCTGGTACTAAAATGTAAATGTAGTAGGCATGTGCCCATTACTTATGGCAATTTCAGTTGTAGGTTATTAGGATTGATGTATAACATGTTACTCTCATTGCCTATTAGTATGACCTAGTATCAGTTGCACTTAAATTATTCAAATTCAAAGCCTTTATTTACTAAAAGAATACACATAATATACGCATTAAACAGTTCTCCTTTTAGCTTGTCCATTCGACACAAAGGCCTCCTCTAGCACTTAAACTCTATTTGATCTTAAAATCTTTGTTTGTATATAGAAAGGAAACTTAATAGATGAAGTAAATTAAGAACAAAAATAAAAAAACTGAAATTTCTGATGAAAATTTTATTAAACTACCAAACAATCTACTGAAATTATTAATAAAGGACATTAATTAAAATATTTACTTTTACAAAATGGTAAAGTATAAAAAAGTAATTCTATATTATTTATAGCAAATAATATAATAATTAAACTTAAAGTAAAACAAAACTTAAGAAGTTTATGAATCATTAAGAAATTAATGTTCTTAGAAGTACATATTTAGCTAATAACCCGTAAGGCATTATTTAGGACAGCAAAAAATAATTACCCATTTAAATAGATCATTAGGCAACAAATTATATTAACAATAGCTATTAGCCATCTTCACTCATTAGATTCTAGTAGAGAGAAACAACATTACAGAAGTAATTGTAATTGCTTCTGTAACATAAAATGTTAATAATTACTGTAAATCTGTAGATTTCCACCCTGTCTTCTTCTATCATATGGATTGTGAGGTGAATTACCAACCTCATCAACCCTGGTGTCAGGGCTATTATTGAGCCACCAAAGGCTCCTGACATGGCTCATGTAACGACATCAGTAAGTAGTTACCGGGACCAACGGCTTAACGTACCTTCCAAAGCATGGATCATCTTACTTTTGAACAATCAGGTTATCAGCCTGTAATGCCCTAACCAAACTAGGGATCACAAAGTGATTTTTGTGATTCGAACCTCTGGATCGTGACCCCAACGCTCAACCATTGGACCACGGAAGCCGTTATTTCCACCCTGTAATATTATCTTTTTCGGGATAAATCTTGCAAAAACTGACATCGTCAAATTTCTGTGTGAAAAAAATAAAACCAATTAAATAAATTATAATATCAGTTGGAGTTGGATTTCATGAAAACATTACCAATTTACTTGCCTCCACAAGGTATTATAATATTTGTTATTGTTAAATTTATGCCACGCAATGCATTACATGTAATTTAATCCAAAAGTACTTTTCCAGTGAACAGTATTAAGTACCTACTTCTTGTTAGCTAAACTTTAACAGTAAAATGTTTTGAATAATTTACGAATTATTGTGTGTTTACTTCTTGAAGAATATTAACTTGATTATGACTTGTCATAATTAAACACGTAAAATGATGCCCATATTATTTAGAGTAAGATTTTGAAATATAACATTAGTAGGTACTTTTAAATTTTTATAAGTTTGATGATATCTTAAGAGGTACTAAAGATAGACTGGCTACAAGTTTGGTCGACTAGCCGGCTAGTCGATAACACTGTTTCTGAAGTTGGAAAATACACGAAACTATAACGAACATTATACGCATAATCAGCAATTATTATTGCCATTGAAAAAGTGATTATAAATAAAAAAATATTGTACTGGTGTTCTCATTCAGAAGAGATATTTTCTAATTTTTTAAGCTAAGTTACTCGACGCCGAGTTGTCTGCCCTTTTGCCGACTAGTCGATACGATTAGTCGGCGTCTAGTCAGTGCATCTCTAATAGGTACTTAATCAACCCATCACATTATGTCTACTACCTATTATGATATCTATTACGTAGCTGCTTTGAATGATTTATAACTATAGTAGGCCTATTTAATTGATCATATTTGACTTTTCCTTAACCTTAACCTCATAGAAATAAGGATTATTTATATTCGCTGTTAGCTCCCGTTTATTATCAGGTTGACGCTGTCAAATATGTGTGATCTATTAAATTGATATATTTTTAAAAGACAGTAATTTATGCTGTACTGATTTTGGTTAATGTTTTTTATTTAAACTTATCTTAAGTGCAGTTTTCACTAACACAGTTGGCTCGACCATTATAGACGGCAATGCGTCTCACTGCCTATCACGTTAGGCTTATAGAAATCTCGGTGAGGTTTAGATATTTAGTTCATCTTGCGATGGATTTGCCTCTGACTACCCCATTTGGGATATAGTCTTGAGTTTATGTTATGTCTTTTATTCCCACTATTATACAGATACTTTACCGGGGAATAGTTCGGTTGGTTAGAGGGCCACCACATTCGTCTAAAGTACTTGATTGATACACACACAAATAATTATCTCGGTGTGACCATAAGCCATAAAGGTTTTTTTTACCTATAGAAGATCTATAAACATATATAAACTCTCGCTTGTAAACCATATTGGGGTGGGTAAAGCCAAAAATAATTATAACTTGGACAACTTCTAATACAAACTCCAAAGATGATGAATCGTCTGGTGATAGTTGATCAGCCCATCGCCCATGGGTATATAATGTTAAGGTTTTTGCGAAATTCCCAGGAAGTCAAGTCAAAATTACACTAATCACACAATATTCGTTACAATCTATGGAAGTGGAGTACGCTTAATAAAATATAATGTTTATGTTTTGTCTCTTGTATGTTTTTATTCGCTCTCGGTTCATAGTTACTTGCGTGATCGCTAAAATCCTTACTAAAGATACATCGAAAACCAAACCCTCGGAACATTGGGGAGATAGCCAAGGTAACACAATATGCTAAGCACTAAGTAAGTACCAACCGGGTCTATCGCGTTGTAAACAACTTCAATGTCTTTATATTTCCTTAATTACATAAATAGAATGCAGGTCTCATGTGATACAGTCATTAAAGTACATTATTTGTCCGTAATTTGTTAAAATTTATGTATACTGATATCTTGAAACGCGAGGTATTAACCATATTAAATAAAACGTAATAGTAACTAGCCTTGGATACTTATTAGAATGTGCCTTATTCCATTGAGTTTGGTATATTAAGAAAAAACATATAAATAAACAAATGAGACGTCCTATAAACTTAATATTTTATTGTGCAGGTAATAAAACAGTCATAACATAACAAAATAAATATTGACTGTAAGAGTCATATTTACCAAGTTACTATTAAAATAATTGTTAAAATATCGTATCACAGATTAGTAATATACTATTTTTTTTTACGTGCTAAATAATCTGGAAATCACCTAATTGTCATTCTTTGCAATTTTTTATTATCTATAAATATGCTGGCATTTGGAGAACAGGTCCTATAAAATTCTCTAGTGCATTGAAAAACTTGTTATCTCTGAAATAAATCTATTTTAAGGGTTCAATGAGTTAGATGTGAATGCGACGTGATCTCAACGTATTGCGGATTATCCAAAGTACCTGGATAAGCAGATGTTTAATAGTCATCGTCAAAAAATGAGACTGCAAATGTGGCAAGATAAACAATTTATTTTGTAACGTAAGGTAGCGCTAGCGAGCCCACCTGATTGTGATTCCGAGTCCATGCACGTGTTTAACAACGATGTGTATCTTTTGTGGCCGCTCACGGATCACGACCACCTATTCCGTTTCTGCTAAACGATTATAAAACGTTCCCTTTTCACTATAGACGCCATATTCCCACAAACATTCCCGACCTACGTCAGGTCTGGCGGTTTTTTGTTACCGTTGTGCGAGCGTGCCACCTGGCCTTTTTTCCTGGCCATAGAATCCATTGAAAGAATGAATCACTTTTGTAACGCCGGCGACTGTCCAGCTTAAGGCTTAGAAATTCATTTGATTGAATGAATCATTGTCTCCTTAAGTTTCACTGCAATAATTTATAATTAGACTTCGCTTGAAAACTGTCTTCATTGCAGGTAATTGCAGTAAATTGACTACCACTCCTCAATCACATACATGTTACGAGAACGCATTTGGTCAACGCGCCCGTAAACATCATTGACGTAGATTTTACAGTCTGTTAGTCTGCAAAAACAAGATACTTTTCTAAACAACCTCTGACAATGATAAGTGGAATATGACCGGAAGGAGTGTTTGAATTCAGCTTTAAGTCACATGTCTCACAACATACAAACTATGACGGATATCCGTTACAAACCCATTGCGAACACGTCCCTTTATCACGCACTAATTGTTTGTTGATAAATGTAATCGCGGAAAAATATGGTTAGGTAAATCTGTAGTATATTTTTTTTAATCAGGTTTAGTTTGTTGTTTCGAAATGAGCTTTACTGTTATCGAAGGAGAGTCTAGAACGATGCGAGGTATGCATGACTGGGAGCACGCGCGATAGGGTCCGGGGTCGTCGCTCCCGTCCCCCAAGCCTTGGCACCTGGTCCCCCGCCGGTCCCCACTCGCGAACAGATGTTTGACTCTCCCAAGAAATCCCTCCGTCCCTTGATTCTATTTTTATTAAGACGAGTTTTGGAATAAGTTGGGCGTTTGCCCTAAATCCCCAATATATCTTGTTACGTCTATAGTTTCAGGAAATTGCATTGAGATTTTCTGCAAGATTTTGTCTAGAGCGTTGACTGGACTTTTTTAGACTGTGTGACATACCCAGTTTTAGGTTGTAAGTTGGAATGCAACATAAGTTCCTCAATACTTGTTGCAAATCATACAGCCTTCAATTTTAGCAAAATACCTTACCTTTTACAACACCTGAGCTTTACCTCAGGTCTGGAATAGTTAGCGAAACCAGTTTGCAAAATGTCAGCCCAACCTGCCTCAGACACTACCGCGTAGCTTTACGTAATGCTTGTGAGTTTTAAAGGGACTATACGAGTGATTGTTTAGACACGCATTAACTCTAGAACTATGCGGTATCCCATACGAACGTAAAACGGTAGTAAAACGGAGAAATGGACCTACGAATCATGTGGTGTTTTTATGAAGGCTGCTATCGTTTACGACCGAAAGGAATGCCGCCCTAGAGAAATGGAGGCGGTATGAAAGGGACAGAGTAACGGAAATTGGTCCTGCCGATGAGAACGCCGACCTATAAGAGATTTAAAGTCGACGCCGAAGCATTATTTAGTAATGATCTGAAGTAATTAGGCGTTGGTAATGAAAGCCATATCGGAGCGAACGTCGTATTTTATGCACAAAAACAACAGATAATGAGCCGCAGCTGTGCGAATTGAGACAATATATTTTAAATTCAATGCCGTTTCAACACTGAACTTGTCAGTGTCAAACAACTAACAAATAACGTTCAACATATTCTGTCAAAGTGATCTAGTTCACTGGCTAAACAGAGAATTGTTGTTAAAATTAAACCAAAACCCTGAGACCGTTTGTCTTTTCAACATAATGTAGGGTCTGATCTGGTCTGGAAAACAACACGCCCTATCTTATCTCCCTTGCCGTAATAATAAAGAACATTGAATAACAAAGTTGAGCACAGATGACCGTTGGTTTCATAACATTGTTTTCTCAGGTAGGAGCGGAAACTTTTGAACATATAAATAGTCAATGGGTCCTTTCGGATTCCACATTATTTTTTGGCATTGTGTTCTTAAACTAGTTATTTAAGGGCAAGAGCATTTCATAATACCAACAAGGTATTTGCGAAATGTATTCGGTTGTTTTAAAGTACGGTATTATTGCGGGGGCGTGTAAGGTGGTAATTTAGTGAGAAAAATAAACTAAATGTACGTCGAGTTATCAGAAACGGAATCCGTGGCAAAGAATGTGTGTCGCCAGGCCCACTCGGTTGGTCAAAATTTTTAAAGCAACGGTTCTGGGCCCCGCCTCGCGATTTGACGCTTTCTTATCTCGTCAAACCACTCGCGCACTTATCTTTACTTAGCTGCGTATTATTTAGTTTTTACTGCTTTCCAATATTTCATAGTTCATTAGCCATCGATTTTGTCTTCCAGTGTAAAAGCTTCAACTGTGATACAAATATTGTAAAGTGTTGTGTCTCATTAACTTACTGATAATTAGTAATTCTCTCGTCTCTTTGAGTAGTATGTTCTCAAGTGTAACTTCATTGTACACTGTGTTAGTGTTGTTGCAAGTATTCGTATTCCTAGGCGTTATATTATACTTTTGCGTTCTCACGCATTGCGAAGTTACGCATTTAGTATTTTAACAAGTGTTAAAATATTTGAATTTCTGTTTAAATTGCAAGTAGTCCAACTACCTAACTAATCAACTCGCTTCTGTTGTTTAGGATTCTATTATCGAAGTTAAAATAATACTAGAATTGAATTATTTCAATGTTGTACATGTTACGTAAGAAAGAGTATTTACTTGGTCTATGTAGAGAAACGTAAGGTGAAGCACGTTTTTGCTTTTTGAACCTGCGGTCACACTCGTACGAATATTATGTAGTCTCGATTTTCTCTTGTGTCTAAAAACTTGAGCTTGTAAAAGCTTTTTTGCTTCGCTAAAGGTCATCAGCATATTCCGCTAAGGTCACTTTGTGCAGGCATTTTATTGCCTCACTCTGTACCACGTACCAATTCAACGCAAGGCCGATATTAAGTTTTTTACATACTAAATAACACTTCTTTACATTATTTTATTTCTCTAAAACGCTTTAGTTTACTATTTCAGCTCGAACACGATTTTTTTTCATTTGCGCTTAATCCAAAGCGATTAAATATACATATATTATGTTTCGTCGCTATTGTTCTGCTGTAATTTCCAGGATTGATAACCAATAGTTTTTGGGCAGATAACACGGCTGATAGTAAATTAAGATTGTTATGTTATATCGTCGACATCAATATCAAAACGAGCATACTGACTTATTAGGTTTGGTATAATTAATACAAGCGTGACCTTGCCGTTCTGGAACAGGTTTCGCATTCGCAAACCCATTTCAATCTTAATCAAACTAACTTTTATATCACACTTAAAAGTAGCGAAGCGATTGGCCAGAATTCGAATAAAACTGTCGTTTTATTATTTTCGGCGTATCGGTATCCAATTTGTCTTTCAAGGGCGACAGAAGTTATGGGTGTCGTCAAGTAAACAAAATTTTTGAGAGACATTTGCATTTACCACCAGGTGATTGGTTTTAGTAATTTTCGCATAAAGACGAGTTTGAGTGAATATGTAACGCGTGACGCTTCCTCCGATTGGTGCGACCGAGCCCTAAAGTCACGGCCACGGATGCCAGTTCCGGGTTAACCCCACTCCCCTAGCGGGCGCGTCTAGACGGCAATGCAACTCGAATTTCACATTGAGTTAAGTAAGTAAGTAAAGCAATTTTTAGGTTTACGTCATCAGCTCAGCCGCCCAGCCTAGTTATGTTTCTCGCGTTCGACCATCGTGGTTGTGCAACCGCTTGGTTGTGCCGACACTTGCTTATTGTGGGCAACCAGACTCGTTGCCCAACTAGTTTTGCTTCTTGTCGTCTAATTACGACTTTTGATTAGGTTATGCGGAGTAATTATGTGGAAATTTAAGTGGTCCGCGCCACGTCAATTGTTAAATTAATCTCGAGGGAATCGTGTAATGCTTGGCTTTCTTTGGGCACGACATGACATAATGAAATTTCACTGTGTGATTTGCTAACGCGGTGTACGTATTGGACGAATGTAGGTCTCTAAAGCTCTAGTTTCATGTACATTACGTAACTTTCCATTTGGCCCCATGTAGAAAGGCATTAGTGTTATCGAATCGGCAACAATACAGGAATCAGTAGAAAATGGACTCAAATAGCTAATAAAAATATTTTATTGTAAATCACTAAACCTACGTATCGAAAACCGTATGATTCATAGTTCGTCGTACTGTGCTGTATTGTTTTGTATGTGTGTTTTATGTCACACATTACGCTTCGTACTTTACCTTGTAAACCCCCCACGACCGACTGACATCATCGTATTTCCCTTTTACGTTTGCATTGAAAATTATTGAAAATATTTACTAGTCTGCACTTCCTTGTATCTAAGTTTTTGTTCAATATTGATTCTGTTATGCAATTGTATAAACAAACAGACTGTGATGTCTGGCTACTAGGCAAAAGCCTACTTTTACCCAGCCGGTGGGAGTATGGAGCTTATTCTACTATAGTAGCCAACCCAGTTGCCAGCGACTTCAAACTATTCGAATGCTTTAAATTTGACCAACATGCGTCAATAACCAATATTAATCTTTATTTTTCTTCTGTTTCAGGACAAATTGGCAAAACCTAAAATACAGTTCCTACCCGGAAATGAAGGGGTAAGTTTTAGTTTGTATCTTTTTTATATTATTATGACCTACTTGCATCTTCAATAGAAAGGAAAATTGACAGCTCTTTATTGAATGTACGTAATATTTGAAACTCTTGCGTTAGTTAATATTCACCTGTCAACATTTTACTATTTAGAAGCCTCTTGTATCACTGTACATCGACGTATAATATTTTACTTTTAGATTTCTCAAGATGGATGATATAATAACGAGCTCTAATGCACGTACTTATCCATACAGTTTACATAATTCCATGACCTTATCACTACGAATTACAAATAACTCTTGGGAAATATAATATTAATGACTTATTAATTCGAAATTCATGTTCGTGTAATTTGGCATAGCATCGCACTTGATTAATTTATATTTTGGTAGTATGTGCCAACTTTTATTAATTATCATCAAGTACAAGAATTTAAATTCGTCAGCCACTGCAAAACTGCAGATAAACAGAGTATAAAAATGCTTACACCATTCCGTAATTTAGCACTCAAAACCTTGACTGTAAAACTGTGCTGTATATGAAGCTTTAATACGGTTTACGATACTCATTATAACTACAGTTACTTTATAATCAGACGCGAAATTTTGTCTAATGTAATTTACACCTTTATCGGATTGTGCAGATTAAACTCCCCAAACAAAAGCAAGAAGTAAACATGATTGTTCGATACGATTGTGACCACAATCAGAGCGAGTAGTTTGAAATGACAATTTTATGCTCGAAGATTCAAAGGCAAAACGAAGTTTACAAACAACTGATTCAGTACTTAGGTTTGAGGACGCAAAGAAGTAGGTTCACAATTACAATGAGCCGTAGCGTAAAGGTCTAGCTAATGTCTGTGGTAGTTAGCGTCCAGGCTACTGCGCCAGACATAATGTAAAGTGGGCAAACAAGCGCATAAATCACTCGGGCAAGGATAATCGATATGAAGATGCGTGTCGCGAAGGCAGCAGGCCGACGGGAGCCCGGGCTTTGGCACGCGGGCCTTGACTCGCCTCTAGCGCCTCAAGCCTCAGCGTACCAGTTAACGCTTGCGGCACTCGATACGCTTGCGAAATTATATGATGACCCACTTAGCCGATTTCGTTTTACTGCTTGTCGCCGCATTCGTTCGTAAACTTTTTATCCTAAAACATTTCGAAAAGCCACCGTCCTGCACCCAAAGTTATGAGCCGAGTACCTTCACGCACTCGTGACGGCCTTGCCATTTAGAGGCTCACTGCGAACTCGTTCAGTTTGTAACTGACAGCCGGTGTCATTGCTTTTGATAGTTTTCTTGATTTAAACATATACTAAAAGATGTACAGTTGACAGCAATCACCTACATCGCCTTGAATCTTTTCCTCAAGCCTGTGGCAATGTCCTCCGCTGAGAGCGGCCCGAATTTGCATCAGTTCATTTGTCTTCGCCCGACAATTCGAAACGCCTTCCCGTTTCGACCAGTCAAACTTATGACCGCATTCACTCGTAGCAAAAACGAAGCAAATGCAATTTTGTTTACAAGGTGATAATCCCCGGTGGATCCCAACGGCAGGCGACGGCGCCGACGACCGGTTTGGTTGTAGCCACCGCTCGCTCCTCGCCTCGCTTGCCGGTTTGACGTGATGTCTCCTCTTGTTGCTCGTCGCGACTCACTTGCCCATATCATATGTAAACGACCCCGGCAACATTACACAAAAAGAAACCAACTGTTATCGTGTAATTTGACGTCGTTTTGTAACTATTACAATCAACTGTCGCTTGAAATCATCTCGAAAGGAAGTGCTAATCGAAGAGTACTTACCTATAGAAGTTTGATCACGTTTAAATAACCTTTTAAATGATTTCAAGTTCTAACCTTGGCATTGTGGTTTAAAAATTAAAACGACGTTCGGAACAAATGATCTTTCTTCTGTGAACGAAATCACCGTCATATAATTCTTCGAATATCTCGCGATCGGTGTGTTAAGTCCGGGGAGCTGGCACATATCCAACTTGCACATAATAACCACAATTCAATGAGTCGCGGACCAGAATAGTAAATAAGATAGAGTGGTGTAAAAATAGCAACCGTTCCAGTCGCTAGCAGGCATGCGAATGCACCTCCCAGGTGCGACGACCGTCGTCCCCTTTACGCCACTTATGCGACTCCCTCGATACTTTTGTCAAATGGTCGCTCTTCTGTTTCTTATTAAACTTTGATTTCTACTAAACGTTTGTGAGTTTTCGTTCATTTCGATAACGAGGAAAGTTATAAAATTCACAATCGTGCTCTAATTTTGCAGACGGTTAATGTCCTTAAGACAATGAACTTTGAATGTTGTTGTTGTTTTACAAATTGGAAGCGTTTGTGTTCGCATTTCCTTATCTTAAGAATCTGCCAGACATTAATGAAAGTAGTGCATCACAAAGAAAGTTTCGAACAAAAATGTCTTTACTTTGCTCATTGACCGGACAAATGGATATTATCTTAATAGAATTTCAAGTATCTTTTAGTCACTGTCTCATATTGTACAGTTGAATCTATCGGTCGATCGCGAAACGTAATTCATATCAATTGTTAATAATGTTATCATGTCATCGGAGGAGTGTTATAGCTAGGGAGTGTGTGTACAGTGAACCCGGTGCTCTTTATTATAAAGTTTAATGCTCATCACAATGTAAGTTGGGTACGGTTTGACTCGAGCAGGTCATTGTCCTCCCAAGATGCTATTGCCTTCACCAACGGTTTATGACACGTAGTGCAATCCTGTAAAACAGGATTCATTTTACAATCAATCAAAACATCTACAGCTCTAGTATCGGATCCTAATTTAATCTATGTTAAGAAATAGAGAATTTTCACAGTTTGATAGGTATATTCTTCAGCTTAAGATAAATTATACTATGTTGTTGCTTAATTTTATTTCTCCGGAAGCGCAGTAGGTATGTTTAATAACTCGATGGAATTACAAAATTGCTGTATTCCGCACGTTCTCTAGATTAAATTACCTAACGTCCGCAAAATAACGCTTAGATTCTTAGGCTTCAAATTACTTAAAGCTAATTGTTGTGTCAGTTCATAATTCCTGTAGAATTGTAAGCTTTATTCTACTCTCTTGAGCCTTAAAAAACTCACGAAGCTATAAGTAGATGCATTTTCCAATTTCAATGTAAGTAAACAGACTTATCGATATGGTCCACTTTTCTGCATTGGACATTGTGGAACTTGAACAAAGGTGTGCTATGGTGACGAGAACCCCTTTATCAGATCATAATGTCGACGCCACGTGATCAAACAATAGTGTTTACACTCGCCACAAGGACAACCTGTTGTACCTAGCCTATGTCCAGAACATAAAGATCTTAAATACTGGGCTATTGTTTTAACGTTATGTCTTGATAAACTTGGCCCGCTTGAATAGCAGGCGTTGTACAAAAATTGTGCTGACACCAAATTGTTTGCAATGTTTTTGCGCGGTTTAGCGTTGTTATGTTCGTGTTCATCTGTGTGGACGTGTACAGTGTAGCAGCGAATGATTCATATTTCTTTTTTACGGTTGTATTTCCTGTAGCTTGTTTGGTCTAGCTGGACAATTACGCGTTTAAATGTACTTATTGTCTTTCTGCTGAAAGTACCAAACGCTATTACAAAAAAATATTGCTTTTAACGTAAGTTGACACAGTAAATTATTTCTTTGTATCTTTCTGTTGTTGAATGGGTCTTCCGTCTTTTTCACTCTGGTTACATCTTATATCGCACGCAAGAACAGTCCTAAACTAAGTACACGTTAAGAAGGAAAAGCAGCGGATACTTCTTCCTGTATATACAAGTATGAACATTTCAGCATTCACTGGAGATGTGGCGAGTGACGTATGACTTTTGTGGTTATTGACATTCACCGTTGACGTCATTTGACGGCTGTTCATTTGTCCATTCATCACCAAGCAGAGACTAAGCTTCACATGCACGATTGCTACTAATGTCACTGCCACTCATAACAGTTTTGCAGACGTTTATCAAGTTACATGCTAAACATTGGAGAAAAGTTGGTCACGACGTGTAAACAACTCTTCGACTTTCAATTTTTATTTAATTACGTGTTCCTAATGTCTATTATATATATATAATTGCAAGCAATTTGAAAGATAACATCGAATAATTATGTATAATATCGGCGCGATCTCTAACATTTACCGGAACAAATCTTGAAGAGCCGTGGCTAAGGTCGGTCGGCTGCTTACGTTTGGCCATGGGTCACTGTTAGAGATACATTAATGTGATGTCCCTTGAAGGTTATCAAATGTTGTCGACCTACATGCTGTCTGAGCATTTTACAAACGTTGATACTTACCTACATTGTAGTCGCAAATGTGTTTGTGTGGCTACCATGTTAATACGCAGAATCGGAAGCAGATAATTATAATACAAGCTAAAGAGATATCATGCTGACATAACAGTTTCATTGGCTGAACATTCCAAGTGATGGATGGGTTTGAACTGGATATTAAGCAATTAAGAGCACATTTAAGGAAAATAACACGAAGAGTTGATAAAGTTCCATGTTAATTTAATGCCTCTATTCTATAATTATAGTGCTGTCTGGCGAACGTGCGACTCGACGGAACTGTGTCGGTTTCCTCTTGTTAATGGATCATCAGCCATTATAATTATAACACAAGGAGCATTATCAAGGCCAAAGTCGGATAAGATACTTATTTAGAACTTTGTTTATTACTTCTGACTGACATTCGCCACGTTATTATATCACGGGGCTTTATATCATGCAAAAACAATAATACAAAAACATTGCGTCGCAGATATGAAACCAAGACAGTAGCCAGATGAACCGAATTCGTTGTTTCTGAATTAAATTAATTGCTGAATTATGTAAGTGTTTAAAATAATAAGGCACGCTGTTATAGGATATTTGTGTATACTAAGTAAGATATACCTACTTACTTAGTAATATCTACCAAATTGCTACTTCCGATAAGATTTCAATGTAATTTACGCTTTATAAACGACGTCTTAGAATTCAGCATTTTCAAGGCTCCACTGGAGGTGCGATTACTTTTGAGCATGGAAACAAAAAACGGATCTTTTGGGTAAATAATGCGTTCGAAGAGAGGATCTTCCTTTAATAATAGATCAGTTCCGATCGCTGGCGTCAGGCATACGGTTGTTTACCGTATGTTTACTCTCAGGGTAGTGGGCGCGCCGGCGGAACGGCGCTGATTTCCTCGTGGTAATTGCTGAAGTATGCGGACGGCCGTGTCGTCTTATTGGGGCTGCGGGGCTGCGCACCGTACGTGCGCGGCTGCGCGCTATTCACTTTCACTTTGCGCGTGCGACTACTGGACCCGAGTGGACCGTCCGATGGTCAGGCACACGCCTTTTTTACTACAGCGACCATACTTGATAGAAATGTAGTATTTACGTCTTCCTAACAAAACAATCAATGATACAGTTCTAATATGAGAGACAAGCAAAACTACTTGAAATTCGAACGTGAAAATGACGAACGCTGTTTGCCCAACTGGTTATCTTAATAGACTATAATTCTGAAAGTAATTTTCATAAGCACCCTCTGATCAATATAAGGTCAAGATTTACATCAATATTTACTTTTATATCATTAGCGCTTACAATAGTTGATTGATTAATTAACACGTGCTTATATCTTTAGCTCGCCATTTTTTACATCTGATTGGGCCTCGTAACGATTGATAAAAATAATAGACGAGAACCGATCATTACCGATTTCCACTCTCAAGCTTTCACTTTCTGACTTTTTAGTCATATCCGATTTACTCCTTATATAGTCGTTAGAGATCATTAAAAGAATTTGGCCCATTTGAGCTTACACAAATAAAATTTGTAGAAGCTATTTGAACAAACGACCTTTGCGCAAGCGCCAGTCGACCATTAAGGACACTGTAGAGACTGTTACAACAGAAGCAATTCAATCGCTGCTTCTTTTGATAAACACTTTCAATCGTCTAGTTAATACAAGCTACAAAGAGCACTGCAATACTGATGCAAGTTGATTCGTAGAAACGACAGAAGGTCTACCGTGACGCGAGGATTATGCAAATTCATCTCTGGAAAATCATAATTGAGCATACTTTCCAACTTTGTAATGGAATCTCATACAACAATACAAAGAAAATGTCAATTGCTGTCGGTTTCTGTGGAATCTTTTTGCTATTCTTAAATATGTCGAACGAGAAACCCAACAAAAACGTTCCATTCCTTTCAATAGAATTTTATTGAACATTGTCAACTTCTTAGGCAGCAAGTGGTATCTTGTGGTCAGGCCGGTATCCCACGCGTAGTGCGTCTGCCTTACGAGTTTTATTCGTAAGCCGTTATGTTTAAAGCCGTTTTTCCAATAAAGAAGGGAAAGTTGTCGTGTACCGCCGCCGCGTGCGTCCATCATACATAGCTAATACCGCTTTCGATGCCCAACGAGGAAGTACGTTTAAAAAGTATGCAATATTTGTTCATGATATGTATCACGAAATGTAAAGAGAAGTAATAAAAATGCAAAGTGAGGTGCCCTTTCGGGCGATTAGTTTTGCTACGTCAATTTCGTTGTTTGTATCAGCGCTAAGTACCTCTGCTCTAATTTGCACCTCTGCTGGGTGCCACTCGATCATTACGTTTAAATTAACACGCTACAACGATCTACATCTTAGGCGTGTATTTGCATATGAAATGCAATTTACTTAGATTTATCTTTCCAACGTGACAGGAGGACGTTTGCGTTCTAAATGCAACGTAATAAATCGCCCTCCTGTTGCAATATGTGGAGTATTTTTTACGCTTTGTAAGAATCTCTTTTGGTCTTGGACAGTTGTACTGGCCGAAGGCTGATTAATGTTTCGATTTTGCTCTCCACCTGCGCCTTTGAAATTTTTTGAATAATTGTTTACATCCAAGTTCTACAATTCAATGTACTGACTGAATGACCAGATAATTTTTCTCTCAATAAATAATAATTCATAATAGTTAATTTTACTCTTTGAAATAGAGTCTAACCTATATTATGTCTTTTATTTATTTAACGATTGTAACAAGTTGACGCAGAATAGCGAATACCTACACAGAATTGGGCAACAAATGAGATCACTGCATGCAGTGAAGCGTGCAATGTGACATTGTTCGAAGCTCAGTGCGATACGAGTATCTCTGACCTGTGAAATATTATTAAACAGGCTCAAGCAAACAAATTGTTCCATCAAAAATACATAAAATATCTGATTCAGTGAAGAAATATTACAACATGCGACGCTAATCCATTCTGATGCCGCAAAGAAAACGGCAAGTAGCTAAAATACCTGATCTGAGTAGCGCGTAGGTACATAATTCAAATGAGACTTACCAACGTATTACGAGATACAAATTTTAAAAGATGACCCGCAGTTCCGGCTCTCAATGTAAATTTTGCAATATTGGTGAAAACATTTTTGGTGAAGTAAGAATCTGCGAATATTTTACAGTTTAATCGAGATATTGCCATGTCAAGACAAATATGTCGCCATAAAAAGTTTTATTTTCGCGCAGTATTTATTCACTAACACATTAAAATATTTGTAATGTTTAGAATATTTACCTGCCTTCGTCATAGCCATAGCCATTGCCTGTGTTAGTGACGTCATTATGTTATCAAAAAGTAATAAATACATTATGGAATTTTACAACCTGACACGGATTTGATTTTATACGGATTCAGTGTACAAACTGGTGTAACATTCAAACAATATGATGTAATGTACTAGCAGCATGATCTTTGATTGACGCGTTTTCATGAGAACGTTTTCACGGCCAATCTTATTTACAGTGATTATTCATTAGCCTGCTAATGTTCCCAGCGGGAGGTCATAGATCAGCGTACGGTAGTGTATAAGTCTTCACCGTCACGTGTGCAGTCAACACGCTTAATGCTTCTGTTTGTACCCGTAACTCGAATTAAATATGTATGAGCGGATGTTTGCCTACTAGGGTCGACAATTTAAAATCGACTAGTAGAAGCGACCATTTTAAAAGAAGGTTAACAAAATCAACCCATACAGGTAACAATCTAGCAGATAAAACCTCAGTTAAATGGTTACATAACATAAAACCAAAGTAAGAAAGATTACACAACGATCGCTAGCCGTGTCATTCTAGTACCAAAATAATATTCTAACGGTGAGCCTATCAAAAACTGACAACTTAAAAAACAAACACAGAACACTACTTCGTCATGGTCACAGCTTTCACTTGAATGGAACCCGCTTGGTTTTTACCATTAAATTGGGGAATTCTTTTTCTACTAGAACACAATCGATTTCAATGAGAAAATTCAATAAAAAGCCGTTTCCGACTCACTGCATTACTTATGATAACGATTGACCTATTGATATCTTTGAGCAATTTGGTTCATAATCGGTATTTGCGTAGACGACATGCCATCTGATCAAGGTTTCAGGCATCCGGGTGTCTATGGAAGGAGGACAAGACAAGTAGACACAAAGTGCAGTGCATAAGCAGAGTTGGCTTACATTACGAAAGCTTGCAATGGAGCCGATAATAAATTGTACCTGGCAGAGTTACGCAACCCAGGTAAAAGTTACCGCTCGCTCGCGGCACTATTCTGAACTTCAGCTACATTTGGACCAGACAATTGGAATCCACCTTAGATAATTACCGCTCATCATAAATTGAAAAAATTATATTAGATGTTTTAAATTGAATTTATTCGAATTAAAGCTTTTTAATAATATGTGTAACTGTAACAGTCGTACTCAAAATTATATGCTTGGTTCGCCAGTGATGGTGGTGATTATAAACGTGGTCCGGTTAAAAAACTTAGTAGCACAGTAGAGAATAGCATTAAAATGAGCGTTTGCAATCCACAGCACGACCTTCATCTCAAAACCTATTTTTTGTATGAAAAGACGCGACCACCAAATGTGAGTAACCCAAAATAAGTGTTAGCCAAGTCTATTAATTATAGAACCCATTTATTTGAGTGTTTTGTTTCAAAACGTGATCACTTAATATTGCTTCACGAAATGGTCGTGCTATATCTCGGTCTTATTTTCTATTCGTATGAATGTTTTATTGGCGTTTTATGTTAAAAATACGAGTACTTTATTCATTGCACTCCTATTTAAATACAACAAAGCAATCAATGTCATTAATCTTTAAAAGTAACTTGTGACTCATACCGAAACACTCCTAGTGTTATGAGCTATAAATACTAATCTTACCGAAGTCAGTATTCATGTTGTGTATTCAAATAAGATAAAAATATGGGTTACTGAACTTATTTCATTCAACTTTGCCTTTCCTTGTTGTTTTAAATTCAAACCCAGTCCGACAAATGCTTCACAGAGGAAGCTTCACAAATGTTGCTAAAACACGAATTTCGACCATGTCAGGAACCTTTACAACCTGATCAACTCAACTATTTATAGTGTTGTGGTTATTAGGTCGATACGTGATATTATTTATATTTATAAAGTAAAAAACCTTATTAATTTCGTTTCCCAACGTTAATAAGGTAATTTCCTTTTTTACCGTATTAAATAGAAATAAATAATAGAAATAATATAAACTATCGACTTGATGACCAAAACATTATAAAGTGCATAAATAAAAAGGTGTGACTAAAGTTCCTGTATTCTCATAGTCTACAACGATATACTTTTTGTCTCCTGCAATGTGAGCAGAGCACGGAGTATAGAACCGGTTTGGTCCACAATTGTTTTCGCCCTGTCGATCGTTTGGACTCGTAATGCCCGTTATACAACAAATCTTATTAGTCGAACCAATAGTAACCGTTACGTGGCACCTATACCATACTGGTCAATTTCCTACAGCATATCTAATTAGTGACTGTAAATTTTTACATTGTTCGTCTGACTGACTGGCATGGGCCAAGATTGCGGCCTTGTGGTGGCAGCCTGAAGTTTCTTTGCTTTTATATTGCTTACGTTCCGATTATTGCTTCATATTTCAAACTACACTACCTGTTCTATTATAATGAAGTTGTTCTCTCTGTCTGACTCTAGCTAACTTACTTTTTTTTAATCCTGTAATTCTATAATCTCACAATCATCTTCTGTAGTGTAGGTTGTGAGTCGGATTACCAATCTCATCAACACTGGTGTCAGGGGTATCGTAATTTAGATTCTTTACCAGAATTTAAATTTTTGTTAACAAATCCGGTTCTCTTAGTGAATTTGAAATCCTCTTCTATTTTAAATTTTCTTATGTAGCCTGTTATATCCCACTGCTGCTAGACAAAAGCCGGGAGGTAGTTCCAATTCAGTTTACTGTGGTATTTAAATTAAATCATTATAGTACCAATCTAAAGTAGCTTTATTGTATGAACTTGTAAGTTTCTTGGAAAATGAAAAAATCTTGTAGAAAATTCTTATTTATTTAATGATCGGAAATAGTCAATGTCTTAAAGGCGATTTCTGGTGTCGTTCCCGAATTTGTCTACCTTATAAAATCAATTTTTGAAAGTCCATTCACCAATCTACCTCTCATTTTACCGTAAACATATTCTGACACCAAAGTGAGCGGACATATTTGTTGAGAGTGAAATTTTTACAAGTTGACGCAAATGAGGTACACACGTTGATACGCGTAGATTATTTGCTATTAAACTTAATAGTTTAAAATGCAACTTATAAATGCCACGATAAACTATGAATATTTATAGTTCACGGTAGCTCTCGTCAATGTAATTGAATGTAATAATAACTAGTGCCATAAATGGTGCCCTTGATTTTAGTTGAAATGCATTGACACAGTTTTCACCTTGTGACTTATCTCAACGAGGCGAACTACATTATTACAGTATCGATGTTTTATAAATATCTACCTTGGAATTAAAAGTAAACTCATTGCTTTACATCGCCAGACTTTGCAAGAATACTTCAGCCCGCCCGAGAATGTAATAACCTCTTATTTAATTTTATTGCCGCCTACTTCTTCGTGGCAATTTTAAATAATCACACTTGTATCTATTTTAGTCTATTCTGTAATTCACAATCTTCTTTCCTGTATATTTTTCGTTTAATCGAACAATCGTTTGTATAGTTGTTCTCTTCATTCAAATGAAATCGCCAGGCATTAATTATTTAAATATACGATGGCGTAATGTACTGCAAATATTTACCTAAACGCGTAAACTAATTTGGTATGCAGAAAAAGCGAAGTTGAAAGTTATATCAAGTTGAATTTTCTATATTTTGACAAGATTAATGGAGTCTATTATTAGAGAGGAGGTTTGGAGGTTTATTATTCGTAAAATAGAGGATAATTTCGTTTGGGAACATATATCCGCCTGGAAACAATACAAGCCGCGCCTACAATCGGCTGTATATTGAATACGGCCACCGCGCGGTTTCTCAGTCAATTTGTCTGCTTTATTGTGTGTGTTGTGCGCCGTTGTTTGCCTTTACCGAACATGCGCTCCTGCTATCATTCAATGACGGCAAATTTATTAACCAACTTAAGCCATTGACGTAGTTTGCAGATATTAAGCATAATAAGCAATTGGTTGCGTGCTTTGTATAGAGTTTACACGACTCTTGAAATAGGTTATTGTGGTAAAGGCGTTCATTTCAATATTGAATTACGGCAATTACTCGTATTGTAATAAAATTTCACCTAAAACAATTATGAATTGCGACTATGAAACAATACTAATCAATCTCGCCTCCCTTTCTGAGTTGAACTTTGTTACGGCCTGGTACCATTTCGATTTATTCTACTACTATTACCAGCTAGACTAGTTAAATACTTGTGTAATTCTAGACAATATTATTGCTTTAGGTACATAATTCTACCGACAGCCTTATCGATTTGAACCCTATTCTGTTGAAAGCTACATTACAAGATCCTTTGTGTGATTTGAACTTGCGAAATGCACGCGCCTTATAAGGGTTTATCTCCCCTATCGTGACCTAAATCATTGAGTTGCGTCGTGCGTAGTACCGACGTAATATAAACCTGTGGAGGCGGAGGCGTGGCCGGCGTCACGTCGCGTCGGCGCCGCTTCTACCAGACTGGATCGTTCTGGACACAAACATGAAACTAAATTAGAAAGTGTCTCATCTCCCACATCTCCTTATTCATCAAACACATTTCATCAATTAACGCCTTTGTATAGTCATCCATATTCTCAGAATCTTATAAAGGCGGATCTTTTCATGACCTTTTGTGTCTCCTTAGAGTCTGTTGCTTTATCAACTTGAACTTTGTCATTACAACTAAGTAAGCAACCTGAGCTATCTCGAATTCTCTCGGTAATTGTAGATAATTTTCAGTATTTTTATTATAATGCCGTACTACCTTTTTATCGGACAGTTCTGACTTTGTTTTGTTTAATTTCTATATAACTTTAATCATTCTTTACCTCGTATCTAATTATTAATCTACCGTGACTGAAAAATTATATCCACGTGGTACCTGTTGTGTGATTAAGTCCCTTCAGAATGTTAACTAACATATTCGTGTATAGATTTCTATTGAAATGCAGTAATTTCTCATGTCGGGTATTCCGCTTCGATTTCATAATGAATTTATGCGCTTCTCTAGCATGAGCGCGAGCGTGATCCTCGGCAAAAATTCCACGGTTCCGATCTCGACTCTCGAACGCGTGTTTCGCACCTTGATCTAAATACTTGCGACATTGTCTAGTGCCGTCGTCTACTAGTGCCACTTCGATAGGTACGCTGCCATTAACTATTTCTATGCCTGTGCCTAGTTGTACATCAGCAACGATTATTTTGGCCTGTAACAGCCAATTATTGCACGTATAAGCTAGAACTGATTTAGCTCTCCAACTTATGCAACGAAAATAAACGATGAAATCAAGTGTTATTAGCCTGTCATCAATATCACTTTGCGCAACATCTATCCTCACTAACGTAATGAGGATTTTCCCGACTCTTATCAGGACTGGTTTATTTTCCCGTTTAACCCCTTGCCACTCCGACTCCCTAGGGAAATAACCTCGGTCGGTCCCCTTTCACGTCACTACGCTACTTTTGATATAGGTTGTGTATCCCCATCAGTTCCTCACAAACATAAAAAATGCATTACACACGGAAAGATGATCTCTGTATACTACTTGTGGTTTTTGGTTGCTTGATTTTAGTTTTTTTTTTTAATAAAAATGGTTGCCCTCGTGTCTTTATCAATTCCATATCATTATGATTGGGGAGTTTAAGTGATCATTATTCTAGATAGGTAAGTAAGTAATTAATATAAAAGAGCTTTAATAATAGCGAAGCATGGATTTATAACGTGCACAAAATGTAACAATGGATTTATTTTTGTATTTTTTTTGGTCAGTAAAAGTAAGTTTGAGTGAATACACAATGGGTGGGTCTGTCGTACAGTGGGAACATCCATTCGCCTCTTACTTACCATTGTTTTTGAAGACGAAATCTAACCTGAAATATGTAATCATATTTACGACATACGATATTCTGTTTGCATTATTGAGTTGTTGATTAAAATGTGCTAATTAAAGAACATTCCTGTTGATCGACAAGGGCTTTATCGATCTAAAAGATCTTCCACTCTTGCAACACCAATAATAGTTGCAACATTAAGAATTATATATTATGTCTCAATAATGAAAGATTTCTATGTATTTCGCTTTGTATCAAAAGGTGCGCCGGCAATATTAGTTACGCAAGGAGGATCACGTGATCTGTTAGTGATTATGCTGAAGCAAGGCGAATGTGTATGTATCGACGGAACTCCTATCGGGCATTGGGTAACCGAGCGCTGGAAAGAGCTTCGTTACGTAGAGGTTTCGATACAGCCTCGCGACGTAAGGCCGTGGTTGCAGTCACGTCGCCGGTGAGAGGCGCCCCTCCTCTAGCGGAAGGTCGCGAGCGCCCGCCCCGCGAAGGAGAACGGCAGAATGGATCCTTGCCAGACCCGCCCGCGCCCGCACTCGCTCTGCGCTTCGCTTCACCTCAATGCTATCTTATAAATCACCTTGCAACTACTTTTTTACACCGCACGTCAATACATCGTTCCAACTTATCTGACTGACTATGCAGGTGTCCTATAAATGGGACACATGTAATTTGAAAAATTCAGGGCTTGAACATTCATCAGCTATTATCATTACCAAGCCACGATAACAAATTGCACGTATAAGTGGCCCGAGCCAGAGGAGTATCTAATCAGTAAACATGCGCAAAACAACTTTGTTACATAGTTCATTAACCGGAATGGAAACTTTACATAAAACAGTGTATTTGTTGATTAGATGTTAATTGTTGACGACAGTTAAGTTTTTGCAAGCGTATCAGAACCACCGAGCAATTGCTAACTAATGGCAAATTGCATGGCTCGTAATAACATGGCCAGTAAGTCGGTTTAGTAGTTTGATTTGTTAAAAAACTGTTGGAATTAAGAATTTCAAAGGCTAAATTCTGGTTGGAGTGCAACGTTTTAATAAGAATTGCGTCGACCAATGAGCGAGCAGCGGGCGAGTGAAAAACCCAAGTAAGACGGGCACACGCGAGAGTGTTCGCTGGCAACAATGCGCGAGACTCGAATAGTGTTTTTTTCCACATATCTAATTAAATGAATCGGCGTTACCTCACCGCTGCCGACGATTGCGACAAGAGCGGCCGCATCGTCCATTAGAAAGTCGGCGAATATGCAAATAGTATCGTAGAAACCTCACGAATAACTGGCCACTCACTTCGACTTTAAATGTGTCTGCGATGAAAGTGACTACTACCGTTAGTAAATTGTGTTAGAACAATTTCCTCCGCGAATACATTGCCAAATTCTAGGCGCGGTCTCGATTTTAATACATGAATTAAACCATTCCTATTTTTTGAACAACTGTTTCTTGTTGTATCATTAACATGGAAAACATCTTGTTTAAACAGAACAATGTTTATCAACATGTCAGCTACTTGAACGCTTACGATTTGTTTATTTATAAATAACACTAGGTCTTCTCACGATTTCTCGTTTAGGGTGATATTATGAACCGATTGTGTTTTCAGATTTATAGCGTCTTGAGACTTAAAGCAAATATTTATGATTAGTTTTTATATCTGCTAATTATTATTTATTATCTTATTTTTTGTTCAAACGTACCGACGACGCAATTAGCGATTTTGTTTTCAAAATATGGGCTGTTATCTACTTCTGTAGAAATTCTACTAGAAAATGTGCCATAACAGCAAACCCGGAAACGGAAAATGGTTATTGAACCCTTTTTAGAAAATGTGGAATGGAAATTCTTTTGTTCTCAGTTTGTTTTCATTCACTGCGGTGACCGCGCCCCTCTAGAATGTTAAAGGTTGAATTATTGTAAACAACTTAAAGTATTAACAACAGATAACATAAAAGTAAGAGAATAAACCGGTCAGTAATTAAACATGGCAGCGATCACAACCCGGCTGCGTGGATTTCCCGCTACGATTCGTGTTGAAGTGAACCATTTATTATCGTCGACTGCTGACGTGTGCCACTATCGGAATAAGATACATTATATTCAAAGCTAGGTGTGTTTAAAGTCGAATTTGCATCGGACGGGCCGTTTCACCTCCGCGACGTTACGTCAATAAGATACGACGCGTTAACTCGTGGCTGGGGCGCTCGGTTGGTTTCGTGTCCGGGTTTGTCCCGCAGAAACTGAGCATATAATATCTTGTAATGTACTCGAAAGGTTTCTCGGAATCGAAACGGAACTTATTAACCGTCGCCGTGGGTGCAGGGCGCGTGCGTATTGAACCCACCGTCGAGCCAGCAACCCAAGCCTACGACGTAGATATGTGTTTGTTGCTTGTTATATCTGTCGGTCGAGTGAGCCGAGCGGACCGGTTGCGACGGCCTCTCACTTCGCAAGTCCGTGTACCGCTCGCCGCTTGCTGTGAAATTAGGTAACCAACAAAAGCCACAGTCGCTGCGCACGACGGGCGATACACAATAAAGAAATCCTGCAAAATTATAATGAAACTAAATGAGAAAGACCGTAAACGCATGTCGAATGACGTAATTGAATGGCAAACACTTGTTGACGTAGGTATCACGCGTCCATTTGATAAGAGAATATAAATTAATCGGCTACGCGGCATTCGTATAAACCTTGAAAAAAATCCTTCGAAAAACGGATGATGGATTTCCTCGTATTTTCCGGCCCCACCGCGGCGCACAGTCGAACGACCTTCGCTACAAGACAAACAATGAAACTAACGACCTTGACATAATAGAATTTGCAGATGCATCGGACTCATTACCTATAAATAGATGTCAAATCATGTGTTATTGTATTATTGACAATCCAAAAAGAAGTCGGGCAGTATTAGCAGCAAACCAAACAATGGAAGAAGCCATGAGCGCGCAGATGATGCGGGCGAGACGGCTGTTCACCGAATGCCGAAGTATTCCATCGCGAGGCGCTCTTTATATCGTTCTGTGGCACCGCAGAGAAAGCCGCGCCCCGCGCTCCCCCGCTCGGCGCCTTCGCAGTCCGCTCGTAGCGGGTTTTTTCCTCATTAACTCCATAATTCCATATAGTATGCCACACTTCGCCGCATGTCTATAGCAGAGTGTCGACTTCTAGTCATCATGACTTTGATTGAACATTGGGTTTTTCTGTACATTGTTTACGAAACATACTTTGTGCGTATTCAATTTGGTACCATGACAAACATCAGTACAAATCTTGACTGTGACCTTTTCAACCTTTATGTAGAGACGTACCGGTGTTTCTAGACAGACGGGCGTAACAGGCCGCAGGCTCAGGAACACAGGAAATAGCGTATGGTTACGTAACCTAACCAACGATCTGAGTATCAGTTAACACGTTAGCGGCGGGACTTGTCGGGTTATTGCTCGGTCTCGACGCTCTCTTTAATAGGTTAATTGCCTGGCATTGTGGTGCTGGCACACATCGTCAGACGCGACCTTAAAGCGGCTCGCGGCCACGTGTGTAGGTAGGTGTGCGTCGAACGCGTCACTGAACGACGCGCCTGGACACTTCAGCCTTATTTTAAGCTGCAGTTGCTCCATTAACTACATTGACTGCACTCATTATATACCAATCTTTGACCATTATCAATTATCACAGTCTGACGACAAACTCTGATGAGTGAAATCTTGTCCAATAAATTACCAACACCTGGAACTTTCAATACTGGAAGCGGAAGTGTTAACTTTTTACTGATAAAAATAAATTGATCAATACTTTTTTTAATGCTGCCGATGAATCCAACCATGAAGTTTTGCCAACGACCTCAATAAACAAACACGAAAGCGAGTGCGTTAATTCTTGCCCCAAATATGAAATTTTGAAATATTTTTATCATAGTTTAAATTTAACTTTATTTTGCCCATCGCTAAACATATGTGAACCAGTAAGTTGGTGAAACGGTTGAGCGATGCGCTCGGGTGATGCAGCGACGTTGCCATTCTAGGCGATGAAAGTCATTGCGCACTACTGACTCGTACGCACACGGTTGCAATCGCGCGGCTTGTTAGCCCAACGGACCCTTATTTGGTCCTACAACAAGACTTGATGTGGGTTTCTCGTGGGAGTTCGCCAATTTTTTATCAACGATATCAATTTGAGCAGGTGTTACTGTAATCGTTACATTACCATGGCCACAGAGTTATGAATAAAGCCGCACGAGATGCGTCCACAACAATTTTGTTTGGATGATTCATGTGAAAATCGTGCCAGCATCACCCACACGTGAACAAAGTTTCTTGTATGTTATTCACTAAGATTTTTATGGCTAAATAACAAACAACTATGTTTCTATTGTATCGTATATCAGAAAATTGAGGAAGGAAACGTCTTCGAGATAGGTCGATTCACTGGTCAGTTGCAACAGTATTCTCAACGTCACCGGGTTTGAATCATACATTTCATAACAGACGTCAGGGCATAATTTGTTTGTCATACTTCTGTGTCAACGCTCATAGTGCCTTACTTTACATACTCGAATGATCACGTGAAACGTGCATGATCTATTTTAGTCCAGAAAAAACCTGTGTTCCACTATAATTCATGAGGTTTAGATTAACACTTGCAATAGAGCTGTTGAAACATCCATCTTTGAGACGTTATACAGTAATAGCTTATTTTAGATGTTTACTTGAAAAATCAAGAGCGCCTATAATGGAATTTCTATCATGTTATTTTCTGTAATTATATCTCGCAAGTGTTTATTGCCGTCGTAAAGTCGTCACGCAGATAAAGTAACTTGTGATAGAGTTTATATTTGTGCTGTTGATAAGTACAGACTGTTGGCTCGTGGATACCTTCTGTTGCCTACTTAATCTTTTACATTTTAACAAACAGATTTTAGATTACTGTTTCGGTTTAGTAATATATAACATATTAGAAGCTCACGACTATATCTCAATCGGGGTAGCCAGATGTACATTCATCGCAAGAAGAACTAAGTACCCACACCTCACCGAGCTTTCTGTTAGACCAACATGATAGATGGTGAGCCGTATCGCCGTCTATAATGGTCGAATCAACTGTGTTAATGAAAATTGCACTTAGGATTAATTATTAACTCGGATTGATGGAAGTCCTGTACCGGGATTCGATCCAGCGCTCTCCGTTTGTGAAGCAACAAGACCACAGGACCACATTGACTATAGTAATATATTTTTCTTTCTATTTTCAGAAAATCTCCATTCCGGCTCCAGCCAGTAGCAATGGCGCTGCGGGTGAGGCAACGTTTCACTTCAGCATCAATAGCAATGCAGAAATGGAGGGTCCACAGGTAACGACATATTAGTACTCACTATACTAGGGTAATCGTAAGATTACATCACTAAAGTACTAGTACTAGTAAATTGCTTCCAAGGAAAATTACTGTACATTCTAAGAAGCGATTCGCCCGTTGGAAATTTGATTTGATAGGGAAAAGGAAATCAGATAGCGCATCTATGCAGGTTTTCTCTTCGTCTTAAATGCAGCACAGATCACAAACTTTCGTTTTTAATGTGCGGCTCGATGGGTACTTTCTATATGAAATATATTTGTCGATCAGGCGTGCACTTATGTACAATTCCTTAATAGAGCAAACAAAGTAGTTACCTTGATTAAAATTGAAGTTTTGCGTCATGCGGGTGTTATCAAATTGCTGACACTTGCCTCGGGTAAAACGCTTATTATTACCATATATGGTAACTTTAGTTTTAATTTTATTGCCACCTTCGTTGTTTTCAAGAAAACGGTAATAATTGAAATATACGTATGCAGACAATTAATGGTTTTGTTAAGAACGCAAACAATGCCAATATGTTTATTCTTATCAACTCCTTATGTTATTCGAGACTTTTCTACCAGCAATTAAATAGCTAAGTTACAATAGATCGATATTATTTATATATCAATTAATATTTGAAGTTTCGCAATAATCCATCATTATTGTGATTTGTTATCATTGAATGGATAATATCTATTTTAAGGCATGAATCATTTACACATTCTGGATTACTGGGTATTCAAAGTTATGAACAAAATCTGTCTCCACAATCACGATATCCTAATGTTCCACCGTAGATTAATTCATTAGAAGAAAAAAGTAAATATTGACATAAAAGTCTCAAGGTTTTGCTGCGATAAAATATAAATGACAGATAAGAATTTATGTACTCCAATGAAACTTTGACCTTATTGAAAGATGCAATTACACCTCATTATTCTCTTCGGTCACATTTAATATCAAAAATTCAAAAGTGCATGATCTTTACAGAGATGTCTGAAGTATACGTTGGTGTAATATCATTAAATTGAGCTCGTCGCGTTAACAAGCCAATATGTAGACAGGTGTGCCGTGCGATGGATACCATCAGTGAAATGTTGTATTTACATAACTTGGCGTCATTATTTGATAAATACATATGTAATCAATAATTTAAACAGAATATTACGTTATTAGTATCACTATGTTTTCAAGTCGATGTTAAGTGAATTGTTGAACCGTTGAATTATCAGAATTTTACCAAAGCAACTATTATCGCTTCGGCGGAATTTCTTCTAGGTATAATGTTTACACATCGGTCATGCCTGTAGGCAATAAATTTTGCTACCGTGACAGTTTCCATAGAAACTTCAAATGCAAGCTGTCTAAAAAATATCGCTTAAGGTTACGTAACCGTCCGCTTGGTTAGAAAAGAATATTCAAGAAGAGTCACTTGAATATGTATAGTAATGACTTCGAGTCGGCCACTCAGCTGATCCGGTAAGATGGCGGGCGATAAACACCGCAGATTAATATTCTCTATGGCTCCCCCTTGTAATACGCGCTCGATGGGTTTGTGGGTCGAGGAACGGTTGCAGCCGATAATAAGTTGTGCTGGCCCACAAATTCGTCAGAGTAGCTTATGTATGGATACCTTGGACCATGGCCTGAATATTTACATCTGTAAATGGCTCGAGTACGAGCCTAAATATTTGAGGAGTCCTTGTATGAATCACGCTACCTTCTTCAAAAGAAATACCTATGCGTAACTTAAAGATGTTGTCTTGACACCAAAATCTGCAAGAATCTGTAAAAATAAAACAGATGTATTACTCTATATTAAGATTTTTTGCTTGACGTCTACAATGACATTCATCGTCCAGTTTTTTCTGTCCTGACATTTAAAGTTGTAAACTGGTAACTTCCGCAGTGACCTTTTCGGGAAACTTGTTACATTTTTCTTGCATTATACTAGACGTTATAGCAAAAATGCAAATAATTTAGATTCGGAATGCGGCGAGGCGGCGCGCGTACTGCGAACGTTACTCAACAAGCCGTTAGAAAGTGCGATTTCAGGCACAAAGTGTTCGTGTTGCATTTCAAAGAGTAGGTAGTCTAAAAAACGTTTGTATCGTGAGATACTGAACGGCGCTACCGATTCATCTAGTGGCTAGATTCAGTTTCATAAATGACAATGCGTAGGTGTGGTTTTCCACCTTCTCGTTCAATAAAGGTTCTCAAGGGCTGTTGTGAATTACGCGCCAATTCCCTCTTGGGTCATTTCGCTCTAATCGACGACCCTCCTACATGAGGAACAAGCTCTGTCATTTAAAAGTTTGACGCGTCGTAAAAGAGCAGTCCCGTACGTAACTTTTAAAACGATCAATATTATTCAACAGTTTAACCATTTATGTTACGTTTCTTGACTTGAAGAAGTTATTTTCCATTGAGCGCCGATAAGGCTTTATATTTATTACGAGAATATTATCTCGATAAAACAGTAACGTTCGTTGCTAACGTGAAACAAAAGCGAATAAATTACATTCGAATTATGTTGACGCCCTTTATCCGTGATTATTTTGTAGCTGAATCGATTCACCGCGAAAGGTTCGGCTATTTACTAGACCATGTTGAATATATACGATCCCATGAAGACCGTGTAATGCTTCAATATTTTATTTGTTTACGAAAAATATTCTCTGTAATGACACCTTGCATACATTAAATATAGCTTGATGAAAAAGACGGTATTTGGTGGCCCTAGGCTGACCAAGTCGGTTTTGTAGACCGTGCATAATTTACTTGCCTTAAAGTATGCAAACTCATTTAGCGAGCTTAAAATCCTTAGATGAATACATTATTATAATAAAGTATTTACGTCGTATATTTTTATTGTATATTTTGGTTGTAATTAGATAGCCTCACTCTAATAATTATGTAGGTAGATAAATAAAGGAGAGGGAAGATCCATATTCAAAATGAGGGTTGAATTTTCCTTTCTGAGGTATATTGACGTAGTTATTGATGTTCCAGGGTTCGTTCGAGTGCGTCAGGAGTGGTGGCGCGCGGCGGTTGGAGTCGTGCGGGCCACTGCCGCGAAGGATGCGCGTCCAAGCCAACGACGACTCGTACGAGGCGACTAAAGACCGCATGGCGAGAACTGTCGCCGCGGAGCAGAGCAAATGGTATGATCACCTAATTCTGCTTTTTTTAATTTAAGAGCGACGCTCGTGTCGGTGTAGCACTCTCCTTTATCTATCCAAAGCCAACTCTTTGACCTCTATAACGACGTTCGGCCTCTTTTTAATTTATTTCATGTAAACTCTTTTTGGTCTTTCCATGCTCTCCTCGCTTCTACTAGTACTTCCCCTGTGTGACGTAACACGTCGTGTCTTATTTAACTAAGCATCTTGCCTCTTCTGTCCTCAAGAAAATCAATAATTGTTGGATTTCTCCTACCTTTGTAACATTTCTTGATTAGTGATCATTACTGTCCAACGTATATATTATTCCGTCCTCCTAGTTAGCGGCTTTATTCATATTTTCCACATTCAGTTTTATTATGCATGCTAACTCCTTCGAAGTTCAGAGGTCTTCTGAGATTTTCGCACGTTCGCATATTAACCTGTTAAGTTGTATGACCTGCCAAACAAGGGGAACACCCTATACAAATAAATAGTTTTGAATTGTTGTCTTACTCAAAAACATTGTTTTTATCTGGCTCCGTCTGACTGTTTGTTTTAATGCAAATCGATAATGTTAGATATCAGGAAAATGTATGAATCATGACTATATTTCATCAGTGGTTTCATCATTCTTTTACATAACATTTCATAAATTTACACAACATTGGTCCCGTTTACTTCATATGGTTGCTTTATTTATCAGTCATTAATCTAATATCATCATCATCATTCGTACAGAAAATAAAATCTTTACACTTAACTAAAAAGACGTACAAAGGGTACCATACCATAATTCATTTGTTTCTTTTAGTTCTGGTTATATATTTTAATTTCTATGCATGCAACAATATGGCTTCTAACTAACCACACAAAACTAACATGGCGTCTGCATTATTCCAGCACCCGCGTGATAAAACCGAACCAGACGGACATCGGTCGTCGCGTGAAGGTGCGCTCGTCGCATCCCCTCTTCTCTTCGGGGCCCACTTCGGTGCCGGAGCGGCTAGAGCGCCCTGAGCGGCAAGAACGCCCCGAGCGGCAAGAACGCCCTGAGCGGCAAGAACGCCCAGAGCGGCAAGAACGCCCCGAGCGGCAAGAGCGCCCGGAGCGGCCTGAGCGGGAACGGAGCGAGCGCGTTGAAAGGCCTGTCGCTCCACCGGTTCCGCGCCCGCAGCCGCCGCAGCCAGCGAACCAACATCCCCAACAGCAGCCGCAACCACATCAGGCGCACCAACCGCAGCGGCCGCCCCCTAACCCGGACCTCACTAGGCGGTCCATAAAGTTAGTATAGCCATAGAATAAAGTATTACACTATTTATAACGTAAGGAGTAAAGAACGACTGGATGTCTCTCTTCTTGTGGTAAGGCGGTACACACTGAATCTGTGTAGTGTCTGTGTAAAATGAGTTTTTGTATGGAAACTCCGGTGTGTGGTATTGCAGTATATACTAGCCTATAAACTACTTATTTAGACATATATCTACATACATAGAGTCACTCCAGTATCCCTATCGCAAGTGAGAGCCCTCACGTTCTCATCTCTCAGATATAAATCTACATAAATCACGAAAAAAACAGTATGAATAACAGATACCCACAATTCGTTAATAAGACAAACCACAACCATTCTGGATACTCGTCCGAAGATGGATATGTTGAACCATTCGGTGACAGGTTATCAGCTTATCGCCAAAAGCTATTAATAGGCTACTTGACAACTTACAAATAGAACTTAGTCAAATGAGATACTTTTTACGAAACCTCAAAATGAAAATTTTCTCTAGAATTTGTGTAGACCTATTGTCGTTTGACGTCATCAATAAAAGCGGCCAAACGTCGTACACAATTAGTTACTTCATAATTAAAATTAGATAATATATCAAAAGGAAAAATTGGATTGTTTTTGATCGTCACAGAGTAGCTTCTGTTTCTAGATAAGCATTTTATAATTTATCTTTGACCCAATCAAATACACAATTCGTTATTTGACGCAGAAGGAGAGACAAAACATATCGACATATCGACCACAACCGGGTATACTAAACATAGGTGTAGTACGATTATTATTACACTACACCCGGTTATTGATGACGAAAATATCGATTACTTTTTATGTAACGAAAATCATTAAACTGTAGTCGATAATAGTCGATTTTACTTGGAATTATATTGCATTATCATTTCATTATTGAAATTAATGCATTCAAACTTATTTACTTATCTTGGATATTCACAAATTTCTTATCGCGTTCAGTTGTGAAGTACCGCGATAAAGTGATTCTATCGCTATCACGACAGATAAATGTATATAGATATAAGCCTGGACACAGGAAGTGTGGTTTGGGAAATTCACACAAAATTACCACATAAGCAAATCATTTAGCAACTGAATAGATAAACATTACCTACATGTAAACAGAATACGAATCGTTTACATTTTTTGCTCTGTTTGAATATGTACTAAGGACCATATTCGTTTTCCTCATTCACGTATTGAAAATTATTAAACAAGACGAATTAGCAAAAACATAATCGTCTCTTTACTCCAATTAGTAACAAGGCAAGAGCAAGCGAGACAGATATAGGTTTCTCAATAAGTTGTAATTTAATATGATACTTGATAGCAATAAAGGTTGTTTTCATCGTTCAGAAGCGTTACATAAAGTTCGCCAAGAACCCAAAGTAAATAATCGGCGTGTTTATATTACGAGTCAAAAGACGATTCGTTCGATTTTATGGAAATTTACGTTTGAAATGTTGTTACTTTGGTTTAATAATTAATGAAAATAATTAACACCTATTATGTTAACCACGCCCTATCTAGATAGGGCCATTAACTGTAAAATTACAATTTATAATCTCTGTATCATGAGAAGATCCGTAGCATCGACACAAACCTACTCTGGTGCGAATGCTACAACACACTACGAATATTTTTGGAATAAAAGTATTTAAAAAAAGCTTATTGAAATCTTGCTTTTTAACATGTCTCCGTATTGTAAGCATGTAAGTCTGTCTTTTGCCCTTGCAAATGGAACGGAAAATAAAAGATAGGTATTAATGAAATATAAGCGTAAAATCAGCAGAATGATGATTGCCATACCCAGTTAGAACCAAGGCTGGTAAATTGCGCCTGCGCACAAAGAAACCTCAAGGTGGACGGCGGGTCGTGATGTGACCGTGATTGCAATCAACAAAAAATAATTGCAACCATTTTTTTCCTCTTTTTAATATTCGATTGGTGCGAATTTACGCAAGCAGATAATTCCTAGAATAGACATTAATTTTTATTACTTACTATTTATTACCTGTTGATTTATTGTTTTGCAAACAACAGGATAATTTACTGTTGATATTAATGTGTAAAGAGTAATGGATTGTGTGAAGAAGGATATGTTGGTGAATAGTGTGAGTACTGAAATTACGACTGACAGAGATGAATGGAAAAGGAATACATGTTGTGTATAGACCCTTCTTTGGACTGGGGGATGATGAACATTGACAATAATATTCCGCGTTTAAGTGTAACTTTTCTGTCGTTCACAAGTCATTAATACGCATATTTTTCTTACTATTTCAGAGAAAGACTTATACAGTTATTAGCATTGAAGCCTTTCAAGAAGCCCGAATTGTACGCGAGGCTAAATAGTGGTGAGTTGACATTCGATATTTGACGTTTCGTTTCGTTCGAAACCCAACTTGATTAACACTCGGACAACTTACAGAGGGCATCAAGGAGAAGGAACGCGGGGTGGTGAACAAGATACTCCCACAAATAGGAACGCTCAAGGACAACTGTTATCATTTACGTAGGCACATATGGAATGACGTCAACGAAGATTGGCCGTTCTATACTGAGGAGGAGAAACGTATGCTCAAGAGGTCTGTTATACTTTAATCATGCATGCAACCTCAAACTTTGGTCGTTCACTTTAATCAGTTGACTTACAAACCGCGCTAGATGCTTCCAACCGTTTGAGTTATTCAGATTTCTTGAACTACCGTTCGCGTACTGTTCCATCATTTATTCCTAGAAGTAGCACAATAAAATCACACCAGCTATTATAGAACACTGACGTCGCAAGCTGAAAACGTACAATTGGATAATTACTTGTTTATTAATCTCGCCCCCCACTTGTTAAGTAACTTGACTATTATATTCGCACGTGAATTTCCGACATGTCACCAGTTCGATGCAAATGTAATTTGAGACAAAATGGATTAAGAGATTAGAATGTTCTGGAAAAATGATTAACGCTCAGTGCCTTTTATAACGAGCGGGTATAACTCGAGTAATAGACAGGTTTATGCAATGTAATATTCCGGAAATTATTCTTTTATACGAGATAATTAACTAGGAAACTTATCACTATCACAACCCTTACATTCCTGTAGTAGTTTTAAGCGATCATAAATTATTATTACACTGTACAAAGTAAACTGCTTAGTAGTTATATTTTAATATGCCCAAGCTCCGTTTGTCGTAAAAGTTTTTGTGCGATCTTTTTACGCTTCGAAGACCAAATATAGCCTCAAGAATAGGGTAGTTTCCAACTAGTCAAATCAGTTATTTTTTACTAAACGTCAAAACACGAAATTGCTATGGAATTTGTATGAAAAGCAACCTATGACGTCATAGAAAAGTGACAAAATGTCGCACTTATTTTTATGTATCAAAATTCATAAATAAGTTAAATAAGGAATTGTTTTTGTCACCTTTAGATCCGTCTTAATTTAGTAATCAGAATAGACCTAGGAAACTACCCAATTACTGATATGATGGTATGTACCTAAACTTTAACGCCAAAGCGGACCCTTTTCATGTAGAATTAACCATTATGTACCTATTTGTACAGTAGTTTCAGGCTGCGTTTCCACCAAAGATGAGCGAGGACGCATAGCGAGGGATCTGCTTGTTAAGAACCAAGAATCGAATTATAGGAGCTGCGCTGAGGGAGCTTAGGATAAGGAAGCGATTCTACTGGTTTTTAGAAGCACGACCCTTGTTACGCATACACGCATATTCGCACATCTTTGGTGGATAAGCAGCCTTAGTATCCCTTACTAAATGCCGCATTAAATAACAGCACAATGAATATGCCGCATCCTTTTGAACGTAATCGGAGCAGACGGAGTGCCAGGATTTCTTGCTCTGTATTGATTCCTATAGAAGTGAAATCATTATGCCCGGGATAAAGCGATAACGACTCATAGCAACTGGCAACGACGCTCTATCCGTTCCGATTCTGCATAAGTGGACTTAGCCAGAAGCATTATATCTAAAACACTGTAAGTACTCTTAAAATAATCAAAATTATAATTTAAAAACACAGGCGGAAACCTCAAAATCTAACGCCACCGCTGAGCAGCGACTCGGCGAACTCTCTATCGCCGCGCGCTTCCCCGAGTGCGAACAAGCGGCCTAGTGCTAATGTTAGTGCGGATGAACTGCCGGCTAAGAAGCAGCGCATCTCGCACTACAGGCGGCCCTCGCCACCCTCCTCGGGCTACGCGACTACCTCCTCCGGCGAACGGCATGCGTCTGACAATGAGGATGAACGGACAACCGGTGAGTTTTATACATACTATAGGCCACCACGGAATTCCACTTACTACGGATCTTTCGCTTACACTCTCAACGTAATCTTCACACGCGCTCGTGTAATCTGGACTTATGTATGGCTCGGGTCGGAAACATAACATAAACAGCCCATCTACATACATGCGTCTGCTTGGGCGTGGAGCACCACGCTGCTCCAATATTAGGTTGCCCAAGATGTACTGGACGTAAAAGAATAATATGGCAGTAATATTCAGGATGTAGCTCCTGATAAACGATATCAACTAACAATTAAGTAACCCTAAATCAGCAGTTCACATATACTCAGTTCTTACTACCAACAAGTGGAATTCCATTCCACTAAACGTCGTCAAAAATCAAGTAACAAAGCGATACGCGTCCAAAAACTGGATCGCCCATTGAAAATATTTAGGGAAATTACACGGATGACGGAAACCGTACGTTTTCAATTGGTTTCCGTTAATCTTTCCACTCGACGTTTCCTCGAACACCCATACAATCGTTGACATCGAGCCAAATGTCCCTGCTTTCAAGCGGTTCCGTCCTGCAAATTATTACGGCCAAATGTAAAAATACATTTTAAATGTTATTTTACATACATTCGTACATATATCAGTTACTTTTGATACGAAGTTCTAAGATGGATATGATAAACAATGGTGATAGGTGATCAGCCCATTACAATGGTCTATCATGTTAAAAAGGTCGCAATCTATCTATTGGTTTTTTATACTGAAGCAGCTATACGCGTTCTGTTTTTTATTCGCTCCCAACCCAGCATAAAAGTACGAATAAACTTTATTTTATCACCAATAACACATAACATAAGCTCACGAGGTAGTCAAAGGTACATCCATCGCATGATGACTAAGTACCGACGCCTCACCGAGCATTCTGTTAGACCAAAATGATAGATTGTGAACCGAACCGCCGTCTAATAATCAAGCCAACTGTGTTAGTAAAAATTGAATGTAAAATTAATTAATAACCCATTGGAAATCGCTTATCGCGGATGGAACCCGGCGCTCCCTGTTTGAGAAGCAAGCCGGACAGAGTAATACTGTACTGTATATACAAATGCAAGAAATGAGGTCGAAAATAATATTATACTTAGAGAACTTACCTACCATAATGCGTTCCACTTCTGTCGCCATATTTACACTTGACTATTGTGCCTCGTATTCCGATTTTATAGGCCACTAAATTAGTTTTCAAGTCGTTAAAAATCGATTAACGTAAATGAAACACAAGACTTGTGTATAATGAATAATTAACATTACTTCTGGAAATGGGTTTTGCCGGAGATATTTATGTTCTTGTGAATTTTTAAAGCCATAACAAAAGAATTTCTGAGCGTTTTTGTTACAAAATGGTTTTGATTCTTTGCACAAACAGTCAAACAACTCTCAAAATGCATGGGTAGTATAAACGAATTCATATCCGTCATATATTTAATATGAACTCAATATTATTTTATTTATTTTTACTCAAGCCTATGGTGTCCTACTGCTGAGCAAAGTCTCATTCTCGATTCGTTATTTTATTTTCATATATTTTAATTTTCAAGCGAAACATCTTGATAAAAATCAAACGTCTTCATAGGTTTTTTTTATTTATTATTGCAGTGAAAAAGGACAACGGCTACACACTCAATTTCACGACTGTCAAGGATCTCTGCCCCAGTCCTGTGAAAGCGAACGGTTTTAGAAATAGTCCTCCAGTAGAGCAAACTAGTATCACAGGTATTATACAACACTTTCATATCAGCGAGCAAAAACAACAAAGATGTAGCATAGTTCAAAATTTATCGCGATTTCTGCCCACGGAAATACAACATATCTAGACAGCTACGTAATTATACCTTTAGCAACATGATTATATATTTACGATAAGTTTATATTGCTTTGTAGTAAAAACCACGTAAGTGCCTTTTTGAAAAATCGCTTTCGAATGTTTTTTTTTGTTAACAAAACCTCGCAAGTTTGTTTTAACCCAAGATGAAATTAATTGAAATGGAGGTTTTGTTAAAGAAATTACATCACGATATTATTTTTCAAAAAAGCACTTGCTTAGTTTTCGCTATAAGGCGCCGTTATGCTGAATCAACCTTGACGTTTGCCTGATTATGGGGTGACTCCACGGGGTAGTTTCACTAAAGACGTTTTAGTACGATTTCTTATGTTTTTTTCGCTCGCTATTTCTTATCTACAGAGGCGAAGTAAAGGTCGTCGTATCGACGTACTTGGCCTCGCAACAATATGACATTCATAATCAACGAATAGCATTTAATAATACTGCGTTTTCTGTTTACAGTAAAAGACATCACAAATACTGAACCCTTAGTAGAAAATACAGAATTAACGTCTGTGCCCGATGAGAACATGACTGATTTGGAAGAGATTGAAAGGTAAGAAGTGCATACATACATATAGAATATAAATCCACAGAGTTGTCACAAGTAAACCAGTGGACAACTTGGCAACCACTATCCTAAAATTCAACGGTTTTGAAATACTTTAGCGTGATAGCCCAGTTCGAAGAACAAGAGGCTTAAATTGTAGTGTCACAGGTTCCAATTTCGGCTCGAGCTCTACTGAATTTGATTTTGTGAGTTTAAATTTATGTTTGAATCATAAATAATTGATATCAAGTTTCCAGGATTTGTGGCCGGTTAATACCAATAGGCTAGCCCCCTATTACATGAAACTCAAACATAACTGGCGAGAATTGGGTGTATACAATATTACTACTCTGCTATATATATATTATTCAACTCTGCCTACCCCTTTAAGGATACAGGTGTGATGTTATGATTTATACCACGGAATCTGTGAGAATCATAAGTGAAGGAGAAGTGTAATGTAAACAAAGATTGTTCTATCGAATTATGTGAGATGACGGTCAAACTTGATCTAAGATAGAATTCATAGAAAAAGTTGTTTACGAGCTGGAAATAACACCAGACGGTAAATTTTACACGATAAACTATCAATATACAATCCGGCTGTTGTAACAAATTAGATTAGGCATAGATATTTCTAGAACACATAACACAATGGTGCAGAACTTTCTAGAAAACTCATAGTCTCGAAACATATTTGAAACTGCTTGTTTCTGTATTGATAAATCAACTGACCCTATATTTTACTTCCGTTTATAACTAAGCAAATATGACATTAAAACTAGGACATACTTGTAATAGATCGTTGAGCTTATACTACAAGCGATTTACATTTTACAAGCCAGTGTTTTACTTAGTCTGCACTACAATTCATTAGTTTCCGCGTATTATCAATACGTTTTCAATATCCTATATTAACCTTATTATTATATTATCCTTATATTAACGCATCATTTCTATATTGTTATTATTCTGACTAGACAGATGTTGACCTGTCGAAATTTCAAGTTCAGTAAAAGGGGAAAACAGCACTTAATTTCTCGAGAATTTTTCATTTTTTCGGGCAACTTTCTTTAAATAATGTCATTAAGAAATTTTACAAAGTTAAGACCTTTTTTTCTAATTTTTATTCATATAAATTTTATTTACATAACATAAATAGCCTATATACATCCCAGGCCTTCCCTCAATAAACCAGAGGGAGTATGGAGCATATTGTACCACAGTGTTCCGGGGCGGGATAGTGGAGGTTTTTGGGCTAGTACCCCGGGACCAACGACTTCACGTGCCATCCGAAGCACGGAACTGACTTTTTCGAACAATCAGGTGTTTCCGCCTGCAGTAGGACAGTTTCACAAAAGGGGTTTGCTTTTTTATACAAATTCCATAGTAATTGCATGTTTTACGTTTAGTAAAAAGTAACTGATTTGACTAGTTGGAAACTTTTCTATCTTGAAGCGAGATTTGACAGGTAGAGTTTAGTAGAGAGTGGTCGATTTTTTGACGTTTGTAAAATATCGGGAGTCGAATCCGATAGTTTATTTACTTACTATTTATTAATTTCAGGCAATACCCGCCGATTACGAGTTCGAGTACGCGGCGGGCCTATAAGAATGAATTCGCGGAGTTGTACCAGGAGTACCGGACGCTGTACGCGCGCGTGGCGCAGGTGGCGGCGGTGTTCACGCAGCTCGAGGCGCAGCTCAAGCGCGCGCAGCCGCACTCGCCGCACCACCAGGTAACTTATGCTGCCCTGGTACCTCATACACTCATGAACTTCATCTGTACCTCGGGATGCGGACAATTAAATAAGAAATTGCCACCACCATAAGACTATAGAATAATACTACGTATAGAACGGCAAGTCTCGGCTCCCCACCAGCGTCTGGGCTAGGTTTACTTCAACCCCCATCGGACATAGTTTAGACTTGAATCGTATGGCGTCTGACGTCACACAAACAGATGCGCGTGTACGATAACGTCAATGTGTGGTGTCTGTGTAACACGAATTGTTTGTATGAAGTGTCCGTGGTGTGTACACAAATGAAATTCCTGAAACCAGATCCTTACATGAGACGCCTCAAACTGACATACACATAGGATAATATCTAAAAAAATAGTAACGCCTTAATGAAGGTAACCCACTAATGAGAGGGCCTATCCTACATGCCACTAAAAACCAATAATGATAACTGCATATGGTCAGAAGTCGACCTATCGCATGTTTCGGTACAAAAATGAAAAAAAAAAACAGTATTGTAGTAAGGCACCAAGCTGCGGGGTCTACGCGGTTACGCTATCACGTGCAGAACGACGGCTATCGCGGGCTTTGACAAAGAGCCGTACGATATTTATCTACATAGATAGCAGTTTATTGGTTCTAACTCGCGGTATTACTGCACAATTTTCAGGTACTTTTAAGACACTTAGGACATACATATATATGTTCTGAATTGTCTTAATTCGATGACTTACAAAAAGGCCTGCTTAAAGCATTATTACCAAACTCTAACAATAGAAAACCTCTTTCCAGTCCATAGAGCAACGCATCGTTGAAGAATACAGGCGCGTGCGCAACGACGCCAAGTACCAAAACGAGAGGCGGCGCGTCAACTACCTGCACCGCAAACTCACGCACATCAAGCGGATGGTGCATCAGTACGATCAGCTGGTATGTACTGACCTTTTTAATAAACTATAAGTTCACTAGCTGTTACCCGCGAGTTCGGGGTGAAACCCTACTATTAAAGTGATAAAAGTTTCATACAAACTTTGCCAACCCCATTTTAGTTCTCTAGACATTTTGCAATATTCATCCCGATTCTGCAAAATGCCGTCTTAGTAAGCACCTACGTCCTAAAAGGAACCCCCATGCAAAATTTGTAACTCCTACCATATGTAGTTTCTGAGATTTCATTATGAGTGAGTCAGTTGGTGTGTGAGTGACCTTTCGCTTGTATATACAGGGTGTTAGTAACATCGTAACGAAAACTTTGAGGGATGATTGGGACCATGATTCTGAGATGATATCAAGTGGAATTTTCCGTCGCAAAAGTATGGAACAGAAAATAACTTAAAAAAAAAAAACGAAAATTTTCATGAATTTTCCGACTGAAAATTCGACTTGATTTCAACTCAGAATCATGGTCTGAATCATCCCCCTCAGTATTGGTTACGGTGTCACTAACACCCATACCTACTTGTATGGCTACAGTATGTACTTGCGCGGGGTGTAAGTGACATCGTAACGAATACTGAGGGGGATGATTCAGCTGATTATTCTGAGTTAATATCAAGTGGAATTTTTCATCGCAAAAGTATAGAATTGTAAATAATTTAAAAAAATTAAAAAAAAATCATGAATTTTGCGACGGAAAATTCCACTTGATATGAACTCACAATCATGGTCTGAATCATCCCCCTCAGTATTCGTTACGATGTCACTAACACCCTGTATATATAGATCATTATACCCTCACATGATGAACTAAGTACCCATTTTACCGAACTTTATTAGACTTATGTGATAGGTGCTGAAACGTATCACCATTTGTAACGGTCGATACCTTTACAAATCATTATTGATACGTACCTATGTCGGCGACATCGAATAGGGGGAAGTCCGTCCTATCCTCGGACTGGTTTTTACTATTATGATCTGCGTTTCTCTAAGTAGATTATCCAAACCAACTCCAAAGCTGGTTAAAAGTCCAGAGGTAGAAACGGTTAAAGTATTTAGTGAATAGTCAGAAAACAGCTGCTTTATTTTGTCTATGGAAAGGAATTTGTCTCTATAGAGACAGAAGAATATCGAGTTCGATATACCGTATCTATCGGTTATACATTGAATGAAATATAACTTACAAAAACATCAATATTTACTGCTTGTGTTTTTACCGAATAGTGGCAATAGCAGTAACTGGTCACTATTATATAGATTATAAACGCATGAAGAGATTAAACGTGTTCGTACTAGCTTAGTTTATTATTGATAGTCTTATCAGTATGTACAAGATACGGCAAATCCATTTATTATTCACGTAACGCACTATTTGTAAACTCACAAACTGTAGTAGAGGAAAGATTAGAGTCAGTGCCAAACTTTTTTACAAATAAAATGCGAGTGGTTAACATTGGCACATGTTTTCAACAAGTAGACAGTAATTTGTCATTGCCATCGAGCCATTGACGTAATGTTGAATTCGTAGAAATTGGTTATTTCATAATTATACGAATGCCTAACTGTTTTCCTTATTTTTTCAAGTCTGTAACACATTTAAAGGACTATGGGGACCTGCCAGTAAGTTTCACGCCAGCAACCGTTCCGAATGCATGCAAAATATAGCTTCATATTGTGTACTAAGGCAATAATTTTGTTTTTACAGCGCAATCTTAAACCGGAACGCGTTCCAGCCGCAAGCACCACCCAAGCGTACTGACACTCAAGATATTCGCCGCCCGCCCGATGCCTCTAGCATTCACTAACGCCTCCGACTTGCATCGCAACGAAACACCGGACATTTTGTATACGTAGTAAGTGGTAGTGTCTCCCTAACAGTGACAGGACTACGGCCTTGAAAGGACAGTCTTGCAATGCCGCGCTGGCTGTGTTAAGGATTCGAGTGTAACGCGTTGTGACACGACACTCTGGACAAAATCTCCACAAACACATATACAGTTTTCATATAGACATATTTTTATAAGACTTCCTTCCTGACTGAGAACTAGGTTTCAAAGTCGTGTAGATTTTTACCTGAAAAACTGATATATGTAGGTTTGGAGCGAGATTTGTTCAGCGGTTCTCAAGTCAAATTTTCAACGCACATAACAAATTAACGGACTGTACAATTTATATACATTGTTATAACCGCTTGTTCTCTAGCCTTTTTTCATTGTAAGCCATTGTGCAGAATCGCCTGTGTGAACAGTCATTGTAGCCAATAAGCGTGAAAAATAACACTATAAACAGCCAACAAGTGAGGCGCTTTTAATAATCGCGCGCTCTCATTGGCTGATTATCACGTTATGTTTCACCTCGCGCCGCGTAAGAGATTTATAGGTTACCTTTACCTTCAACTCGAGTGAAAGTTAATAACATCAATGTCGGTTTTAAATAATGGCTTTAAATATATATCACCTTGTCAATGAACTTGAGTTATTGTTACACAGTAAGGAACTGGGATCACTGTATCACGAGGCATTCTGCCAATTTGGCATATATAGTGCAATGATAACTACTTCATGGCATGATTAAGGTATAATCAGTCCTTTGGCTATGAAATGAAGCTTAAAAGATATTTACAAATTTATTTTAACTTGAATATTGAACAAAAGCGCCAACTTTCGGACTGATGCGACAAGATTAAAGTCTTCTTTTATCAGTCAGATACTTGGTCCCAAGTCGATATTCAATGTCTAAGTTGCGTTCTTCCGTACATTAATTTTATAGACTGACAACCTTAATCCATGCATAAATATTACAAAGAATACGATTCTTTACAAAAACTGGATGTGAGACCCATACTGAACTAAAAAGTTTCATATTACTTTTCAACGTTGACTGTATTTGACGTGTGTTATAACTTTCTTCCGACCAACGCTTGTTTCTTTCTAATTTTAATGTTAAGGTGAAAACGGGAACATTGTTTTTAATAATCGATACTAGTTTGAAGCGGACTTATCACACCATTACGCGCAACCTTTTGGATCTGATATCTAAATATGAATTATTTATCGATGTAGTCGCGACGGCCTTGTCAAGAGAAAGGAAACTAGCGGGCGCTCGTGGTGGGGTAAGAAAGTCTTATAAAATGCCAAGATGTGGAAAGAAGCATGCAAGGTCACCCTTATTAATTATTCTCTTGTATGCCGCACTCACAAAAACGTTTTGTGACAACGGCATGCGACGATTACTGCCTTTAAACCAATGTCTATAGAGCGTCGGCGACAGTCCGGTTGATTTTATATTGTAAATAAATATGTATATTAAATTTTATAATAGTCCAAAGTAGATATGTATTTGTTCGTCCACATTTTATTCCATGTGAAAAGTATTGCCGTCTAACGTTATTGTTGTCCATGAATTTGCTTGTAACGCAAAATAATTGTTTTTTATCTATCTCATTCTACTTATAAATTCACGTGCCTCAAATGTATGTACAAAAGTTAGGGAACTTTTTCGCACCATTTTTTATCCTTGTTACACAAAAATTCGTTCCGATTATTCATAGTAGAGCTGTTATTAAACAAAAACATATTCTATTGCTCTTTCTACCACATCGCGACCAGAACACAGTTAACGAACACCTTTACTTACATTGAGGTTACGAATTTAGGATAGAAGAAAAGAAATACGCCATTATGATAGTCATTTCAATTCTAAACTGCAACAATTCTAAAAGTCAATTTGACGTCATTTGGCCTTGACAAGTAATTTTAATGCCCTTCTACGTCATCAATATCGTCCCTCTCGCTTCAATCCATCCATATTTATAATGTCGGACGTACATTTGTTTCACTCTTGCCCAGCTTGCATGTTGTATATAGTAGCGACTTACATAAATATTTATCGATTTCTTGTTAAATTTTGTTATGAGTAGTTTAAATATTCTCAAATATTTTTCCTCATTTAACTATAATTACATTTAGAACAATATTCAATCTGTTGCTTGGCTCAGTCGTGTTGCGACCGCGCGCAGATCTTATCAATAATTCAAAGGCTTTAAACAAACAACTCATCGATGTCACAAAGGAAACTCTTCAACAGATATTGACGTATAGTATTAGAGAAAAAAATACGGAAGCAACACGGCGGTTGTCGCCAAAGCGATCATTGTCCCAAAATTACTTGTTCAATTTGAAATTCAATAAAACGTCTCGAAAATTAGCATCAACCGGCCAGTGTTAAACATCCACTAGAATTAAGAAATTCTGGTCCTCTTCGGAAAACCCTCCAGAACACAATAAATTGTAGTTATTTTAGTCTGCATTCGGGCCAGAAGACACGATATGGATACACTTTTTAAAGGAAACCAAAACACCAATGGGCACTTGCAAAGGTAGGCCCCGTCCCTGGACCCAGTGTATGGAAAGCCGTCTTGCATAATTTGTCCTGAGAGTAACGTCCATATTTGAAAATGATTTAGCGTTAAGTAATTCTGATTTTTATCTATAAAAAGTCATTTCGTGCAAGTCCAATATTTCCAATTCTCCAAAGCACCAATGCGACGTAAGCGTCCTAAAATTTAATACCATCGCCATTTCATCCAATGTATATATTTGCTTCCTTTTATTAAATGCGTATATATAGTGTAATAAACTATTACGTAGGTTTACGAAACCTTGTTGACGCCTCCTGTTATTTCGGTTGATTTTTGTCAATTATCGTGTCAAGCTATTTAATTTTCATTAATATGGTCAATTGTTTTTGTATATCTACAAGTAGATTTTCATGTCAAGTTATTTGGTCAATTCAAGCATAAGTGTCCTTTTGTTGCTCATTGGTAACGTATTTATCGCTTTTTACTCATTGAAATGCTCAATGTATTGTCACGGTGGTATGTGATTACATAATTATGTAAATTTCTATGGGGTCATAATTTATTTCGTTATTTATTTATTTTTTTCTTAAAAGTGCTCTAAATCACACCCTTAATATATTCGTACTTTTTTCTTAGCATTAAAACATCATGTCTCTCTCGTCATAACGCTTTATTTTCTTCAAGTATCTTGCCCCTAATTGCACGGTGTTGAGTGTAGTCTCACAATCGCGAACTAAATTTGTTCTGTAGAAAAAAACCGTTAAAATGTTATTGTTACCACTAGTTTAAGCACTATCGATTGTTTTATTATATGTAATGATTGAATATTTGTTTTTCATGAGGATGTAATTTCTTATGTTATATTTTCAAGAAGGTTGTTAATGATTAAAGTGGATATTGTGAATGATGCATTCCATTTGCCAGAACTGTTGGTTTAGCACTGTTCATTGACGCACTTAGTACGTGGATAGTGTTATAAATATAAAACTATATTTTTACAGGCATTGTATAATATCAAATATCCTTATGTAGGGAGCGTTAGTCAAACTTGTAACATGTGGGATAGACCCAGGCGGGACTGTGGAGCAGCCTCGCTGGTCGACAGTGCATCGATACGAACAAGACCACTCAAACACCAATTTCTGAATTAACTAAAATATCCCTTAATAACGTAATTATATCGATATCAAAATATCTAATACTGTCACAAAGGGAGTAATAAAATGTCAAATGTTGCTCGATTGTTACCGATTAAGTTATAGGAAGTTGGACAGAAATATTTGTATTTTGTCATGTTTATACAAGGAAAATATCTCAATGAAATATCATAGTCCATTGTACAGAGTAGACGATATTTAGTATCTAGTGACGTCATCTTTTTTCTTAAATCCTAGCTAGTAATAAATTAGGAATACTAATTCCCAAATATGTATCGGTTTTTGCGGCATGACAAACGCGCCACGTTGTGCTCTGTTTACTTTCGCGACTCGCCGGCTTAATGAAATCTATTACAAATATCAGTCAGGTTGTGTTAACCCCATATTTTAGTCATAACAATGAATTTGGCCTATTTTATTTTAATTAATATTCGTTATAATATGTATATTTACTGTTTATAAAGTGGCATTTTTGTCATGTGCAAACTTAACATGTTATATTACTTAATATAGCTGATATTATAGCGGCTTAAGGCGGGCGTTACATAGATGATCCTTACCTTACTTTAATTTAGATGTAGATGTTTGAGTTTGCGTATTCTGATCAAATGTTATTGTAAATTTGCTGTACAGTAATCAGTGGTGGCCGCCGCCGCGCATGCTCGCGCCGACTGACAAGACTGTCGATGCGCCGAACAAGTTGAATTATATATTATGTCAATGTAAATAGAGTACGAATTAGACATTTAGACACGTTAAGAGATGTAATCGTAGTGTTTTATTTTTTACTAATTTCTATAAAATGTATATGACGGTAAAGTGAATAGATAAAAAACAATGAAGTGTCGGAGCGAGCCGAGCGCGGCAGCGGCAGAGAAACAATGCTGCGATATTCCTTGTGCCCCTCGAAATATCAGTGCATTATATGAGTCAAGATGTATAGACGATGCTGTAGTGTTAATGTGTATAGATGCGTTTATACAAGCTCGAGTCAGGCGACGCGGCGGACGCTTGCCGGCCGGTTCGAGCGAACGACGACTAGCTATGAATCCTGACATCGGCTCACGTTAATTAGCTTTTAAATATTTCATCAAAATATAAAATACACAAAAAAAAATGGATATAAATTTCTCGACCAAGTACTGGTTGTTTTTAAATTATTAAAATGTAAAAAAAATTAGAATATAAACAAAGTATAGGTACAATTTATGAATTATACTTTTCTTTTCGGCATTTCATATAACAGTGGAAGGGACCTAGCTTTTGCTACCGAGTAGTCGCCGCCGCGGACGGTGGCGCGCGACTCGCAGCGCACTATAAGCAACCTTGCACAGTGTCGAATGTTTCTATATATTTTGTGATTTCTTTTGCTCATGTTCTCTTCCATTGTTTTAATTTTGTTTTGTCATCTGTCTAATTGTATAATATGATTTTGTTAAGGCAGGGTAATGCAGAAATGAGAAGAGGTACTTTTTAATTTTGAATCGATTGACGATTTATTTGAATGTTTAAATTGAGTTGATTTTATCCATTCAATGGAGTTTGTATTGTTATGAAAGGAGCCAGAGTTTGTTGTTTTCTTTTTTAATTAAGTCAATTTGAATTTCGAAGATTAACGTTTGAGGCAGCAGATTAGTTAATTAACTGTCAAGTTACCACAGAAACAATAGTCAGAGTTAGGCTCTCTTTGGCGTTGCCCTTTAGTGATGGAAGCTTGGTTTAGAAGGCGCGAGTCGCCACCGATCGTCGGTAGTCAGTATTACATCATGCAATAAACATGAGCTGAAGAGAGGTTGTGAAGTATTGTTATAAAAGGTACCTATTCAAAATCTGGATAAACAGACTAACTTGTAAAATGGACAGATAGTGTTGCTGCAATGTGCATTTACGCCATCTTCATTTTAATTTGAATTATGGGATCAGTGCCAAACTTTCTCCTTCTTGTTTAGCTCAAAACGATGCAATTGTTAGCATGCTTGATGAAACAGCTAAGTAATTGTTTAGTTAGTCTGCCATTTTGTGAATATTATTTTGTTTTGATAGTAATATGTAAATCTTTTATAATATATTTGTTTACAATAAATAAATGACAACATTATAAATAAATGAAATTGTATTTTCCATTTAAACTGATGAAAAAAATATAAAAAGAATAATATGCAATGAAATGTGTTGTTTCATTTGAAAACCCTCCAATGTGAGAGTGACTATGGATTACATTTTTCTTCTGGACCCTGGACCGACCTTAATCTAAATGATATTATGATTTATGACAATCACAAATATTAGATGCAGCTAAGCTATGAAGAAAATACCTAGGTATATCCGTTTGTCGTGCTATCATCGTAACGCGGATAGCATTGCACGATTACAACATCTACCTACAATAGCACTTTGGTCCGCCTGTGCACATTCCTATTATAACATTTTTTCCTTATTACCTAGCGCCTCGTCCATTTCGCAGCGTGTGGTCCTCGTCCATTACAAATCTTTCTCGATCTAGCAAATTATTGTTCTGATTGAAAAAGTTCTGATAGAAAAGGATAGAAAGTATAGGAAAGTGCGATGCTGTGCGACCAGTGACGTGTATCAAAACTTACAAGTCTACACGTTCACAAGCTACAAGTTACTCTCAAGTACGTGTAAATTTATCAATAAAAGTTGTAAGATGTATTTTATAAATGTGTAGTTTTGATAAACATTTTCTTTTAATAATGAAAATTTTTACAAGAAAATTTCTTGTATTTCTTGGCTTGGTGTAAGTCATCCCTTACACGTTTGGTTTTTCATCACTTTCCCGGATCTGTGAGAGAGAGTGTAAGCATGTACAAGGTCTTTGTGTACAAATAGGCGTTTGTATCCAAAGAAAGACCAAGTATCAACAAGTATGTATCATACAAGGTATCATAGATACATCAAAAAATAAATCCGGGAAATAGTAGACGTAGCTTATCATTGATCGATCAGGATTTTGTTGATAGATAACCGAAATTCACAGGCGAAAATCTAAAGTAAGTACTTATTATGTGTAGTGATTACATTCTCTGTAATTAATAAAAATAAATATATTTTTAAAAGTGTATGTTTTTTTTATAGCTTAAAAGGCTATGTTCCAATACAATAAAAACCATAGACCTTCAACAGGAAGTTACCATGAACGAATGATTATTGGAAATGAGGGGAGGAAAGAGAACAAATGAATGAATGTATTCAATGCGGTGTGATGCCTAGACGTTTGTCAGTCAGGGCGAAAATTGGCGAGATTTTGGTAATGAAAAGGAATTATTGATATATGTTTCAAGCATTTTCACGAATGCAGTCATCTCAGTCATGATACACTTCAAAGATACGAAGAGTAAATCGGCTTTAAGTACAAGATGGGCTCAAATGACGAAACAAGAGCAGATTATCGAGAAGAAGAAGATGGAAATCCAGGCGAAACTGGAAGCTCAAAAACAAGCAGCGGCACTTGCTGCACAAGCCAAACTATCCAAGTATGTGGTATTTTATAATTATATTCGAAAAGCACCATAAATTGTACTATAAACATACATTGTTCAGTTCTATCAAAACCTACCCGAAGTCTTCCGTACAAAACGCATTGATGGCTTTCCCGTCATACAAGTTACTTTGTCATTTAAATTACATATTCATCTTTGATTTGCATCTTTTAGTAATGATTAGGAAACGTAATGACGTCGCATGTAATGCCTCTATTGAGCTTGGATGGTATGCAGCTACCCACTTGTTATTTATTGATAACTAAGTATGTCGGATTGTTTTTGCTTGCATGTAATGCAGGTTAACTCTAACCATCACATTATTATCTACGCACCACATGCAATGGACAAAAACTATAGTATATTCGCTTGCGGCCGAGGTTTTCTGACACAATAGTTAAACAATGGGGATTGAATTTTAAAAACACATTCGGTTTTACAATTATATGAGCTAACTAATAGGAATAAAATGTCCTTACTTACCTACAGCCTGACTAACCAATGCAGTACGTACCTACCTTTATTTTATTATTTTTTGACTTTTGACATTTAACTACTTAGGTATTCTGCCTTCTTCCAATACTTGGCAGGATAATGGCTTGGTCATCTATCTGTATGTCTATGTCAAAGGACAATAAACAAGGTAGAAATATCCTGTGCTAATCCCAAATAATAATAATAAAATAATAAATTGAAGTCATTAAGGTGTGATAAAATAGGTATATCAGATTTTTTTTTTAATTATTTGTTCATATAAAGTATAGTACAGTGCAATACAATGTTTCATAGGCTAATAACATATTTATAACAGGTAAGGTATAAGCCACTGCAGCCGAACTAGGTGAAACCTGTATCTCAGCATGCAGCACCTGTTCCCAACTGATAATAACAACTTAGCCAAATAAATTGTCCTTAGATTGTTTGAGATTATATGTATAATCATACTAAGGGTTTATATGCCTATGTCAACTATAAGTAGGTGAGGTGTTGGTAGGGCATATCTTCATATAGTCTCTTTGTACAGGTCCATTATTATGGCCTTTTTCAGTTGTATTTGGTGGGCAGGGTTTTTGGGTGTATCAGCCACGGTGTTTGGATGGTTACTATTCAGTCTGATTTTTACCAGTCGGCAATGGATTCTATTTTCTGTTTAACTGTGTTTGCCTTCAATATTTTATGTATTTCCAAGTTTCTGATGAACCATGTTTTGCTTTCTTTGTACTTTCATACAGATGTTATGTAACAAAATCCTGGAGTTCTTTCAAGGTTTTTTTTTTGATTTTAATAATGAATGACATCTATTTTATTTACAGTATTTGCAACAAAGATGAGAAAGCATCAACTAACATATTCTCAAATGATGGCAGCTTCATGAGCCAATTCAAAGCTTTGCTTGAGAAACAGAAGCAAGAGAAGAAGGTGAAAGAGGAATTAGAGTTGCAGAAGAGGGAAGAAGAGGAACGGAAAGCGAAAGAAGCTAAGCAGAAGGCAGTGGTAGAAAATAATGAAAGCGATGAGAAATGCGGAGATAGAGATCATTCTAACAATGACCAAGAAGAACGGAATTCAGGGGAAAGGTCTAGGTCTAGGTAATAATAACATCAATCTTTTGTTAGTTTTTTAAATGCTCATTTATTTTTATTGTGTAACAATTTTTATTACTCTTTGATTACAGAGACAGACATCGCAGATGGAGTGACAGAGATAGAGATAGAGGCAGAAACCGTCAACATAGTCCAATTACACCAGTTGTTGAGGATAGAAAGAAACCTGCAGAAAAATCTATTCCTCCCCTCATGCAAATTCCCATTAGACCACCGGGAGATGCTTCTCCTGAAAATGGAAATAGAAATCCTTGGCAAAACTATCAAGATGATGATGATGATGACAGCAGTCCCGAACACGATTCCTGTAATAGAGAATCAGGTCACATGGGTCCACTAAAAATGGGTATGGCTCCATGGGGACCAGGACCAATGCCTGGCCCTCACATGGGGCCCAACATGGGAATGGGTCCTAATATGGGTCCAGGACCTATGGGTCCAGTTTCTAACATGGGGCCACCTGGCCCCAACATGGGACCACCTGGATCAAATATGGGACCAGGGGGACCAAATATGGGCCCTGGTGGACCTAATATGGGACCAGGAGGACCTAATATGGGGCCAGGAGGACCTAATATGGGACCAGGAGGTCCTAATATGGGACCTAGCGGACCCAATATGGGTCCAATGGGACCTGGTCCAATGATGGGACCAGGAGGGCCTAATATGCCCCCTATGCCACCAGGTGGACCTATGCCGCCTTTCATGGGTGGACCACCCAACTTTCCAATGCCACCTAACTTCATGGGCCCTAATGGTCCAGGGGGTCCGTGCGGACCACCTGGCCCCATGCCTCCCAATATGTGCGGCCCTAACATGCGTGGCCCAGGTCCAAATGGCCCTATGCCTCCGTTTTGTGGACCTCCATTCCCCAATCCCCCGTTCATGGGTCCCAATGGCCCGCCCAATTCGATGATGCCTCGAAATTCTAACGGCAACATGCCGCCATTCATGGGTCCTAGGCCGCCGTTTGGTCCCAACGGTCCTAATTTCGGGCCTAATGGCCCTCCGAATATGCCCTTTTTACCTCCAAACTCGATGCCAATGTCCAATATGTCTGATAAGAAGCCTCTGGAAGCGATTCCTCCGCCGGAACCTATGAAGCTGCAGAACATTCCACCACCAATGCCACTGACTCTCAATCATATTCCAAAGCCAAAGGACATGGAACCTGGAGGAATACCGAATCCATCGCAAGGTAAAACCCTTTGAAAGACTATTCGAAGAGCCCTTGTGTTATTATTTATTGAAAATAATAGTACAAGGGCAGTTGTCTACACTTCAATCTACAAGTTCTTTGACTAATCTTAAAAATCATGTCAAAAGAAATCAATTTCTAAAACCTATTTAAAATCAAAGAACTTGAAGAAACCAGTGATATATGTATAATGTATGTATGTATGGTGAAATACTATGATTGAGGTTGAATAAAGATGATTGGCAATAATTTTGATTGAAAAACTTGATATCTACTCAATCATTGTACTTCTTCCTGGAATACCAATGCCTGGCCTGATTCACAGTGTTGTATCTGTTTGGTTTGATAAGTTGACAAATTGAACTTTTTTGACCTACATAGGCTACTAAAGTTACTTGTTAAATCAAAAATTTGTTACATATACCAACCTTGAGTAGTCCTTTACTATCTAAAAACAAACCAAACTATAAACAATGTTTCAAAACAGGACATAAACTTCGAAGCGAAAAGTTGTAATCTATTAACATAAAAGTTAATATTTACTTATATTTGGAATAGCAAGATCAAAAGAATATGCTAATCCCATCTTGTATAGCACAACACAGATTACTGAGAGCAATTAACCAAATAGGGTATTTGACTAGGTCAAATATAAGTTATAAAATGCTAGTCTAGAAATACTTCTATTTCCAGTCGAAGATGACAAAAAATCAATCTCATTTTACTTTTCGACTTGTTTTCGAATTTTATTTATGAATTAAGTAATAATGAGTACGACGTTTGACCGCTTTTTGATGACGTCACGGGTCTGTATTTTTATACATACTTCAAAGAAAACTTTCGATTAAACGTTTCGTAAAAAGAATCCTATTTGACTAGGTTCTGTTCTTAAGTAGCTTATTGCCGAGCGTTGTTACATTGCTGGGGTTGGTATATGGGTCTTAACACGTGTGAATGTAACGGCGGGCGCGCGAGCTAGCGACGCAAGACAAAATGCTGACTCGTGGTGTATAGTTCTCTCTCCAGATGCGTTGCCGTCGTCCGTGCATCGAGCCGCTGCTGAGGTGGCCAACAATGGGGACCACTGGGAAAATGTCCTGAAAGCAATTCACTCACAAGACCAAAATATGTGGTAATGCCACTTGCCCATTGATCCCAACGGGAGGATACGTGACTTTTATATTTACTTATTTTTTCGACATAGATTATTTGTGGAGTGGTGTTGCGTGCGAGATAACATGAAGTTGCGCGTTCTAATTACAGTTCTGTGTTCCTGTCGTTTGAGAAAGCTTGGAATTGGTTGATGGTCGATCTTCGAACGCTGGTGGCCAACATCACTACCATTAACGCAAAAAAAAAACCTAGAATCTCTTGTCTTTTTCGCTTATCCAGTTAGAATTTATGTATGTCTAATTAATTGGTTGGTTTGCAAAAGGACAAAAGATTCTAAGATATTTTTGCGTTTACGGTAATGATATTGACTCTCAACGTTCGAAGAACCACTCTTGAATGAAATCGACAACCGCTAATCTCGTAGAATCTCTTACTTATAATCTTCTCGTAACGTATAATTTTGCAGCATAATGCCACCTGGTAAAGACTACATTCGCAACACCGTTCCAAAAACACATTACAGGTTGTACAACCTGAATCGTAAATTTTATCTCTTAGTATCTACGATTGAAAGGGATGTATCATTGCAGGTTCCTCCTTAATCCGACCAGTAGTGAGTATAAGGCGTTCAGGGACTTAGTGATTAAGTACAGACAGGAGAAGACGCCTGAAGTGAAGCCTGAGGACAAGTACGAACCGGAGTTCTGTCTTGACGATGACAGCAATGATAGCAGACCCGCCGTTAAAGAGGAAAGCAAGGACAGGTACTAACTAAACCAAGTACTCTTAGTAATGAAATATTTGTAATACTGTACCCAAATAGGGTATTTTGCAGTCGCGTGTAAAATAGATAGGTACTTTTTACTAAACGTCAAAACGAAAATTTTCTATTGGCTTATGCCAATAAATGCGCCGGTAATTGTTATAATATTATATCAATACACACGAGAATAATATACTGTTATAAAATAGCAATGTAAACTTTTGTACATTAACTTTTTGACAGTGATTAAGTAAATGTCATGTTAGCGCGACAGGGTTATAATAGTGGATACCTGATTTCGTTATGACTGTAAGGTCCGTTCCGATTGAGTGGCCGCGTAACTATACTGGGTGTTAGTGGCATCGTAACGAATACTTACATACATATATTATGTATATATACAAATACCTAAATACCTTTACATAAAATGCCTTTGTTCATGTGCAGCTATACAGACTCAAATTCGCAAGCACTCTGGCAAAACAAGTATGCGAACCAATCTTTGTCGGTGAAACGCGAACAAACGAGTTCCCAAAGTGACGAGGAACCAGAAGCTAAGAGGGAACGGAGGAAGAAGAGGAAATCGCGATGGGGAGACGACCCTCCCGCCGCCGACATCAAACCTCCAGGAATTATGGCGCCGTTGCCAGGATTTCCCGTCCCAGGTTAGTCTTTTGCATACATCATAAACTTATGCCCATAAACGCTAAAGGGAGATGTGGCGGTCCCAATTAGTTTACCAGCTAGTTCCCCCCATAACCAACAGATTTCGTGCAATGCATGCCTTGAACGCGCTAACGTAGTTTACAAATTCAAATTCAAAAATATCTTTATTCAGTTGGTAACATAGTTACACTTTGAATCGTCAATTTTTACATAACGAACGTCTCATCCGCCTAAAACTACTGCAGCTTCTCACAACCTGTATAGCCGGGGAAAAGAAGCTGCAAGAAAAACCTCGGCACAGGGCCCTAGACGTTTTTTTTTTTTAAATAAAAATAAACATAAAATATTGGTATACAATTGAGTAATTTTGCTACCTAATATGAGTTCTCAGACAGTTAATCCCATGCATTAATATCTTCTAAATAATACACAGCGCGACGCGTATACACAACTTCCAACATAACACCCTTACGTAGCTAGCGGGGTACATGTGTAGTACTATTGTGGTTCTATAGGGTGGTCATCAGAAGTCAAATTACAGACCTTTTTCGTCCGAAATCTGATAAAAAGTATGGTGACATGTGATCAGTCCGTCGCCCATAACATGGTCCGTTATGATAGAGAGGACACATTCAAAATTCCTCTGTTGATTTTTACGACATCCCCTGGAAGACAAGCAGCTGAACGCGTTCTATATTTGGAAAGTGTTTAGAAATAATGCAACGTCACCTTTAAAGCGTTTGTATTCGAGACAAACTATTATGACTTATTATTTTTTGGCTATGAATTGTATGATTGGTCTGTATATTTGGGAACATGTACACAGGATTAATATTTATAATAGGTATACAATTGGGTAAACTCGACGAGGATGGTGTGAAGCTGACCACAGTCAACCGCAACAACCAAGCTCTAATGCAGTACGCGCTAACGAATTATGGCACCACAAACCTGAGTCCCGAAGATTGGAAGAAGTGCGAAGATAATTTCAAACTCAATCTGTTGTATCAGGTAAGGTACCTTCTGAATGTAGGTTATTTTTTCCTGATTTATTATATATTAAGCTGACTGAACAAAAATGTTAAATGATGCGAGTATTTTAACCCTAGGACGAAGCTTGTTAATTTTCACGCTGATATTAAGAATGAAAACCTTCGAAAATATAATATTGGTAGATGCACAGTTCCATATAAAAAATTAACAAAACAATGTCCCTGCGACATGTGTGATGAATATCACTTAAATTACTTCGAAAAAGTCCTATCGTACGGTTTAAACCTTAAGTAACTGAGATAATATAACTATGGAAACACGGTGCGCGAATAATAACTCGCATCGCTGTTATAAAGCCTCGTATCCACTAGGCAACAATTAAAGCGCAACACGCAACATTCAACATGTACGACAACGTTGCACATCAGCGCGCGACGTTGCCAGCTGAAGCGCAACATGTTGCGCGGCTTGTTGTTTGTTTAAAGGTTATTGTTAGTTGAGCGTCAATTGTTGTCGAGTGGAGACGTGACATCCAACATCTCTAGTTTCTGGCGACATGTTGTCGACGACAGACGTATAGTATAGATGCGTATACAGACAACGTTGTTAAACAAAATTTACGTGCTTACTTTCAACATGTTGGGCAACGCGGCACGTCAAATGTTGCCAAATGGAAACATGGCTTCACGCTTCTATTTGACGGTGCCATTTTTTAGGCAGCAACAGTGCATCTACCAATATATATACGACCGAAGATGAAAGCCAAAGAAATTGTTGTCGACATTGTTTATGAAATATCATAATAATAAAAAACAAAACAAAACCGTGATTTACTTTTTCTTTTAACTTATTCGTTACGTTCTTCTTATTTCTTTTTTCACCAACCATCTATTTTGGGACTCAACTTCTACAGTTCTGAAACAAAAAATAAATCTGTTATTTTTCATATGCATAAAAAGTATTATTTTTTCTAGGACATGCTGAAGAAGAGGCAACAGGTTGAGCGCCTCGCCGCACAAGGCAAACATAAGTATGATTATGACAGCGATGAAGACGTGTCCGAAGGCACCTGGGAACACAGGTAACAAAAAATATAGGTAATAAAAATACATAGGTTCACAAACTAAAACCAGATTACGGGAATATCGCGCTCAAAAAAGTACGCAACAAAAAAAAAACAATTACATATAAAAAGGTCTCTGAAATTCTTCCGAATAGTGATGTTTAGAAGATAGTCGAGGTCGTGTGTCATCTTCGCATTGGCGTCGCATTGTTCGCATTAGGTACGCTTAAATAGAGGTATCGGTACCGTAAAAGCAATCTTAACCGTTATGGCTCCACCTTTAAACTAAATCAGTACCGTAAGTTTATAGCGGTAGTGTTACCTTAACCGCTTTCAAGCCCTGGCAAGGATTGTTGGAATAATATAACAATACATTTTCAGACTGCGCGCTAAAGAAATGAACGCTACTGAGAAATGGGCGACTGAGTTGACCAAACAAGCGGCGGGGAAGCATCACATCGGGGACTTTCTTCCACCCGAAGAACTGAGAAAGTAAGTGGCATCGTATAATTATGTAACATAACAAGCCACTACACTTTTCCATACTGCTGCGTATATCAATAAAAAGGAGGGGATATACAAAATAAGTGGGTTTATACTATCCAATCCATCCTGCCCGATGCGTCAATAGCAAATTAGCGGGCGTAACCATGGTAACCACGATCTCACAGGAATCAGCACCAATGTTAGAGAATAATGTTAAGCAATTTTTACAATTTTAAAGGAAATACTTTCTCGTCATTCAACAGGTTCATGGAAAAGTATTCAGCTGCAAAAAGTGGCAAGGAGCCAGACTTAAGTGATTATAAAGAGTTTAAACTGAAAGAGGATAACGTCGGTAAGTCCACTTCATAATATTATAAATATGATAGATAGATCATAAGAAATTAAGAACGCAGAACTGGTTTCAAAGCACCTCTCACTGAAAAACTTGAGAAGCAGATTCTATTTCTTCTCGCTTCTTAATTGTTGGAAGAACGTTGAATGAACGCTTGGCTCTCACTGTGAGACCGCAGGTTTGAATCCCAGTATGAGCCTAAACCAATGATTTTCGAGTTCCTGTTTAGATTTTATATAATTATCATGTGTTCGAGGAAACCGAATAGCGAGGAAACCGACTTCCCGAAAAACTCGTTTCGGTCTGTTTCGGAGGTATGTGAACTCACCTGGATTGTGCTGGTTTTCCCTTCGCGGGTTGAAAGCTCAAGACAGGCAGTCGCTTTTATAAAAAAAAAAACGGGTCCTGTCAAATCTTTAGGTTAGTTAATCGGACCCCGTCAAAAACGGATTGACGGAGATGATAAAATTGGTCCGCGTAATAAATAGACTTGACGTTATATTGATAAGGTAAACAGTCCAATTCGGCCGCTAAAATGGAAAAACTAGCCGTCAAACACTACATTTTTGTCCCCTTAAATTGATCTTTGAATTCAAACTCATAAAAGTCGAATTCGACCCGTATTACTGCGGTATAAGTCACGCTTTCTCCCAACATATAGCTATGACGGGTTTATTTTGTTGTCTGTGAAAATTACTGTTTTAATTTCCATGCGAGACTTGCTACTCCTTTTTTCAGTTACACTTAGGCCGGGTCTGTATAGTCTGTGTAAACGGGTGTTCTCTCTCTCTATTTAAGAGCTGCGCTCTTGTCGGTGGAGTAATCGCCATTCCTCTCTTCTTCCCGCCAAAACCTTCACCTCCCGATACGACACGACCTGCACCTTCTCTTTTATTTGTTTCATAAATGTTATCCTAGGTCTACCCCTTCCTCTCTTCCCTTCAATTTTCTATAATGTTTGTTATAAATAAAAAAAATTAAAAAGTGCTGGAAAGAGTTGAAGAAAGGAGAACCATATTGAGGACTATCGAGAGCCGGAGAGGAAATATGATTGGCCACCTGATACGACACGATTCATTTATAACAAGCGGGTGTTATACATATGAAAATATGTACAAGTCTTGTTATTCTAGGCTTCAAGATGCTGCAGAAACTAGGATGGAGTGAGGGCCAGGGTCTAGGCGCTGAAGGCACGGGCATAGTGGAACCTATCAACAAGTAAGCTATCTTTTTCATACAGTCATAAGCATTGTATAAATTTTATAATAATATATTTATACATGTTTATATTAATAATATTTTATTTATACATGTTAATAATATATACTGACCTACCGCCTTCCATTTATATACACTCGTAGGATAGTCAGAAAGTTTATGGAGAAAGATCATAACTCTACCAGCGAACGCCCCAGGAGGCTTCTGAGCTTCTGGAAGGAGCTATGTTGGCTAGTATAGCCAAGACTTGTAACACGTATAATGGGCCCAAGTGTCTAAATGCGGAAAATAGACCTTACTACCATATCATCTAGGATATTTTTGCGTTAACAGTCCCGATTCCTGCAGACATCTCCTAATTTTACTTTAAGTTATACGTGTCATTTTCTTATCCGCTGAAAAGGAAAGGGACGGATGATTGACAGCTCTTAATTTTAGGAAGGATGAGTAAATGAATGAATAACCCGGACGAATCAATAAGGTATCTCGCTGGTATGCAAACCGTTTGACGCGTGCTGTCAACTTAATTCTATCGGGTTATTGGCCAATGTAAAATTTTTAGACGGTTGTTTTAGATTTGTGCTTAAAATTGACGTGTGTTCCATACATTTTATGCTTGTCGATTACCCGTCCCTTTCCTTTTCGGCGGATAAGAAAATGACTAATAATGATAAAATAAAATTAGATGATATTTACAGGAATTAGCACCATTAATAACATAGCCTTGCGATGTTCGAAGTTCTACCCTATTTCATGTTGTTTTTCTTTCAGAGCAAATCAGCCCGTGGCCAACTTGGGGTTAGGTGCGTCTACGTCGGAAGTCGTCTTGCCTGAGGACGACGAGTTTGATGCGTACAGGAAACGCATGATGCTGGCTTACCGGTTTAGACCTAATCCCTTGGTAAGTTGTACTATAGCTATGGGAGTGTACATCTTAGGACATCGTATTAACAGCGGCTGTGAGTTGTCTTTGATTATTTGTGGCTCTGCCCACCCTATCAGGGATTACGGGCGAGAGTTTATTGATGTATGTATGTCTTGGCTTGCTACTGCTGAACATAGGCAAAAAAAATCTCCTTTCTAGATAAAGACATTTTTTCACAATCACCACAACTTCAAAATTGTTTGTCATTTAAAAAATAAAGATGAACTGAGACGTCACTGGTGAAGTGTCCAAATTTATAAACATAGTATTTTGCCCTATTACCATAGAATAAAGAATAATACTATGTATAGAACGGTAACTGTTATTCCATCGCGCACCAATTCGTAGCTAGTTTTACTTCACCCCCTCTGGGTCTTACTTTAGTCTTAAATGGCCGTAAGCCGCTGAGTAAGGGGGAACGCGATGACTGTCTGTCTTACTCGCACTTACGCGTTAGTCTGGATACGGTATGAATGAGATTTGTATGAAATATCTGGGGTGTGCTATTACTAGACACTTGACTAACTCGAGCAGGGGTTGTGGAGATACTCCGCCATACTGCTATATTTGGTTGATACAGGTATGTGGACTAGTAGCCGACCCAGTTTGCTAGTTTTGACGCGTCATAATGGCCTCTAACTTGGCATGCCGACTACTGAACTGACATATGTCATAGAGCCAAAACTAACGCCTTTTTGTGCCCACGTATTATTTAGAAAGCATATTTCTTCGATTTATTTTACTGCGCCAGCTAAAAAGTCTCATGTATGTGACGATAGGTGACGACCCAATTGCCAATCATCATCATCAATTTAAGAGCCACGCTCTTGTCGGTGCAGCATTTTCCATGCTACTTTTTTATCTATCATTTGTCTATTGCCATTAACAGGGCACAAATCCTGAAAACCACATGATATCAATTATCTATGATCCAAACATGAATTCAAACTGATAAAGTCGAATTCAGTGGTTTAGAGCTAGAGCCGGGATTCGAACCCGTGACATACGTCACCCGTCACTCTCACAGTACTGCACAGAAAGAGACAGACGATCTCTGGCGCGGCGAGAAAGAGTCGCGTGCTGCCCGCTGATGTAGTGAAAATGTGCTAAGGGACTATTTTCTTTCTAATATGATGAACTATTTTATATGGGCGTAGGGCTAGGTAACAAATTCACAATGCTGATCATTTTAGGGTTTCAATTTAATAATTTTGTGAATGGCATTTTTCTTTACGATATGATATATTTTTAATACTCTCATGTAATGTATTTCTTCATTCCAGAACAATCCTCGAAGACCTTACTACTAATATTAAGAAGATTCTAGATTTAGTTATACATATATTCGTATATACTTACTTACATAGGTAGATAATGTAGGTCGACATATTGTAACGCGCGCATTCAAAGAATATATTCTAACTAAAGGCAACAGGCAATAAGTATTTCTTTCTCTGTTACGCAAATTCCAAATTGTACCATAAGAGAAAGAGAGAAGGGTTTATATGCGCGTGTTTTTAAAATCGTTCGTTGTCAAAATTATTGAGTTTAGCATACCAAAGTTCCGTGTAGGTGATTCGAAGTAGTTTTATCTATATTTGTATATTAATAAAATACATTATATGCACTGCCTTTTACATTAAATTCCGTATTTTTAACCCACGGAACCTCATAAGTACACTAAAGCGTTTGCTACTCTATAAGATAGCTTTTAAATGGTTTCTATATGAAATGTTTGATATATTTACTTAATTGTGTAAGTTTGACACAAAATTAAGAGATTATGTCCTAAGAACTTCCATATTGTTCGTAGTAAAAGTAAGTACTTTATACCTAATTGTTAATTCTTTTCAATAAATATACTTGTCTTAAATTGTTTGTTTTATTTGTAACGTTTATTATTTTAGTAATACTTAAATATTTTATAATGTATGCAATGGGGCGTTTTAAAGTCGAAGCGCCCGTGACTCGATTAATATTAACACTATTTTTTAATTAGGTACCAATGTTTACATTGAATCTTGTCTCGTATTTTTTAACTTAGTGATTAATAAACATTTTTTTTAATTATTAGGTCTAGCAGAACCCATATGTTGCGAAAACAATAAATAATTATCCATACGCGGATACTTAGTTCCTCAATCAAAGGCTGCAACTCGCAAGTTGAGCTTGTATTAAAAAAAATACAATGCTGCAGCAATATCTATGGTTACAAGTTAAGATGTTGCGTCCTCTATTAGTTTGTTTCGTTCCAAGGATTTTTCACAGTGATCTAATTGTTGATGATTCAAACTGGCCGAAATCTCGGCGGCGCGTGCGCCGGTGCCAGCGTCTATGTAGTTTAAATTTAGAAGCCAGTGACATTTCAGAGTACTGAACGAGACACTCGTTCAATAACTGCGAAATATTTACTGGATTTTGTGCAATCTAAAAAAATTGGTGGACTCTACCGTTGATTATCAGTACTAGATAAGTTTGTGTTGAGTCGGGTAGTAAGTGTATTGTATTATGGAGAAAATGACGCTTCGTAAGAGTGCCAGTTGTCAAGTGTATAAACATGTGACGTCCAGCAGTAGTGATGCTTCTGTATCCAGCTCATCATCAGAGAATTATGATACGCCGTTGAAGAGGTAAGATATTTTTAAATATTTTATTTTCCTCCTGACTGAATCATAAAATTAAAAGAGGTTAAATTATTGTTCTACCATCGTTGGTCTAACGAAATATAACTTGTTCATCTTTCGATGGATGTACCTCAGACTACCCCAATTTAGATGTAGTCGTAGACTTACGTACTTATGTATTTAATAGTTTACGGAAAACCAAACAAAATAATTTGAATTATGCACTATAAATGTACTCTACTTATCTACGAGGAAAACAAGGCAAAGCTTATTTCGGATAATTAGGTTTTTTCAACAACACTACCTAGTCCTAGGTACTACTTAAGTACCTATTTAGTTTATTTTCTTATTATAGGTGAATTATCTGAGGAGCAAAGACAATCAGTGTACAGCGACAAGAAAATAATAGCAGTCTTGGAAAAATCTGAAAGTTCACATACCAAACATCCTCGAATAGATTTATGAACAAAATTCCAGGAAAGAGTTGGATATTGTATGAAACTCGCAAACTTTTAACGCTGTTATTTTCGTGGAAAACACCGAAAAGTTTTAAGTACATTATTTTCTTATGAACATTCCAGGCACCTTATAAACTTGTCTATTGAATTTACCTACTATATTGTTTCCACCTGTCTCGAAACAGTAACATAAAGTAGGTATATAATACACTGCTAGACAAAAAAACGACTCAAATTTTGTCACCGGGCATTTTGAAAAATATCCTTATTTGTCATATCAGAATGTTTACTTTTTGACTCTGAATACTTTCTCCTTTACAATGATACTTACGACTAGTACCTATTATAACGATTATTTTTTGTAGACACTTTTTAAAAACCGGGCAGCAGTCTTCAAGTCGGTTTTTTGTCTATCAGTGCATATATACGTACTCTTAACATACATTTAAAGTCCATTTTCAAAATCAACAAAATCTTACTATTCCGCAAGCCAATATACACAAAAACATTCAAGATGTAAGAATTATTTTCGTACACCATGTAATATCCCATCTGTTATTGTTATAATCTAATAATACATGTGAGCTATGCGATACCTACTGAAGGCTACGAGATATGGGTCAGTAAGACCATATCGTTTACGAAGGGCTTCTATAGCCTTGAGTGTAGCACTTTGGGACTAAATGGCTAATTCTTATGGCGGTATGGTAATTTAGTTTAATATTACGAAGTATCAAATACTTTACTTTTCGTTTTCCTTCCAGGGGCTTATTATAAACGCAGGTATGACTATCGTGGCCTCCGTGGTCCAGTGGTTGAGCGTTGGGCTCACGATCCGGAGGTCCTGGGTTCGAATCCCAATGGGCACACATCACAAAAATCACTTTGTGATCCCTAGTTTGGTTAGGACATTACACGCTGATCAGCTGATTGTCCGAAAATAAGACGATCCGTGCTTCGGAAGGCACGTTAAGCCATTGTTCCCGGTTACTACTTACTATAGTATATGTAGTCGCTACGAGTCATGCCAGGGGCCTTTGGCAGCTCAATAGTAACCTTGACACCAGGGTTGATGAGGTTGGTAATCCACCTCACAACCCACACGATAGAAGAAGAAGAAGACTACCGAAGAAGACCTCGCGCTTTTTAAAGTTTGTTGATTTTGGGACTAAATGGCTACATTCTTGTAACGATATGGTAATTTAACACGTCCACTGTCTAACTGAAAATTACATATCAACCTCTCACGTGCAATGTTATTTTTCGATAAACACATGGCAAGAAAAAATGTGCCTCACATATTTATTTATTTATCCACGTATGAGTTTCAAATTTATGGCCTCATATGTAATGTGGTTCATACACAGTGAATGTGTTAAGTACTTATGTTAAGTACTTAGATATTACGAAGTAGGTATCACATTATTTAATTTAGGTTTGCCTTAGGCATGTTTACTAAGGACAATGGACTGACCATAGAACCATTAGGAAGCTTCGAAGAGGAAGCAAATATTTTTTCTATTTTGCATGTAACGTTTGCAGAGAGACTAGCTACCTACCAAATAATTATCGACCTACTAAATAAGTAGGTATACCATAAATACCTAATGAATTTTCCAAGATAATCTTTCAAGGAAAACTATTAAACTGCAGAGGACGATATACAGGCGTCCCTAGGAAATACTTAGGTGGTACAAGACCTCAAAATACAGTTTTTAAGAGCTGCGCTCTTGTCGGTGGAGTAAACGCCATTCCTCTCTTCTTCCCGCCAAAACATTCACCTCCCGATATGACACGACCTGCACCTTCTCTTTTATTTTCCACCGAAATATAGGTACCTAATTAAATCTTTTAAAAATAACGATTACGGCCACCCGTTAAATGTATGAATTTTGTGTGGTCGCTAAGAGGTCTAATTTCACAGGGCAGGTGTGCACAATCCAGTTACTCCCCTTTAGATCCGGGATCCGGGGCTGCCAGCCAGGGTGGTCCCGCTTTGGTTGATTTTAGCGCCCTCTCTAAAACAGCGCCCGGTCCGATAACACCGCTCGCACCGCCCTATGCCCGCAACTGTAGACACAATGTCATGTGACCACCTAAACAAGGGGACAGATATTTTTATACATCATTTATCCTAATTGAACCAAATTGCTCACGACAAATAGTTACAGATGTTAGATAGAGGTACGTAGACGTAAACAATCACAAACCTATTTACGCAGCCGGTCCACGCACATGTGTTCTATAGACTAAACAACATCAAGGACTCAGAATTTACCACAAACTTGGTAGTAAAGTTCTTATACTTAGTAGCAATCATCAACATAATATAAGTTCACGACTATCAGGGCTAACAGGGAGCGCCGGCTTCAAACCCCGCTACCGGACTCACACAAATGAATTTTTAATTTATCTCAAGTGCACTAACACTAACAAGACGCCGATACGGCTCACCCCGATACCGACGCCGCCGGCGCCCGATACCGACCCCGCCGGCGTGGTCGACGCGATTTCCCTCATTCAGCGCTTATCGCTATCGACTCACTAGGGTCGATTAATTCTTTCAAGTATTTTTTACCGACTTCAAAAAAGGAGGAGGTTCTCAATTCGACCGTATATTTTTTTTTTTTTTTATGTTTGTTCGGGCATATCTTCGTCGTATATGAACCGATTTTGATAATTCTTTTTTTGTTTGAAAGGAGATATACCCAAGGGGGTCCCATGTCAAGGAAGTCAGGATCTGATGATGGAAGACCAGAGAAATCGAGGGGAATTTTCAAAAATCGTAGGAGCGACTAGTGCGTTTGTAAAGTCATATTGATCGGATCGATCTTTAGGCTTCGGGAAAACTTCCCGGCCTTCGAAAACTGGTCAGCATCAGGGAGATACCCTATGGCCTGGCAAAACTATACAACCTGGAGCAATTTTTCTTTCACGAAACGTATTTAAATCTTGATCAAATCCAATCGCCGGTGCAAAAAAACAAAATGGCGAAAAAAAAAGATGGCCGCCATACAAAATTTTGTCGATTTTGGAAGAAGCCCGTTTGGGTAAAAATAATGTATGGGGCGCTTACTCAAAACGTCATGTAGAGTACGGAAATACTTTCTGATCACCAAAAACTGCTCCGCATCAGAGAGATACTCTACGGCCTGGCAAAACTATCGCACGTGAACCAATATTTCTTTGAGAGCACTTATTTAAATCTTGGTCAAATTCCATAGCGCGTAAAAAAAAACAAAATGGCGGAAAAACAAGATGGCCGCCATACACAATTTTGTTTTTTTCAGAAAATGTCTCGGGATATAAAATATATATCGGGGTTGTGGTCGGATCGTCATGTTAAGTATGGAAATACTTCCCGATTTTCGAAAACTGCTCCGCATCAGGGTGACACCCTACGGCCTGGCGAAACTATCACACCTGAACCAATTTTTCTTTCACGAAACCTATTTAAATCTTGGTCGAATTTAATGGCCGGTGAAAAAAATACAAAATGGCGAAAAAACAAGATGGCCGCCATACAAAATTTTGTTTTTCCAGAAAATGTCTTGGGGGTAAAAATGATGTATAGGCGTGTGATCGGAACGTCATCTTTGAAAACTGCTCCCAATCAGGGAGACATCCTACGGCCTGGCAAACCTATTGCACCTGGATTTTGTTTGTTTCCACGACACCCATTTAAATCTTGGTCAAATTCTGTCGCCGGTGAAAAAGAACAAAGTGGCGGAAAAACAAGATGGCCGCCATACGAAGAGGGACAGTTTCGAATAAACAGGACACGCGAGCTGCTTTAGCAGCGAGCGAACCACGCGAAATCTACTGTATCTATATGTATGCGTGAGTGTGTATGATAGCAGCTTCCACTGACAACCACATGTGTGTATACACATACACATGTGTGTGTGTGTGCGTGTGTGTGCGCGCGCGCGCGCGTGTGTGTGTGTGTGTGTGTGTGTGTGTGTGTGTGTGCGTGTGTCTGTGTGTGTGCGTGTGTACGTGCGCGTGTGCTCGTGTGCGTTAGCGCGTGTGTGTGTGTGTAAACATGTTCATCAATAATAATTGTGATCACTACTAATAATATATTATATTATTATATATGAATATAAATCAGAAAATCTGTCTGTCTGCATCCTTGCTCGGTCTAACCATCACTTAAAATCGTAAAATAAAATAAAATTTTTAACAAAAAAAAACCGACTTCAAACGCAAAACTAAAAAGCAATAAATAAATTTACTTCGCACAAAGTAATTAGTACGTATTTTCAATTAGTTAATTATTTTATAATTCTGAAGTCGGTGCCAAGTAAATGCTACAACAACCCTACTACAATATCAAATTACTATGTACACACAATATTGTTTAATACCTATAACAAAGCAATTACAAAACAATGTCAAACAAAAAATTACAAAACAATCAGTATTGAAAAATATATGAATCGGTACTTCGTTGTAGCATTTCCTTGGCACCGGCTTCAGATTTATAAAATAATTAACTAATTGAAAATACGTACTAATTACTTTGTGCGAAGTAAATTTATTTATTGCTTTTTAGTTTTGCGTTTGAAGTCGGTTTTTTTTTCCTCTCAGACGACGCCCTGAGCCGAGGTTCGCGCCCAACTGGGCACCCTCAGGCCTGTTGTCTTAAACATTGTATCGGGTGAGAGTCTTCAGCGCTCCCCATTTGTCCGGCCAAGTCGTTAATGCCATCTGCGGCAAATCTACAATAAGTCACGTCAAAAAAAAAAGATACGGCTCACCACCTATCTGGTCTAATAGAAAGCTCAGTGAGGTGCGGGTACTTAGAGCATCTCGCGATGGGTGTAGCCCAATTGGGATATAGTCATCAGTTTATGTTATGTTAATAACTACACTTGGCCGGACAAACTCGGCTCTGTGTGCATTATGTAGTGAATGAAAGTAAAAAAGATACCTTATTATCAAGTCATTTACACAGGAAGTCTTATTTTTACTTTCGTCGTCTCGTAAACATTAACGTTACTTGATAGTTGCCAAATTGGCAAAAACATCGGTCAAGATTCTATTCTATTCTATTCTAAGAAAGCTCACTTTCAACTAGGTAGGTATTCTAAATCTGCGTTCTCGAATTGTACGCATTTTCCTTTACTTCTAGTAACTACAGTTACATCGAGCAGTGAAGTAAGTACTTATCTACAAAATATCAGTGAAACACAAAATCTCATTTCTTCAAAATAAAGAGACACTTTATCAAGCTCAGCATACTCCTCTAAACTTTATCAAACTCCTACGCACACAAAAGTATTAAGATTGCATACTTAGTTACAAGTACAAGCACATAGTAAAATTTAACGCGACTTTCAAGATGAACATTTTGTCGTTCAATGGATAATTGGCACCGTCGCCACCGTAAAATGGTCGTTACTGTCATAAGCGATTCTTTCTATCTCGAAAACTGAGAGTGTGAGAGTGGGTACAAGAGATTGCAAGTACTTACATACTTACATATTGAGAAAAGTGTTACAGTAGGTAAGTAAGTATAAGATTTTCTTTACAGTCCCACTTATCGACTTTTCGCGCGTTGCAGTTCAGAATCGATTCACTGCTAGCTTGCATGTCTAAAATATGTTTGACAGGATGATGATTATATACCTACTAGCTTTAGCCCGAAGCTTCGCGTAAAATTCGAAGTAACACGGTTTCCCTTTCCTAATGTACCAGTTTTTCCTACCTTGGAAACTGCGAAAAGTCCTATATAAAATTTCACCCCCTCTCTGAAAGGGTTGGGGGCAGATTTTCAAAAACAAAAATGTCACAAATTGTCCGCATATTTTAAGTTTCTCCATACAAAATTCCACCCCCACGTCTAACAAAAAAAAAAACATTTTATGAGAACAGTTTCACAAAATATTTTTTTGTTACCATAACCAGGGACAGCCGTGGTTTCGTCAGGACTCTGCTAGCTGATATCACCTGATTGTCCGAAAATAAGGTGATACCGTGCTTCGGAGATAGATGTAAGCGTGTAGTTTTAATAGAGCCATGTCAGGGGCCTATGGCGGCTCAATAGTTCTATTCTTCTATCGTGTGGGTTGTGAGGTGGATTACCAACCCATCAACCCTGACTGTGACCTACTCAGTTGATGAGGTTGGTCATTGATATCTTCATTTTTTCTTTTTTAACGTGACTTATTGTAGATTTGATTTGTAAAGGAAGACCTAGAAGGACGTACATTGACTAATTGAAGTTGTCCTTAGAAAAGTTTCGGCGTGCGTGTAAGTATGTCAGGATCGACGCAGCTATGGAATTCCATAGTGTGTGCTTACCCCGGTGGGAAATCAAAAAAAAAAAAAAATTCAAAAATATTTATTTTTCAAAATTGGCTTACAAAGTTAGCGCTTTTTGAACGTCAAACATAATTATAAATTACATATTATGTAACTAGCTGTAAAACTACTACCACGTCGGAATCTGTAACGCTGAGGGAAAGACGTGGCCAGAAAACCTCCCAGCACAGGGCCCTGGTCCTACTGTTTCATGTTTTCCTTTCTTTTCTTTTAATCCAGTTTGTATTACATAATTTATAGACTTAAATACAATGGTATTCCAATTACAGTCGGTGGAAGGAAAGGGAAACATAAAGAGTTTATGTGACTTTATCACAGAAACAGTGTTTTATGAGCTCCCTGACAGAAGCAGGCCTGTCCACATACGCAGCACCCGATCACGAGTTGACGCGAAAGCCAGCCATCGCTCCCTTCGCACATTTTTGAGGGAAAGGTGCGACCCGACTTCCGGACGCCACCGCGTACACGAACATTTCGAGGCGAGCATGCACCACTTATATAAAGAAGCTCAAAAATCCTCCGCCTGGATATAAAAAAAAAGTACTCTACTGTTGAACATTGAAATATCATCAAGTGTTTCACAATCCTTTTTAATCCACTTACAAAGTTATTTCAAATTCGATATTAAAATATCCTAAAGGGCCAAGTTTTTATTGCAAATATTCTTGTCTTTCTTGTGTTGAGCTGAAGTAATCCATTTAATATTATTATCTTTAAGATAGTCTCCTACTTTATAATAAGCTTTACTGATTAAAGTGTGAAAGTTAAATAGGTGTGAGTTTATGTACTATTTGGTGCACAGTTCCGTCGATCATTCATTTCACGACCCACACGAGAGGAGAAGATGGCTGAGCCATTAAACGCATAAAAAATGCGACATTTCTGTTTTAAAATTCAATTTACAGAAACAGTTTCAATTGAAGCTTCGTTTTTCTTGCGGATCATTGTTCTCTTAATGATGGATGCCTTAATTATCGCTTGAGTCATGTGAAACATTTGAATAATGAGGTGGGTAGACAGACAAATTAACTCATAAATCACTATTTATATTCGTGCAATGCCAAAAATGGTTTAAATTCCAGTTATGCGTAGGAAATAGCGAACAATAAGAATAAAATAATAATAATAGGTAAGATATATTATGTCTCCTTATTTCAAAGTCAAACTTTGATTTGATTCTTACAAATGTATAAGCCACAGAACCCAAGTTTATTTATTTTTACAAATACCAAAAAATTATGTTTTGAATTCGAGAAATGGGTGTAGGCGTGATAATATTTTGTGTTTTGTTAAGTATTACTTAGAGCAGGGGGGTTAAAAAGGCCACAACATAGCAATTCATCTAAAAAGCAATAATGCTATTTGACATTTATTTTGTTTGCATTGCGTAGTTACTTTTATATGCGCAAATGTCAAATTATAAATATTGATTTTTTAGATGAATTGCTTCGATGTTGGCTTTTGAAACCCCCAGATTCCTTTGGTACTTTAATAGACATTTAAAGAGTCAAACGATTGATGAATGTGAAGAGAAGTGTGTCAGGATCGAAGCAAATGGAATTCCATAGTCTCTGCTTACCCCGGTGGTAAATAGGTGTGAGTTTATGTATGTATGTATGTTAGAGAGTCAGTAGGCCAGAAGAAAATCGAACACGGATCAGCAAAGATCCTAACCAAGGTTCAATAACGCGAAGCCGGACAAACACGAAGTTAGACGCCGGCAAATGTATGAAATTGGTCACTGTAAATGTATAGAATTGGTTACTTCATTGGTCACTTTAAATGTATGGAATTGGTCACTTCATTGGTCACTTTATATGTATGAAATTGGGAAATTGGTTCCGTTATTTACAGCAACTTGGCTAGACCCGTTATCGGTTACCCAGAATGTATTCTCCATTTATTTATTATTTCATTTTCTCTTATGTTATCAGGTTCAACCGGCTGCTGCGCTCGTCGGTAGCTCGTCACTGGGGGTACTTCAGGAGGGAGAGGCCTGACCTCCGGCTCAGAGGGCGGTCTGTGTCTGACGCAGGGCTCTGTTTAATAGTCGACAATGGTAAGCATCCCCATCTTCTATCGTGTTGGTTGTAAGGTGGATTACCAACCTCATCAACTATGATGTCAGCAGCAACTGTGTGGTCCAGTGGTTGAGTGGTTGACTCACGATCGAAGGTCCCGGGTTCGAATCCCGGTGAATACTATTCACAAAAATCATTGTGATCCCTAGTTTAGTTACCACATTACTAAACTAGAGATCTAGATTACCTGATCATCTGAAAGTATGATGATCCGTTCTTCAGAACTTGGTCCCGGGTACTGCTTACTGATGTAAGTAATTAGTCGTTACATGAGCCATGTCAGAGGCTTTAGGCGGCTCAATGGTACTTAATCCTAACACCAGGGTTGATGAGGTTGATTTCACAACCCACACGAGAGAAGGAGAATACCAACAGGTGAGATTGTGGTCAAATGCGAACATGTAGCAAATTCAATGTCAATAACAGTCTCAATGCTGGGCACAGTAATCCCTTCAATTAACCGGAGAACGTATTGTATGGAGCATACTCCACCACGTTGGGCTAATAGCCGGGACCAACAGCTTAACGTGGCGTCCTAAGCATGGAATCATCTTACTATTACTTTTTTTAGTAAAAAATAAAATAATAATTTCACTTCAGGACCGCAGTTGGCATACCTGGATATCCCAGTGGTGGCGCCGCGGAGGTCGCTGCAGGTCTTCGCCCGGGATCCGACGCAATCCATACCGGCTCTATATATCACGTAAGTCTTATTGCAAGCGATTCCAAACAAAATATCACTGCCCACTGAGGGATTTTCCAGGCCACTTCCCCCAAAAAAGTACATATGGCGCTGTATAACTCCAACGGAATAATTACCTATTTTCTTATTGCTCGGGTACATACATACACATATAAACTCACGCCTATTTCCTAGCGGGGTAAGGCAACGTTTTTGGCGACAACCTCTTTAACTGTGCATTGTTTTAATTTGTTATTTTTTATGTTTATCTGCCTTATTTGGTTGTCTTACGTGCGACAGTGGTGTTAAATATATATATACTTTTGCGAATTAGTTTTATTTTTTTGAAGACGAAAGAGCGCCTACATTAAGTCCTATCCTAATGTTATTGTAAGGACCATATTAAGTATATCTACTTACATATAAGTTAAACGGGTATCCGTAGCTAGCATAGGAACATAAGTTTGAAAACACTATAACATTACATAGATACCTACGCTTACGCAGAGGTACATCCAATGCAAGTTGAACTAAGTAACCGCACCTCACCGAGCTTTCTGTTAGACCAACGTGATAAGTAGGTTGTGCTGGTGAGCCGTATCGTCTATAACGGTCGAGCCAACTGTGTTGGTGTGAAAACTGCACTTAAGATAAATTAATAACTCATTGGGGAACATGAGTATGTTATACCTAGTGAAAACTGTACTATAACTAACATACTCAAGTTTTAATTTGCACTTTTTATCTAACACTACAATCGCGTCGAGTTCGCAAACTTTGACGTCATCGCATGACGCCTCAAATTCTCAACATGACGTCATAATCCATCTGAGCGTTACGCTGTCCATATCTGCGACGTTCATTGCCAGTTTTCTATTCGACTTTTTTGTAATTAAACCTGTATATGCAGCAATGGAAGTGAAACTGTGAGTTGTATCGATCTGTCTGGCCTTGGCCTTTCAGCTGAGATCCCGTACTCTTATATAATAGTTATCTTGTGTACGATGGCCAGTTTTGTAAGAATATGCATTACGCTTGCCACAGACATGTTGTATAAGACATTTCTCGATCTGTCACAAGATTGTTATGTTGTACGTTGTGCAAAAGTGGATTATAATTATCAAGTATTTTACTTACCACACGTAGCGAGAATTCTATCGTTCGAGAATATTAGTCGGGTCGCAGATTTGAGCAGCCGTGTTACGCATAATTATGGATCATCTCAATCTAAATACGGAAATAAAAATAAAAGTTCAAAAACTAAAAGCCGATTACGGAAAAATACCTCTCTAATAAGTAAAGAAAAAGAAAATATAAGTACCTATCTCTGACATTCTTCCGTGATGTGGTCGTGTGCCAATCTGTCCTAAGAGTTTGCTTACCATGGTATAGTTAGGTGTATGTATAGTTTATTAATTACACCTACTTCTCGCCAGCTAAGTTTAAAGCCCATGTAATTATGTGGCGAGTTTATTGCTATTAACCGGGCAGAAATCCTGGAAACGGCGTGATATAAATTACCTAATGATCCAAATATTAATTTAATCTTGTAAGTTCAGTGTCTTATGAGTTTGTTTAAAGTCGAATTCAGTGGTTTAGAGCCCGACCGCGATTCGAATCCGTGACATGCGTGGTTGATACGAATATTTTGTAGGTGCTATTCCAGTCTTCCATAATTATGCGGATAATTCCTTCGTTGGTGCGCAGGATAGATCCATTATTACATCAGCTATTATATGTGTAATACACAGCGATGCTTTTAAAACACTTATACGGATTTTTTCAATGCCATACAACCAGAAAGGCGTACAACTTCGTTCTCTTTGTAATACTTATTTACTGTACGATCCTTTTTAATTTATAAATGGATTCGGGACTATTAGTTCGAACTAAATAAGCACTTATGTACCTACTTAAAGGTTAGTAGAAGTAGATCTCACTTTGTTTCACATGTTTAATTCAGGTGCTAAATAATTAAATCAAATCAAATCATTTATTCATAATATTCATTATACGTCATACAGAATGCATTAGACAATAGTCTTAAAAATAAAAAAATATCAATAAAAATAAATAAATTAATAAGTACTGAAATCAATAGGTATTAAATTAGTAATAATATGTATATTTATCGTAATTACTAACAATATATAATTCCATCAATTCCGATTTATAAATTCATCGTAGCTATAGAACGATTGTTCGACGAGCCATCGTTTTAGTTGGACTTTGAAAGATGCCGTGCTCGGAGCCTCTTTAATGGATTCCGGAAGCCTGTTGTAAACGTGCGGGCTCATGGCGTGGATGGTCCGAGTTGCCTTCGCCAGTCGATGCTGGATGGTATTGAGGCGGTTCCCGTATCGCAATCCTTGCCTCCCATTCTCACCTCTCGTCCTGAATAGGTGCAGATTAGCACGTGCGTAGGTTGCTATTTGTAGAATTAGAAGGCTCGGGAGCGTCAATATTTTGAGTGCGACGAAGTACGGCTTAGCAGACTCGTCCACCGGTATCCTCGCCACAGCTCGCACGGCGCGCTTCTGGAGTGCGAAGACGCGATTCCAGTCGGCTGCACGTCCCCAAAATTCGAGGCCATATTGTAGCATTGACTGTATAGTAGCGAAGTAGCAGAATTATACAGCTTAAAAACTTAAAAAGTACCTATTTGCATATTTAATCGTTCTAATTCAATTTAATTTTTATTTCGGAGTTTTCGGACCAGTTTTGTGATTCACATTTAAGTAGGTATTTCTGTAAGTATTTTAATAATTAATGTGCGTGACGAACAGCAATGCTGTCTCAAAAGTTTCTAGGGTGTACGAATTAAAAAAATCCATTTCCTAATTTTAACATTTTCTTTCATTAGAGTAAATAAATGAAGGCAGAAAATAAATGATACAATTGGAAATTAATATTATGTTTAATTAAAAAATGAAAAAACCTACAAACATAGGTACCTAATCTCTAATGGTAGCAGAAAATACCTACCTATTTATTAAAAAATACATGAAGTTTCTACTCTATTATAGTCTGTGTATGTAGGTAATCCCCACACTCCTTTTAAACCCACGTAAGTAAAGTGGCATCAAATGAAAATCCCGCCATTTTTCCACCATACATATGATTGCAATCAATATCTTGCGCAATGCACCACTGCGCATGTTTCCCTAGGCTTGTCCCTTCGTTGTACAAAACGAAACTTTATGTAAACAGCACTATGGTGGGTTTTATGTTGTTAATTACGCCAACCCCAGATGACAGCTACACTTTTTAGAGCCAGTATGCACAAGAATTTTATTGTGAACGCGGAATTATCTAATGTTATAACATACAATCAATTCAAAACACACATCAGTGACTTCCATTTTATAGTATTTTATGCAACAGTTGTATAAGAAGGGTCAAAAAATGCGAGTGGCGTGAGTTGCGATGTGAGCCTTGGCGAACATCGCAATAAGAGACGCCACGAGCATTTTTTGACCTAGTTATACAACGTTGCATACAATACTTTTTCTACGACGACGTTATTTTAAATGAAACAAAAATTATACAAAGAAAAATTTTATTTATAAAAATTATTTTCCAACGCGCGGGAAAATGGCGGCAAATGTATACTTTTTTTTATAGTATATCTATGGCACCAAACAAAGTAAAGGTGCCAGTTTCCAGGTCAAAAAAAAAAAAACAACAACAATGCTTTTTTGGCGACATTATAGTACAGTTACACTTTGTAAACAATGCTTTTATAGGCCATAGAGCGTACACTTTTTCAAAGAGTTTAATTATGTATGTACTTATATTAGACTTTTTGGTTATTTAAATGCCAGATTAAAGTAGAGGAGTAGAAAAAAAATATTATCTATTGCTAACGTGTTATTGATCAAATTCGTATAGTAGAGACGGCGAAACGTAAAAGTGTTGTGTTATTTACATCGTGTTTTTTCTAAAGCATTATTTTATCGAGAGATTTATTGTTTAATGTTCCATTTTTGAAATTTGAATTTGTTTATGCCAGTGGTTTGCAAAAAAAGGTATTTTATGTGTGAAAACTTAACAATTTAAATGTTATATTAAAAAGGAGAGTCAAGGTCTATCAACCGGTCGGGTGCGTACGCATAATTGAGTCGTTCCAATTATGTTAAATCATAAAATTATATAACTTACTTAAATATAATTATGAAGGTAGCTTACTTAACTTAAAGTAACTATAATATTACGTGACATGTAACATAAAGCTGTGGTCAATTACACAGTATTAGCTACGTCGCATAAAATAGCAATATTTTTGCGTTTTAAGTAGGTAAGTACATTTTACGCAACAAAAAAATATTACGTGCGTATAAAGTAGTAAGTAGGTAGACAAAACGAGGTTTCTAATTAATGAAAAAGTCAATTCCAAGCCATCATACAATGACATTATAATTCTTAGATAGGTACCTATTTCACTGAAAAAGTGTTTGCTTGATATTATATTATTATTATGCAAGGATAAAATCGTTATTGAAATTTATCTATTCCCAATACATCTTGTCAGTTATCGCTAAATATACATCACTAAACAGTTCTAAGAAATTATATTAAAGGAGATATAAAATATTAAGGGGTACGGAGCTCTACAAATCTATTATAATTCATGCCTGCTCTAAACCTCGTCCCCTCAGTTTAAATTGAATCAGAAGTCACGAAATATTTTTCGAATATACCTAAGTAGGTAGGTATTACAAATTGTCGCAAGACTGTACAGTACAATGCAATATTACTCACCTATACCTACCTTAAATAGAAACACTCAGATACACATCTGTAAATACTTATCTCGTTTCCACTCTAGAAACCTTTTATTTTTTTTCATTATACCTTTCATCGCGATAATTTTAACCGGTTTTTCACATTACGTGTACTTTTAATATTAAATAGTAGGTTTCGGAATACCTTTACAATACACTTACATATTTATTCAGACAAATAAATAGTTACCTATTGCATTGTCAATACAGACCAATGGTTCTGTGCACACTTATTTGTAGTCTGTATTCTGTCTACGTACTTATAGTAGGTATATGCTGCTACAGGTAAAATAAGGAGGTTTTTATTAAGGTGCCTACGTACAGCCCAACGCTCTCCAGAGAGCTATACGGATCGTACAAACACGGGTTTTAAATTGAAAAATTAAAAATACATACCTGCAGCTCAGTTGGCTAACGTACGTAGAAGGCCAGCCTGTCATCGTAAGAAACCTACTTGCAACTTTTAATTTTAGTAGGTATAAGGGCTCTATCCCAGTAAGACACCATGGTTGCGCTACCAGCAAATGTTATTCGGGATTCGGCAACAAATTGGTTGCGCAACCAAGTTGAGGTAGCCTTTATACACCTGCATAGATTTTGTTGGTTGCGCATTTGTGGTGACGCCGCCGTGGTGTCCTAGGGAGATAGGTTAATAATAAATAGTGACACGTATTTAGCTAACCCACCAGATTCTACGACATGCCTGGAATGTTTAGGCAGCCAGCACTTCGAATCCAACCATGTATATGAGGTACTTTTCTCACTTTAAATCACACCGGGCGAGTTATTTTGGTATTATTCTGACATTATTTTTATACATGAATCTAGCTAAGCCAGCGTAATGGAAAGAAAGGACCTGAAATTCACACCCTACCACGCTATGTTGGTATCTGCACTGGAAAGGAGAGAAAGAGAGGAATACACGACGCAGCTAGAACAGAACCCTGATCTAATTTCTCTCTTACGTGATTCATACAAGGGTATCGTTTGTTCATCGCGTGTAATCCCATCAACTTGTATGTCATCGCAACAAACGACGCGACGTGACGACAAACGTCACCGTTCTCTATGCAACTATGATCTGAAACGACTCAAACTTTGTAATTAATTAACTGGTTTCAAACGGCCATATTGTTACGTAGTTATTACAATATATTGTAGGTAACGTGCCTAATTGCTTATATATGGTACTAAGTACCTTATTTAAAATCTATGATCGAAGCACCAATAGGCTGTCGTGATTGATAAAATCATAACAATGAACCTCCTATTTTTTTGCTTCTTCTTCGTCGTTCCCTCACTGCTGAGGATCGCGACCACACTTTATGGTTTTCCACTCGGTACGGCTATATGCTGCGTGGACCACTATCTGTATGCTGTCGCCCACCGTCTTCTTCAGGATGTCAGACCACCTCGTAGGTGCCCGTCCTCGCGCACCCTCCTTTTCGCGCTTCCTCTTTTTTAGAGTTGGTTAAATGTAAAACAATAGCATAGATATCTTTATCTATCTTTTTAATTTCATTCTGCTTTTCCCATCATTGTTACTTTATCTAACAAAACTGTCAGCCAGTAGACTTATTTCAAAATTTTGGCAAGAACTTTCAAAAGAAAATGTTTTCTTATTTTTCGAATACGTTTTTTGTCTTGTGCCAGGAAATTATTGAAACACTGAAAACTTTAGCGCACAGTTGAAAAAACAAACATTGCTTGTAATTACGTAAATTCTGACAGATCTTGGCTCTTCTTTCTAATAGTTCCGACTTGTGGCTTCGACTTATAAATTAACAATTAAATATTTAATTTACATAGTTTGTTTTTGAAATGACAGAAACCTCTTTTAACATTTTTAACGAGATCATATGAAATGAATACACACGTCCCAGTGATCCCTTAGTAGAAGTGTTTATTTGAAGTGAATTAAAAATAACAAGTCATTAGTCGCCTGAAGAGAATTTTCCGGTAAGTTGCACAATTTATAATTTCACGAATTAAATGTTAGCTTTAATGCTCGAGTACAAAATATATTATAGTACGTAACTACTAACGGCTCTAGACACACGGTAACAGTTTTTTATCTTCGTCTATCGTGTGGGTTATGAGGTGGATTACCAACCTCATCAACCCTGGTGTCAGGGTTATTATTGAGCCGCCAAAGGCCAACGTACTTACATCAGTAAGTAGTATCAGTAAGGAGCACATACGTTGGACAATCGAGTGATCAGCCTGTAATGTCCTAACCAAACCAGGGCCAGGACTCACAAGATTATTTTTTGTTATATGTCCCCACCGGATTCGAACCCGGGACCTCCATATCGTGATCTCAACCACTGAACATCAAAAATCAACCTCATCTTTCATTTTGGCTTATTTACGAATTTCATTTATAAATTCTGTAACAATGAGCACGACGTTTGTCCACGTATATTGATGACGTCACCGTTTTGTGTTCTCATACAATCGCCATTTAAAAACGAACCCTTTGACGTTTCGAATGAAATATCTCTTTTGACTAGAAATCTCGCTCCCGCTTACCGTCCCAGGACTGCCTGTGTGTCTTTAGCTTTATAGTAGATAAACATTTTGTTAGTTTACGGGCTTTGTAGTTTCAATAGTTGATCGGTTGACATTTAAACATGTAATTTACGCAAAATTGGACAATACAACCTTTTCATATTAATCTCCTTACTTAGGAAAGTTCCAGTAAAATTGTCTATGTTTATTTGTCTGCACTGAAAATCTTTTGAATTAGTACATCACAACTTAATGGTCATGAAATGTCAATTCTATTGTGTGTGGGTGTTAGGTAAATATCACATCGAATAGAGTAGGTTGACTCTTTTTACCCACCCACATTTGATGAGGTTTCGAAGCCTATGTGGGTATTCTATAATCAAAATAGGACAGATTTAGAGTGGATTTTTGATTGATGGAATAGTAAAATTTTGAATGAATACCTTATTCAAATTTGGAACACTAAACTCTAACTAATTATTGAGAAATCGATTCGTAATCATTTATTATTAAAGAGTAAAGATATATTTAGTAAAGAGAATTAGCTTGTAGGAAGAAATCTTTTAAATCTCTGTAATCTTTTAAATCATTGTAGGTACGAATATATAAAAGTAAGTAGGTCCGTACAATTTTCATTGCCAAATAATGGGCACACTTTTTAATCCACTCTTTAAAAACCACCAAGGTTATCCAATCCAATACTGTTGTTAGTGTTATGTGTGTACTATGGGAGCAGACCAACATTTTCTATTGATACGACCTATCAGATGTTTTTATTTAAACGATATTCGAAAACAAATTGCTGTCTTATTCGAAATTCAAATATTTTCATATTCACTCGTACCTATACAACTAACTTTTCTAACAAAAAAAACTAATTCCGATTTGCTTTTGCAAACGTTACTTTGTTTCGTAGGCTTTATATTTAGGTAAGTTAATTCACTAAGTAGTCTAAATAACATTTCATTCATTCAAATAACTAATACCATTTTGTCCATCGATAAGTTTAATAGAGGCTTCGCATTGTTTCTAGGTCGTCGGCATGGCGGGGTCCGAGTTTATAGCTCAACTAACTGAGTAATAGCTTGCGGCTTATTAACAGCTTACCATGCGAAGGTACTTATCGATATACGCATGGACATAGAGCATAGATAGATAAGATAGAGATAGTATATTAAAAAAACATATAAGTACATTAGTTTTAACTCAAAGCGCACAAAAGCTGTATCATAAATGATATGGGCCCTTTTTGAAACATGAATTATTGCAAATTTGCCGCAAAGGACTTAAAACACTTGGCCAGACAATTGGGGAGCGCTGAGGGCCCTATGTTATGTGTCCAGCAGCGAAAGTTTGTGTACAATCGGTATAGACTTCTGTGAGCGCACGCTTACCTTCGTAAGTAAAAACTCGTGCGCATTGAAATATGTATCACCTCTACGTGCTTTGAGATTTAAATTGTATATTGTATTATACAGTCTAAATAGGCCACATTGGAGCAATTCAACTAGAAATTCAATATTGCTATTTGACATTTGTTGAGATTGCGCACTTACTTACTTTTATAATTATGCTCAAAAGATCCCCCTGATCTCTTTAAAAATACCATTCTAACCTACAGAACCAAGAAATTGGAAGCTACAGAACCAGATAATAATATTATATTTTCAGTTTGTATGCACACTAATACAAATATATCATCGCTTAGTAGGTATGTCATTGGTGTGTACTTAACCGACCTAATAAAATAATATAAACACATTTTCCTTCTATAATACAAGTGAGTGACGTGGTCATTCTTCTACTTACGTTACTCGGGGTTGACCTTTGGTCGAAGGGTGCACCCCTGACCCTGTCTACAAGCCGTGGGCTTTATAAAGAATGAACTGTATCATTCTACTTAGGGTACTTTAGTACCTTGAAAGGTATTTAATTATTTATCCCTGATGTATATCGGCAATCAATAAAATTCAATTTTAATTCGGATTTTTACCACCTTCATTTGGCAAATATTAGGATTTACCTTATTTCGGGGTTTTAGTAACATAGCCAATTTATTTTTCATTGAATAACTTAGGTAAGTGTTATAAAAACGTCTATACTCTATGTCTACGCAGTGAAAGTGCATGTTTATGTTTCAATATAAATAGGTTTCGTGTGTGTCCAATTTTCCGCTCTCCATTTATATTTCATTTTTCTTCAAATAATTTGTAAGTACATTATATTGGTGCTGATTCCTTTACACACCATCTGATTTTATTTTAAGTTATTTCTATCATTTTCTTATCCGCTGAAAAGGAAAGGGACGGGTAATCAACAGGCATAAAATTTATGGAACACACGTCAATTTTAAGCAAAAATTTGAAACAACTCTATAAAATTTTGCATAGGCTAATAACTGTAATAACCCAACAGAATTATGTTGACAGCACACGTCAAACGGTTTGCATACCAGAAAGATACCTGTATGATTCGCCCGGGTTACTCATTCTTCCTAAAATTAAGGGCTGTCAATCATCCGTGCCCCGATTACTCTAGCCATAGAGGCAGCCAATCAGCTCGTGACACCAAACACTTCAGGACCCCGATACCGACCCCGCCGGCGTGGTCGACGATTTCCCTCATTCAGCGCTTATCGCTATCGACCCGCTAGGGTCGATTAATTCTTTCAAATATTTTTCCTTTCAGACGACGCCCTGAGCCGAGGTTCGCGCCCAACTGGGCACCCTCAGGCCTGTTGTCTTAAACGTTGTACCGGGTGAGAGCCTTCAGCGCTCCCCATTTGTCCGGCCAAGTAGTTAATGCCATCTGCGGCAAATCTAAAATAAGTCACGTCAAAAAAAAAAAACATCCGTGCCTTTCCTTTTTGCCGGATAAGAAAATGACGGGCATAACTTAAAATAAAATTAGAAGGTGTCTGCAAGAATCGGCCATTATCTTATTTGCATAAATTCCTTATGTTTTCGTGAATGTTTCTTCGTCTGTCGTCCTTACGTTTTGCTATTAAGTATTACAATCATCTACTACTTATTATAATGACGTAAGTAATAACTAAAATGCATGTTATTTCTACCAAGGTTTCGTAATATAAACTTGTTAAAAACAATACTTAAATAGTTTTTCTAATGTTATTTTTTCTCCACTTCTTACGGCATACTTAATTATTTATTATTTGCAAGTACCTACTTACCTGTTTATAAGGTAGGTAGTTTATAAAGGCATTTAACGATCATACGAGTTTATATTTATTTTTAAATACTTATATAGGTACCTATTTAGATATTGGAGCCTAAAAGGAACGAACGCAGGCTCAAAGGAAATAGATACTTAAGTGGGTGTCCATTTGGAATTGTAATACGTAGCTAGTAGGTGCCTTAGTATAGAATAGAGAAATATTCTGTTTTTCCTTTTAGGACTCAGGCATTTGAATTGCTTTTTAAAGTGACACTGTGTTGATTACAAAACATTGTAACTAATAAAATAAGTAAGTAATAGAGCGATTTCCTGCCAACCTAAGAGGCCCCAAACATTCGTCATTTTATAAAAGCTAACAGTTTCTGTGTTACACGGTATAAACAATACATACAGACATAAACAGCCTATACATATAACGTCCCACTGCTGAGCACAGGCCTCCCCTCAATTAACCGGAGGGGGTAAGGAGCATACTCCACGCTGTTCCGATGCGGGTTGGTGGAGGTGTTTTTACGGCTAATAGCCGGGACCAACGGCTTAACCTGCCCTCCGAAGCACGGAATCATCTTACTTTTTCGGACAATCAGGTGATTCAAGCCTGAAAAGTCCTTACCAAACAAAGGACAATCTCACAAAGTGATTTCGGCAATGTCCCCATCGGGAATCGAACCCGGACCTCCAGATCGTGAGCCTAACGCTCTAACCACTAGACCACGTAGGCTGTGGAGGCGGTATAAACAATAATACTATAATATACCTAGAGTACTTAACATAGGTAGCAACGTTCAGCTACTATGAAGTTTGGACCATCGTATCTTAGGCTTAGTTATTCTGTTTACTTGTCGCTCTAGCCACCGTGAGTTTATGCACGTATGTAATAGTGTATGTGTTGCGCAGGTCGGCGGGCGCCACGGCTGCGGGCGGCGTCGAGGAAGCGAGCGATAGCGACGCCGAGCGCCCGCGCAGACACCACCTGCGCGTGCCCACGCCTGCTCTCGGTGGACAGTAAGTCTTGTTAATTATCACAACATAACATATGCTCACGACTAAATCCCATCGGGATAGTCAGAAGCACATCCACCACAAGATGAACAAAGTACTCAAACCTCACCGAGCTTTTTGTTAGAGTAACGTGATGGGTGGTGGTGGTGGCTAGAGTACGTACGGACTACATTTTGCTATAGGTTTTCTACTGCGGAGATATTTATCTACAAAGATTACTACTACGAGTTGATGAAAATTTTATCGGTTAGGTGCGTGAACTTACAAAAAGATTCAATAGAACGTCACAATCTCGGGGAAATATTTAGGACGTGTGTTGTCGAGTAGTTTTTTATTCGATTACGAGTTTTAAAATACTTAGTAATGAAACAAATAATGATTTCGCTAAACATAAAACATCGACCAATAAGGACAGAGTGTTTATAATCGCAGAAAACCTTGGACGCGTCTCGAATCAATTTGCTTTGTTATTTTACGTATCAAACCTTGCAACTCTAGATATTATACAAGATTTATTCATTTCGCCTCTATCTGAGAGTAAATAATGGAAGAAAATCTTTGTGATAAGGCTCTAGGCACCAACAGGCTTACATTATCGTAGTTTGGGCGCGCGGTGGAAATGGTGTTATGCGGTAAAATGAAATTAAACGGTTATAAAACAGAAAATTGCGGCTGTTAAAATTCTAAACCGAAATTCGAGAATGTGTGATAGTGAACCTATTGAGAAGAAAAATTCTTTGACGGCAAGACAACGTTTGCATGTTCATTGGACGTTTAGAAGGGATAGCCTTCCATTGGCGAGCCTTAGAGAAGCTTGGCTTAAGAGGAAGCGTAGTCTTTCCCCTGATGCACTTCTTTGGAGACGCCGGTAAGGATTATTTTGATACTTGTTCTTATTCGTTTCTACTATGAAACAGAACGTCTGGATATTGATATCAACTTAGAATCATGGTTTGAATCATCCCCCTCAGTATTCGTTACGATGTCACTCTGTATTTCAATATAGATAAAGTTTTAGCTTCAATGCGCGCCACGATTTGGATTTGTCAAAGTACAGAACCCAGTGTTGTGAAGTTCATTAGGGTAGTGATGTATCAGTGGAGTTTACGTCGATCGATTCTGTTCTATCTATCAGTATGGACCACAGCAACACAAGAATGTTAGTTTTATTAGAAACTTATGTATGGAATAGGCTTGTTATCAATATCCAGTCATGTATGTATCTCTAAGTCCACGGAGGGTAATTTATGCCAAGGTAGGTTTTATTAGCTATTGGAAGAATCGCACAGGACTGAGCTAAGAGGACGAATTATAGCGTATGGAATTGGCACATGCAAAAATGTCAAGTCCCGGGGAGCGCTGAAGTTGCAGTGTCTGCATAGCATTATTATGACTTATCATTGACTTCCATTTAAATCTGCGGGACTTCTTTTGTGCGTACTCAAAATCGTTCATAAACGCGACGCTTTATGCGTCTCATCACCAGCCCATTAAAGTCCTCACTGCTTGGGCACGGGCCTTCCCTATGGATAAACTTAAGGCTTAACTTCAACAATCGCAGACCGAGTGTGTATACCGCTGCGCCACCAAGCTCCTCATTTCCCTTTATGCGTCTAACTATAATTATATGTATTTTCATCCGTTTATCTTCGTATTTATTAGGCGAAGTGTTACGTTAAAGCGAATGCAGTTTTGTCACTATATTACCTGGCCCTGCCTGACCCTTGTTATGGAGCATACCCTCAGATCGAGGTTATGTAAACAAGTAACAAGAATACCTAATGTCACATAGATTAAAATTGTGGACACGTTTTGCAAAACCGGCATTTTGTGTGATAAATATGGCCTGACATATTTTTTGCGTGGTCGGCTGTTTTTGACGATAAGCAACATTTTATTGTTACACTAAGGTTATCTACGTACTTATACGCGCAGAATATGCATATAATTATTGTCTACAATAGTATGTATCTGTGAAATAACTTCACGCAATGAGCTCACGACGGATAATTTCTTTAATAAAATGTTATCAGTTATGAAATAATTCTAAAGTATTGTTAGTAAAAACATTTTCTGTTGAATGATATTTACATAGGCCTTATGGAAACTTTTCAAACGAATTCTTCATCGTTATTTAGCCACATTTATTTCATATTATGAATACTTTCCCATTTACGTAAAAGTATTGCGTGCGTGATGATTTGGATTTTAAGAGCACCTGGTTTGTTTAGGTTTAGAATGAATACGTTTTTATTCGATTACTTACCTTTGTTATTAAGTGCTTATTTCGGATGGATATAATTTATCCCTCTAGAACATTGATCTACCTCTAGAACGATTTTACCTTATATACCTAAGTATATACGATTAGGTAGATTAGTCAACGATGGTTCTACACAAATAAAAAATTACATAAACAGCCTATATACGTCCCATTGCTGGACTAAGGCCTCTCCTCAATCAACCGGATGGGGTATGGAGCATAATCCACCACGCTGCTCCACTGCGGGTAGGTAGAGGTGCTTTTACGGCTTTTACGGCCGGGACCACCTGTTTAACGTGCCCTCCGAAGAATGGAATTATCTTATTTTTTCGGACGATTAGATGATTCATCCTGCAGTAACCTTACCAAAGGGCAGTCACACAAAGTGATTTCGACAATGTCCCCATCAGGAATCGAACCCGGACCTCCAGAGGCTAAAATAACAAACATTAATTTTATTTTTTTAGTCAAAAATCTCTCCCTTTCACACCACAAAAACAGTAACTTTCAAGGTTTTTACTACGAGGCGATAATGCAGACTTATACCGTATTCGATCAATCACCCGCATGGTGAAACGACAAGTGCAAAGGTATGCCAAATACGGTTTGCATTCATACGGAACGAATCGTTCCAAGCATGTCAGAACTGCTCTATTTTTTATTATACATTCACAACGTCAATGACCACAATGAATGTAGATTTGTGACGTGAAAATATGATTACTTCATCATATCATTCTTTCTTTATGGTCAGGTAATTATGTCTCTCTTTTTGATTATTCTATTGCCTATTCGTACAACCCGTTCTTGGGCTGAGCTGGTTCATGTTACCATTCTCCTGTCTTTAGCACAGTCTAAGTGGGGTCAACATCTTCCATTCCTCTCTGTCAGTCTTCATCTCAGTAATCACACCTCTCACTCACTTATAACTTTCTTCAAACATTGAATCCATCCACACTTTCTTAGGTCGCTCCCTACCTTTATTTGTATCCACATACTTACAAACTCATCACGTTGGCAATTACTTCCGCACAACATCCCAGGAAATGACTGAAAACCAGCGCTGGATGTTATCTTGGCATGGCTCCTTCACAGCACAAGCTGAGCCATTTGCCTTTGCTCGTATTCATAATATTCGTAATTACCTAGTTCTTAAGAAAAATGTAAACTGTTACTGGCAGTAAATGTATTTTATCCTTATTCACTTTTAATATGCAACATGTAGCTGGTAGCATGTTACAAGGTTCACAAATTTTCTTACTTGGGTGAATTGCAAAAGTGAAAAAAAAAGTTGTCTTGGTTGAGAACGGTAGTGCAAAGTTCTGCTAAATGATTTTGAATATTTTTTCTGGGTAAAGTAAGTAGTCCTCTACCTTGGCAAAAAAAATCATTCAGTTTCAGCAACTGTAACACGCTGAAAAAAATTTTTAAAGTGTCATTTTATCATTTCGGTAGCTTGTCCGTAACTCATTATCGCTTATAAAATGTCTTGCTCTACAATTATTTTCTATTATTGGGATTTAAATTGATAGAATTTCGTTAAATTATTAAATAATCTAACAACAAAAACTATTTCTGTCTGTTTACCTTCCTTCTCGTACATTTGACAGGCAGTTAAATTTTGTCCGAAAAAAAGTTATCATTTCAGAGGACAGTAAGTTTTGGTAGAATAACTCCGTCAACATTGCGTCTATGACACCTCCTTACCTGCCAACACCTCGCATTGGTTCGGCTCGACCGCTAGATGTGAACATACCCGTCACAGCGTGTAATGGTTTCCCGCCAAAAAAAGAAATTTATCATTTCGGTGATAGGGGGACAAAAAAAATCAGTAAAAAATCATTTCGGTAGCCATTATAACTCGTGTTAAATAAAATTAGTTCAATTTATTTCATATTGATGTGTTAAATCGGCTGCAAGTACTGTTTTGTTTGAGAAGTGTCGATTTTTCGATAGTTATTTAAATTCACAGTTTATACAAAAATAACCTGTTTTTTATCATCTCGGTGTTATCATTCCGGTGGATTCGGTGGACTGAAATGCCAATAACAGTCCATGGGAATGATAAGTAACACTGAAATGATAAAACCGTTAAGTTTTAGAGATCCGTGTGTTAAATTTTAGTTTCGAATTAGGTATTGTTTTAAGGGCCTTTTTAACAGTTCTGTGGAGCTATTTTATTTTTCCTCGAGATGATCTCGTGGTTTTCCAAAACCATTTTGGGTGATTGGAAAACGTCATATTACCTTCTATCAAACTCCTCTTTCTGCTTTTCTCGGTAACCTTGAATACCCAGACTTATCCATTCTTTAGATCCTGGTGGACACTGGCCTGGATAAAATAGTTTACACCAGTGTCTACCGATCGCACAGCGGTAACTCTGAGACAAACAGGTTATTCACCTACCTCAGTAGGACAGTGGAGTTGGCACGGCGGAGGTATCTCTCAGCGCAACTTGTTCTTCTCCGAGACTCCAACGCCCACCAGCAAGAGTGGTTGTTCCCATTCCAGAAGACCAACCATGCTGGCAAAGAGGCGCAAGCTTTTGCCATGTGTGGCAAAATCTCTCACATCTGGTGAATTGCGTTACAAAGATACCTGACGTTGCTAACTATAGCGCCAACTGCTTGGACCTTTTACTGATAACTGATCCGGACCAATATCAATCTCTATCAGTGACTTTCCCCTTGGGAACATCCGACCATTGTCTGGTGAGATATGTGTCTGTCTATTCCCCACCTGATTCTAGCCCCAGAGGATCGAGGCAAATATGGTGACACACGCTAGCAAATTGGGATGAGATGCGGCACTTCTTCGCAAACCTATCCTTGGCGTGAGGTTTGCTTTTCTTCAGAAGACTCGACGAGCTGCGGAGATGCCATATTAGTTGTCAGGCAATGGAATACTCTATCCCATTTTCTGACATATCATTTGACGATAAGGTTCGCTCATGGTACATCGCGGAGTATGCTAGTGCAGAAGCTCTAATATGCCTCCTAACATGCGGGCTCTGAAAAATTCCCTGAATACCGCTGCAAAGTCTTGCAAGAAGACAATGCGCAGGGCACGTTTCGACAATATTGGCCAAATTGATGCCAAACTGACTGAGCTGGTAGTAAAACCTTTTAGCCGCTAGTCAAATCGGTCGAAGCAAACTTCTGCCGTATAAAAATGCTTCGCACTCTAGACGTGAATAAGGTCAGTAGTCCTGATGATATCCCAGCAATAGTACTGCGGAACTGTGCACCTGAATAGTCTCCTACTGACACGCCTCTACCTGCTCTCTCTGGGTTCAGGACAATTCCCGAAACCATGGAACCTTGCCAATGTGCAGTGTATGCCCAAAAAAGGCACTCGTACCAACCCTGCTAACTACCGCCCCATCTCGGCACAACCGCCGCTAATCCTGAACAACCGCCTCCTGGCGTACCTTGAAGCCAACAATTTACTCAGAGATAGGTCAACTGATGTTCTTCTTGTGTATGCTACACGCTTATGGAGTGAGGCAATCTAGAATCAAGGCGAGGATCTTGTTATGTCCCTTGATATATTCAGGATCCCTTCTAGCCTATGTAATTGGATAGATAGGGATAGATTGATTCGGGTAGTAGTTGATGGGTGCTTGTCTGATCTACATGCTATTAATGCCGGACTTCCTCAGGGATCTGTTCTCTCCGCCACGTTTTTTCTATCAATGATCTGCTGATTATGCCCGGTATCTTTAGGCATGCAGACGATAGCACAGAGACGGAGAGATACATGTCCAATGCACGCGTAAGCACCAGAGATGATAGTGCCCTCAGAGAGGATCTTGTGAATCGTGTGAAACTGCCCCTTAAGTCCGTCTCAGACTGGGGTGACAACAAGTAGGTTGGACTCAACGCTTCCATGACCCAGGCGTGTCTGTTCACCGCAAAACGGAGTTCTTTCCTCCTGACTGGGACTTTCCAGAGTGAATTACCAACCATCTCGAGCTCTTGGGTATGGATATAACTTCCAACTCGTTATAATCTAGGAGACTTCAAGACTAGGGTGAATAGGCATTTGCTAGGTAAGTGTGATCCACCCTAGACCACATCGTCATTTACCATCAGGTGAGATTGTGGTCCTACGTGAACCGCGTTATATATATATTAGTAAATAGTATTAAACTATTTTTTTATTTAGCAAGTATTGAACTATTTATCTAAGAATGTATAAATCGATCTCCACCAACCCGCAGTGGAGCAGCGTGATGGAGTATGGTCCATACCCTCCTCTCCCCCCCCCCCCCGGTTAATTGAGAGTAGGCCTGTGCCCAGCAGTGGGACGTATATAGGCTATTTATGTATAAACCAAATTTCACTTTGTACGGAACCCTAGCTAAGCAGCACAATTTTTCTTGACTGTATCATTTCCGTGGGTTAATTTCATTTCAGTGGACTCATTATCATTTCAGTGTACATTTATATCATTTCGGTGTATATTTATATCATTTCAGTGGGTACTTATCATTTCAGTGGACTCATAAAAATTCAATTTTAAATATCTCAGTAAGTTTCGATCGTATTTGATGCCCACTCACGCACATAATTCAAAATAGGTTAAAGTTTTATTTGTCGTCAAATATGTGAAGAAAAGTATTAAAATAAAAAATCTCACCGAAATGATAAAAAAATGAGACTTGTTGAAATTCACCCACTTAATCATTATTTTGGACATCAGTAAATATCAAAAGTGGCTGTGTTATTTATACATAAACTCACGATTATTTCCCACCGGGAAATAACTGGCACTGGCACTGGGTTGTGGCACTGTCTAGTCCAAAAACTGTTGCAAGCATGCCTCATAAACATACATAAACTGCCTATATACGTCCCACTGCTGGGCACAGGCCTCCCCTCAATCAACCAGATCAAGCATGCCTCATGTACTTATAAAGGGATGGACGCCTTCCCTTCAAAGCGCATCTTCTAGCTTATCTAGTTACTTATTGCTGTTCGAATTTCAAAACAATGTGGTTGGCTATAACCCTAGGGTTACCTCAGCAAGGTTGGTTATCCACCTCAATTCTTCTAACCCACACGATAGAAGAAGAATTTCAAAACAAATAGGAAATACATTGCTTGCATGTCTACATACATTAAATACATTCCTATTACTACATCCACGTGTGCCTTATAAGGTTCAGTCAACCATGAACGGTAGTCCAGATTCGTTCGAGCGTTGTTTCATTCGATTACCAACCCTGGTCATTCTACCTACTGAATGTTACATGTCGATTGGTTTATTCATGTACTACTAGGTCCCTAGGTAGGTGTCTTTATATTCATAAATAGTGTAACGTTGAGGTATCTTCATGAATGTAGTATGAATTGTGTTTTGGAATCGGGATAGTGAAGCAAGCAAAGCAAGCTCCAATGCATAAACTTCTTTCGCCCTAAGGTTGCCTGGCAGAAATTGCTGTTTAGCAATAATGCTGCCTATTGTGCTTATTTTATTCGTCTGTATATGTCCTCGGTTTATGTTTTGTACAATAAAGAATTATTGATTGGTTTTGACATGTACATTTGCCGCAATTGACATTAACCACTTGATCGGACAAATAGGGAGCGCTGAAGGCTCTCATCCGATGTAAAATTTCTCAGAGCGTGGAGAGAATTATACTTGAAAGAATTAATCGACACTAGTGGGCCGATAGCGATGAGCGCTGAATGAGGAAATCTTCGAACGCGCCGCGGGGGTCGGTATCGGGGTCCTGAAGTGACTATTTGAATATTTACCTGTCACAGTAAAGAAATATTGCGTTTTGTGTAGATAAATATGTGCCTTCGCTACTAACCAGATATTTAAAGCTTCATGTTTATATGATTACATTAAGATACACCCTCCTCAGAGAGTGGAGATAACAAAGATACTATGTTTAATTAAATATAATCACCGCATTTTCCAAGTATTTACTTAAGTGGTTGTTATGACAACAGCAGAATACCTACACAGTACTTTTTTGTTTAAGATATTTATAGAATCTTAATATTTTATCTACAATCTGCTACATGCTACTGCTCTATAGTGCGTAACTTTGGTGGTTAGGTATAGATAAATTGTTAATGTTATAAATATTTTTTTGGATACATAAGTAAATAGTTACATAGCCAGTGAAACGTCTTTGTAGAGACATCTTATCGATTGTCGATAATTTCAATTAACCCCGAAGACCATAAGACCTAGATGGCTTTTAACCTAGTTAGTAGAATGTTTACCTCTCACTTTGAGGTCGCAGGTTCGAATACAGCACAGGCCTAAACCAATGATTGGCGAATTTGTTTTCGAATTCATGATTGGATGATTGGATGCTCAGCGGTGAAGAAAAATATCGTAAGGAAAACCACATTCCCGAGAAATACATTTTCGAGGGTATGTGACCTAACCTGCATTGGGCTGGCATTCCTTTCGCGGGTTGGAAGGTAATACAGGCAGTGGCTTCTGTAAAAAACCGGACCTGTCAAACCTTCAGGTTAGGTAAGCGGACTCCGCGAAAAAACGGGATAACCTAGGAGATAAGAAGTAAGTAGACACCTACGTACAGATACTTAAATGAATGTATGTTATCGCAATGCCTTTTCCGTCATCACCACTCCACGCTTTCCATTTGTTGATGTTGTGGGAACCTGCAAGCTGCGAGTCTATTTGTTTACTCGTAAATTACACATTTCCTTACTCATAATTGGCTGATTTCCTTTATAAAAATTCCGTCGAACGCTCTCTTTTCTTCGACAGAAAATTAAACTTGATATTAACTCATAATCATGAGCTGAAACCTTTGCCTTTTTTTTGGACCTTTGGCGGCTCAATAGTAATCCTGACACCAGGTTTGATGAGGTAATCCACCTCACAACCCACACGATAGAAGAGAAAAAGAGCTGAATGCCTGAATCATCTCCCTCAGTATTCGTTACGATATCACTAGCATCCTGTATGTAGTAACGAACAAGTTTCATTTGTTTCATTATACCCTTGCACAAGATTGATCATCATATGAAATAGCTTTATGTTTGTAAATGTATGGTTTTGGACAAATGGGACACTCGTATTAAGGTCGACGACGATGACCCAGTCGAATGGGGCCACGTTTCCTGTACTATGAAGGACTGAAACTGTGATGGTAGGAAATTGATGAGTTATCTATTTCGGAAGCGGTGTAGACCGGTCAGCACTTTAGCTCCTAGGTTCGATTCCCGGTGGGGACATATCACAAAAAATACTTTGTGGTCCCTAGTTAGGTTAGGACATTACATGCTTCTTCTATCGTGTGGGTTTTGAGGCGAATTACTAACCTCATCAACCCTGGTGTCAGGGTTACTATTGAGCCGCCAAAGGCCCCTGACATGACTCATTTATAACGACTACGTACTTACACAGTAAGTAGTAACCACTGACCACCTGATTGTCCGAAAGTAAGATGATCCGTCCTTCGGAAGGCACGTTAAGCCGTTGGTCTCGGTTACTACTAGTACTTTCTGATAAAGTAGTCGAAGTGGTAAGTATAGTCGATATATGAGCCATTTCAGGTGCCTTTGGCGGCTCAATAATAACCCTGACACCAGGGTTGATGAGGTTAGTACTCCGCCCATACGATAGAAGAAGAAGACTTTAGCTTATAGTACTTAGTGAAAGTAAAACATCTAGCTGGCGAGGAGTGTACAGTCAAGAGCAATATAATGTACCCACTGTAGGACTCTGTCGCACTAACATATTTGACATTTAGTGAGACTTACAGTTCAATTTGTCAAAAAAGTTAATGTGACATGGTACCAATGTGTATACATATAAATGCGTGACCGTACTATACATCTCTGCCTTAGAGATACAGGCGTAATGCTACATTATGGTATGTTATTAAGGTTGTTATACGATTGTAGAGAATCTGCATTTTTATGTTTGTTCTTATTGCAGTAATTCCGTTTTTATCCAACTCTTTATCCCAGCAAGTATTTATGCGGAAAAAAATAGCTAGGCATTTACTGGCTAAGCGTGCATCTCCTTAGGGATCACTTTCACTTACCATCAGGGGCGGCATCAAGTGTGGTTGTGGTCAAATGCACGTTTCATAAAAAAGAGCTATTAGTCTAAGGTTAGCTAGATACCCATTATGAAATGAATGACGTTTAAAAAAGTTGATTAAATTGCTAACTATAATTAATCATTTGGTAGATTGATTAACTAGGTACCTACATAAAGGCTTCAATAGTGAACGAGTGCCCTCTACACCGGTTCCCAGGTGGCATAGCCGAGATGCATTGTGTGACGGATGCGGCAGAGACTTGGTTGAGGGAGCTTAAACTAGATGTGATCCACGCAGGATATTTTTTTTGCTATAAGTACGCAATAATAATAATGTTTTAAAACACTAGTTAAACAGAAAATTTGCAAAAAAGGTTATTATAAGGTTAGTGATTATTTAGAAGATATGAATGCACGGGATTAACTGTCTGAGAACTGATATTAGGCTGCTAAATTACTCAATAGTAATAACAATATTTTATGTTTATTTCTTTTTAAAACGTCTAGGGTCCTGTGCCGAGGTTTTTGCTTGCAGCCTCTTTTCCCCGGCTATACAGGTTGCGAGAAGCCGCAGTAGTTTTAGGCGGATGAGACGTTCGTTATATAAAAATTGTCGATTCAAAGTGTAACTGAATTTGAATGATCGGGTACGAGGCGTCGGGATCGGACGGTGTTACTAACAATACACCGGGTGGGGGCAGGCCGCGATTGCACCAAACGTGAATCACGTATTGTATTAGGGCCTTATAATACCTAATTTAATCTTGGTGTTTCATGTCATGTAGTATTCGTCTAATTAGAAAGATCTACAGAACATAAATGATCTCTAAACACGTATTCTAAGAAAGTGAACTGAGAAAGCGAATGTATAACTAGCAAATAGGTATAATTAATTACTAATGCAAAAATTTAATGACGCAAACTCGAATTGATACCTACCTCTCCGTCTTAATTAGGAGAACCGGTTTCAGTATTTTTTTTTATGGTAACTTTACAAAATAGATATAAAATATAGCTACATACCTACTTTAAAGGCTGTACAGATAAAGATGATTGTGGAATAAAATCTTTTGCAGAACGCAATTGTAGAAAGGGATTAGGTACATACGGTCACGAGCATTAATATGTATACACTTTGGTACTATGTCACATTAACTTTTTTGACAAATTGAACTGTAAGTCTCACTAAATGTCAAATATGTTAGTGCGACAGAGTCCTAAAGTGGGTACATTATATTGCTCATGACTGTACAGCTTGCTCTAGTACAATACAATCAGGCTGCAATGTCCTAACTAAACCAGGGCTCACAAAGTGATTTTTGTAATATGTTCTCACCGGGTTTCAAACCCGGGACCTCCGGATCGTCAGGCCAACGCTCCAGCAATGGACCACGGAGGCCGTAAGCCGTGATTTTTGCACATGTTTCTGTCTTAAGTATGAGGGAGTTCATGCTGACGTATGAGGGAGTTCAAATGTATATATTAACCTACCTCCGCACATTAAAAAATTTAATTTCTTTAACGCTTTTAAAAAAAAAATAGCACGACACATTTTGGAAAGGTAGTTTAAACCCGTTTGATATTGAATTTAATGGTAAGAAAGTGACAGTGAGTGAAATGGCATTTATTTTTGGTCTACTACGACTTATGTGAACGATGAAATTAATTTTAGTTTTAACCTAGTTTATCCTTTTTCTCATGTAAGTGACTTTGTATTGTCTTAAGTGAGAATAAATAATCTTTAAACCTAAGTACTGTCATTCTAAAGAAGCTATTTTTAATGCTGGGTTTGGCATCATCTTTCCGTGAGTTTAAGAATCGTCATGATTGTCGTAGGACAGTGGGAATAGTGCCAACGATGACGTCCTTATTGCCACACCTTCTGTAACGTGCCAGAACAGTCGTAGCTTGACGTCACTTTAGAATCTTCCGATGTTTTATTTCAGAGTTCGAATTTGGAGACTTTCGTAGGAGTGAGCTTTGACTGTAATAGTACCACTTACCTCCGTAATGATCTTTCTAAAAATGGACTGACATATATTTTTCCCCGTACTTCATTTTTTTTAAATAACTTTCATTATTGCTATTAATGTTGGAATTCAGAACTCACTTGGTAACCACACTTTACTGTATGAAGTATCTACCTACTCACCGACATTACGCATTCTGTTCCAAAGCGCGGTATTTCAACGAATTCAAAGTTTCAAAGAACGAGATATGTACAAGTTTCTTTCAAGTTTATTACGCATACTTTTTCTTATCGTGTGGGTTGTGTGGTAGAATACCAGCCTCATCAACCCTCAGGGTTATGATTGAGCCGCCAAAGGCCCCTGACATGGCTCATGTAACGATTACTCACTTACGTCAGTAAATAGTAACCGGGACCAACGGCTTAACGTGCCTTCCGAAGCACCGATCATCTTACTTTTGGACAATCAGGTGATCAGTCTGTAATTTCCTAACCAAACGAGGGATCACAAAGTGATTTTTTGTGATATGTCGCCTCGGGGATTCGAACCCGGGGCCTCCGGATCGTGAGTCCAACGCTCAACTACTGGACCACGGAGGCCGTATTACGCATTTTAAACTATGTTTAAGTATAAGATAGATTTCAATCTACTGATAATTGCGTCCTCACATCACAAGGTCATAGAATATTAGGTATGTAATCACAAATTATATGTCATGTATCAGTTTCACTGGGTGAATTTCCTTCTTCCTTTAAACAGAAGTTTATAGGGAAAATTCCTATATGTATAAGTATCCTTCAATTGAAGGCTAGCAGACATGTTTGTTCTCGTGAACAATTTATTCGTGGTATTAGGTAACTATTAAGGAAGCTAATACAAATAGTTGAGGTTTTATAGCTATTATTAATGGATACTTACGCGCTATGATTAAAATACCGGTTCGCTGTCGTATAACTATAAAAAATATATATTTCTACCCATATAAGACCACAAATGAGATTCGTCAATTTCACTACTGCCATAATTAACAAATACAACCATAATTATAATAATATGGTTGAAGAATGATTGAATTTCACGAAGTTTCGTCTTTCAACCGCAAGGAAAACATTGTTACCAAATAACTATCAGCATGATGAGAAAAGGGGTCAATGTTTAAGGAACACGGGTTTCTGGTGTCTATAAGCCTATGAACATAATCTCATTAAGGATAGCACCCACACAATTAAAGCCAAACAATGTTTTTGACACTCCCACTATCGCATAGGACGTGATGACCTCGACCGAGATGTAAAAACTAGACTAACCAAAGCAATACAAGGCCACTTCATAGTTTGCATAGAATGCTGTAATACAGTCGGATCATCAATTTCTGATAAAATAGGGTCAGCCTTTGATTTGCAAGGCGAGAACCGAGAACTTCGCGATCAACTTAAAGGTTTTCTTTGAACGTTTAGTAAGTAATGTCGTGAAGTGACCTAAATGTGTCAAGCTTTTTGTTCCCTTGTGATTTGTGACAGTCAGGGATAGGCCCGCAAACATTCTTGGAATAAGTTAGCTTTTTAATGTGCTTTCCCGTGGTTTAGGCAATTGGGATTTGTGTGAAGGTCGTAACTTTTTCCTAGGTCAAAGATAAATTATGAAATTCTGATTACTAAATAACAACAGATCTAATGATGACAAAAAGTTTGTTTTTTTTTTTTTTAAATTATTTGTGAATTTTGTCACATTTTTCTATTACGACACAGGTGGCTTTTTCATACGAATTCTATAGTAATTTCGTCTTTTGACGTTTAGTAAAAAGTAACTGATTTGACTAGTTGGAAACTACCCTATTCGCAACCGCTGCTAAACAACTATTCCTAACCAAATGGTACCTGGAATAATTGAAATTCGGGATAAGACTACTTTCATGTTTAAACGTAGCGTTTATGCTAAACGAAGCTCTTTTGAGTGATTCTTCAGAGGAAATTATACACAATGATATCATGTCCAGATATTAAGACCAAAATCCGGATGTGAGGCAGAGATGGTATTCAAGGCTAATTTATGTATGACTTTTGACTCCTGGAAACATGCTCTTTGATGTATTCTTATTTATGAAAAGGTGATTCAGTATCGTAAACACGTTGATCATGTTAAGAGATTGTTTACAATTTCAAAAATTGATTTTGTTTTTGCTACTAAACTGTCATTTCGCATACACGAGAGCGGCCTATTTCTACAAAAAATATTAGTGCACTCGCTTTTCCGAAAAATATTTACGCTGTTCTACATTTCAAGCCTTCCAAACTTCCGCTAGTTGAGAATTACGACGTTGTTATACTGCGAAAATTAATAATTTATGTACGTAGGTTATTTGGTCTAATTATTACAATTTATGCTCAAAAATGCAGATACATTTTGCAAATTCTGAAGAATAGCCTAAGAATATCTTCGTCATCTCCTTAGCGTTATCCCGTTTTTCACAGGGTCCGCTTCCCTAATTTGACAGGTCCGGTTTTGTAGAGAAACGACTGCCTCTCTGATCTCCATTACAGGTTTAGGTCATATACCTCCGACAAGCATTTCTCGGGATTGTGGGATTACTCACGATGTTTTACTTCATCGCTGAGCACGTGATAATAACAAATATGAATTCGGAAACAAAGTCCAACTCCAGCGAGTAGAAGAGTTGAAGAGAAAAGAGTGGATACTACCCAACTGGATACTTATCACGAGAATAGCCTAAGAATATGTTTTATGTAAATATTTCCGTGTAAATGTTTCCTTTTCTAGACTGACGTTGTTACTGGCTTGCATTTATGTATTTAGTTTGTGATTATCAGTGCAAGAAAAATACCTCCATAATTACATACTTATACTCGTATGTAAGTACCTAAGTAGTTGTATTTGCTGCACGGTTACGCCATTATTTGCGATTAGTTTTTTCTAATAAGTAGGTAGGTACATGCTTTAAGCATAGTTTTAAGAGAGAGCTAACGAGATGTGAGATTATAGGATGATTATTGAAGTAAATTTCTTGCTACTGTCACTTGATGGGTGGATGGTTAACCGCTTGAACCAGCGATATAGTTTATCTTAGTATTTTAACCTACATATTATTATATTAGTCAATATAATCTATAGAATGCGTTATGGTTAGGTTTTAAAGTAGGCATCAGGGACCGCGCCGCTGCGCGAATTATATCGAGGGCTTTGACCAATAAACGCAGCGAATACTATCTACGTAGATAGACGTCGAAAGGCTATTGGTCCAAACCTTCGATGTATTTCGCACTTTCGTGAGGGCAGGTACAGATTGCACAAATGATAATACCTACGTTCTAAGTACCATTGACTTATTAATCATTCAGTAGGTACGGTATGGAAAGTAGAAATATAAGTACCAATCTTTCCTAGAAAATGTAAGTCGTATATATTTTTAGTGCATTTATCCTGACTTGTATTTTTAATTGTTAATCACTTCAAATATCATCTAATACCTAAGGTTTAGATGGACGACATTTTTAATTAATTTCGTTATAGGAAGTATAATTGCTTCATTCGCATAGTCGTGACTTCTCATTCCTTGTTATTTAGGCGATCCTCATTTTGTTTTCTTCTATAAACCTTGCATTTTTTTATATCTATAGCCTTCGCAGTTTATGCACTGGTTTTTTTTGTCTATATGTTCATACAATAGTAGGTTCATAAGTAGTGAATTACTATACTTCGTGGTGAAACCCCTATTGCTTCAGATAGACGCATAGTACCATTATTAATACGAGATGACTTGCATGACTTCTGGTTATGTCGTAGGAGAAACGTTTAATAATGAAGTACCTACTGACTTCAGGAAATCCACTTATAGGTAATTAGATACCTAGACAGGGAGTTGGTGACATACTGAATACTGAGGGTTTCAGCATGAATTTTTCGACGGAAAATTCCACTTGATACTTGATTAACTCAGAATCATGAGCTGAATCATCGTCCTCAGTAATTGGTACGGTGTTACTGACACCCTGTAGGTAAGTATTATATTTAGTATATAATAGTTTGATTCACATACATTTGCCTATTCTTTCGTTAGCCTTTTTTATTATACGTAATGTGTCGGTTTTGTCCTATTCAGAATTTCGTTTTGCTCCAATTATAACTTCTCTGTCACTAACTTCTACTAGGTACAAAGTCTTTGTAACATTCCATATCTTTTACAATTCTTATTAACGCGTCACATTCTTAGGGATTTCCTTTGTCGTCACTTCATAATACATATAAGTTCCGACTTATCCAGCAATTATCTACTTGTCAATTAGTTCACAATTGTTACAAAGGGCAACCAAGCTTTAACCTTAATTCTGAACAATTCTTTCCCAGTGTTATAAAAAACTAGATCTAGTTACATTATTGATTCGCCCTTCACTGTACATAGTAGAATAGTTCTTCCCACGTCTCTACACTTTCAACTTATACTACTCTATCCCTCTACATACCTCCTATGTTATTAAAGTTTTTACGTAGGAATTTGTATGTAAGATTTTTTTGCCAATCATAATCAAAATGACGTCACTGTGGTGTCATTAGACTAGAATAGGTACCTAATATATTTATTTTTTGTTAAACGTTACATTCATGAAGCCAATGACCTACTGAGTTCAATCTCCACAAAAGCTAACCCTAACTATGTGGTAGTGAAAATAACAGGACAATGCATTGTCCAGCCCAAAATAAACCTTTATGAATTAGGTAGATGCCTACCTAATCTTCTAGTTTCTTATGTATGAAGGCATTCACCGAATATCAAAGTTACTATCAAAAGAAATATAAGTTTAAAAACTAAAACCCGAATACGGAAAAATCACGCTCTAAAAAGTATGAAACAAGAAAATAGATAGGTAGGTATATTTCTCTGAAATTCTTCTGAATAGCGATGTAGGTGACAGCCGTGGTCGTATGCCGTGGTAAGCAAACTCTTAGGACAGATTGAACACAAAAAACATGAATTTTGCAACGGAAAATTCCACTTGGTATCAACTCAGAATCATGGTCTGAATCATCCCTCAGTTTTCGTTACGATGTCACTAACACCCTGTATACACTTGTGTTGATAAATAAGTAGGTACCTACCTATCTATACATAGGGCTTTCACCCCAATGTCGTTTTGGGACTGATCATCCACCGTGCCTCTTTGTCTAGACTTATTGTCTTTCAAACGATGCTCCTTTAGATCGATACTTTAAGGAAACTATTGCTATTTATCTTCTATTTTATCATCTATTTATGAAGCAGTGAAAATTTAAATATATTTATTACCCACGTAAGTAGGTAGGTATTATTAAAAAAAGTTAAGTGAGGTGTGGGTAGGTAGGTACTGAGTTCATCTTACGATGGATGTACCTCTAAATACCTCAATGTCGGACTTTCCAGGTTACGATCCTGAAAAACAATATAGATAGCCTGGAAGAAATTGCTGCATGAGCAATAAGGCCGCCTGTTGTGCTTCTCTGTGTATGTTGTCCTTATCTCTGTATTTTGTGTCAATTATGCTCAATAAAGTATTTCATCTATCTATCTATAGCGCTGTAAGATTTTTTTTTCTTTTAACCTTCTAATTTCAGGGATACGTAACAGACTTTTAACAGGTTTTTCGATATAAATGTTACAACCCCAATTACATCTTCCACCAATTAGGTAGGTAGGAATTATTCTGATCATAATAAAGAGAAGGATTATAGGCAGCAACATAATTCATATTGTGATCCAAATATCAAGCAACAATTATTTTTATACCTATATGCTTCTGTCATTACATTGTATTTTGGAATAATTATGTACCTACTCGAGTAATGAGAAAATAGGTAGGTCCTGTCACGTTAAATATCGACAGCGCTATCTAGTACCTACTACCTACCTTATTATTTTTGGGGAACGTAACCTGGGGCCTGTTTAATAAAACTTACAATTGTAAATTACAATGACAATTTGATGTACATTGCGGAGTGTGTGATCACGAATATTTTGCAGTTTCATATAAATTACGTAATGAACACCAAATTATCGTTGTAATTTACAATTGTAAGTTTTATGAAACAGGCCCCTGGAAATTCCCTCATTACGATATAGTCGTGAGCTTATGTGTGTGTGTGTGTAAGTAGGTATTAGATTCTCTTGCCAACTTTATTAATACCCAGGTAGGTAGGTACCTACCTAGGTACTTACCTTCTTTTTAATTTTGTGAAAAACGGAAAGCAGAAGGGGTTTTTTCCTACTCGAGAGTTAAACGCATGAATGCATGGGATTAACTGTCTGAGAACTGATATTAGGCAGCTAAATTACTCAATTGTATACCAATATTTTATGTTTATTTTTATTATTTTTAAAGAACGTCTAGGGCCCTGTGCCGAGGTTTTGCTTGCAGCTTCTTTTCCCCGGCTATACAGGTTGTGAGAAGCTGCAGTAGTTTTAGGCGGATGAGACGTTCGTTATGTAAAATTGACGATTCAAAGTGTAACTATGTTACCAACTGAATAAAGATATTTTTGAATTTGAATTTGAAACACCTAGAAAGTCCCCATTCATATTTGTTCACTTGTTTTATGGGTAGGTACTAACTTTAGAAACATGTTGAGTTCCCGGTAACCCAGGCGATTGCACCTTTTGCCTTGCGTTCCCTACTCCCGCATTGATTGAAACAGTCACGCAATGGGGCTTATCCAGACATTTATTCGTGAAAACCTGATTTTGAGTTGTATACTCCTAAGGAAATGATTTTAAGGTGGAAATCATGACTTGTACAATAGGTAGGTGCCTACCTACCTACTGCCTATCTATATGTAATTCTTTACTATTTTCATTATTGTTTGAATGGGTACTAAGTTGGTTACACTACACGTGATTACAAATCTACCTAAATAGGTAGGCACATACCAACTCAATAATTCGAACATTTCGCAAGTAAGCAAAACCGGTTCCGTTTTTCTAAAACAGGAAAACATTTAAATACCTACCTTCGCTGAAATCACGTGCCGGATGCTGGATAAGTTTGACATCAACAAGTTCATTTCTATTTCCGCTATTTAAAAAGATCTTCTGATCTTCTACAGGCTTGCATGGTTGAATTATGTAGTAGTCAATACACGTGGAATCACGTAGTATGCGATTAGCCAGCAAAAGGATACAAAATATACTTTACAATGGCCCATTTCCATTCACTGCGCGCCATCGAGGGCGCGGGGGCAGGCAAACGCAAACCGGTCAGTCGTCAGTTCGACAACAGCTGTTTTGGGTTGCGCGCGTTTCTGAACGACTCCCGTCTCACGAGTTACAAAATACCGAACGTAAAAAGAAACGTCATAATTCGCGAAACAGAATTGGCGGTCTACGAAATTTATTAACAATTTTATAAACTAAAACATAATAATCTACAACAGTGCGACCGTGAAATATTAGTGCAGATAATTCATGTGCCGTTACTTATACAGAGTGCATTGGTTCGGTTTGTAAGACATTTATAAGATTGTTTATTTGGCAACCTACTTGACTGTTCTAATTGGTGACTAGTGTCGAAGTTGTTTTCCTCGTTTGAAAATGCTTGTAGACTCACTCTTCTCGATAACATGAGTGAGTAGAGCTAGTCAGGTGGAGAAAATCGCAAGCGGCCTCGAGTTTCATTCGTGTCGAAAAAGGCATGACCTTATAAATGAAGGAGTCAGTTCCTGACGACATTATGCTGTGTTTTGTCCAAGGATTCGATGGCGAACGCAGTTATAAACCTAGAGAACTGTCCGAGGGGGCAGAAGTTAGTGGATCTAGGTTGTCGAAAAAACGACAGCAAAGAAGGTTGACTGTTCATATAGAAAATGAAATTATTGGAGATCAAGTGGAGGTCAGACGAAAAGCGGCGACGGCTGACGTGGTGACGTCTGGAGACCCTCTGGAAATCAGAAGTAAAAAGTCTCAGTCTCAGTTGCTGGTGACTGGGAAGTCACTACGATTGTCATCTGGAGACAGATTATTGCATAGGTTGCCAGAAGTGAAGAGGAGCTTCAGTGATCGCTTCTCTGTCCTCACCGATGCCAGCGGAAAGAGGCCTGCCAAAGGGCTGTTGACTATTCGAAAGACTTGGTAAATATTTATTCACCTATTTCATAAATAAATATAACTCAGTAGAACTTTAAAATAGTAAAAATGTTACTAAAATATTCCATAACCATATTTATCAACATTCCTGAATAATTTAGACATTGATGGATTACAATGATATTTTATTATCAGCATGATATTATATGATTGATTGATTATTTGGTTTTAATACAAACTACATAGGTACAGAAAAGGTAATTGCATTTATATTTAGGAAGTAGATAGTGGTTAATAATTTTCTGATTGCCTGTAATAAAGTTGCACCATTAGATAATTATTATTATATTTATGTAGACTTAAAATTGTTACATAATGATTATAATTTAATTGGTATGAAATATATTTTTGGTATAATAATGTGACCTAGCTAATTTATTATACCTACATTATACAAAACAATAGGTTTCAATCTATACAACTATTGAAGCTATTAATTTAGTGTGCAATAATGTATCATAGAAATGAACAGAATATTATGAATTGTTGTGCAACTGATGATTAATTATTATTACTCTTTAATTTTTCTCTATAACAATACTTATTTAACTTAATGCCAAGGAATAAAATACAACAATACCTTTAGCAAATTAACATAGACTTAAGCACATGACATATTAAAAACTGTTTAATAAGCAATGACCGTGCTAATATTCCTTAACAAGACTTGGTAGTATTACCAAGTATTACAAAAGATAATGTGTTAAATGTATATAATACACAAATGACGTAACCAGCTAGCCCCTTGTCACCCCACAGTGCCAGGGTCGGGCTGGCACTGACATTGCAATGACAACAGAAATAAAAATGTCTAACAATGCAATTCAGTGTCAGGTTCAGTCTTTTATAAGGGTGCGTTCCCTATTGTTATTATCCAACTTTATACAGTTTACAAAATTAAATTGGATAACAAGTTTTTTATAATTATTTACATACCTACTACAATTTTGCTTTTAGAAATATTAAACTTGTCTAAAGAGCTTGTAATGGCAGTTTACTTGATTGAATAGAATAGTTGGACTGGCGTACTTGTATATCTTGTTAAATAATATAAATTTAAACTCAAATAAGATTTGAATTTCAGTTCTACTTGACTAGTATTGAAAATTCGATTGAAAATACTTGTTAAACTTTATAAAGTGGATTTAACTGTAAAGCAAGTTGTTTAAGGATACTTATTTGTTTCAAAATTCCTCCGAAATGTTACAAATTCTGTCTGGAGTACTGAAACACTTAAGAAAAGTGTTCTAGGAATTACCTGCTAGGTTTGTTTTATTAAACATCTTACATTACGATGACCAAATTGGAGATGTCCTTAGAAAAGGTTCAATACGATCTACTCTGAACCGGCGTGCGTGTATGAAGCGATTGATGAATGTGGAGGAAGCAAGAGAAGTGTGTCAGGATCGAAGCAAATGGAATTCTATAGTCTCTGCTTACCCCGGTGGGAAATAGGCGTGAGTTTATGTATGTACATTTCTCTTTGTTATAATAGGTTTTAAGTATATCATTCAATGAAATCTTGGAATGAATAAGAAAGCTCAAGGCTAGAAAAAATTAGGAAAATACACCCTAGAAATTTACTCTAGGAAAAGTCTGAAGGTATTTTAGTTAAGGCTTACATTTTGGCACCTACTTACATAATATTATCTTTAGCTTAAATCCTGTATTGCCACAGTTGTTTGCTGTGTAAGTGTTACTTAGCATAGAGAAGATAAGATATGGGGAGAAAAATACATTTTGAGTCATTGGCTATCGCAAACACCTGTGTGTTATCATATCACACTGATTATAATAAACATATCAGTGTTTGATAAAATATGCAGATAAGATAATTTCATGATTTTTGTTTGTTGTTGCCTTCCGTATCATATTCATTATGAAAAACAGTTTCCTAAAATACCTATCAATGCATTTGGATACATTAACTTTTAAGATGATGAGCAGTGGAATATAAGATTGAAGATTGATAATATGTGTTTTTCACTACTGCAATACTAATAAAAAATATAATTTTGATAGTAATAACACAACACAAGTTTAGAGAAATTCTGTGCAGTTTTGATATTTTCCTGTATATCTAGAGGTGCCTCAAGTATATACTCAGGGAATACCTGAGATCTTCTCATTTTATGACTCACTAATCCGCTCAACAAACATGGCGAATTTTGTCGAATCGGTTTATTTATCGACTTTTTATGTTTATTGTATCAACAACCTCTTTGGTGTAATGGCTAGTTACCTTGACTATCATACCAAAGGAATAAAGAATAATACTACGCATAGAACGGACGTCCCCCGCCCCGCACCAATTTATATCGGTGCTGGGCTAGATTTACCTCACCACCCAGGTGGGTCTCACTTTAGTCTAAAGCCGTAAGCCGTTAGGAGTAAGGGAGCGTGCGTGGACTGTCTTCCTCGCATTTTCGCGTTAGGCGGATTGTTGTATGGAGTGCCCGGGTTGTGCTAAAGAATCCTGGTCAGGTCAATTTAGGAAACGAACCCACAGTTGTAGCGGAACAGCGTGCTTTAATATGGTCCGTACCTCCTACAAGCAACGGCTGAAATTTTGTTCATTGTAGAATGTCTTAATTATCTCGAGTCGCATAATTTGCATATGATTGGTAAGATAGGCGAGGCAATCTAGGATAAGTCAGATAAAAATATGCATTAAAGCAATAATACTGTGTGTAGAGCGAGGAATAAAAGTTGCGAAACTTTTGTCCTGCACAAACACAATAAATATTCATAGCACTTTGCATATTCAGGACTTTTAAGCATCGTGTTTCAGACTTGTTTGTAGTATTTACGGCTTTATTTTAAAAATCATAAATTTTACTTGGTCTTTTACGATTTCGCAAAAAAGACGAATCGTAGGTATTTTCCGTTCGATTATTTATTCTTTATTGTACATAAATTATGTAAAAGGGAATCAATTCTTTCGGTTCTTTTGATTATTACATCTATTTTTTATTGTACGTAAATTTCGTAGAAAGTTAATCATGTAAAAATTCGAGCTTGATTCAACAATTGTGTTTTCAATTCAAACAGCATACCTACTCTACCTTATCAATTTCGTTCGCGTCATTTACTTCGTTATCCTCGACACCCACACGTGGAAAAATCTATTATCTTTAAATTGCTTTTGTTTCCGGTTGGCAGTATCAATTTCCCAATTTGATTAAAACGGTTTTGACAATAATATAAGTAAGGCTTTATTTTTATTAATGATTCGTTATGATTTGATATCCCGGGAATGCTCTTAACGAATTGAATGGTTTATAGATCTGGAAACATTTCCGTGCGATACGTTTACAATAAATTCTGCCTGTAAAAAAACCGCTCTAGTAATAAAAAGTACGCCTAAAAAAAGCGCGCATAATATCGTTCCTAAACTTAAACTCCAAAAAATTTTGTTGTTATTTCGTTGTGGGTAACATAGGTACACTTTGAATCGTATTTTTTTTACAAAAAATATATTATATTGTCGGACGTCGCATCCGCGTAAAACTAGAGTTTCTCACAACCTGTATAGCCATGGAAAAGTAGCTGCAAGAACAATCAAGGCATAGGAACCTAGACGTTCTTAAACAAAATATTGTAATACAATTTCCCCTCAATCAACCGGAGGGGGTTTGGCCTAGCTAGCATAGCTACAACTTACATATACATAACTAAGCTGTTTATATTTATGTGTTTTTATGTAATACATAATATAATATAACCCCAGCTAAACTACCAATTACGTTACTCTCAATTTAGTTATCTCAAAATCGCGTTGTGTCAAAAATTCTCGCTTGGTCTGTCGTAACCACAACACAAACTGTTCTAATATGATAGATTCTTTCCATATGTCGACCTACTTACTGGACTACGAAAATAACCGGTACTACGTTGGAAGGCCACGCTGATTGAGTCATGTGTTCGTAAGATGCCCTGCAAGCGAACAATGAGATACGTATCAGTATGCATCAACATACGCAACGTCCTTCGTAGTCTAGTAATTGAGCGTTGTACTCACGATGCAGAAGTCCCAGGTTCGAATCCCGGTGGGGACATAGAACAAAAAACATTTTCTGATCCCTAATTTGGTTGGATATTGCAGGTTGTTCACTCGATTGTCCGAAAGTAAGATGACCCATGCTTCAGAGGGCACGTTAAACAGTCGTTACAAAAGCCATGTCAGGGACTTTTGGCGGCTCAATATTAACCAGAGTGGTGGAAGTCGATCATTGGTCTTACAGCCCACACGAGAGAAGAAGTGTGCATCAGATATAACGTGCTTGAGGAAATTATGTTTGACTAAGTAGCTATCTATTCCTGCTACAATTTTTACTTTAAGTATTTTTATTTTCTGACACATTTTATATTCATACTTTGAGATTTTTGTAGTAGATTTGTTTTATCATGTTCTGAGGGGTTAAAATTTAAAATGACCACATCGGAGCAATTCATCTAAGAAAACAATATTTCTATTTGACATTTGTTTGTATTGCGCACTTACTTTTTTTATATGCGCAAATGTCAAATTGCAATATTGCTTTGTTAGATGGATTGTTTCGATGTGGTCTTTTCGACCCCTGTTTGTGTTAAATAGGTCAATATTAACGTATAAGTTACCGGTGCTAAAATTATTTCTACTTGTAAAACTAATAACAGGCTCCGTTGTCTAGTAACAGCCTCCGTGGTCTAGTGGTTAGAGCGTTAGGCTCACGATCTGGAGGTCCGGGTTTGATTCCCGACGGGGACATTGTCGAAATCACTTTGTGAGACTGTCCTTTGTTTGGTAAGGACTTTTAAGGCTTGAATCACCTGATTATCCGAAAAAGTAAGATGTATCTGTGTTTCGGAGGGCACGCTAAGCCGTTGGTCCCGGCTATTATCCGCAAAAACACCTCCACCAACCCGCAGTGGAGCAGCGTGGTGGAGTATGCTCCATACCCCCTCTGGTTGATTGAAGGGAGGCCAGTGCCCAGCAGTGGAACGTATATAGGCTGTTTATGTATGTAAAAGTAATATCATAGGGAAAATAGACGCACCTGTCTAAATTGACGTAGTAAATTACGTCAACATCTGTCTCTTGTTTGTTTACTACCGGCCACTTTAGAACATCGTTATGCGGCTATATCATAGCCTACTCATTACGCTTATCATGCCATATCATAGCTAAGTGCGTCAGACGTCATAGTAACAAGTGTATGTGCTTCATTTCAGTTATTCATAGTTTAGTGCATAAAAGTAGTAATTTCTAAGTCACCATCATTTCAGATAGCATCATAGTCTTGTGTCGAAGATTAGTGGTCCATTCTAAGATTATCTATAGTCTTTAATTTGAGAATGACCCTACTGATCCTGGAGTAGACCTTCGTAGAATTTCGTCATGATTTCCATGCTATTGGAATGCAATATTCTTGTATTTATACATGTATTGTTAGTCGGGGTTAAGTATGAGGTTTTCAAGGCGGCTTGATAACTTAGGAAATTGGGTTGTTGTAGAGCAGAATTGGGTTGTTTATGCTTTCTAGTGAATAATAATGGATCGTTAGTTATTGGTACTGATTCCTACAGACACCAACTTAATTTTAATATAGTTTTAAGACTGTAAAACTCTTCTTCGTCTTGCACTCGTGGTAGGTAAGTAAAGGAAAGCACTATTTTTTTTTTTTTGTCAGATAAAAATAAAATGAAGATTTTTTCAGCCAAATTCGGCACCATTATATCGTTATCTAGTATTAATACTTACCTTGTTTTAAGTTTACGCGGTTATTATCATAATTAAAGCACATAATAACGGGTTCTTACCGCCTTTAAATGGGGATATGAGACTCCCGACACTGTTCATGTTCTGTTCACTGATCATGGCACTTGCAACAGTGTTGAAATATCGGGAGTCTCATATCCCCATTTAAACGCGGTAAGAACCCGTTATTATGTGCTTTAATACTTACCTACCTACTATTGCCGAATCTTATGGGTAATCGTGTTATATGTCATAACCTCTTGTCGGCACCTCACATTTATCCCAAGCCATAAAACTGCCAAATTCTCTTTAAGGACGCTGTAATACGCTAGACGGACATGATTTTCGCGTAAGTCGATTATATGAACGTTTATTTCGAAGGCGAACTTATCGGTAATAAGATAATAGGGTTATTTATGATACTTTGGAAGCTTTGCTTTCCCCACATATTCTTTGAACAAAGAAGTTTTTTGCATCGCAACTCTTTGCTTCTTAACTCTCGAGACTACGGAACTTTATGAGAGTAAATTATAAAGTAGTATCCTACGGTAGAAAGCACCATAATTTTCTTTTTTAAAACGAATGAATATTCTTTTAGGTTATTCAATATAATACAATACAAATATACTTAATTGCACACAACATACAAAACAAGTTTTACACACATGGACGAAAGCTACAGTTCAAGCTGGCGGCCTAATTGCTAAGCAGCAATCTACCAGGCAACCAGTGGCAAGAAAACATTTATCACAATTGTGTAAATAAATAATAATTTGATTTTTGATAATCCGTAAGAAGGCGTTAAATGCATGAATTGGTAAATAAAACAGTGTTGAGAGCAAGAGATCGGGGCTTCATATCCTTAAAAAAGTACAATCCTTCTTATTACACGTGAAACGCGTAAACAGGACATCGAATTTGTGAGCAGAACTGTGATGAACATTTATCGTTTTCCCCAAGTCTACGATAACTACACACGAGTACATAGACACGATTGTTCTGAACCCCGTTCAAGGTTACGTTATCCTCACTACCTCCCGGGATGGAGGAAACAAGGCAATCCATTTGTTGTGAAAATATATGACGTCATAGCCTTTCAGTCCTCAACGGACGGAAAATATATGGATGACGTCATAGGTCCTCAACGAACGGAAGGCCTTTACTTAGCGAAGGCTGTCAACAATATTTACGCCAGTACCATGACAATATTTGGTACTTCGAGTATCATAATTAGGTAATGGATGTTAGTAACGTACTTATAGTTTGTTTATTGTTTTCCTATCACATGCTTGTATTAATAAGTCTATGAGTCAATTTGTGAGCTCTTGGTAAGCACGTAATTTTTCTCAGTAATTTTATGTATTATAGAAAATTGGGGTAGGTAATCCATAGGGGGAGAAATAATATTTCTCTTTTTATTTATACCATAATTTAGATCTTGCCAGAACGTTCACTATGCGTCAGCGTTTAGGTCAATGTTCGCACTTTTCGCAATAGTACTTACGGTGGAATCTCTTAGGTGCATAGTGATGTCTTCGTCTTTATTATTGTATTTGATTTTATCCTTCGGCTGCCTCTTTCAACACCCTTTGGAAGAATGAAGCTTAATTAATCTTTTTACTCATTGTATTTTCTTCTTTTTCAGTATGATTTACATTTGGACCATAGATAATTCATACCACGCCGTTTCTAGATTTGGCCTGGGCTTGCCCTCTATTATTATATTATGGGACTTAAGCTGATGAGTTTAATAAAGGGCCTATTAGTTCTATAAATCTTTTTTGAAAATCTAAAAAAACATTAATAGATTATTCTATCGGTTTAGCGATACAAGGAATTGAATACGGACTCAGTAAGACGGTTTTAGAACGAATTGAAGACATTTATGGAAGATCAAAGTTGATTCTGAAGATGAAAGATAATTGCGTAATTTGTTACTCTGTTCTTCAATTTGATGTTAAGGGGCATATTTTTCGGTTTATCTGTAAATCTGCAGGATATTATCTAAATAATACTTACATTTTCAATGTACCTTACTAATAATACCAAATAATGACATCAAAATTAAAACACATAATAACGGGTTCTTACCGCGTTTAAATCAGGGATATGAGACTCCCGATATTTCGACACTGTTCAACCCGTGACATGGCACTTGCAACAGTGTCGAAATATCGGGAGTCTCATATCCCTGATTTAAACGCGGTAAGAACCCGTTATTATGTGTTTTAATTATGATAATAACCGCGTAAACCTAAAACAATGTATAATGGCATCAAAGCACGAAATTATGTATTAAAATGTAGTTATTACAAACAGCGTATTATGATTTGTGGCATAAAATAATTTTCAAACTAATACGGTACCTCTAGAAGCAATATAACCAATGAATATAACCTAGAAGCAATGTAAGAATTAGTCTTCATTCTTTCATTGTTCATAATAAACCCTGCCACTTAACAAATAGGTACGATTTGTAGTTTCCATAATCTATGCAATATGCATACGTAGTACATGACAGTTTTCCTATTAAACCAGTGTGTTGGGACTTGATATTGGCTTCTTTCATTATAAAATAATATGAAAAAGTATCAGACTACTAAATCATATAAGCATATCCCTTAGCACTTACGTTTTCTATTTGTCTTAAACCTTGTAGGGAATGACAATGAACGATATAATCAACGCCTTTGGAATTATTGGCGACGTCAAACAATTCCAGTCAAGGAAAGTAACTTTAAACTTGGATAATCGCCGGATTGATCACAATGGATTTATTTTGTTCGCTATTGTTCAAAAGCGTGTTGGATAAAGTAGATTTGTATCTTGTGAAAAAGGAAATTTGTTTCCTTCGACCTTTAATGGATGTACTATAATATGTACTTGGCGAATATATTTTATTTAAAGTTATCTATCGCATTCTTTTGCTATTGAATTTCTGTTGTTAATTTAATTATAATCAAGATGCAGAAGGTGATGTGATGGGTTATTTATGTTCTTACTAAAACTGTATTTCAAAAGTTTAAATACTAAATCGTCAGTGTCTTTAAATAGTCCAAAGCATTTTATTTATATTATCTTTATTTAATACCATGCTATGATTTTATGTCACCTTTTGCCAATCTCGATGACAGATTAATTTATTAAGGATAGTATTATTTAAATATTGCGTAAGAAGCGTTTTCGCTTCCACCTGCTAATGTTTATTTTAATGTGATTATTTGTATTCTTCTTCTTCTTATCGTGTGGGTTGTAAGGTGATACCAACCTCATCAACCAAGAAGAACCAAGGAGATTTGTATTTACCCGTTTATGACAAAAATATATTAAATATATCAAATGCCATTAAAAGGTGGCGTGAAAAGTGAAAATTGTTCACTCTAGCTAGTTTCACTCTCCACATTTCCACCAACCCGCTGTTGGATTTGCATGATTTTTTTTGTTGCGAACGCGTGACTTGGACCCAATAGCAACAGAATATATATTTCCTTTATGATACAGCGTGATTTAAAATCCCATTAAGCGTTCGTCACCAGTTTTTGCTCGATTTATGTATACGGACATACATGAACTTTGTATACTGACCAATCAAGTGAATGTCAAGGATATTCACTACTTGTTCCCAGAATTTAAATTTTATCAACTACACCTTAAGACTGTGTCACACATTTGTGTCGTTTTATGTGCTTTTAATTACTTTTTTATCGTCGTGTGGAATGGAAATGTGTTGAGCATGGTAAATATCTACACTTACCATGTCTATTGTATTATTAATATACATGTGTGATACGTTGCATTTGCTATTAAAAATGCAATGCTCAATCTCTATTTGCTGTCAGTTGGAAAGGTGGTTCCAAATAATGCACTACGCCGCTTTATCGACCGTTTCTTCACTCACGTTTTAACTATACCCAGTACTTTTGTGTACTTATCGGGTGATTCATCTGACGGTCAGTGCCTTTGTTACGATCCTGGTAACGTATTAACTGTCGTCGTATCGCAGTCATCAAAGCCATCAACGAATATACGTGACTATTTTCCATGAGATGAGACCAAGGCCAAACCAAATATCCTGCTGAATTAAACATGAGTACGTCGCGACGCCGCCGTAATAAACTAGATACTTCACAATTTGGTCGGTTAGGTTTTTTAAAGACTTCCCGTTATAGAGCTAACTTAAACAGAGCGTGTTTGGGAGTTGGCGGATTTCCAAGTTCCGTCATTTTGTGTTCGTTGTGGACATTCTCATCGTCGTGTTGTTTTTAATCATTAAGTTTCATAGTCCACTTAAATTGTATGGAGTGTCGTATCTAAATATAAGTTCTCTTCACGTAAACATGCTGGCTTTTGTCTTGAAGTCCAGTAAAATTAACAGTGACGTCTAAGTCCTTTCATCGATCTACTTAATAGATCTAAAATCTGCTCTGTGTCTAAGAATACGTGTTTGATAGCCAGCAAGACATTAATAACGTTATTTTTTGCTTTCGATGTGAGCGAAATTAATGGATTTAGTAACTGTTAGAGGAACAGTAACCAAACCACAAGTTGTGTAAAAACACGTAAACCAAAGAATTATAGACTTGCGCACGAACTTGCTTATGTAAAGGTTTATTTAAGGAAAACGTGTTCGTTTTTTACTGCAATACAATATTTTTATTTCGAAATTCTAACTAAAATACCAGAATAATTACTATATATGTTAAAATACTTTTACTATTTATGCTGCCCTAAGTCTTAAATGACTGCAGTTGTTTATAACCACATCAATTAATAAAAACCACTCGGAATTAATGATATATCGACGTCTCACCACTCGCACGCAGCCAAAGCCTATTTACACCAACCAGAGACATCATGGTACTTATTGGTGGTTTGTCGGCCGATGAATATAATGTGCTGCTTCGTTATTTATGTTTGTAATAGTAATGATTTACATCTAGTCGTGCTCTTATACATCCTTTGATAATAATCATAGAAAGGATCTCTTACTTAGGTACTCTAGATATTAGAGTATTCCTTGTAGAAAGAGATAAATACCGCAAGAAAGGAACAAACATGTTCCCATTAGCATAACACCGATCAAGTAACATAATACATCAATGATATCGTTAGTCCCTGATCGAACATGTTATTTTTGGGATAATGTTGCGAGCGGAACAACCATTTTTCTGAAAGACGTTAAGAAATTGACAGATCAGATAGAAAATATGTATTTATCGTAATCGCAGCTGTCTGAAAAGAAGACTTAGGATTGCTCTGTGTACGGTATTTGAATATATACAACGTTGCCTTTTTCCAAATGAATACTCCTTAATAATTTCTGCGGTATATTTCTATTAATGCTGTTTAAAAAACAAAATATATGATCATAAACTGCGGTATTATTTGAATTTGACTACCGAACGGAAGTTGTAACGTTTAAAATCAGTAAATTCCAAACGCGTAATTACTAAGTTTAGCAGTTATTCCTTCAACTGGATCTCATTTGCTCTTTATTATCAAATTAAAGATTTTATTATCAGTCAATGGCAGGCAATGTGGCCAGTCTATAATTACAGTTGGGGTCAATCGTCATGAATTTGATTGCAGTCATTCGTTACTACATCGTTTTTCCGCCTACACTTCAATCAAATTCATAATAGCATGATTTTCGTAAGTTGCAGCGCCCCGCGTTATTTGGTGTGATCATCAGCCTTAAGACTAAGAATGACATCATTAGGACTTTTACAGGCACGTGTTCAAAGGTAATAAAATGATACCAGCACTTATTGCTTTGAACTTATTGTGTTTTAGTCATAAAGTTAATTTTGTTACGCTATTCTAGCTGTCAATGCACTTACTTCATAAGAAATATATATAATTATCAAGAAAACTTATCACTACATAATTATGTTGTTGCTTATTGTTATAATTATAACATCAACTTGTCAATGATTCTTACCTAAGACTTCCACGTGTTCTGCATATAATAACTGGATCTGATAGGTTTATTGATTGTACTATTTTAGCACTGTATCTAAGTGGTGAGGGTCGTCAGTTCTCAGTATTGAAGGATCAATAATCATTAATGTCTTAGCGTGTATGGAATTTCGAACTTGCATATGCATTTTAATGTCAAACTTGATTTATCCGGTAGTGTATTTTGTGACTTATTGCTGGCTAAAGTCCAGTCATTTGCCAGGTCGTCTCTCTACCTATAGCGTCGTCCTACCATTTCTTAGGAAAGGCATCTAATCCCGTTCGTCTCTCCACTGTCTTTAGTCTACAATATTTTTTTCATTGGTGCAAACATTTCGTAATTTCTCTACATGATTATTGCTATAAGGAAGTTTACAGATGCTCCAATAGTAATGAGAGTACAATCAAAATATTTCTCATAATAAACGTGCAGCTACATGTGAGTCTATTTATTAAACACGGGATTACACATATTAGTTGTACCTAACGTGTCTCTATTATTATGAAGCACAGTTGTCGCCGTCAATATCGCATATATGTTGACATAACTTCCTCGTATCACGTGCATAATCTACTTTGGTATTACAGACGACAGATTAGGCTGAAAATATAAAAGTAGAGGACATGTAAACAAGATTTGCGCCATGCTCTTACGATGTAGACGTAGTTTTGGCACTTAACAAAGTCTCGATCAAGGAGCGTTCTGTCTTGAGTTAAGATAATCCCGACAGACTTTTTATGAAGAAATTCAAATCCTAACAGATATATTGTAATCTCAGAAGGGAAAGCTTGTTTTCAGTGCTAATTATTATATAAAAAGTCCTACTCAGTTGTCACACAACATTTAGGTACAGTACAGCTTATAAATATTCTACTTCTAGGCACAGCTTTTTTTTATCAAATATTTAACTTACTCGACGTAGGTTCCATATCACTGGGACCATCGTCATGTCCCTAGAGCGTTATACTGTTTTTCACGTGGTCCGGTTACCTAACCTGAAGATTTGACATTTCTGATTTATTGCAGAAGCGACTGCCTCGTTAATCTCTCAATCCCCGAAGAGCAATCCAGCACCAATACACGTTAGGTCACATAGCTCCGAAACTCCCGATTTTAGGGCCTTGGTCTTCCTTTATACTTGGTGAATATTTTAGTCTTATCCATGACCAAATGCAGTGACTGCTAGCTAGTCTTTGGCAAATATTCAGCAAAATCTTGTCTTATCACGTCTACATAATATGCTTTAATATAATTATGGAGATTTCGAATTTCTTTCATACTTGTAACGTTCAAGTGTCTTTCCTGAAATTACTGAACCCGTTTATTAATGCAATCCGCTTCTGAAATATCCTTAGACTAGTGATGTGTTTAGTGTTAGTTGAAAAAAAAAAGTTGTATCGAGATGAGAACCATTTTAGGTTATAGAGTCGCCCACGTCCGTGTTTCGATACATTTCACGTGTCTTGTGGATGCTAAAGTTATGGTGAGTTTCGTTGGTAATGGTGGTAGGCTTGGTACAAGTAAGTTCGGTTAAAAAGGATATCAATGAAAATTAGCACAACAATGCAAATGTAAAAATATAGGCATTCCACCAAAACACAAGTTCACAATCATAAGTTTTATATAAATAGAGGATATAGGGTTAGGTTCTTGAATCACCTGATTGTCCGAAAAAGTAAGATGATTCCGTGCTTCGGAGGGCACGTTAAGCCGTTGGTCCCGGCTATTAGCCGTAAAAACACCTCCACCAACCCGCAGTGGAGCAGCGTGGTGGAGTATGCTCCATATCCCCTCCGGTTGATTGAGGAGAGGCCTGTGCCCAGCAGTGGGACGTATATAGGCTGTTTATGTGTATGTGTATAGAGTTATGTAAAAAAGCATCACACGAAATTGCATTTTTATTGAAATCTAACACACGATAGTGAACAAAGCTAGAGCTTAATAAATTACGTGCATTCAAAAGATCAAAATTAAATACGTTCTTCAAGAAATAAATAAGCACACCTCACACAATAAAAAAAACATTATATAGTATTTTCTTAAAAAAAAAAAAATGTTTAGCGTTTCCAAGACTGAGGAATTGGTGGGACTTCTTTGTAATATCTGGAAAAAATATATAGGTATTTACTTAAAATATACATTTTGAACTAAGTTAAAACAGTCAAATCTAAATTGGATCTACCTAGAGACTAGAGAATGGATATTATGTAAATAAGATGGACTCTTTAAAACTAACCTAACATTTTTTGAATTGAAGATAAAAAGCTACGAATATGATATTAAAAACAGTTGATATTGAAATTGAACAGAGGGAAAGTTCTTACCGCACGAAACCGCCGGAGGGTGAGAACGCCTTGTCTTTCAAAGGCACTAAGACAGCCGTGCCTCCGCCTTGCGGGAATTTGATGAAATACTGTACGCTGCTTGGTATCAGGTCACCTGTTATAATAGTAAAAATAAAAACTACTTATTCTTTGTCAATGAAAGAAAACCAGGTTTCCAGAAAAATGTGGCATCCTACAAAAAAAGGTTTCTTAATTACTCTTATAACACAAAGAAAATATTATGACGATAGACAAACTGAGTACTTTAGGCTAAAATATGGGTTAAGCCAAATAAGGGAAAAATCACATAAGAGAAAAGATCGGTAAAATGCTTACCATTTTGATTATATCGATATTTGCGTAGAAGTGACTGCTGCATACTAGTTTGTCCTTGATTGGACATCACTAGAATCGCGCACCTCTGGTAATAAATATGAACAACGGATTAAAACTGATGACTAATGAAGCCATTTATCGTGTAGACGTTGACATCATCGATATTCAAATAGAAGTATTTTTTTAAATATAATCTAAAATGTTCGACACCTTAATTTGTGACCCTTTGTTCGGTGTTGAACAGATTTGTGATCCTCGGATGCGCCCAGAAAAATAATTTAATAGAATACAGGCTTTTGTAATTTAATCATAATAAATACAATTTTCTTGGCTAAGAACTCTAAAAAGTTTTGCGAAAACTATTAAGGGGCCGTATTAAAAATGATAAGCTTAGGAGCGATATCACTATTGCAGATGCTTAGATTACCTATTTAAATATATTAGAAACTTAATATTCATACGTACGTCTTTTGGATCGAGAAAGTTGGTCGAGTAGCTGAACATTTCGTCACTGTCTGCGTCTGGTAGCTTCTCTCCTTTCAATCCGACAACTTTTTCATGTGGAACAGCTTCTGTCCTTGGTTCTTGCGTGATATGCCGTTCTTGTGGCATCTGCATCGGTATCTTGGCCGAGTCCGGAACAAATGACATGGGAAGCATCCTCTATAATATGACAGTTAAATTGTAATCAATTTGTTCATTGCATATTATTAACGATTCACGTATTGTTCGCGATGGAACATTTATTTCCAGATTTATTTTGTATATTTGAGTACCGATCAATTCAAATCGTCAGTAAATTATTAATATAGAAGTATTACAAATTAACTATTAGAAATAAGATTTACTTACACTTTCAGCATAAATGATTTTGAAAACGATCGCGATTAGCACACCACCGTTCCGCTTCATGATCGGACGAAGTGACTCCCCGAAAGCGTTTGATAAAATAACTGCTCACTTTACGTCCTCATCTGCTTTGTTTTATAAATACGGAGTCACATTACTCTTAATTCGAGATCGTAGCTTCAAACATAACATTATGTTTTAGAAACATGCTAAAAGAAGTGGAAATGCATCAAATCTATTCTCATTAGTGTTTGGACTTTGATATTTAGAAGTAGTTAAGTTTGAAATCGCTGGCCCGGGATTTTCAAATCAAAGTTGAAAAAAGTAAACATAATAAGTAAGTACCTACTTTGATAAAAGACGCATTTACAGCTAAATCCCACGCATTCTCGTAATTCTGGTTAACTTGTGACAAGCCTCTTGGATTATATAAAAAAGTTTGTAATGATACGCGAAGCTTCTAAAAGATTCGACATTTATTAATATTCAATGTTTTAATAACAGCTAGAAACTCGTGTGACCTAGAATCTGACACATGCCGTGAGAAATTCACCACATTGCAATGTTTGTTACAATGTGACTAGCCTAGAAACTTAGCCCGATGTTCGGTCTAGATTCTGAACAATTTACTTTCTTTGTAAGCTAAACACAGCTTTTTACTTTTACATTCAATAAAGCTTTGTCAAGATTTGAGTCTACTTAAGCATACTACTAATTTAAGTACTAATATTTTTTTTTTTTAATTTATTTTAATTCATAAGATATCCAACAGCAGTTTTACAGGTAAAGTTTAAGTATCTAAATTACATAGTGTGTCTTAGCCAATAACAGGATATCATCAATTTAGCTTAACTATTTTCGTTCTCGTTAGGCAAACAATAATTTCTTTGTTCGCATATATTAAATTAAATGTTTTAACGATATTTTTTGTATAGTAAATTTTATCAAACGAAAAAGGAATATTTCAACGAAAACATTCCATAATATTTATACAGTCTACGAATGTTCAGGAACCTCAGCTGGATTTTTCCGACATGTTTACAAAATCTTTCGAATATGTGCTATGAGATGGCGCAGTTAGATAAAGTTATTCTTTACCAGTGCTCTTAATATACGATATAATGTATATGTATAGACATAAAAGACAGTATTCCAGTTCGAACCAGATTTGTTCAGTTTGAAACGTAAACAAGTTTGCTATGGATTTATAAACCTGTTTTTACCAAATACCAGTTTTACTAAAGGAGTAGGTTCATGTGCTATTTGCTATAGGTATTATATATCTTTATATTTCCTTCGACCCTATTACTGTAAATAACTCTATTTACTTACACGTGACGCTACAGGCAGACAGTCGGTCGCCTCGTTACTTTGAGAAGTTTATTTTTACTTTTCTTGCTACTCCATTGCCTTACTCTCAACGTTTCAATGATCGATCCAGACTTGGAAACTCGATTCGAATTCTCAATAAACATTTCTTCAAAGCCATTACGAAATTGAAATGCGTTTGATCAGACATTGTAGCGACTGAAATAGTTACAAAATTCAATAAATTGTTTGTAGGTAAGATATAAATATAACATTTATATGTTTATTGGTTTAATGCGTATTTTATAGAGTTGCTCAGTGTTTTAACGGGTTACCTACTGGTGATTGTATGAATTGATATTCAGTCAAAGTTTGTTGTAAGAAATATAATTTTCCTTCTTATTTCTGTCAAGGCAATAAGTGACTGAAGTGAACTTAATCATCTAGTTCAAGCGCAATTACTTAAGATAATGGAAGAAGGATCCTTGAATGATCTAAGGGAATGCGTGCTCTTGTTCTTTTGGGCTCTTTCCAAGGTCATGGTAATCTGAAATGTCATGGTCACGGGCGAAAGCATCGTGTTTAACCAAGGACATTCATTTTCCGCATTCTTATTTGTAACTTTTGAGAGCCGTGGTAGCCCAGTTGGAAGAATGCTTGACTCTCATTGTGAGGTCGCAGGTTCGAATCCCAACACGGTTCACCAATGATTTTCGAAGTTATCGAATTCATGTTTGGATCTTAAATGTTTATCACGTGCTCAGCGGGGAACGAAAGCATCGTCAGGAAACACTGTAGGTAATTTGCTTCTGTAAAAAACCGGACCTGTCTAATCTTCAAGTTATGCAAGCGGGACCTGTGAACCACGGGATAAGGCTAGGGAGATAGATTCGTAACTTTTAATTTATTTGAAACGCCTTTAAGGAATTGATAAAATTAATTCGATTGTCTCGATTTCAACATTTTCGTAGAGAATGTTCATTGATATTTCATTATATTGTTTGCTTTCATAAATAGTATAGAGAGAATCGATGTCTGATTTATGAGCGTCGGTGTCCCAGCTTTATCATAGTTCACTAAAAGCTTTTAATATGCCTTTAGAAGGATAAAAGGTTTATAACGATGTACAGGTGTTGATAACAATATTTCTACTCATAATTTATTTTTAAGAGTACGTAAGCTTGTAACACAACACACTTTTTGTTGTTGCTTGTTGTGTTGTTGTTTGTACTTTTATAAGTAGGAAAATGTTATTCTTATTCTACATATACTTATTTGCATTACCTGAAACAATAGACAGTACATAAATACGCAGTACTGTACACAATTATTTTATGGGTGCTGTTATTTAACTTGATTACACTACATATATATATAATATAACATGTATATTCATATACTTACAGGCATGCACGAGGTTGCAACAGGAAAATAACAAACGCATATACTTTCAATGTAAACTGAACCTTAATTTCCGTTAATTAATACAAATTTGCCTTCATGGAACAATTGCGTTGTTTGTGTTATTACTTTTTATTCACTAAAGTCGTCTGTCTATAAAAAAAAATAATTATATAGGTAATTTTTGAGTATGTTTTTAATTTTACACTTACAATTTGATGTATAAATTGTAAATTATCAACAGCCAGTTGATTTTGATTCGTTGGTTTTGCTTTCTAAGCACAGTAAACAATATAACGAATTAGTAACTAATTCTCGTAAATAGATTTGTTCATGTGTAGACAGTTCTTATATAAATACCTACCTATATACAGGGTGTTAGTAACATCGTAACTAAAACTTTAAGGGATGATTCATTCCATGATTCTGACTTGATATCAAGTGGAATTTTCCGTCGGAAAAGTATGGAACGGAAAGTAATTTAAAAAAAAACATTAAAATTGTCATGAATTTTCCGACAGAAAAATCTATTTGATATCGACTCACAATTATGGTCTGAATCATCCCCCTCAGTATTACGATGTCACTAACACCATGTTACATTATTATGTAACAACATTGGGTGCAATAATACCAGTTTATACTAGATGTGATCCGAATCAGGACTTATAATATTGTTTCTTTGGAATGGTCAGATTTATTACGTAATTAATAATGGGTCTGTTACCATTACCATAGTAAAAGTCATCAAAAACAGATACGTTATGAAGCGTAGTGCTTTTTAACAGGCCCTGTATAAACAACATAAACATAAGCTCACGACTATATCGTAATTTGGGTAGTCAGAAGTATATCTATCAAGATGAAATAAGTACCTCACCGAGCAAATATGAAAAAAATTACATTTTAAACTCATATCCGGTCGTAGTCCGTAACTTATACCTACATGTCTATAGGTATCTACCTACCTACGTGTCTTCATTACGCTTTAATAATAACGCATGTGTAGATTTTTGTAATCGGATAGTAATAGCGGATACAATTATACTGGTGCTAATTCCTGTAAATACCATCTAATTTTATTTTAAGTTATATCTGTCATTTTCTTATCCGCCGAAAAGGAAAGGGACGGGTAATCGACAAGCATAAAATTTATGGAACACACATCTATTTTAAGCACAAATCTAAACCAACCGTCTAAAAATTTTACGTCCGTCAATAACCCGACACAGTTAAGTAGACAGCACGTCAAACGGATTGCATACCAGGGACGTACCTTTTGATTCGCCCGGGTTATTCATTCATTTACTCATTCTTCCTAAAATTAAGAGCTGTGAATCATCCGTCCCTTTCCTTTTCGACGGATATGAAAATGACGGATATAACTTAAAATAAAATTAGGCGGTGTCTGCAGGAATCGGGGCCAATGTCTGCTGCAAAACTGTATGACAATGGTTGACCTTTACTTTGAAAAATACGATCAACCGACACTTGTTTGCCCAAGTGCGGGTACGTCACTTCAGTACAGATTCGACCATTATACTTCGCGTAGTGTGAACTAAAACCTTATACAAAATAAATTTGAATAATAACTATTTTTATATAATAATATTATTATTACGTGTGCACGTGCGTGTAGTTTTAGTGGTTAATAATAAATGTTTGGACTTGCGGTCATTGTTCTCAATTCCGTTCGTGTTTAGTCTCTTGTGTTGTATTTATTTGTTTTTGTTGGAGATAAGAGTACTTGCGTATTCAATAGTGGTATTAAGACTGGTGGAAGTTTAAACATGGCGAGAAGCAAAGCTGTCAAAAGACACCATAAGACACAAACAAGGCAACCTTCGTATAATGTAACCCCACAACTGACTTTCGTTCGACGGAAAAGTTACAGATATCTTAAAAAAAGGTATGGCGAGATATCAATACATATACGATTTAAAGAATAAATAAAAGTGAAAGGTCTCTGACTGAGTCACTCACCACGATATCTCACGAACTACAAGTGCTAGGACTCTAAAATTTTGCATGGGGGTTCCGTTTAAAATGTAACTGCTCACTAAGACGGGATTTTGAGAAATTCAACCCCTAAGCGGGTGATTGTATGAGACTCCTATAGTATTATTAACAGGGTTTCTAAATTATTAGAAAATATTTATTATTTAAATAAATTAAAATTAATATATAAGCAACTAAAGTGATGGATTAAATAAAATGACTATCGGCGTCCGAAGGACGTAATATACGATCCCGACGACCCGATTACTCTAGCCATAGAGGCAGCCAATCAGCTCGCGACACCAAACACTTCAGGTCCCCGATACCGACCCCGCCGGCGTGGTCGACGATTTCCCTCATTCAGCGCTTATCGCTATCGACCCACTAGGGTCGATTAATTCTTTCAAATATTTTTCCTTTCAGACGACGCCCTGAGCCGAGGTTCGCGCCCAACTGGGCACCCTCAGGCCTGTTGTCTTAAACGTTGTACCGGGTGAGAGCCTTCAGCGCTCCCCATTTGTCCGGCCAAGTAGTTAATGCCATCTGCGGCAAATCTACAATAAGTAAAAAAAAAATGAAATGACTACGATAATGAGGGACTTCTCAGGCTACGTTCACCAAAAACAATATGATGGCGTTGTACAGCTTTAACGTGATAATTATTATCAATTACCTATTTTCTCATTGCTCGGGTAAATAATTATTCCAAAATACAATGTAACAGCAAAAGCATATATAAAAAATAATTGTTGCTGAATAAATATCACGCAATTTTGATCACATAATGGTGCTAATTCCTGTAAATACCATCTAATTTTATTTTAAGTTATATCTGTCATTGTCTTATCCGCCGAAAAGGAAAGGGACGGGTAATCGACAAGCATAAAATTTATGGAACACACGTCAATTTTAAGCACAAATCTAAACCAACCGTCTAAAAATTTTACGTCAGTCAATAACCCGACACATTAATTTACTCATTCTTCCTAAAATTAAGAGCTGTGAATCATCCGTCCCTTTCCTTTTCGACGGATATGAAAATGACGGATATAACTTAAAATAAAATTAGGCGGTGTCTCCAGGAATCGGGGCCAATGTAGGTATAGAATTTTGTTGCTACCTATATTGCTTCTCCTTGTTTTGATCAGAATCATAATGAGTGGAAGATGCAATTGTGCCTGGGCGTTATCAAGGGTTATCATTTTTACCCAAAAACAAAGATAAAAGATGCATATGTCTGTTATCCATGAAATTAGAAGGTTAAACGAAGGAAAATCTGTACAGCGCCATCTATATTGCTTTTGAGGAACGTAGCTTGGAAAGTCCTGCATTGATAAGAAGCATATCAGTGCTTATTATACTTTCACCGTCATGTCATCGATTGACACACATGAAAGGGACGTTATTTCCCATAGAAATGTGTACATAACCCATTATTAGAACTTTATAAAGTGATTGATAGACCCAATAGAACTACTTATCATGCTTCCAAGAACTTCATAAAAACTTCATTGAGGTAATGTTGTAGTATTTCGTTTTCATTTTATGCTATTATTACGTGGACTTATGTTTTATCAGAGTCTAAGTAGGGTAAATAAATATAATACGCAGATTAATGCCCGTTATCCAGGTCGGGATATGTTTAGGTCACAGCCACACAAATCACAAGCCGTTAAATCTGCTATCGTGTGGGTGGTGCGGTGGATTACCAACCTCATCAACTTGGTGTTCTCATCAACCCTGACACTTGTTGATGAGATCAGTCAGGAACTTCACAACTCACAAGAGAGAAAAAGAATACGTTGCTAACTTACCCAAGTTCTGGTTATCAATCCATAAGCTTCTTTTTATGTGGCTTAATGTAGATAGCTTTTTGAAACGGTGGCACGAACAAGCTGGGGACAGCGAGGAGTGGAAGCAGGGAAGAGAGGCCTTTGCCCTGCAGTGGGCTATTAATAATAATAATAATTGTAGATTTGCCGCAGATGTCATTAACTACTTGACCGGGCAAATGTGGAGCTCTGAGGGCTCTGACACGGTACAATATTTAAGACAACAGAGGGGTTAAAGTGGCCACATCGAAGCAATTCATCTAAGAAAGCAATAATGCTATTTGACATTTGTTTGCATTGCGCACTTACTTGTATATGTGCAAATGTCAGATTGCAACATTGCTTTCTTAGATGAATTGCTTCGATGTGGCCATTTAACCCCCCAGGCCTGAGGGTGTCCGAATCCATAACCAAAACTATGTGTTTCATTACCCAGTCGACTTATACGATATTCCAGTCCCGCATGACAACCGCGCCGCGCGCGGCGCGAATTATATTGAGCACTTCGACCAATAAACGATACGAATGCTATCTACGTAGAAGGATGTCAAACGGCTGTTGGTCGAAGTCCTCGATGCAAATCGCGCTGCGCGCGGCGCGGTTACCGTGCAGAGCCTACCGGTGCGATAAGTTTATCGTCACGTGTCTGTCGACTACGAACTTAAACACGGAGGAGGCAGACAAATGTTATGTTATTTTATGTTGATAAATTTCAAGCTATTGATAATGTTGAGTCACGCTATAGTTTATCTTCTAGCCCGTGGTCATGTTTAGAAACATGTTGAGTTTGATATAAAACTGTATCAGACCCATGTGCTAAATGTGTTTTGTAATACAAACACAACACCATATTGTTAGAGGTTCTAAACTACTGACAAGTTAGTAAGTACCTTAACGCTCTTACTTACGTGTACTATTTTGTTCAGAGCAACACTACAAGCAAGACGTATACTGCACGTATTATTTTTTTTTTTTTTTTTTTATTTATTTGGGATAACAAACAGTTACATATTATAATGTTACAAATTGTAATAGCTTAAAAGAAAATTTATCTTAACATGCAACCAACTACATTATCCACAGCTTATGTATACAGTTTACATTTTTAGGATCTCGTTAAGATGCGTGCTGACAACTGTACCCACATTTACGCATAACTATACGCAGTTATGTATAACTATACGTAAATGTAGGCATATGACAATAGGTACAGTTTCTATTTAAGTATATAATATTGAAATATTGAAATAAATTTCCCAGGTGGATGGCGCCAGTGTTAGTAGACTCAACGTTATTTATGTAATTATAGGTTTTATTCTTGGGTGTGTCGAATTGATAAACTGAAACAAATCACAGTAACAATGCGCCATCCCTACAGTCCGGTTTTTTTGTTTAACCTAACAGAAATCTTAAGTACCTACTGATTATGCGATTGGCCGATTAAACTGCTGCCGCTCATAGCACCGATTTTATTTAGTACTGAGGTTCTAAATGTAGGCGCAGGCAGTGAGAAAATGTCAATATCCTGGAAATGAACATTATAGGATGTCATGAGCGCGTTGAGCGGCGCGCGCTTACCAGCGTTTGTGCGACTGCTAATAGGCGCGAACACCGGGCGGGTTCGTAATGATCGCTGTCGAGCAGCTCGTGGTACGTTAAAACGCACCATGTTATGAATGTCGATACAATCTAACTTATGATTGCAGATCTTATAGAGCAGCATGGCTCCTAAAAGTAATCGACGGTTTTTTGTAGTGTGAAGTTTATATTTGATAAGCGATTGTACATATGATAAACGACCTATTTTACATTTGTAAATCATAGATTTTAAAAATTTTCTTTGAACGTTTTCTATTATGTTACTATACTTATCGTAATATGGGTTCCAAATTTGACAGGCGTATTCTAATTGTGATCTAATTAATGTCTTGAACAGATACAGAAAAGTGTGGGGCGATTCAAAGTATTTAGATGATCTCATTACAAAACCATACATACTGAAAGCTTTATTAACGATCTTTTGGATATGAACATCAAAGTGTAGTTTTGAATCCAGATGTATGCCCAGGTCCCGCAGTGAGCGTACGTTCTTCAGTTGAATGTTGTTCAATTTATAGTTAAATTGAATTTCCTTTCTTTTTTTTGTGAATCTAATAAAATTGCATTTTGAAATACTAAGATATAGCTTATTTTCGAGACAGTAATTATCAAGGCGGTCCAGATCGTCTTGTATTAGATGGCAATCGTGAATAGACGTGATTGGTCGGAATATTTTCAAGTCATCTGCATATAACAGAAAATTGGAATGATGAAAACATTGGCCAATATCATTAATGTAAACGACAAACAATAGCGGTCCCAGTATGGATCCCTGCGGGACGCCAGAGGTCACGAGAATCGCTTCGGATTTATGCCCTGAGATGACTATTCTTTGACTTCGCCCCGATATATAAGAAGCAAACCATCGCAGTAAGTTACCTTTGATTCCGTTAAATGCAATCTTATCAAGCAGCATTTTGTGGTCCACCTTATCGAAAGCCTTCTGAAAGTCAGTGTATACCGCGTCGATTTGTATGTTTCTATCCATATTTTTGAAAAGGTTTTCAACAAACAGTAGCAGATTAGTGCAGGTAGATCGGTTTTTAACAAATCCGTGCTGCTCTTTAATAATAATTTTGTGAACAATGGGGTAAATTTGGCGATGGACCAGTCTCTCAAAGAGCTTGGACAAGGCGGGTAAAATTGAAATTGGGCGATAGTTTGCAATATTCTCTTTAGTCCCGCTTTTGTAAATGGGCGTAACATTTGCTTGCTTCCATATGTCCGGGAATACCCCTTCAGACAAGCATTTATTGAAAATAATGAATAGGGGTTTGCAGATATGACTCGCAGTGTTCTTGAGAAACAATGCTGGAACACCATCAGACCCAGGAGCTTTTGTATGATCTATTTTTTTTCAGTTCAGACTTTATTTCACTGTCGTGAATGCGCATTTGACTAATGATTATGTCATTATTACTGTGATCTTGTGGTGGACAGTAATTTTCAATGTCTAATGCGGATATCTCGTAAACCGATTTAAAGAACATTGCAAATAAATTACATATTTCTAATGGTGTTCCAGCATTCTTGTTCTCGTATACCATCTTGGTTGGGATACCCGGCTTGTCTCTGAGACCTGAAACGAATTTCCAGAAATATTTTACGTTTGACCTGATACTTGTTTCCAGTGAACGTTTGTATTTTACATACGCATTGTGACACTCGTCTTTAAATCGCTTTCTGTACATGGAAAAAATATGATAGTCACTTTCGTTGCCATAGATTTTCCATTTTATCCAAGCTTTGTTTTTGTTTTTAAATATATGAATTAATGACGGGGAAAACCAGGGTGGGAAATTAGTACCCTTACGCACTGTTGTTGGAACGTGGGATTTGATAATACTATATAGCTGCTCGTAAAATGTTGCAACAGCAGCTTCTGCTGGTAAATCATCTAAGAGTGTATTCCAGTCTATCTTTGCAAATGACTTATTAATATCTTCGTAATTTGCTTTGTGGAAATTGGGCTTTATTATTGTATGTTTTGCTATATAAGAAGTGGTTATTCCAAAAGGTACTGATACTAAGAGAGGAGGGTGTAGAGGGTCAACTTTTGTCAAGGGTACGTTAGACAGTGAAACACTACATTCCACATTAGACATTACTAGATCTAAGATTCTGTTTAAGTTGTTCTCTATATGGTTATATTGTGTAGCATCCAATAGCGCCAAAAAATTGCTTAATTCACATTCTATGTTAGATGTGCCGCCACATGTTAGACCGCGTTTACCTATCGGACTTGGAGTCCATTTTATATGTGGTAAATTAAAATCGCCTATTACAACAAAGTTTGCAAGAGTATTTAGTTTTTCAGAAAGCATATTCAAGTATTCAAGGTAATTGTCAAGTTTTGTATCAGGTGGTATATATGTTACGTTGATAGTATTACGAGTGTTGGATACTGTGATTTCAATGAATAAGAATTCTAAGCAAGCAGCAAGGACCGTGTCTCTGATTGGGTAAAGCCTGACAGGTTTTAGTTCTCGTAGTACAGCTATTAAGACTCCTCCTCCATCAGCTTTATTAGTAGATACCCGGTCTCGATCTTCCCGGAAGACAACATAACGCTTGTCTATGAATTCACTATCTGATATTTCAGGGACAAGCCAGGTCTCCGTCAATATAATTACGTCATATGAGAAGGCCAGGATATTCATGTATAAGATATTCAATTTAGTACGTAGCCCCTTACAGTTCTGGTAATATAAACTTAGTTTGTTAGCCATAATCTCGAGTATCTATACTTGGTATTAAATTTAGAGTGTTAATACTAGTTGGAACCTTTGTAAATAGTGTATATATAGAATTAGATGTTTTAAATATAAAATAGGCGTTGGCAAGATCTTTAATAAGTTTTTTGAGTTTCCTGACATATTGTGACATACGGGTGTTCATTTCCAGGTCCTTAACAGTTGCATCTACGATATAAGAGAATATGTATAAGTGATAGCAAAGGTAAACGATATCAATTGGAAGCGTCGCGATTTTTGATTTTTTGAAGATCATTATGGGTTCTAATTGCGAAAATAGGTGAAGTATCTGATTCCCGTATGAGTATAGTAGCGTGTTTGACCCACACGTATTTAAAATTATGACGAGTAGCAGCTTCCCTGGCCTCGCGAAAAAGAATCTTGTTCTGCAGGGTAAGGTGTTCATTCATGTATATCACTTGTGCCGTACCAGATATGTTGATTTGGTCTGATTTTAGTCCTTTGTTTTTTCGATAAGCGCTTAAATAGTTGTCGCGCAAGTTTCTTGAAGCAAATTTGGCGATTATATTCTTCGGATTATTTTGCCCTTGTTTGGCGTGTGGAACACGATGTATGGACGTAACATCATTCAAAGACAGAGGCACATGAATCTGTTTGCCAAGGTCTATTATTATGTTCATAAGGTTTTCGCCCTTTCTTTCCGGTACGTTGTTGATTTCAATGTTGTACTGGCGTGCGTGTTGCTCTAAAGAGTTTATTTTAGCTTCTAAATTAGTAATCTTTTTTTGCGGATCATGCGAGTTCTTCATAGCAGTCTCTAATTTGGAAACGCGGCATAAGATGTCTTCTTGTTGATCAGCGTGGAACTGCACCGCTGTTTCCAAGGTTGACAAGCTCTTTTTAACTTCCGTATTTTCGCGACTCAACTTATTTATGTCTTGTTTCAATGATTGTTGGTTAGTGCTTAGGGAACTTATTTCTGATTTAATGTCTTCAATGGATTTGGTTAGACTATCTGTGGCCGTTTTTATATCGGTTATAATTTCAAATTTTTTGTCAAAATCTGATTTCCACTCGTGTAATGTAGCTTTCAGCTCTTTTGCAAGACCACAAAAGGTCTCTGTGAGGTCATCGTCGGGTTGTTTGCGTTTCCTGTGCGTGGTGTTAAGGTCGGACCCAGATGCAAGATCAGGATTACTAGAGTAGTCTTTGTTTATGTTCGATGAATGAAACATGGTAAAAGTTTTTTTTTGAGCAGTATTTGTCCAATGCGCTGAGTTGCGTAGGTGAGTAAAGTAAATAATAATTATTAAAAGTATACGTATCGTGGTAGCGGTCGATGTATTAAAAGCGATAGTGTGACGAATCGTTAATCTATCGCTGCGAACGTGGTATAGGGCTAATCGTACACCTTGTATGTGAGTCACTATTTCGCCGCAGGCTGCAGATTCTAGTTGGCGCGTTCGAACAACGCTGGTCGCAGAATATCAGACACCGAGCTCGAGTCCCGCATCCGCACTTTCTTTTCACAGTATATTTTTCTTGTTTGCACTTTGTATAGTTTCTATGCACTGATGCTAATGACGACAGCCGAGAGGGATGCCGCTATACAATTTTCAATATGGCGCGTGCGTTAAATGGCGAGTATTCAAAGCTAGTAAGAGAGCGACCGATGTTCACAAAAGCCGAGACAAAAAGTTATTTAAATTTAAGGAAATAATATTTCCAAGTTGACCAGCGACACACACGTCTGCTCTCAACGAGATATCCGGGCCGAAAAAAAGTTGAATTATTAGTTGGTAGTTAACCATAGTGCCGCGATAGGATACTAACGCTTTTTAACCGCCTTTAAAAAAAGAAGGTTATCATTATAAGCATCTATTTCTGTCAAAAATGTTTGATTGAATGATTTCTTTGCATCGCATTTATTTCGTACTTTTTTGATGTATAATAATTATGTTACTATATTTATAGTACACTAAATTTCAATAATCATGCGTCTCTCGGAAGACACGTTTTGCAGTCGGTTCCGGCTACTATTTACTTAATAAGTAAGTATGAAGCCGTTACATGAGCCATGATTGATGAGGTGGGTCATTGATCTCAACCTACAAGAGAAGAAATGTAATCTAATCAAATATCGTATATATTCTGCCCGTTTTCTTCTATCGCATGGGTTGTGAGGTGGCGTACCATTCTCATCAACCCTTGTGACAGGGTTACTATTGAGCCGCCAAAGGCCCCTGGCATGTCTCATGTAACGACTACTTACTTACATCAGTAAGTGGAACTGGGACCAATAGCTTAACGTGCCTTCCGAAGCACGGATCATCTTACTTTTGGACAATCTGGTAATCATCCAGTAATGTCCTAACCAAACTAGGGACCACAAAGTAATTTTTGTGATGAATATAACGACTATGGTCAAGTCTGTCATATTCGTCAAGTCCTCTTTTCGACAAGTTATGAAATTTGCCAAACGCGCTATTCGAATATATGATATGTCCCCACCGGGAATCGAACCGGGACCTCCGGATCGTGAGCCCAACGCTCAACCACTGGACCACAGAGGTCGTATTCTGCCCATTTGATTAAGCTTATCATATTATTTCTCTTTCAGAAGTTTCAGACCATTCGTGTGTTGTGAAAATTTCTATAAAACTTTTTGTAAGAAAAATAGCCGAGATTTTCTCAATGGCGTCTACAGCCTTCCTTGACCCGTCGTATTTGTCGTCACCAATTAACTCTAGAGTCATAATTTTTGCTCGCTGGCACACATGTTGAGTATTTTTAGCTATGCAGGGTGTTAGTGACAATGACGAAAACTTCAAGGGATGATTTAGATCATGAGTTGATATCAATTGGAATTTTCCGTCGTAAAAAGATGGAACTGAAAATAATAAAAAAATACCGGATAAGTCCGAGTCGGACTTGCGCACGAAGGGTTCCGTTCCATTGACTAGGTAAATAAAAGTAGTTATTGATATCCAGCGAAAAACGGCAAAGTAATCGCGTTTGTTTATCTGACTAATAAACCGGACCTTGTGAAAAACGAGATATTGCTAGGACTGATGAATATTACGGTTCATGAGATACAACATGGTGACAGACAGATGGACGGACAGACAACGGAGTCTTAGTAATAGGGGCCCGTCTTATACCCTTTGGGTACGGAACTCTAAAAACAAAAAATCATGACAAAATTCCACATGATATCAAATAAAATAAAAATAAATAAATAACTCAGAATCATAGTATGAAACGTAACCCATTTTCTTTTCCAGCCAACTAGTTAATACTACAAACCGAGTATAAATCACGTCAAAAAATATTTCAATTTTAATTTAATTTAACTTATATAAACTTATATATCTTACCTATAGGTTGTAAGGTCGTTGATCGACACTACCTAGTACCTAGAAGAAGTCAAGGTTACCTACTAATTATTGTGTTGCCAAAAACCCCCGATATGACTCGTGCAACGGCTACGTATCTTTCGAAGCAAGGAATTATCTTGATTTCGGACAATCAGGTGACTCAACTTGCAGTGTCGTAACAAAATTAAGGACGGCCTCACAAAGCGGTTTAATTTGAATCTTGTTAAGGTTCCAAATTTGGTCGATATTCCCAGACATAATTGTCATCTCCGTAGCGTAATCCTTTTTCTCATAGGTTCCGCAACCAAGCTTAAGATTTGAAAGGTCTGGTTTTTTACAGATGCCACTCCCAATCCAATACCCAATCCTGTTGTGTTGTGTGTGTCACTGCCAATCCTGTTTCCCAATAGCATCGAAAAATTCGCCTTAAATTAAGAATGATACAAACAGCGATGTATTTCATTAGAGGAAAACTGTTGTAAGAAAACATAAATTGACGTCAATCTTATTGCTTTTTATTCCACGTCCGTAAAAAGGTTTCTTTGCTGACATTCGTGTACAATCAGTTTCATAAAAAACAACTTTAATTTATTACTTATTTTTTGTTACTTGTATAAATTCAAATTATCAGTTTGTTATTTTGACTTTCAGACTTATTAATATTCACTGAATTTGGTTGAATATTTGCTGAAATAATCTTTGTGGTTATGAACCGCTCTCAGGGATTTCACTCGGGAAATATGACCCACATTAAAATTAAATTTAATTCTGATACCTAGATAGATATTTTAAATGAGTTCAAATACAGTTTTGTGATTTTTGTAACATATACTTGTCCATGATTTTTCTTTTTATAGCACTCACCCGTTAGGGAAACTCACAAAGAGAAAACAAGAGTATTTTCTCTTTATACTTTTTCATGTCCTTATATTTCAATAGGTACTACGATAGTAGCTAGGTATTTTATACGTACAACGCGCGACGCTACGTTACATTGCGTTCAATATCTAATTCCATGTATAACAATATTTATGATCTTCTATTGAATATATTTTTCTTTATTGCCTTGCGTCCTAAAATACAGGGTATCCTAGTTTTAGGCTCCAGTCTCTAAAAATACTACCATGTATTTTTGTAGACGAAATAAAGATTTTATTTGCTTTACTTGTTTACTTACTAATAAATTGTATAGATATTTCTTCTACTCTATAGTACCGTATTAAACTCTATAATATTGCATATTTTCTGTTTAAATGCAAATGTACAATAGAAAGGCTTAATCATTCGTTTGCCTATCTACATCATCATCGTTGCCTCTATCTTATATCTTATTTTATCATAGCGTTTTTAGAAAAATCGGTTTGTTATCTTTACCACAAATATTATCGATTCTCCTAAAACCAATCGATTGTTTGTTTTAGATGTGTCGATGTTCTGGACACTGCCCAGTTTGCCTTTTGTCGTGTCACGTACTTTGAAAGTTCGTATTGATAAGAGGTATTTTATCAATACTAGCAGATATTCAGAGTTTCATTCACATCACTAATTTAAGAGCCACGCTCTTGTCGGTGTAGTATTTTCCATGCTACTTTTGAGGGCAAAATAGGGCAGTGGTTTTCCTCTTGCCTTCTGCCCCAGAGTTCCGGAGTTTCATTACATTACCGCTATTTATATTAACGTGCGGTTTATTTTATTCGACATTTATACTTAGTAAATAACTACCGCTCGAAGCTGGAGTCTCATATATACGACACGAATTCAGGTTACACTGGTTGTCGCCGTTGGTCCCGGTTACTACTTACTAAAGTAAGTAGGCGTTACATGAACCATGTCAGAGGCCTGACACCAGGGTTGATAAGGTTGGTAATCCACCTCACAACACTCACACGATAGAAGAAGATTGGTCGTTAGAACAGGGACGGATTTCAGTATACTTACCTAGTAAACAGAGGAAGTAACAAGGCAGCCTCAATTATGACTTGTTGTACGTGTTCTTAGTGCATAAAGCATAATGTTTATTTTTTTTTGTACTAAAACAGATCTTTGATTGCAAGTTGTTTATTACCTATACTGTTTTATTTTGTGCATTATTACTTTTTTTTTGACAAATGTTGTTTGCTTGCGGCAGGTCTACCGGCAACTTCGCGGCGGGCGCGGGCGCGGGTGGCGGGTGCGGCGCCCCGCGCTCCGCCCCCGCCACCCCGCTGCAACTCGAGCCGCATCCACGAGCCAAGCACGACAAGTTAGTACCACTTTCAGTTTTTTGTTTTTCTGATCTGAGGTTTTTTCTTGGCACTAAAACCAAAATGCGTTCAGCTGCTCATCTGACCGGGGCCCGGGCAGTTTGTCAGTCGTAAAAATCAAGACAGGCACTGTGTCTTCTTTCTAACATGATGGGTCGTCAAAGGGTGATGGGTTGATCACCTGTCGGATATACATGGCTACCAGCTTAAATACCTTCACCAACCTGCAAAGGAACAGTGTTATGTAAGTAAAGTAGTAGGTATGCTGCATATTTGCCGAAATAATACATATCTTAACCAACATATTATAACGACATATTTCATTATTGTTGAATACTATAACAGTATGTATGTATCGAAACATAAGGAAAACGAAAAGAAAATTCAAAGAGACTTTCCTTATACTTTCCACGATCTTCTAATTTGATAATAAACATAATAATAAGGTTGCATGTTCTAGAGACTGCCTTGAATTGAAGCGAAGAAGTAGTAGCAATATGTATGACTGGAACTGACATCCTATAAACAAATAAGTTTACATTCGCTGAGGAGTTTTTCGAAAAAAGCGTCCAAACCGTCGGTCGGTCTACCTTGTAGCGGGCCTACCCACTGAGCGTCGTCCGACACGTGGTCGTCATTCCAGAACCCTTTCGCCCCAGCGGCCATCGGTTCTCCTCGCTATGTGTCATGCCCACTGCCAATTCAGCTTTGCAATTCTCCGAGCTATGTCGGTGACTTCAGTTCTCCTGCGGATCTCCTCATTTCTGATTCGATCAAGCAGGGAAATACCGAGCATAGCTCTCTCCATTGCCCGCTGAGCGACACCGAGCCTCCTCACGAGACCCATAGTAAGCGGCCACGTCTCACTGCCGTAGGTCATCACTGGCAACACGCACGTATTTTGGACGGGTAGATATTCCGCAGCCTCCCGAACGCTGCCGACGAGAGATCTCTTTCTCGAAGTTGGATTTACCTAACTGGATTATTTGTCGTAGGTAAATGTACTGGTCTTTTTTGGTTTTTGTCTTTGCCATGTTCATGCTAAGGAAAATGTTATGGCTCGTCAAATAAAGTGCAATATCGGTTGTATAGTGTCGTTACACGTCGTCGTTTGTGACAAGATGCGCCGCAGACACTTTTTTACAAAGATTGGTTGTCAATTTGTTACGCGAGGTCTATGATGATTGGAGACTTAAATTAATAAATAGGGCTACAAATAAGGGCAAGGCCGAGGGTTTAGTACACGGCCTTTCGTTAGTCGATTTGGCCTTTAAAGTATACAATAACATCAATACAAACTGCTGCGAAGTGGAAGAACGGGATGTTGATAAGGAGTTTGTAAGTTATCTGATTGTAAAGTGATTTTGTATTATCTTTGCTACTGTTAGTCAAGATATCTTAAATAAATTGCGCAGGTATTATTCAGATATGACTGTAAACCTTCTTTGTTAATTTGTACAGCAATTGAAAATACTAACCCTAGCACTGGCTTCGTTTTTTTAGGGTTGATACAGCAATACCGTGATTATAGTAAGTCATCATCATCTCCCTAGCGTTATCCCGTTTTTCACAAGGTCCGCTGATCTAACCTGAAAATTTGACAGGTCCGGTTTATTACAGAAGCGACTGCCTGTCTGACTTTCCAACCCGTGAAGGGAAAACCAGCCCAATACAGGTTAGGTCACATACCTCCGAAAATGCATTTCTCGGGAATGTGGGTTTCCTCACGATGTTTTCCTTCACCGCTGAGCACGTGATTATCATTTATGATCCAAACATGAATTCGAAAACAAATTCGACAATCATTGGTTTAGGCCTGTGCTAAATTTGTCAATGACCAGCATTTTTTTTTACCGACTTCAAAAAAGGAGGAGGTTCTCAATTCGACCGTATTTTTTTTTTTTTTTTTTTTTTTTTATGTTTGTTCGGGCATATCTTCGTCGTATATGAACCGATTTTGATAATTCTTTTTTTGTTTGAAAGGAGATATACCCAAGGGGGTCCCATGTCAAGGAAGTCAGGATCTGATGATGGAAGACCAGAGAAATCGAGGGGAATTTTCAAAAATCGTAGGAGCGACTAGTGCGTTTGTAAAGTCATATTGATCGGATCGATCTTAAGGCTTCGGGAAAACTTCCCGACCTTCGAAAACTGGTCAGCATCAGGGAGACACCCTATGGCCTGGCAAAACTATACAACCTGGAGCAATTTTTCTTTCACGAAACGTATTTAAATCTTGATCAAATCCAATCGCAGGTGCAAAAAAACAAAATGGCGGAAAAAAAAGATGGCCGCCATACAAAATTTTGTCGATTTTGGAAGAAGCCCCTTTGGGTAAAAATAATGTATGGGGCGCTTACTCAAAACGTCATGCAGAGTACGGAAATACTTTCTGGTCACCAAAAACTGCTCCGCATCAGAGAGATACTCTACGGCCTGGCAAAACTATCGCACGTGAACCAATATTTCTTTCAGATCACTTATTTAAATCTTGGTCAAATTCCATAGCGCGTGAAAAAAAAAACAAAATGGCGGAAAAACAAGATGGCCGCCATACACAATTTTGTTTTTTCAGAAAATGTCTCGGGGTATAAAATATATATCGGGGTTGTGATCGGATCGTCATGTTAAGTATGGAAATACTTCCCGATTTTCGAAAACTGCTCCGCATCAGGGTGACACCCTACGGCCTGGCGAAACTATCGCACCTGAACCAATTTTTCTTTCACGAAACCTATTTAAATCTTGGTCGAATTTAATGGCCGGTGAAAAAAATACAAAATGGCGAAAAAACAAGATGGCCGCCATACAAAATTTTGTTTTTCCAGAAAATGTCTTGGGGGTAAAAATGATGTATAGGGGTGTGATCGGAACGTCATCTTTGAAAACTGCTCCCAATCAGGGAGACATCCTACGGCCTGGCAAACCTATTGCACCTGGATTTTGTTTGTTTCCACGACACCCATTTAAATCTTGGTCAAATTCTGTCGCCGGTGAAAAAAAACAAAATGGCGGAAAAACAAGATGGCCGCCATACGAAGAGGGACAGTTTCGAATAAACAGGACACGGAAACCACGCGAAATCTACTGTATCTATATGTGTGCGTGAGTGTGTATGATAGCAGCTTCCACTGACAACCACATGTGTGTATGTGTGTGTGTGTGCGTGTGTGTGTGTGTGTAAACATGTTCATCAATAATAATTGTGATCACTACTAATCATATATTATTATATATCAATATAAATCAGAAAATCTGTCTGTCTGCATCCTTGCTCGGTCTAACCATCACTTAAAATCGTAAAATAAAATAAAATTTTTAACAAAAAAAACCGACTTCAAACGCAAAACTAAAAAGCAATAAATAAATTTACTTCGCACAAAGTAATTAGCACGTATTTTCAATTAGTTAATTAATTTTATAAATCTGAAGTCGGTGCCAAGTAAATGCTACAACAACCCTACTACAATATCAAATTACTATGTACACACAATATTGTTTAATACCTATATCAAAGCAATTACAAAACAATGTCAAACAAAAAATTACAAAACAATCAGTATTGAAAAATATATGAATCGGTACTTCGTTGTAGCATTTCCTTGGCACCGGCTTCAGATTTATAAAATTAATTAACTAATTGAAAATACGTGCTAATTACTTTGTGCGAAGTAAATTTATTTATTGCTTTTTAGTTTTGCGTTTGAAGTCGGTTTTTTTTTGTTAAAAATTTTATTTTTTAAATCCCTGTACCTAGCAAAAAACCTACGTTATATTATGCAACATTATATCCTCACAGTTGCCTATATCTAGTCCGTATGTGTGTAGGAGGTACCCAAAAATTTGGTAGATGTTATGAGTAATAAAATAACATATTTTAAATAAGTCTATTAAGTTACTTAGTTCGAAACATTGATTAAGTGCAGTTGCCACTAGTGACCGCAATATAAACGGTCTTGGACATTCATAACTTTAGTTGCTAATTGCAAATATAGTAATACAAGGTCTACGAGTAATTTACTGCAAGTTTGTCTTTGAAAGTAGGACCTAAATACAGCTAAATGACTAAAGTTACTAAACCAGTTGCTATATATGTCAGCTTACAAGTATTATCTAATAAGTTTGACTGTATTTTAAACAATATCCAATGAAGTAGAGTAGAAAATATGTAAAACCATTGAAAAACCATTCTAGATTATCCCGTGTTTTCACAGGGTCCGCTTACCTAACCTGAAGATTTGACAGGTCCGGTTTGTTACAGAAGCGACTAATCTCTTGAGTAAAACAGGAAAAGGGTGTTGATAGACTAGGAACTCTGCCCCACTACGAAATATTAAAGTGTGAATCAACTCTATATATAATAATAAATGGAAATTGTGTACATACTTCATAACAATAAATGATTGATACGACTTTAAATAAAACACAAATAGCATAAAAACGTTTTTCTACTCCTCTACTTTAATCTGGCATTTAAATAACCAAAAAGTCTAATATAAGTACATACATAATTAAACTCTTTGAAAAAGTGTACGCTCTATGGCCTATAAAAGCATTGTTTACAAAGTGTAACTGTACTATAATGTCGCCAAAAAAGCATTGTTGTTGTTTTTTTTTTTTTGACCTGGAAACTGGCACCTTTACTTTGTTTGGTGCCATAGATATACTATAAAAAAAGTATACATTTGCCGCCATTTTCCCGCGCGTTGGAAAATAAATTGGAAAATTTTTGTTTCGTTTCAAAACACTAAAAAGTATAAAATAAAAAGGAAAAATGACGTCGTCGTAGAAAAAGTATTGTATGCAACGTTGTATAACTAGGTCAAAAAATGCTCGTGGCGTCTCTTATTGCGATGTTCGCCAAGGCTCACATCGCAACTCACGCCACTCGCATATTTTGACCCTTCTTATACAACTGTTGCATAAAATACTATAATAAAATTAACCAAAAACTAGCTATAATCCCATGCGCCTGTCTTTTTTTTTTTTTTTTTTTTTTTTTTTTTTTTTTTTTTTTTTTGACGTGACTTATTGTAGATTTGCCGCAGATGGCATTAACTACTTGGCCGGACAAATGGGGAGCGCTGAAGGCTCTCACCCGGTACAACGTTTAAGACAACAGGCCTGAGGGTGCCCAGTTGGGCGCGAACCTCGGCTCAGGGCGTCGTCTGAGAGGAAAAATATTTGAAAGAATTAATCGACCCTAGTGGGTCGATAGCGATAAGCGCTGAATGAGGGAAATCGTCGACCACGCCGGCGGGGTCGGTATCGGGGTCCTGAAGTGTTTGGTGGCGCGAGCTGATTGGCTGCCTCTATGGCTAGAGTAATCGGGTCGTCGGGATCGTATATTACGTCCTTCGGACGCCGATACTTTTCAGTACCGTCCCTAAGCGGGATGTATTCGGAAGCCGCAACTACCAGGGGATTTGGGTGGTGCGGAGCAGAATCGAAAAAACGTTTGGAAGCTAATTTGAGCCACTGGGCAATGGTTGGCAGAGCATGCGCCTGTCTGTCTGTCAGAATTATAGTCGTAATGGAATTATCTGGAGACTGAAAATAAGTAGGTTGAATATAGCAATTAATAAATTGGCGGTCTGGTTTACTTACATTGTAAATATGAAAGCCACAAAAAATATGGAAGATAAATTTTAGTTCAGAGTCCAAACACCCTTGTTTTATAGCATTGCATTCGTATTTTAATTTTAAGGAGACTTTATTTTTCTATAAGGTCTTCTTCTTCTTATCGTGTGGGTTGTGAGGTGGATTACCAACCTCATCAACCCTGGTGTCAGGGTTATTACTGTGCTGCCAAAGGCCTCTGACATGGCTCATGTAACGAGTACATACTTACATCAGTAAGTAGTAACCGGGACCTACGGCTTAACGTGCCTTCCGAAGCACGGAGCATCTTATTTTCGGACAATCAGGTGATCAGCCTGTAATGTCCTAACCAAACTAGGGATCACAAAGTGATTTTTGTGATATGTCCCCACCGGGATTCGAACCCGGGGTCTTCAGATCGTGAGCCCAACGCTCAACCACTGGACCACGGAGGCCGTATATGGTTGTATAGGCCCAAATGTAAAATATAGTAATCATAGTGTCTCAAAATTCGAGCTTTATAAGGTTTAAAGCGAAACTATGGCATCGAAAAAAATACCCTAAAGCAGCAATCTAATAGTATTTGTTTTTGCTCTGCGCGAGTATATTTTTCTCGTGGGATTGATTGGAATGGGACTCACGCAATGATTTGTAAGTACTTCCCGTTTGTACGTCTCTCACGTTACACTGGCTTCTGTTTAGCAATAAGCTTACACACGTTGGATTGCTTATTTAAGAATCATTTGGTGCACGTAATTTTGTGACTACTAGCTTTTTAATGCCACAGGGAGCAGCCATCGGACCTCTTTTATTATGTAATTATTATTAATGATTACTTTAGAAGCCTGCTGGTTTTCGTTTTTAAATATCTTTTAGTTTGTATGGAGCATTCCGCAATTTTCAAGCTAGAAAGCTGAAAATTCGTATGCGGATTATTTGTGACTAACAAAAACAAATCGCGCAACATTTTTTTTTGGAAATCTGCTCCCAATCCCTTCAAAGAGGGGCTGAAATTTTATATGGGACTTTTCGCAGTTTTTAAGGTAGGAAGCTACATTACATTACAGTGTTACCGCGAATTTAACGCCAGCGAACCCACGGGCAAAAGCTAGTCTTTAATAAAGACTACCTAGCGTCAAAATCTGCCTTACTGTCTGTCTGCCTTACCTCCATTCATTGGGGTGTTTATTTTTCACACGTATTTATTAATGGATTTATAAAGGCGCTTTTTATTTCAGTTACCTAAGCATCTCATTTACTCATGACTGGGCGACAAAGTTCAATTTACTACGACCGTATGTTAACATATCGAATATATTTCTAATATATAATCTTTATTTGTCGAAGCTCGTTATCTGATATTGTCTGCAAATTTCCATTGCGATTTGATAAACACGTCACGGGTAGAAGATAATATCTTATTAGACGATAATAATAATCAATAATCAGTATATAATCAATATTAGATTATATACTGGTGGTTTTGTTGCACGAGTTTTATTGTAGTGTTCAAAGGTAAACAATTAGTCAACGCAAAACGCTGATGATGGATATATAATAACACCGAATAAAGTAATTTGGAAAATACCTACACCTACACTATCTAGATAAAATGTTATTATCTACTATTTAGACGATTATACTCAGATTACGGTCGCCGTTCCGCGGGGCGTATCCTAATCAGTTGTGTTTACGTTTCGACCTAGACAAAACGTGTTTAGTACGCAATTTTTTTAGGCGGTTTCAACAGTGTCATTAATGGAAAATGCCGCGGAATCGCCACGATTTTAAATAATATAAATGTTGTAATAATGTTTAAATGATGAAGTGGTGTTATATTTTGAAAATGTGAAGGTTTAAGTGGCAAAATGGCGCCAGATACAAGCACAGGTGACGAGCAATCAGCATGGAGGGTGATACGGCTCCTGAATTTTGCCTACGATGGCATGAGGTGCTTATTTTTTTAAGAATTAATTAAAATTTCTTTCGACTACATACAAATTATATATCGAGTACAGATAGACTGGCTAACTAATGATAAGCAAATCAAGTAATCAATAAAATGTTATTAAGCCAGGGATACTTTGAGTATGTCCACGGGTTTGAAATTCTTAGGGTTACAAGGACTTCTGTTGAGTTACAAGGGATTGACGTATTTTCAATAAGAAGCTTTTTATTGTTCATTCCTCTCGTGTACTCGAATTGCCTTTGGATGAAGATAAATTACAAAGTAAATTAGCATGAACACATCTCGATTAGAGACCACCCGTGACTTTCACGTGGCGATTTACTTTCTATTCAGATTAATATCATGCTGAGTTGAAGCATCGTCCTCTTATGCTTCCAGGAATTCATTTCTCAACCGGAGAAAATCTTGCCCATGAGATATTCTGTAATATAGATCCGAACAAAAATATTTTCATATAAAATGTTGCCAAGACGAGATCATATCGATCGTAATGTCAAAACCATAGCTCTACATGAGATCTAATAACTTAGGTTAGAGTTAGAAGTATGCTTCTAACCTAACCTAACTATACGAACCCTAAGTTCACAAACTCAATACGTTAGGCAAAATATGTGGCTTACCCTTTGCGTTACTACAAGAACTATACAGGGTGTTAGTGACATCGTAACGAAAAAAAAAATGGAACGCCTATTTTATTGTACTAAAAATAATGGTGGGTGTTTTTCTTGTCGCAAATGTTTAATTAAGATTTTCAATTTTTACTGTGCCGCAATGTAAGTCGAACAACGCGCCACACAGACGCTAAACTTACGCGCGGCTACGTTACGCGTGCGTGATACGATGTTGATATCTAGGTAGGAGTTTTCATTCTCTTGTATTTAGATGCTTAGTGGTTCAACGTTTAAAAATGTTGTTTGTTGAAGTAGAACACCTACTGCCACGATTTTTCACGCACGGTACCTACCTACCAGTTATTAAAACGTTCCTAACTTATTAACAATAAAAACCCTACTCTTGCCTTACCTTAATTGTTATTCCTTCGGATGAAGTACCTAGGTAGGTACCCTAGAACATGTCACGTCACGTAGGTATGCAACATCGCGTTTCCTCCGCGGTAGGTAGGTATCACACGCACTCACAAACACAACACCTTGCTCTTTAATAAACATCAACAATCTTCCATACTTTTGCGCAGTAAATGGTCTATGATCTATCATCATAGTCGACACTACTCATTTACAGAATGAAACAAACACTCACAAACACGAAAAAAATATCCTCGAAAAACATCACGCGATTCGGGTCAAGCTTAGTATTCGACTGAGCGGAAGCGCGCGGCGGCGTTAGCGCAAAGCATCAAAGGCGCCGACTAAGGGCGCCGACGACGCACTGGCCGCGGCTGAGTCGAGCCGACGACTAGAGAGAGAGAGAGAAGTATGTTTATGGTGCAAGTGACAGAGAAAGAAATAGTATCTGTTCGTATGCCTACTTTATTGGCGAGCGTTGCCCTTGACCCGTGCGCCGGCTATTCACCTGCGCATAGCTGAAGTTGTAGATCAGATACGTTATTATTATTATTGATGACATTGATAAAATTTAATAATTAGTAATTTTTATTTGTTTATTTTAAATGTGCGTTCTATGCAGCTTAAAACACAATATGGCACTGAAAAAAATCTAATTTTTTTATGAATTTGGCGACAGGAAACTTCACTTGATACCTATCAACTCAAAGAAATACCTAGTATCTGTTCGTAATGCCTACTTTATTGGCGCGCGTTGCCCTTGATCCGTGAGGCTATTCACGTCCGAGTATCCATCAAGACAGATCAAACAAGCCCTAACTCGGAGGTCTTGCGTCCCAGGATCCTTTAATTATGTCTTAGAACCTTCTTGGCCTATGTGGTCCAGTGGTTGAGCGATGGGATGCGGAGGGTCCGGGTTCGTATTCCGGTGGGGACATATCACAAAAATCTGTTTATAAGGCCTTTGGTTGGGACGTTACAGGCTGATCACCTGATTGTCCGAAAGTAAAATGATCCGTGCTTCGGAAGGTACGTTAAGTCGTTGCTCCCGTCTACTAGGTACTTATGTAAGCACGTAGCCGTTACATGAATATTGTACACAGAACAGGATAGGTTTAATTAGTTCTTTACTGATGATTTAACAATGAGATTTAAAACCACGAATAACTTAGTACTTAGTACCTCGGTACCAACATGTAACAAGAAAAATAAGATCACTCCTCTCGGACAAGTTTTTTCTTTGAACATGCCGACATTGCCTACGCGGCGGAGTTGCCGAACTATCGATAGGTAGATTATCAATTGTTGAACTTGAAAATTGTCTAAACTATCGAAAGTAGTGATAGTACATTTAGATCGATACTAGCGATAGTACCGATAGGTCTTGCTTTGTAATAATAATGGGTATTGATCTAAAAGATCTATCGATAGGTACCTACTATTGGTTTTTTTTTAACTAGGTATCGATAGAATATCGATAGGCAACACTCTGGCGGAGTGTCCGCCCAATTCTAGACGCGATCTCGCTCGATTTTTGTGTAGCGAGGTTTTGCGTAGGTACTTACATACTAAGTTGGTGGATGGTTGACATAGTAGGTAATTACCTAATCTGTGGTGGTTGTGTTAGTTGGTTGTTAGTTATTCTAATGACAACAAAGAATACAATTATTTACTGTTTCAACTGTTTTAGGTAGATAATGGCCCCGATTCCTATGAGTAAATGAATGAATAACCCAGTCGAATCAAAAAGGTATCTCGCTGGTATGCAAACCGTTTGACGTGTGCTGTCAACTTAATTCTGTCGGTTGTTTTAGATTTCTGCTTAAAATTGACGTGTATTCCATAAATTTTATGCCTGTTGATTATCCGTCCATTGAAGAATAAGAATAAAATAAATTTATAAATTTACGATAGACAGAGAAAGAAATAGGATCGGTTCGTAGTGCCTACTTTGTAGGCCGCGCCGCCGCCGCGCCGCCGCCGGCGTGCGGCGCGGGGCGCGCGGAGCGGGGCGTGCGGAGCGGGGCGCGCGGCTCGGTGCGTGTGGCCGTTGACCCGTTCGAACAGCTGTTGTCTCCATTACATCGAAAATTTTCGATAATTTGTCATTATTGTTTTTTTTATTGAAATTTGGGTTCTATGCAGCTAAAAACACAATATGGAATTGAAAATAATTAAAAACAAAACTCAAAATTTCATGAATTTTGCGACGGAAAATTCCACTAGATATTAACTCAGAATCATGGTCTGAATCATCCCTCTCAGTATTCGTTACGATGTCACTAACACCCGGTATAACAGAATGGCAATGAACAGTCAATACAGTTGTTACCTTACGCCCATTGTGGCGGTAGCAAAATATTTTTTTACCTTACAGTTAGGTACGTGACGGTAGCGAAACGCCTAAGCCACATATTTTGCCCAATATACAGGGTGTTAGTGACATTGTAACGAAAACTTTGAGGGATGTTTCAGGCCATGATTCTGAGTTGATATCAAGTGGATTTTTCCGTCGCAAAAGTATGGAACGGAAAATAATATAAAAAAAAAAACATAAATTTTCCGACAGGAAATTCCACTTAATATCAACTCAGAATCATGGTCTGAATCACCCCCCTCAGGTTTCGTTACGGTGTCACTAACACCCATACCTACTTGTATGGCTACCTTTAGTACTGGTAAGGGGTGTAAGTGACATCGTAACGAATACTGAGGGGGCTGATTTAGCTCAGTATTCTGAGTTAATATCAAGTGGAATTTTCGATCGCAAAAGTATAGAATTAAAAATAATTAAAAATACTAAAAACAAAATACATGAATTTTGCGACGGAAAATTCCACTTGATATTAACTCAGAATCATGGTCTGAATCATCCCCCTCAGTATTCGTTACGATGTCACTAACACCCTGTATATATATTTTGGAAGTTTGTAAACTTAGGGTGCGTATAGTTAGGGCGTATAGAGTTAGAAGCTTGGCAATACATGAGATCTTATAACTTTTTGATATTACGATCGATATGATCTCATCTTGGCAACATTTGTATGAGATATCTCTATCTATTTCTGACACTCGTTCTTATTTTCGGTTTCTCTACCTGGAGGCTGTTGCACATTCAGACTTGAAGCGATCTCTTAACAAACATCATCAGTAGGTTCATCATCGCATCCTGACTATGACTACAATACTAGTAGAATTTAATGGACACCTATTCACAAAGTTATAATTCACTGCCGGTTGCACAAGGAACGTACTGAGATTTCTAATTTTGATTTCCCAAGTTGCCCCCCTGGGAATAGCATCAAAGGTGCTTCTACTACAGAGGTTGACTTTAGTACAAATAGATATTATGATTACATATAAACGGTGGACCAATGTAACATATTTCCATATAGAACGTAATGCGCAGCTATTATTGTTTTCCGATACAATCGTTATGGAACTATTATCTTTAGGAGCATCGACATTACTGTAATATTTGAAAGCATTGTCATCACGTTTTATCGTGTAATTTTGCATCAACACGGGACACGCTTTTTACATCACTTTTTTATTACTTGCTGAATGTGTAGAATCAATGATTACATTAATTGTTTCTTCTACCTTTTTACAAATAGTATGCGTGTAGAAGTCAAGTCATTTATATGGACAAATATCTTTAGTACGGGTTCGATAATCGTCAACGTGTTCATTACTGTTAAGTATTTATTTATATATGCACATAAATGAACTATGTATATTTGAAATTGGGTTCCAAAAATGGTCGTTCTTCCATGATAGGCTGATACATTATAATTATATGCAATATTTTTGTCAAAGCGTTTATTACATATGTCAATATTGATTTGACTTGAATAACTGGTAGGTATAAACATTGTAATCTTGGTTTATTTACCTACAAAAACGAGGTTATCGTATTTATGAGGAGGTCTGACGTCAAACGTTTCAATATTCATAAGCTCACACCAGATTGGGGGCTGCCAAATAAACAAAAATATTTACTGTTTTTCATAATCCACAGTATACTATAGAAAGCAACTTTCCGACTGACCTCTTCAAGCCTAAAACGCTGGAAGACTGTGGTGACATTTTTCATCTAATAGGCATATCTATCTATACCTACGAACTGCTTACTAGGTTAAGCAGTTTCCACTTAAGGCCATACTGTCAGGTACTTGCTAAATGGAGGTCAAACGACGAGTTATTCATATGAATAAATAGAGTAAATTAAAATGTAAAATATATCTATCAAAGGCGTTAATATTGTCGAGCGTCATTAAAGGAGCCCTATGTCCGGATGTAGAATCATTAGACTGGAAAATGTAACAGCTGCTCTGCGAAAAACAAAGATAATAATCCTCTTATAATACTTCGACAGTTATGTAGTTTATAAAAGAGGTGTTGTTTTTACCACCTCTGTAATATTTTCTCTTAGAAATAAATTTTTCTTTCCATTTTGGTGTTAAGGTTTACCATGAAATTATTATTGACATGTTAAACAAGTTTCAGTATTTTTCAAAGAGACGCAAAGTAATGAAAATAAAAGATAATGTCAATCAAATCAATAACGTCTTTTGAAATTATTTATCTCCTCGTTAAGTTGAATATATTTTCGTGAAGTGACATCAACTTTGATTGACAGGCCGGAGTTGGGTTTTTTGTGTATTGTTATTTCGCGTACGCTAGAACTCGCGCCGGTATCTATTCTTGCAAAATTGCAAAGCTAATGGTTAACGTGCAACTTTCCTAGTCATAAACAAACCGCAGCTTTCTTGCAATTTGTCCGCTTCGTTTCCATTTAAATTACTTTTAATTTCTGCTTTGCTATTACGTTTTCCTATTAATTTCCCTTTACTGTTTTTGCTATTGTCTTGTTTTTGCATAGCTTTGTGTAGTTAAACATTTTATTACAAGGATTGGACTGCCTTCTTAGTTTCATCATCGTCTATATTTTCTTCTTTCTATTATTATTGTAAAGACTGAAGCCGTTAAGACCTACATTCAAAAACTCGTATTGCATTATGTTACGCATCTGTTACCTACACTATGAATTATACTTTACAAGTATTGAATATGTTCCTCTAGTTATTAAATAACTTGTAATGTATACCCTCATTGGTTTTTAAAAGATGTGTTGCTGTTGCAGTTTCTTGTCATTTCTTCTCCTCAGCCATAACATTCTTGCGAAATGACGTAAATTCAAAAATGTTACATTGACCTTCAACAAGTTTATCCATGATAATTACGTTGAATAAATGATTCTGATTTCTGATTTAAAATAGATAGTTCAGAAGCTAGGCATAGAACGTCGGGTGAGTCATACAAAGTAGGCAATGACACGATTCTCATGCTTACGATTTTTTCTGTTGAGAGGTTATAAATAGCTAAGTTTCCGCGTCTGCATCTGCGTTTCTATTTAAACGATTTGGGTAGGTATATTTAAACTTTTTGTAACGGAACGTTTTATTTGGATTAGAATTTATATAGTGGTGTAGTGTGGTGAGTAATGTAATGACTCGTCACGTGTATTGAGCAATTGTGCCCATTGATCCAATCATCGTATATCATGTTGTCCCCATCCTCGATTCATAGTGTAGAATAGTAGATGTAGTGGAAAGATAGTTATTTGTTTATGTGGATATTTATTCACAAAAAATATAAATCACGCTTCGTCGATTGATAGAGCAGGTATAGGTACCTTTTCCAAATAAAACTTTGTGCCTAGAAAAGGTATGTTGTTGGATCCTCTATCCAAATTTTACAGTTATGCGCATATCGCATCGTTGAGCAATGGGTATGGTATTTTTCGTAGGTAGATGAAACTACCAACTTCAAAAGCAATTTTAAGACTTAACGCAAGACATATTGTAGATAAAAAAAGATTTTTGATTGATTTTTTAGGATATCTTTGGAAGGTACTGTAGAACACTTTCGGTGCCAGAAATCTTCTAGAAATAAGACTTCTCAGTTCTACTTTTAAACTAACACGTCTACCAACCAGGATGATGTCCCTAGAAGAGGTTACAGTAGTGTACGAAAATTTCTCGTCATGGTTGGCAAAAATAAAATTAAAGTAAGTACCGTCGCGCTGTCAAGCACGTTTGTTTGTACTTTATTATTATGCGTGGTGGCTGTTCGAGTCTTCGTTTGTTGTTGTACTCAATGGTTCATTTAATCCAGTGTTGATGTTCGGTACGTTAAGAACGTAATCAATCATAAGTAGCCGTAGTCAATAACATTTACTAATACATAACATTTGGACATCTTGGAAGGGATTTGTGTAATACCAATTCAATTTGGTTTGGAATTAATCGGCGTGGTGAGTCATTTATAGAAGAAATGTTTAACGGAACGGACAGTTTTATTGCCAAGCGATGGAGTGATCAAATGTTACTTGACATTTTATTTATTACAAAATTTAAAAGTGAAGAACTAGTCTCTATTAGTGCTAGTTAAGGATTTCAGGATATGCAAATAACTTATGAACGTTCAACTTAAGTTGAATGGCCCCGTTGATTCAAATACTGGACCTTCAAGGGTTTTTGTTACGAAAAGTGACGTTTTATAGATTCGTTGTTACGGGATTAATAAGTATGATGAGCCGTCCGTCACGTCTGAAATGAGCGCTATTGAGCCCATTGGTCCAATCAGAGCGTGTGTTGATGTTCCCTGTTCGAGTAGCGATAGCAAACTGATGTCTATTACCAACTATATTTTTATTTTCAACGATTTCTGTAAGTTTAAAAACACCGCGTTTTAGTGTGATTTTCATTTCAAGAGGATGGTTAGCCCCAAAGATTTAGATGATTGCGCATTTATCTTGGACACTATGTTTTCACCAAGTTCCTCATGGCTACATACTTTAATTTTTGGCAACGAAGTTTCCATAATACCTGATAACCATATTTTTTACCAATGTCCGCACCAATGGCGAAACATGCTCTCGAGAATTGTTGTCTATATTTGGATAGCCTATAGAGAGCTATGGAGAGCGGTGAGGTGTTCATTTAACACACCTTGATCGTACATCAACTTACGAATTTGATACATAGTGCATAGAATAACAATAATACCTACTACGTATAGAACGGTGTTTCTTCACTCTCCATCAGGCTGAGCTAAGTTTAAACAGAGAAATACCAAATATGGAAAAGTCAATGTGCCAGAGACAAATAATTAGCACAATAGCTTTGTAAAAGTTTGACCAATAAATTGATTTAGTAAGTCTTCTTTGAAAATACACATTGGTGTATGTTGAACAAGTTCTTTTCATATATAGCGTCATATCATGTGCATATTTTTTATTATGGTGCCATATTAAGCAGATTTATTGATCTACGGAGTTGTATGTTGTTAAATAGAAATTCTTCTTTTACATGCCCATTGTATACGCTGACCATACACCGTGTTTATAAACGAACGCTCTTTACTTGGATACAAACGTACCGTCAGTGTCCGGGCGAGCGTGGTGTACCGTTCACCGTTCACCATTCGTTGGTCACCATCAATCTTGACAACCAGCGTAAAGTCGGGTCAAATAATGCCTTCTGCGAGTCAGAATTAAGTTGTAAATACAAACAACTAAAGTGACTCTCAACCATCGGGAGTATGTAATAGGATTCTTTGTTTGTTTTTTAAATCTTTGTTTATGCCAGTTTTGTCAAGTTCAGTGTAAGTATTGACGTTAACATGCTTTAAAGTGATTGGATCGTTAATTACTTGGACGGCTATTTTCAGTTGAGTGATTACATTCATACAGTGCTGTAAGTGATTGTTGGAAAAATCCGTGTAACCGTAATATTGTAAACTTTGTTCGGTGAAGGTCGTTATCTTATCGCCGTTGCGATAAATTGGTTCGGAGTCGATACACAATCGATATGTTATACTTTGCTAGATAGTTACTCGCCGGAGCCACGCTTTACACAGTTATTCCCGCGAGCGCGCGCAGATCGCCGGCTCTCTGTATTTTTTACCGTTATAAAGTCATTCTTTGATTCACTACGTTTTTACTGTATAATTAACTTGTGTTTGTGCTGCCGCTCTGTGCTATGATATTTGAAGTACTTCGAGAGAGTCGAGACCCAGTTCTATAGAACAAAACACATGCTTAATAACTCTAAGTCGGCGTGCCAGTTTTCCATTCAAATGTACTTGATGTCAAGCCGCGAGTGACTGAAGATCTCACGTCTGTATCGAATCGATTATCGACTTGTTAATGACAATTTTTCCTGGTTGATTCTGTGCTATCGATTAGATATTGCATTCCATTTAAAGCCACAGTATAATCATAACCCTAATTCTGATGTTGCAACATGTAGTTTCATTGATGTCTTCAATTTATACCACCTGCTACAGTGATGTCGCTATCAAGTACTTTCGATATGATATCAAAGGTTTCGCTAATTTTCTTTTATCAATCTATTATCCAGATGATTAAATGAATTTTAATACTTTTATCCATATCTTGATGAAATTCTCAGTACTTATACCCCCCCTCATAAAAATGTTTCAAATATTGTGGAATATTAGAAAAGAAACACTGATATCCAGTTTTTATTAGGACGTGCGGATATGGTCTTGACTTAGTGTTTATATATTTTTTGTAGAAACATAAATATAATGTGTTTGGTGATGCCTGTGACGTAATGGAATATTGAATGATGGTGGATAATGCATCGTTCGAGTATTCGGATGAATCTAGCGGCGAAAGTAACTTCGCTAGTTCTGGGTAAGTGTTCATATATTTTACATTTAGTTGTATTTATCTTCTCAACAACCTATTAGATGGGAGCAGAGATTAAACTACAACTTATTTTGTAACCAAATACGTTTACGAAGGTGACATTTCCAGACGTGCTTCTTAATTATTCATCTCAATTTATTTACGAAAACGATTTCATTTATATACATTTAGACGTTTCGGAGGTTATATATTTATTTTACCATATTCTCTTCTAATATGTACATTTATTTTTATAAGCACATCATACCTATCATCTTTATACTCTATTAGGTACCTACCAATATATTGTTTTTGTTTTACTAAGTTTGGGATTATTTTGATAATAATCTGTGAGTTAAATATCTTATATAACATGACACAAACATGCAGCGTGATAACAATCCTAACTAGCAACTATGTCATAAATATTCTTTATCGCCCATCATGTTGTCACTCTGAGGTCAGATTTATTACTTGAAAACGTTCATATTTTGCCCTATTTGAGAAGCTGATAGAGTTCTATCGTCGTAATCTCTGGATATCAGAAAAATGACTTGATATCAGAATCTACCAGAAACATATCGTTATGCTATTTGTCTCCCATTCACCAATATGACAAAATGTAATATCGAATAGTATTAAGAGAGTACTGCAATGTGTAATGGACAAGACAAAAGTTTGTCATGATGATTGATGGTTCCAACTATTTTATCAATGTTAAGTATGTTACTTTTTAACACACAGAACAGTAACACACGCAGTAACTGTCAGTACTATTCAAAGGCGGAGAACAGGAGTCCTAGTACGGCTTTGAAATAGACTACTCTGGGCGCCATTCCACTCGCGTCAGACAAGAGTACTGCGGGGCAGAAGGCAAGAGGGATGATTTCCCTCTATTCTGCTCTATTTTTCCCTAAAAAGTAGCATGGAGTATGAATGCTACATGGCTCTTAAATTAGTGATGATGTTACTTTTTATGTTTTAGTAGCATTAGTCATTTTGATTTATTTATATTGTATTATTCATTTTCATCATCGTTTTGTTACCTATATGTATATATTTATACCTACCTACCAGCTTTAAAAAACCATTACTTGAAAATGTGGAAATTGTGCTGAACACAATGTGATTCCCACTTGATTTAAAAACGTTTAGCCCCGTTTTGGTAAGATTATTTTTATTTCAGTTTAAGTTCCTTACATTTCTGCCACTTAGATGTAGTATGAGGAATGCCCAGGCGAATACGATCTCTTTTAACTTTTATTTTATTCTTCATTTAAATCTTTATGCAAACGAGTAACAGTCGTCCTTATTCGCCTCGTATTGAAATTCAATAACTTGCGTAGATGCGGGCGTCATACAATGTATTATGTATTTATGTATTTGGATCCTTGCCTTGTCCCGTACAAATGATATACGCATCATAACACGTCTCGTTGACAATCTTACACGTGCGGTTAGTAAATATCTTATGACGAGGAAAATATTTTTTTTCTCATCTCTAATGTATAATTTAAAAAAACGTTGAAAAAAGTTTGAAATTTTTCTTCGAAATTCTAATTGAATTTTTCTTGTCTTTACATCTACAACGTTTAGGTACTGCTACTATAAGAATATATCTCCGTCATCTCACTTTATGGGTTGTTCCTCGAACTAATGAATAAGTAAATATAGATATAGAATGTATCAATAAAAAAAGATATATTAACATATTCGTCTTAATCCATTATCTAGTTGTGGTCGGCTTTACCTACATTTTGAGACATTGTAATTCAGCAGTTTTTCAGAAGCGTCTGCCGGCTAACCTTTCAATTATAAAGGAAAAAAGGCCATTTTCTTGTACTGTTAGCTACTTCATCTACTACATTTACTTTTAGTACTATACCTGATCAAGAGCTTTATTTTTGCGTTTCTCAATTCTTCTGTAAGTTCTCTATGTCCTTGTGATTTGTTTACAACTTGCTCTTATTCCCAAATTCAAATTTTACCGTTAAAATAACAGTTACCAGTACCGTAAAATTGATTCTTATTTCACGGACCGCAAGTATAAGTTGGTCGTTCCCGGTATCCAGATTTCGTATGGGTGCATAAAAAGCTATGGCGGATGTGGCTTTGGTCAGTCAGTGTCTATAACGTGTCAAGACCACTGCCTGGTCTCATTGGAAGATGGGCGTGTTTTTTTTGACCAAGTACGTAGTGAATTTAACTGTTAAATTAAGCTAACTTTGTACTTACGGTAAGTACTTGTTATGTGAATTGCAAATTAATAGCCCTTGCTTTAAGTTCGATTAAGTGTTAATTTATAAATAATAATTGAGTAAATACTTGACGAAACATTTAAATACTTACAATACTGGTCTATTGTGAAAATAAAACGTGTACTTAGTATAAATATAATGTTTATTAAGTAAAATTTTTCCTTAGTTTTGCCACGCGCAAACGATTAGTATTATTTAATATTTTATTATATAAAGTAGGTATAAAGTATCAAGTTACAGTAATTTCATAAATCTAATAAAGTTAAAATTGATTTCGACGTTTTGGTTTATAATAAAGATTAAAGCTGCTGCCTTAAAAATATGTTCCTTAGCGTTCATTTACTAACAAAATTCGACGTTTACGATAAGAGGGTTATTGTAATACTCGAGTTTTGAATTTCGAATACTTACTCATTTAATACTTACTTAAGTTGCCATGTTTATTCGATCTATCGTTGTATTCTTCTTCTTCTATCGTGTGGGTTGTGATGTGGATTACCAACCCCATCAACCCTGGTGTCAGGATTATTATAGAGACGCCAAAGGCCCCTGACATGGCTCATGTAACGACTACTCATTTACATCAGTGTGTAGTAACCGGGACCAACCGCTTAACGTGCCTTCCGAAGCACGGATCATCTTACTTTCGGACAATCAGGTGATCAGCCTGTAATGTTCTAACCAAACTAGGGATCACAAAGTAATTTTTGTGGTTTGTCTCCACCGGGATTCGAACCCGCGACTTTCGGATCGTGAGCAAAACGTTCAACCACTGGACCACGTAGGCCGGTATATGGTAGAAGTATATCGTAAACATCTCGTCATGTTTCCTTATAATTGTGTATTGTATCTTGTTGCTAACTGTACATATTGTCTTGCAGACAAACCAGGGACACCAGATTGTATTACTTTACGGTTTTTAAATATACATATAGATGAAAGTTTTAACTCGGATGTTGGATAATATCTATAATTCATTATGATCTAAGATTAATCAAATTAGGCTTGTGACAAATAGTGTATCATATATAGGCTGCAAAGACTAACTGTAAAGCATAGAAACGGAGATGCAGGATGCTTCGGTATGTCTTCCTCATAATTCCTAATTTACAGAAAAAAACAGATACCTAGTTCCGTGTTAGGTATACGTATTGAAGTGGAAGATTTTATAAGAACTAACATGTTTACAATAGTTTTGTCCTAGACCCTACACGGTAACTAAAAATAGTAACTACTTACGCATTTCGTACAAAAAACAATTCAAACTAAATAATATTAATAGAATAGAATCCATAATGTAAATCAATGCAGACCAATACACACCAAGAGAGATCCGAATAATACCAGATTACAATACGATTATAATACAGAAGTGTTAACTAACTCTATAATAAGACGTAAATATTAGTAACATACCTACCCAGTTATAATCAGGTAATATTACCATAAATGTCACTCTTACTACGAATACCAATTATTATTACTACGAATTAAAATAAGTAATATTAATAAAATGCAATTCAGAAACTAGTTTTTCAGTTTACGCTTTTACTTGTTTACTTGGTACTCTTCACTTGTTTTTTCTTCGACGTCCGTCTGGGAGCACTCGCCAAAACGTTCGTTTTTTGAAATTGCCAACAGAAGACGACGAGATTTGTGTAAAGAAAAAACTCCACTTACTCCCTTTTTTATTTCGGACCTAATCAGTTTCATTCTTTTGTATGAAACCCCGGAATTTCCGGCTTACGTACTATTAGCACACGCTGAGCTAATTTCAAGACACGGTTTAGTAATGATTCTTTAACGAGTGTATGGTGATTTCGAATTAGGTTCCACCAGAGCCAACTATATCGGAACCGGGTTATTTAGAATCACTCCTTTGATTCTGCTTAACGTTCCAATTTTACGACGAACCGAGAATAAAATAAAACCTAAAAACAAAGCCAATTTCGGCTGCCGCAAACTTTCAGTATAAAATGAAAGCTGGTTGGATCTATCAGCCCCAGACTGTCCCAGGTACGTTCCTTGAGGGGATGGACGTACTAAATTTTGAATATCTCGTTGTCATGAGTTTTCATTTCAATCTTTCCGTGGTTTCTTATTCTTACGATACGATGCGATTTTGTTTAATAATCGAAGCTATCTGTTTACACATTTATTCTTCCCATTTAAATTTCTGTCGGAATTCGACTTTAAGAGTTTGAATTCATGTTTGCATCACAGATAATTGATATCATTTTCCATATAGGTTTCCAGGATTTGTTCCCGGTTAATGGTTATAGGCTCGCCCCTGTTACATGGGACATAGCTGTCTCACGGAGGACTCACGGAGTGGGTGTATACTTATAAAGTTCTCAAAATTAATATTTTTCTCAAGCATAATGCGGATTTGTCTAAAGAGGTTTTGATTTGGAGGATGTCTTCAAGAATCTATAGGTAGCGTAGACGAATTCGTTCAAGGTAGGTAGGTAATCGACATTATGCAAATTTGATGGCTTTGGATTACTCCACATTCGTCAGGGATAAAAGTTACGTAAACGCACTCAACAGGGCTCCGTTTCACGTTTACTTTTAGTAGCCATTGCATTTTATTTCATCTGCGTAACTGTTGTTCTTAAAACACTTTTAAAACATCCTGGAAATGGAGTAAACTCTCTTTCAGTGTTTACGCTGGATAGTACGTGTGTCAATTGGCGATATTGATTCACGCAAATGGCGGAAGGCTCAGATTTCTATTTCGGTATTGTTTTCATGTACCTACTTTGTATGAAAGTACCGTTTTGTCTAGACTTTGTTTATTTATTATTCTTGTTTTATTTGCCGGAGGGTACCAATATATCCTATCAGTAGATAGTCAGCTTTTATGACTAAAGTTTTGTTGTTACTTTAGATTCTGAAATTTGTTTAACCAATTACAACTGAGTTGATTAATTATTCACAATTAGAAGCCGGCGGTGCATTTAAAGATTATTTTAAAAATGTTTGCAAGAATAAAACGTATTATAGATAAAGCAGGCAGAAAACAAAGGAGAAGAACAAAACGTCACTAGCACTGTCGGGGTTCACACACACGAAGTAAAAATAGTTTTTAGTTGATTAATAAAATTAACATATTATACGAATAATTGAATAATGCCAACATAGCCGAACATTTTCTGTATTTTATTCAACCTTCAAAGTTTTAAATATTCAATATTCTTTATTTGAATACTATGATGGTGTACACGTTGTACATATGAGTTGCACATCACAGACCCTTTCGAGGACAACGAAATAGAAGTTTAAAAAGAAGAAGGAAGCTTTTCAAATAATAACATCTCAGTATCACTAAGTTATTTACTAGTGCTGTAGTAATATTTATTAGAAGTTATTTTTTTTAATAAAGAATTTGTATTTTTTTCTTCTTTTAATATATTAAGCAGTTTATTAAAAATATCTCTAGTAAATTATAAAAAAGTGCTTTAAAAATGTAAAAAGTTTTGAGTATCTCGCTTTTGTAAGGTTTTTGTGTATGTAGGTACTTACTTAAGTTAGGGTACGTAATTGCAGCCTGGGATGAATGGTTTATATTTTTATTATTTGTAGATTTATTAAATATTACTTATATATTAGAAGACTTTTTCAACGACAATTTAACAAGACAGGAAAATAAAGCAAAATAGAAAAAAAAAATGTAACTCTTCATTATCGTAATGAGAAAGTACAAGAGGCAAGGGAAATATGAACTATTAAGAGACGTCAGTGAAGCACAAATCTATTGTATTGTAACTGACTCACACAAGGTGCATTAATAACACCGGCGTTTTAATTACTACATAAAATGACTTCAGCTTTATCCACGAAACAATAGTTATTAATACATAACATCAGCCCACGACTATATCTCAATGGGGTAGTCAGAGATACATCTATTGTAGGATGAACTAAGCACCCGCCTCACCGAGTTTTTTGTTAGACCAACGTGATATGTGGTGAGCCGTATCGCCGTCTGTAATGGTCGAGCCAACTGTGTTCTTGAAAACTGCGTTTAAGGTAGATAAATTAATAACTCATTGGTACAAGTCCGGTACCGCGGCGTTCACCGTTTGGAAAGCAAGCCGGTGTACCACAGGACTATAGTCACAGTTCTTGTTGCAGTTGCTTTCTAGCTTAGTGCCTTTTCTTGGGTCATTATATAATTGATTAGGTATCTGTAAAGGTTTAGCGACCTGTTGCTAGGTCCAAGTGAATGGTCAACATAGATCTTCAGAAGTCTTTAGTCAGTAAATTATAAGTGTACCTAATAGATCTTTAGCTGTTTAAGGTGTATTTAATGGACTCTTACAAAGGAGGGCTGATTTGGGATCAACCAATTTGAATAGACATACTTACTCACTGCGAATTCTTCTTTCCGCCACTTAGATGAAAGTTTGACCCATAATAAAAGAGTGGGTCCTGTTCATTATTATTAGTTTCATGATGATGATGACGATTAATATTTTGTCGTATTTATTGTCTCCAGGCATGCAGTAAAGCCGCTCTCAGGGTCGGCGCCGTCGGTGCGCGTATCGGCGCTGGCAACGAGCGACACCGCGGACGGCAAGCAACCCAGCAAGGCGCGCCAGAAGAAGTTCCAGCGACACTTCCCACAGGTCGGACCCGAGGAGCGCGTGCTCAATTGTAAGTCTCACTCTCTTACTGTCTCCCTCTCTAACCACTTCGCAGCAAAGCGCTCCAGAAGAAGTTCCGACGACACTTCCTGCAGGTCTAATCCAAGTCAGGGATTTTCTTACTGTCTTCAATCAATCAATCAATAATACTTCCTCTCTTAATATCTCCCTCTATACCATCAACCGCTCTTATTATCTCCTCTCTTTACTATGCTCTTACTGTCTTCCTCCCGAGAGATGTAGTAGACAGGAGAGGCAGGGCCCGAGGTGCTCAGTTGTAAATAGCACTTACTTTTGCGGGTTCAGTTGTGATTGGCTATGTGATCTTCAACCGACAATTATTATTGTGATAGATATGTGTTTGTAATAGTTTACACATAACGTCCTCGATACTAAGTCAGCATTCTTGTAGTGTATTCGTATTTTTCCAGCGCGTCATCGAGCTAACATGAAACCTCACTTACAATACTCACGGGCAGTTAGATACATTATATATACCCTATTCATTAATAAGATCGTTGTTGTATTTTTTTTTGACGTGACTTATTGTAGGTTTGCCGCAAATGGCATTAACTACTTGGTCGGAAAAATTGGGAGTGCTAAGGGCTCTCACCCGGTACAAAATTAAAGACAACGTTCTTGTATTCACATCATATCGTAACCAGTGCTAAAACATGAAGTGTCACTTGTAAATCACACGTTTATTCTTATGAAAATGAGGAATATTTATTAGGTGAATTGTAGTTTGTAGGTTGTTGAGGTTCTAAAAAATATTACCATAACACATGGCATAAATGTGGTTTCTTTGTATCTATTCTAATGTTAATGTTGAGAATACTCGAGAATCTAAATTTATTCAAGGTTGTTAGGGTTCCGTGGTATGCCATGTCTGTCTGTCCGCTTAACTCAGAGACTCTTAGTAAAAGGGAGCTGTAATTTGTCATAGATGTCCCTACATTAATCGCGCCTACAACGTAGTAAAAAATAAAAAAAATAGGAACTCCTGAACGTAATGGGGATTTTTTGACTCGTCTATAAGGAATTAAAAAAAAAATCATAGTCCATAATAGAAGGCGATATGGTTTACCATCTATGACGTTGGTCTAACAGAAAATTCGGTGAGGTGTGGGTATTCAGTTCATCTTGTGATGGATGTATAATCAAAGAGCAAAGTGCAGTCACTGAACCCAGCGAATTATTTCTAACAGTGGTGAAATTATGAACCATTAGTTGTCATAATTATAAAATTTATATTTTTGTAAGTAGGTGTTTTTGATCTATTATAGAAACGATATGTAACCAGGAGGTCTTAAGTGCAACCAGTTAATTTATTACTTTGGAAAAAATTGATTGGACTTTTGCACCTTATCGTACCTCTGACTTCTCCATTGGATATCACGACTATATCCCAGCTTATGTTATAATTTTTAAATTTATGCTGCTAATTATTGTTTCCTTTGCAGACTATTCCTGCGCCTTGGTCGGAGACCTCCTGTTGCAAGGTCACTTGTACATTACCAAGAACTACTTCGCCTTCTACTCAAATGTTTTCGGATACGTTACTAAGGTAAGAATATAAAATAAATTAACTCATCCCTACTAGCATTGTCCCATTTTCACAGGGTCCGCTTACCTAACCTGAAGATTTGACAGGTCCGGTTTTTACAAAAGCGACTGCCCGTCTGACCTTCCAAAGTTCCAACCCGCGAAGGGAAAACCAGCCCAATACAGGTTAGGTCACATACATTCGAAAATGCATTTCTCAGGAATGTGGGTTTCCTCAAGGTGTTTTCCTTTACAAAATACTTATAAATTAAGTATTGGATATAAATGACATCACGAATAGAAAAAAAATATTACCATGACATAAACAAAGAGGCACCACAGGTGACGCGACATAACATTGTTTTCCAATCACAATATGTATGTATGTATTTTTATATTTATTATAAATTGATCAAAGAGATTATACCTTCCTTATTTTGTCTTTTATATTTTTTAATGATTATCACGTGCTCAGCGGTGAACGAAAACATCGTGATGAAACACACATTCCCGAGAAATACATCTTCGGAGGTATGTGACCTAACCTGTATGGGGCTTGTATTCCCTTCGCGGGTTGGAAGGTCAGACAGGCAGTCGCTTCTGTAAAAAATCGGACCTGTCAAACCTTCAGGTTAGGTAGGCGGACCCTGTAAAAAACAGGATGATGCTAAGGGGATGACGATTTTATATATTTTTTTCTTTTCTTTATCTTTTTTTTATTGATTTGTGCATCACAATTATTGTAAAGTTGTCGTTTTCTTATCAAATGTAACTAGTATTTTATAAAATATGCCGCTTTTCTTTCCGTAAACTTCCGCCAAGCAAATCGGTATTTTATTAGATTTATCGGTGCCAGATGTTGTTAGAAGACAACTTGTACCTGCTAAATGTAACTATATTGATAGATTTAATATGCAGATTCATATTTCTCGTTCGGCATGCGTTGAAACGCGCGTTCCGTGAGCGTGAAACATTCAATCTTTTTCGTTCATTTATTCATTCACGAATGGAACGCGCTCTTTTTTAAAATAAAAAAGGCCTCCGGAAAAACAACGCAAAATAAACACTATCATATTTACATGCATCATCAATATATCATCGTGTACTTGTACTCAGTTTTATCAGTCCATTACGTTTCGCCATAAAACCGTAACACGTTTATGGCCATAAAGTCACAGCAGTAACTAATAATGATGGTAAACGTGCTAGTAAGAGAATTTAAGCTCTATTAACGTCGTTTTATTGAGCTATAGCGTATTAGTGATTGGTGTCTTCGTATCTTGAACAAATTAATTTCTATTCTGCGCAGAAATATAAATTTACTTAGCTTTTTTTTGCTTTATTTATTTTTCTGCCGGCTATTGAGCCGTCAAAGGCCCCTGGGATGGCTCATATATCGACTACATATTTACTTAAGTAAACAGGGACCGACTGCTTGATGTGCCCTCCGAAGCAAAAAACATCTTACTTTCCGACAATCGGGTGATCAGCCTGCAATATCCTAACCAAACCAGGGAAACTGATTTCTGTTATGTGGGATGAAACCTGGACCTTCATATGTGCTTCATATCAATCAACCACTCAACCACTGGACTACAGAGTCCGATTCGCCCATTAAAACTTACGGATACCTTAAAAGCGGTAGTATGTGAAAATATAAGAGAGATCAATCACTTAGACACACGTCCACACCACGTATGGAGCTGGAATAACGTTTACTATACCTAGTTAGTGTGCGTAGCGTGCACCACAATGATTGAGTGGCTTTACTTGTACGTATCACACAGAAATGCTTTGCAATTATTGCACTATTTTAATACATAAAGATAACATACATAGAAACCATACATAGAAGTAAATCTTGAACTCTTAAATCTTAAATATCAGTTGTTATGTAGATTTCAAATCCTGTCAAACGATCGAGTTTCTTAATATAGTGTAGTTATTATAAAGACCCGCTTACTCACTCAACACTCACTCACTCACTTTGAGGTCGCAGGTTTGAATCCCAGCATACGCCTAACCCAATGATTTTAGAATTTGTATTCGAATTAATGTTTGGTTCATAAATGATTATCACGTACCCACATTCCCGAGAAATGCATTTCGGAGGTATGTGACTTAACCTATATTGGACTAGTTTTTCCTTCGCGGGTTGAAAGGTCAGACAAGCAGTAGCTTCTGTAAAAAACTGGAAATCTGCAGGTTAGGTAAGCGGGTTCTGTAAAAACGGGAGAACGCTAGGGAGATGGTGATGATGAATAGAAAAACCCGCATACAAACTAAGGCGAATGTTATTATGTCAAACAGTTCGCGATTGTAATCTAACCTTAGAACTTTTTGTACCTTACGGAGTTTTAGCATGAAATTAATTATAAGGTGTTTCCTTTGCATTTTAAGTTTCTAACCTATACTGTTTGTTGAGGATATTTAAGTACCTACACGAAAATGTGAGGAGCTCGGTGGCGCAGCGGTAAACGCGCTCGATCTGCGATTGTTGAAGTAAAGCATCTTTCGCAAAGGCCGGTCATAGGATGGGTGACCACAAAAAAAAAAGTTTTCATCTCGAGCTACTCCGTGCTTCGGAAGGCACGTTAAGCCGTTTGTCCCGGCTGCATTAGCAGTCGTTAATAACCACCAATCCGCACTGAGCCCGCGTGATGGTTTAAGGCCCGATCTCCCTATCCATCCATAGGGAAGGCCCGTGCCCAGGCAGTGGGGACGTTAATGAGCTGATGATGATGACACGAAAATGTGTGTCAATTAGTTTGAGGTGGACCCATTCAATTACTTTTAAGTAGAGCAGTTTAGGTTTTAGGTTAAATACGTTTTGAGCTATTAAAGTAATAAAACAACCAAGTCATTGACCCGTTCCTACTAGCGTGGGCCCACAATGTCCTTGTTTTAGCAGGTACCTACGTACCTAAATTAAAAATTTTTTTTTCACGTTTAACAATGTAAATATTGCGAAAAAGAAATGAAAGATAGATTTCAAATCATCATCATCAGCCCATTAACGTCCCCACTGCTGGGGCACGGGCCTTCCCTATGGATGGATAGGGAGATCGGGCCTTAAACCATCACGCGGGCCCAGTGCGGATTGATGGTTATTAACGACTGCTAATGCAGCCAGGACCAACGGCTTAACGTGCCCTCCGAAGCACGGAGGAGCTCGAGATGAAAACTTTTTTTTTGTGGTCACCCATCCTATGACCGGTCTTTGCGAAAGTTGCCTAACTTCGTCAATCGCAGACCGAGCTCCTCAACAGTCCAAGTCCAAGTCCGGACATAATTAATCAGACTAAACAGAAAAAGGAAAAAATCGCTTCCTAAAATAAGCTTTTGTTGGGCTTCGAACATGGAACGTTTGGTTTGGTTAGTCGTGGTATCTCACCATTGGACTACAAAGGTGGTCATTTAACACGGAATCAATATCCTAAGTATATCGATGTTAAGTAGACCGTACGTTATTTGGGGTCAAACAAGTTCGGCCGCCATCTTAATCCTAATCCGTTTAGTATCCTTACACCGCGCGTGCTTCTTACTTTCATTGAGCGCTCAAGCCAATCGTATTAATCAGACAGAATGAAGCTAATATCACACCCCGATAATTCTATACAAAAATCTCATTTTTACCGTTGGTTGCCTAACGCGTAAGTGCTAGCGTGACAGTCCCTAACCAACTTTTATTTTCCACTTTTTATTCAACCACAAGGCTTATGAAAATAAAGTACTGAATAGGTGGCCAATACTTAGATAACTTAATTAATTTCCTAAATTGACTACATTGAGAATCCAACTCAGGACACATTTGGCGATCGACTTAATTAATCGCTGCACACAAAGGTTGCTTCTCGACAAAGTTAGTTCCAGTTTCAGATAGTCTGACCTAGTAACTAAACTGAAGTGCTAGAACTTGCTCCCTGTAATTTCAAGTTGGGTGCTAATGCGGAGACCCGTCTTAAACATTAATATTCACTCTGAGTGTCCTCGCTAAGTTTTCGCACAACTTTTGAAATTATCACTTGGAATTGTACGCAGAACGGAAATAATATATTTAGTAGGTACGTTACTTTTAGGGAGGCTCGTTTTTTGCAACTTAATTCGTCAATAATATGAAAATGTACCATAAATATCTTAATAGCCAGCAGTAAACGTCACAGTAGACGTACTGTTAGGCTTACGCTTGTGTGCCTGTTAAGATATTATATGTATATACATTTAGATATACATTTCCCCTACATTTTTTTTCTCTGGATGCTCTAGATTGTATCCCATTGCTGAGTAAACACGTCCCCACTCTTCCACTGAGTTCCACTTTTTAACATGACATAAGCTCACGACTATATCCCAATAGCGTAGTTAGAGGTACATCCATTGCAAGATGAATTATGTACCTACACCTCACCGCGCTTTCTCTTAGACCAACGTTATAGGTGAGCCGTATCGCTGTGTATAATGTTCGAGCCAACTGTGTTAGTGAAAATTGCACTTGAGATAAATTAATGACTAACTCATTGGTGCAAGTCCAGCACTGGGCTTCGAAACACAGAACCACAGTGACTCTACTCCACACCAGTTATTAAAACATTTTTATCACATTTCTTGTTCCAGCTCCTCATACCAATCACCTCTGTGCTCCGCATCACGAAGGAGAAGGTGGCGCGCATCATTCCGAACGCGGTGGGCGTGTGCACGCGAGACGAGCGCCACGTGTTTGGCTCGCTGCTGTCGCGGGACTCCACCTACAAGCTCATGACGCATGTGTGGAAGGCCAGCCGCGCGCCCGAACTAGCCGCGCCTAAACCAAGCCAGGTAACCTTATTGTTCTGCCAGTACAGCCAGATGACGATGTACATCTCGCAGAAGGATAACATGTCATGTCAGGGGCCTTTAGCGGCTCAATAATAATCCTGACACCAGGGTTGATGCGGTTGGTACTCCACCTCACAATCCACACGATAGAAGAAGAACGATTTTCGGAGGAATAGTGTAATATTAGTGGAATAACCACAAAGTGTTGAGGAACTGGGCGGTTAAAGTAACCATATTGCTATTTGACATTTGTTTGCATTGCACGGTTACTTTTATATGCGCAAATGTCAAATTGCAATATTGCTTTCTTAGATATATTGCTTCGATGTGGCCATTATAACCCTCCAGAACTCTTTATGGATGTAAAATATTTTGAGAAAGAGTGAGGAGGCAGGGAGAAAGCAATGGGGCGAGGTACTATGATATTGGCCCAGCAGTGCGTACACCAGGGCACTGTGATCGGCACAAATGCATAGTACAACTGCATAACTGTCCCTTAGCACACAAAGAGACGGTTCTTCTTTGAGTTCTTGACGCTGCGTGCATTGCGCATTGGTCGATGCCTGCGTTATTTGTCGTATCTACGTAGATAGCTATCACGGTACGTACCTCGAATGCCGGTTTAGACTGCTGTTGGTGACACTGATCTGATCTTAACCTACCATCATACACACGAGTATTTCTATATGCTGGGTATAAAGAGCTGCCCCTCCTGTTACAGGAGCTCCGCGCATCAGAGATAGAGTTGGACGCGTCAGAGTACTCCCCGGAGGATGACAGCAGCTCTGGCGGCGCGGACCAGCACGACTCCAAGACTCCGCCCGTCAAGCGGGAACCAGAAGCCATTATCTCAACTGGTGTGTATTACTATTTACTTCCTATTAGACTTTATAAAACTATTAGTAAGCTTAATGAGGTGTTATGTCAAAAGTGGCGAACTGAATCTGGACTTCTGTAGAAAATATTGCAGTGCAAAAAGTGTTCTTCCAATAGTTTTAGAAGGCTTAGTAGGCTTTTTATATTCCCACTAAAATATTCCACTCTTTCCAAAAGTTATCCGATCTTCGAGCCAATTATAAGTTTATTTCTCCAACGAACTTTTACTTTTTAATTCATACTTATATCACTTCATGAAATATTTTGTTGAAACTCGAGAGTGATATGATAATATTAAGAGTGCGTAGGAACATTAAACTCGTAAGACCCACAAAACCCTCTTTTGCAAAAAAAAAGCCCTCGTAAGAAAGACACAATAGTTAAACAATGTGGTTTGGATTTTAGAAGAACATTGGGCGTGTTTGACCTGATTTTGAGACAGGAAGTCATAAAAAAACCGGAACTGTCAAGGTTAGGTGAGCTCTCTGTCAAAAACGGGACATCGCTAGGGATGATGATGATTGGGCCTTACGACTTTAAATAAAACCTTATTGTTTGTTGAAAATACAGTTACCTAATGTAAAACAGTTCCGTTGCTCCCAGCGGGCGCGGCGGTGATCCAGCCGGCGTTGCTGACGGGCAGCTCGGCGCCGCGCCGCACGCCGGGTGCGTGGCAGGCGCTGCTGCTGGCCGCGCTGCTGCTGCTGGCGGCTTCTGCGCTGCTGCTGGCCTACCGCCTGTACGAGGCGCGCTCGCAACCGCAGGTATGTATTACACCATGATGAACTCCACCAGTTTCTTGCAGGCAGCTCGGCGCCTGGCAGGTGCAGCTGCTGGGCGCGCTGCTGTTGCTGGCCTACCGCCTGTACGAGGTGCGCTCTCAGCCCTAGGTATGTACTATAGCATGATGTACCTTACCAGCTGCTAGCAGGCAGCTCGGCGCCTGCCAGGCGCTGATACTGGGCGCGCTGCTGCTGCTGGCCTACCGTCTGTACGAGTCTCGCTCGCGGCCGCAGGTATGTACTACAGCATGATGTACCTTACCAGCTGTTAGCAGGCAGCTCGACGCCTGCCAGGCGCTGCTGCTGCAGCAGGTACAGCAGGCAGAATTAAAACTATAATATAAGCGGGTTGGTGGAGGTCTCATGGGTTGGAATGCCGGGATTAACGGCTTAACGTGTCTTCTGAAGCATGGAACCCACACGGAACCCGCAGTAGTGGAGCAGCATTGTGGATTATGCTCCATACCCCTTCCAGTTGATTGAGGGGAGGTCTGTGTCCGGCAATGGGACGTATATAGGTTGTTTATGTTATGTTAATAGAAATAGAAATACTCTTTAATATAAAGCAATAGGTTAGTAAATTGCCACTTCATTGGTCATGAAATCACACCAATTGTGACTTGAATACCGCGTGTGGCTATTTGTTTTCTGGTGAATTAAGGTTTTGCCAGACGATTGATTATGGGCGTGAGTGAAATAAAATTATGTTATATTTTGTTGTCAGAAACATGCCACTTCCCATCTGAAGATACAGAATTGACCCACGTTGTTCAGTATGACTAATACCCTTCACCACTTAAGATGTTACATTCTGTTAGTACTAATTTCAAACCTTTCGTGCCTATTACAGGAGGAGCTATTAAAGTTATCTGGTGAGGAGTTGTACATGGAGCTGATGCGGTGGCGGACGCGGCTGCACGGCCGAGCCGCATCGGAACTGCATGCATTCCTCTCCACCAACCTGCTGTTGCTCACTAAGGTCGGTAACCTTATGACTAAATAGGAAATTTCCGGACAGTGAGTTAGGAATAACTCCTAAACACCGAGCCCCTTAGGTTTTAGACTTTTTTTCGAGATTCTTACTTGGTTTATAATAAAGATTCACAGAAGCGAAGTTCCAGGCGGTTGTTGATTTTGTATGGAATATGACCAAGTATGGGTGCCAAAGGCTCACTGCTTGGTCTTCCTGAGCACTTCTCAGATAACGGCAATGCCAATGGCGGCATCTAAACACTCTATTCGTTCTAACTCTTACTGTCACGTCCATTTATTCTACTTACAGGTTCGACAATCTCTGGAGGCGCTATCAGGCGTCATACTGACAGATATGGCGCACGGTGGCGCCCCCTACAATGTGGATGTTCCCAACGAGACCGCCTTCAGTTAGCGCGCTCAGTGACAACAGACTGCTTAGTTTATTTACTTTACCATCTATATGTATCTCGTGCATTTCAAGGTAATCAGACTCATCGCTACCATTCTCGTATTTGGTTGTGTGAAGAATGATCTAGAAAATAGAAACGTGCTAACTAGATTCCATTTTAGTGTTTCTTATGATACCATGATGCAATTTCAAGTCTCCAGAACTTGAATTCGTGAGCATTCTATGTTAACTTGTCAACTTATTAGTAATGAATTTGATGTTTTAGAAGCTAAAAAGACCGTTTAGGAAAAGTCCAAAGTTACTATGTCCCTTAATGTACAGATAAGTATAAATGTGATCGTCATTGTACATAAATATCGTGGGAGTCAGTCGTGCGTCTATAAGGCAACGTACTACGTCATATTATATGTGTCAAACACAGTTAGGCTAAGGATTATGGATGTAGGCCGAGATTTTAACTTTGCTTAGGCTTGGTTGGCTCAAAAGTTACCTGGTAGCCAAGAAGAAAAGAAAATGTTCATTTTAGTTGCTTTTTTGGTAAATTAAAGTTTATAAATTGTCATGTAACTTAAAACACTACATTTTTTGCCATTGAATTTACCTAATATAATTTTTATCTTCACGACCGAGCCAAAGTAAAGTATTTATCTCGACTTTAGATGTTAGACATCGTCATAGTCACAATTGAGTAAGTTCGAGGGCGGTACCGTGCATTCTCACCTGATTCTCGCTCAAATCGTTGAGGCGATTTGTATGACAGGTACCAAAGTTTTCTTCTGAGCGTATATGATTGTGAATGTGATTCAGGCAGTGGTGCTAGTTAGGATATTTTAAACCAACATTCCTCGGTCGTGGTGGGGCTGTTAGCCGAATATTTGAAATTAGCTCTCATGTAATTTGGCTCAAAGAGAAATTGATCACTTAAAACTTTTCATATTAAATCGACCTTTTTTTTTAAAGAGATTACATTCATATCGTTATTTGGCATTTTGATCTGACTCTAACTATGTTATCTTCGTGACAACAGTGAGTTGATACAAAAATGCTCAATATACGTTAGGCCAAAATTTCCCAAACCAAAAAAGAAACTTCTCCAATTTTATAAGTTTATGAATAGGTTACATCTGTAGTGTGGTTCAAATATTCGGCGAAGACAAGTGCGGAAGATAGATGAAATAATGACAATATGGGAATGGGAAACCGTTGTTAGTCCAAGCTCGTTTGCCAAATTGTTTCCAATATCTTGCCAATTCGTATGACATTGTTTTATCATTAATCCCAGACATATACGGTATTATTTTTGTGCGATTTGTGTGTGGAGATTAGACACTATGAATTACTAGAGTTTCATTTGATTAGTCAAGCGTTTGTGGTCCTTAAGGAGACTGGCTATGGACTGGTTATGGAAACCTTAAAAATAAAACATAAAATTCGATTAATTGTACCTTATTTGTTTGGAATACCGACACATACCATCTTTATTATTTCTAATCTCCCATTAAACACAAGCGTCACGCAAAAAAAAATGTTTTGTCATAATCATAATGTAGGTATCTGTAAAAGTTTTATTGGGCAGTCAAAACTGCGGAAGCAATAGATGTAGAGTGAAATCGGGAAATCCTCCCAATTAGCATTTGAATAACTTGCAAAAACGCAATAAGTGACAATCCATGTTCTCTTTCGTTTCTTTACGAGTGCGACGGAGAACGATATAGTTAAACATGAAATTTGGTTATCGTTGTTTTCGTTTAGTACATTTTCTTCAAGATGAGTAGACGAGAACTTAAACGATTACGTATATTTTACTGGTATCCTTTATAATCATAGTCAAGTTATACGGAAAATGTAAAGTATATTATGATAATTTTATTGTTCTAGTCTTCGGTAAAACTCAAGGGATTCTTTTCAATTCTAAGAGGTTTATGTATAGTAGTACTTATTTTGTGTTTATTGAGATTTGTAATTATTATCTGTCGTTTTGGTTACCAATTTACTTGAATATTTATTCTTTGTAATTTTCACGTGCTTCATGGAAAACGGGTAGTTGTATTTATATGTTATTGTTGCATTGACAGTTTAAACTTTGTAACATTCGCTCAGGTAAGCGCTAAACTATATTGCTCTTAGTCACTCAGTAGTTACCCTGTATGAGTGCGAGGGAGATAGATATAGTTAGTTTCACTTCGCAGCAATTCTATTATCATGCCGATGTTTATGATTCGTTGCCGCTATTTGTTTGAATATATTATTTCTATTAGGAGAATTATTACATTTACATTCTTATGTCGATATATTAAGAGTTGATGTTGCAATGCATTGTATCCATTGATATATTTTGGTATCGTAATTATGTAGTTTGTTACCTTACATGTGAAGATTTTTATTGTTTATTGTGCATATATATTGGACATCATAATATTTAATATCAATACATCTTTAATCCTAATTAGAGGTATTTTTGTTATTTATGACTATTTCAAAGTAAGATATATTTTTACCTATATTTAGTATTTCAGCTTCAACAATTTAGTGATATTGCACAATAAACAATATAGATCCAAAATGGCCTAATCTCGTTGCTAGGTTACCATCAGTGCCAAAGTGTGAGAACACTCCTATTGATTTCTCAACGAACTGGGCCTTTGTACCTTATTCCTAACTTAAATTATCGCAAACACTTCTCGCTACGAGTGAAAAGGACGGAACTATATGAACAAGTGAGAAAATTGACATGAACATTCTGAAATGTATATAGCTGTCTCTTTCAGTTGTTGTAAACATTTGGCTGTCGTATGAGCAGGATAGAAGCGGGAGTTGAGTTGCGTTATGCGTTTACATGAGATTGTAAGTGGTACAGTGGAGAAGCAACATAACATAAATACAGCCTACATATGTCCCTGCTGGGCACAGGCTTCCCGTCAATCAATCGGAGCAGGATATGGAACAAATTTGATTTACATTTAATTTTGGAGACGCAGATGTTTCTTTTATTAGGTACTTATTTAAAAAAATATAAACTAGTTACTTTCCACTCCACCACTTCCAATGCCAGATGTGAACATTTCGTCATTGATTATTGCCAAAGACAAAATATTAGACTAATCGAGATATCAGACGGTAGTTAGTTTTATTTAAGAGTGTACGCTTTGTACGGGCATTCTGACTAATTAACGTATTATTTACAATTTATTACATGTTTGATGCACTATACGCATAAAATGCAATAAAAGATAGAAGACCGGGGGGTTAAAAAGCAATTCATATAAAATAGCAATATTGCAATTTGACATTTGCGCATATAAAAGTAAGTGCGTAATGCAAACAATCAAGCAGTGCGCATAGCAATTCACTGAGAAACAATAGTGTTATTTGACATTTCTTGACATTGCGCACTTTTATATGCGCAAGTGTCAAATTGGAATATTGTTTTTAGGTGAATTGCTTCCGTGTGTCATTTTTAACCCCCCCAAGGAGTTTTAATAGGCCTGTTTAGTACATATAAGGACCTTTTCCTGTGCAATAAAGTGATTTTGTTATATCGAATTTATTGTGATTTTGTTTATTTATTAAATTACGAAGCGATATCTGTGTGACAGATGCCCGTATAGATATACACTTGATTTAGTGAGGTTTGTACAATAGTTAGTATTAGGTAGGATCACGTTATTTTAATTTAAATACATGTAAATTATTAATATTTTTGTAAGATAGTAAATGTTATTTCATCATATGTAACCGATTCTTTATTCGTGCAATAGGTTAAAGCCAGTGACATGCGGACGTAGGTGGTTAATGTAAAAATGCATTTTATTACCATGAATTAAGGTACAGTGTATGAGTTGTTTTAATTAGTAGTTTAAGATTGAAATATGGTGATTTGGTGGCTGTATCTTGTTTATTTCCGTAGTATTTGGGTCATTTGCACGAACTATTCAGTTTTCAGAAAATTCTGTGTGTGTCATGGTGAGTTTTAAAAAAAGCGAAGGGTTACGCGTGCGCCAAATCATCTGGTAAGTACGTTTAGCCATATATATCAGTCATATCGCTTAACACCAGGCTGGATCACGACCCATGACCACGGTCAGACGCACTCAAATCTTTTAATAATAAAAATAAACATTTCAGTTATATTCTTTACATTATTCACCAGTGTTCTATGATTAATTGGTACATTTATCATTGATCCAAGAAATGTGAATTTAATATGCCTCTGCATCAAATGAAATGCTGCTTCGTGTCATACTTCATTCTAGCATCCTTGATAGAGTTCGACAAACGCGTGACTCACATCGTAGTGTCCGGTTCGAATCCTGTCTTAGGTTCTAAATCAGATTCAACTTTATGAGTTAGAATCAAGTAGGAAGTTTGGATCATACATAGACTGGGGTCGATTAATTCTTTCAAATATTTTTCCTCAGACGACGCCCTGAGCCGAGTTTCGCGCCCGACTGGGCACCCTCAGGCCTGTTGTCTTAAACGTTGTACCGGGTGAGAGCCTTCAGCGCTCCCCATTTGTCCGGCCAAGTAGTTAATGCCATCTGCGGCAAATCTACAATAAGTCACGTCAAAAAAAAAGGATCATACATAATTGATATCACTTGGTTTCTAGGATTTGTTCCCAGTGAACGGCAATAGGCTCGCCCCCATTACATGGGACCAAAACATCTGGCGAGGAATGGGTGTATACACTATACAAGTATACATTCTTCCCACCCTTTCGGGGATACCGAGTGATGCTATGTTATGTAGTCTGTTGATTGGTCGATGGATCTGTTGATGCACAAGTTTGCCTCTTGATAATAATTTCGATACAATTTTTGTTCGTGCAAGTGATTCAACTGTTATAATATGGTAGATGTGGAATTAATGTTCGGTGGGCCCTTTCCTTTGCTCATATACAAAAATGGAATGTACCGCGTAAATGTGGGTCTATAATAAATTATGTTATTTCTACTGCGTAGGAATTGTTAGTATTTGTTTGATTATCTGACGTTTTTTGTATATTTGTTTCGAATTATGTTTGTTTGTTGTTTAATGTAAATAATAGACAGATGAGTTAATTGAACGTTGTTGTTTTATTGAAGCCGTCATACAAGCACCTTCTCCTTCGAAGGAGCCTAAAGTTACCAGCTGCGCTGTGTGTGTATCTTTCGTTCCAATTTCAAAACTTGAAGGAACCAAAGAGTTATGTTTAGAAATTTAATTAAAATGGCTGTTGTATTTTTGTAATTGCCTTTTGTCAAAAGAAAACAAAAAGCGGTACCACTCCAAAAAAATAATTTTAATACATTAAAAAAAGAAAAAAAGTCTGTAAAATTTATTTTGATAGAGGGATAGCTTTTGGTAGTTTCTATGAAGTTTATACCAAAATATGGGCTGAGTATGTTATATTGTACAAGTATAACAGATAACGTTGCTTGCTTAGTTTAATGGATGAAGAAAAAAAACAATTCATACAATATTTATTAATTATAATAAAAAATAAAAACAATACAATTCCATTACAAATCATAAACTACTTGAATAAGAAAACAAGTAATAGGTAACGACAAATAGTAACATCCTCGTTACTTTATCAACTAAATCAGAATACTTACAACCAATTAATCGAAATGGGTTCGAACCTTTTAGGCATAAAATCCGCTAGATGGCGCCAATGCTAAATTCCATAGCAAAAAGTCCGGATAATTTTAATAAAAAAATCTTTATGTCCAATCCCTATCGCCATTTGTGTACTAATTTATCTCCTTAGTACGAGTAATTCATAAATTAAAGTAATTAACTGGCTAATAAGAGGGATAATATAATATGTCAAAATTAATTCAAAATACGACTGATATCACCACATCAATAAAGACAATTACTACAAAAAATGTAGAATGGCTTTCGAGCCAACCACAGGAAGAGGCTTTCTTGAAGCTAAAAGACCTTCTGAAGTACAGTCAGAAGCAAATAGTAACACTAGTAGGCGGCCGTATAGATAGTAACACTAAGTGAGAAATAACATCAGCACAACCTGCATGTTCAAAAAGTTGGTAACAACCTAATCGTCCCCATATGTTTAAACTGACTTGACTGCTTGGATAACATTGGCGCAGTGAGTGTTGTCATATTTACGACGACATAATTGAGCCGAACTATTTGACATTGTAAGCGTCTCGTGAATCTGGATTAGGTTGTCGTCAACTTTTTGAACACGCCTGTTGTGCCGATGTTTTTGGTCACTTAGAGTGTTACTATCTATACGGCCACCTTGAATATCCCTTCTTCTTAACGTGTGGGTTGTGAGGTAAAATACCAACCTCATCAACCCTGGTGTCAGGGTTATAATTGAGCCGCCAAAGGCCTCTGACATGGCTCATGTAACGATTACTCACTTACATCAGTAAATAGTAACCGGGACCAACGGCTTAACGTGCCTTCCGAAGCACGGATCATCTTACTTTCGGACAATCAGGTGATCAGCCTGTAGTGTCCTAACCAAACTAGGCAAACCAAAGTGATTTTTCACAAAGTGAATATCCCTAATTATTGGACATTGTGGATGTTGCTAACTATAGGTATACCTTGACTTTCATCAGCTATTTGCTTCTGACTGTACAACAACTGTTTTGGAAGAACATGTGATATCTATTATCCTTATTATGATCCTAAAGCGTCATGGTATCCGGTGATATAGGGCCCTTAAATCTGTAATTTTTTTCGCAAAAAGTATTGTTCGTTATACATTAAGACCAGGGGCCTGCTTCATAAAACATACAATTGTAAATTACAACGACAATTTGGTGTTCATTACGTAGGTAATATGAAACTGCAAAATATTCCTGATCACACACTCCGCAATGTACATCAAATTGTCATTGTAATTTACTATTGTAAGTATTATTAAACAGGCCCCAGGGCAGCGGCATGGTCCCAGCCATGGTTTATTCTGAGTGAGGATTTACTGTATATAGCGATATTATACTTATAAAATGAGTTGTCATTGATAATTTTCCTGTCTGTGTTGTGACGTTCAAAAGAACTGTCTTTTATATCACATATCCGGAAGAACAAAGGTCAAAACTGTAGTAATAATGCAGAAATGCTTCTAAATCTACAACGCCTGTCTGGTAATATAAATCACTTTGCTTCAAATTGTATATTCTGACCATGTTCTAATAGATGTGCCGTAAATATGTTGTTATAACAAGGCAAATGGCGTGAAAACATTTTATTTTCTAGTTTATTTTAAAAAGACAAAATAGATCAAAAATATCTGAATCAAGATTTGAACCTGCAACTCTTGTCCAGGTGGGACGAGCGAGTTTATTTTTCTATCTATTTTCTCTTTGTGACTTAATTTTGTCTAAGTATTATAAAACAAACAGATAGTTTGCAGTTTATTTGTTCTTGGATAGCGTCCTCTGTTTCTCAGCGTGCTGAACGAGTTGTTTGTCAGTGGCCAGTCCCTTGCGCGCGCGCACAGAGTCCATGTACGCCTTAGCGCGGTTGATCCCGTCCCATTTCTCGCCCCAGTGGAGCAACTCCTCTTCCGTGCGGGGACGCCAGAACGGGTCAATGTCTATCACCTGGAAGAAATAATAGGATAAAGTTTAAGTCGTTTTATGTACCTATAGGCGTTATGTTATCAGTTATCGAAACTATCTGGGTAAAATCGGCTTATTTACACCATTGCATGAACGTGGTAAAAATATATAGCGTGGCCGGGGTGGTAAAGGATTCTCGATCACAAATGACTGTAACAATTTGACATTCATCATCACTAATTTAAGAGCCACTTTTACGTGACTTATTGTAGATTTGCCGCAGATGGCATTAACTACTTGGCCGGACAAATGGGTGCGCTGAAGGTTCTCATCCGGTACAACGTTTAAGACAACAGGCCTGAGGGTGCCCAGTTGGGTTAAGAGCCACGCTTCATGCTACTTTTTAGGGAAAAATAGAGCAGTGGTTTCCCTCTTGCATTCTGCCATTAATAATTAATTTGACATTAATAACAGTATATTTTTTACGGCTTGACAAAAGATGCGGAATGATATCCTGTCCGAGTTAGACTTTTCGATACAGTTTTCTCTTTATCAAATATAGTGCCTCTTGTTCTATGAAGATAAAGTGCCTGATGAGTATTAATAGCATAGGTACTCATTTTGTTAATTGTAATATAGCAGCATCATAGCGGTAGGATACAGATGGTGTAAAAAATATTCTCATGAAATGATGAAATGAGTCACTTTTATAGGTACGTATGTTTCAGTCCTGTATATTGAAGATCAGACCAGAAGTCGTCATTACCCATCACACCAAAGATTGACCACTGCTCAGAGTTCACCAATTCTTCACATGTACAGTCATGAGCAATATAATGTACCCACTTTAGGACTCTGTCGCACTTAAATATTTGACATTTAGTGAGACTTACAGTTCAATTTGTCAAAAAAGTTAATGTGACATGGTACCAAAGTGTATACATATTAATGCTCGTGACCGTACCTAAGTACGCATCTTCCGGTTTATATGGATGCACTTGCGAATACCTAATGTTGTAGTCCGACCCGATTGTCCGAATGTAAGATGATCCGTGCTTCGGAAGCCACGTTAAGCCGTTGGTCCCGGGTACTACTTACTGATGTAAGTATGTAGTTGTTAAATGAGCCATGTCAGGGGCCTTTGGCGGTTCAATGATACCAGGATTGGCTGGTGTCAGGGTTATTATCAATATGAGGTTGGTAATCCACCTCACAACCCACATGATAAGAATTAGGTTGTTGTATTAGGAAGTACATTAGGCTATTTAATTTTTTGTTACTTGCCTCCCAATGGCTGAACACAAGCTGCGGCGCGGCGAGACCTGAAGTATGAGTCCGAAGTTCTAGCGCAAACTTGAAGCTCTCCGCGACTGGTAGTAGAGCTTTGACCCTAAAGGACGCTGAGCCGCTCTGCAAGTCACTGGCCACCACCCTCCCTCCGCGTCGGCCTAGAGCCGCGTACAGCTTGCCTGGAAAGAAAAGAGAAGTTCTTTTTACATTTTGAAATAAGGTAACGTGGTGAAAACTTTCTAAACGGTGTAGACTACAATAACTTAGGCCTAATTCCTTCCGGAGTAAGCAAAGACCTTTCCGTCGATCCTGATGTAGACACCTACTTTTATTCTTTCTTCCACATTCATCAATCGTTTCATACACGCGCGCTGGTTGCACGAGAATGTAGACCGCAATTTTTTTTAAAGAATGGTCATTATATGGTCTTAATATGGTCAATGATATAATTAGGATTTCTCATAATTTGAAAATGAAAATGGACCTACGGAAGGTAATTCATTGACAGATGTGATAATGACCTTGACAGCGTTCCATCAATGAAATCTGTACACAGGCTGGTAGTCAACAAGTTATCCGCCTGCTGTGCAAAAGGTGATTGACTATCAAATAACAGTTTGCACGCGATGTGGTCGGCGGCCGGTAAAAACCGATGAGATAAAAAAGTTCGCTTCGTGCTGTCATCGGGTTGACAAAATATTCAGTGGGCAGCCGCGTAGAAAAATTCCTTGCTTTTTACAGATTCGTTGCGGCCATTTTGAGATGAAAGTGGGGGCTTCCGGCCATGGCGTGCATCCGGTCGCATTCGTCACGTCGCGAGCGCTCCTATTTGCCCAGTAAATAAGGGAGCTTTTTGTTGTTGTGTGCCCAGTACATGTACAGTCGCCGACTTACATTCCCGCACATTTGAAACGTTTCTAACATTCACAACCTTAACAACACGAGACAAAGTCGAGAGTAAACTAATTACGCCGCACGGCGCAACTTTAGACGTCTATTTGAACTTGAACTCGCCAAGAATGTGGAAGAAAAAAGATATCATTTGGTAACGGGAAACACACATAATTGCTAACTTCGTTTGGAATTTGGACGCATATTTGTGGCTACCGATAAAAAGAAACGATATAGCTTATCGTAATCGTAAGTGGTTACATGTTAAGCATGGGATACAACACGTATAAGTATTCAATGACTTAATGGACACCATAACGTAAGTATTCTGAATAAACAGACTGGATTTAAATATATTCTGCAAGTTAGTACTTCGTGTGATCAAATTAGATGAAACATTTAAAAGTTTCTAGTGATTTAAAAATAATTTCAATATTAAGTACTTTAAAGTCGTAAATTACTCTAAAGTCGTATTACACTGGGTCTGCATCCAGAGAAAGTCTAATTACTTACAAGACTTCATCCCTACGTTACGTACCTATTAGCGCTAAGGTTGGTGAAGTTTAAAATTAGTATTATTATCCTAAACCGTCCTAGTTTCAAGGCAATGTAGACCAGCTTAAATTTCCTCCAAATACCCGAGTAATGGTTGATGACGTAACGGCGGACGAAGGCTGTGCGCAATTTGATTCCGGCTCTGTAGTAATTTCCCGCGGTTTCATTCAATGATAATTACTTCGGCGCATGAATGAGAAACCAGTTCAGGTTGCCGAGTCCCTTCGAAGCTCTTCGTATTTGTGCATACTTTGGTTAATGCTATTTATAGCACAATTTACTACTTAGGTACTATAAGCCTAAGCCTTGTCCTAAACCTATAACTAACATTTTGTCATATTACAGTTAAAACCACGTAATAAATATAAAAAAAAAAAATACATTCAGATGTATTTTTTTAACAAAATCTCAAGTCCTTTTAAATAGGTGGGTAATTTCAATTTGGGTAAAAATTGAACCACAAATTATTGCCTGGTTTGAAACTAGCGTAGCAACGGCCTCCGTGGTCCAGTGGTTGAGCGTTGTTCTCACGATCCAGAGGTCGAAGGTCGAGTCGAATCCCGGTGGGGCAAATCACAAAAAATCACTTTGTGATCCCTAGTTTGGTTAGGACATTACAGGCTGATCACCTGATTGTCCGAAAGTAAGATGATCCGTGCTTCGGAAGGCACGTTAAGCCATTGGTCCCGGTTACTACTTACTGTGTTGTAAGTATGTAGTCGTTACATGAGCCATGTCAGGGGCCTTTGGCGGCTCAGTAATAACCCAGCCACCAGTGTGAGGTGGAACCTCATCAACCCACACGATAAGTAGAAGAATAAATGCATTAAGCAATTTTGACTAGATCCCTGCCTATATTTGAGAAAGTATTTTTAATGAGTAATCCTGGCTGCCACTTATCTTACACGGCAATCTTTTCAGGCGGAATTACCTACATCAGTGCCTTAAATTAAGTATAGACTATTAGATATAAAAAACAATAAAGAGTGCCATAGTACAATTATGATTCATCTAAATAGCTAAGGTAAACATAAGTAAAAATAAATATACGATAATTAAATATATATTTGTAATACACTTACTATGAGAAACCCCCTTACAATTAGAATTATGTTTAAAAATAATTTAAGTTATTGCTAAGATAAGTATTGTTTGTATACCTAGATAGCGCTCTCTCACATAATGTATACTTTAGCTATGATTTACGTGTTAGTGCATAATTATTTATATAAAAAAGCTATACATTATTGACAAAATTGTATTATGCCTAGGTAACTTAAAATTAAGTTCAAGAAGGTACCTATTCGCATATTTGGATTGCCACAGATGATTGATAATTGGATCTGAGACCTTTCCTGTGTTTTCGAGAATAATGATGAATCATTTTACTTATTTTAAACTTGCATTTCAGATTATTATTTCGCAGTTACCCTAACCTACTTGTGTTCTGTTGCAAATAATACTTGGAAGTAAACTTAACGGATCTCTTAACGAAAACATTTCGTAGAACTTGACAATTATTTGAAAAAAAAAAAATGATAAGCCTTAAAAAACGAATTAACCTTTATTATGGTAGAGGTTTTAGCACAAAAGAACTTCCAATGATTTAAATCGGCAAAGTTGTATATTCATGAAGGAAAACAGCTTTGATTCGATGTTAGAGGCGTAGTTATATCGGCTACAGAATAAGTAAGCCCTTATAAATATCTATCACACGTTGATCAAGGCTTCATCTAGTTAAAAATAATCAAGTGGTTATCTCAAGGCGGATGGTGAGGCGTCCGTTACCCGGGATATGGGGCGCAACGGTGCTCCTATGCCGGCAGAACATTCCAACGTTATGGACGGAGCCTTCCGTTCCGAGATTACCGCATCCATGCACTTTATGTCCTCATTATCGAGACTTCAAGCGAACCAGCCAGCATAACAGTTTTTGACGTTATCGCCTTGGTAAGGATGTTCAGACGGAAGTTTGGTTGGTGGTTTTAGAAATAGGTAGAAAAGGTTTTTGACGAAGTATACAAACTGTGTTAAAACGTACGAATTTTGAGTGTGTCGTCAGGTACTAAGTAATTAATCGCGATTTAGCTACATACCTTCAGAGGTCATGTAACGTTTCATATCATATATCATCATCAAGATAGAGATTGTCTCAGTTTTAAAAAATCACTTCTTGTATTTTATCACTCATATGATGCCTTCATTATATCCATTTATACCTAGGTGCCAAGTTTAATTCAAATTAGATATTTTACAAATCTTTCTGTCCGATAAAGACTGATCCTTCCGTAAAGTGGCCGGTTACGACAGGCATTGCCGAGATTCTATCTGGTTCTAATAACCTCAGTTCAGTTTTAGATTTTGAAGTTTTGCAGTGTATGAAAATACTTCTACGTATATAGAAGTTACAATCAGAAGTGGAGAGATCAATATACATATAGTCAGTAGTTAGAATCAGTCTCTCGTTTTCTTTCTAATAAGCGATAATATCTTATTAGTTAGACCAAAACATCTTTCAAATAGCGTACAAGGGAAGTAGGTTTTTAATTTAAATATTTCCCTTCAACGCATTCCACGGAAACCAATGAAAAGTTATAGATAATTATTATTTACTTTTCAGTACCTAAATTTTAAGCGACGAAGAAAACTCGTGAAGAGAAGATAAAAGTAGTGTAGGATTCTCCAGTCGTTGTTTTATCCACAAAAAAAAACAAAAAAGGTAAAAATATAACACTGTTTCCTTTATCTAACTTATATCGTTAGCGGTAAACTGGCATGAATAATATATTTTTATTATATAACGCACGTGATAAGGATAACTCCTAAGCAAAATAACATACAACTGATGTTCCTAATTAACATAAAAGTTGTATAAAACAATGTAAATGATGTACGTGACAACAATACAATATATCAAGATGTAGGTAACTTGAATATCTGACCTAATCTATTCATGATTTACTATTTTCTCACGATGCATTACGAAGTAGGTACAGTCATACATAGAATTGCTTATTAATTCAAAACAAAAGAAAATCGTGAAATTATAATGTAATGTTAAACTTTCATAAATAACGCGTCAATATCTACAGGGTGTTAGTGACATTTTAACGAAAACTTTGAGGAATGATTCAGACCACGATTCTGAGTTCATACCAAGTGGAATTTCCGTCGCAAAAGTATGGACCTGAAAATTATTAAAGATTTTCATACATTTTCCGACAGGAATTTGCATTCATCATCCCCTTCAGAATTCGTTACGATGTCACTAACACTGTGGTGTGTGTCAAATTCGTAGTAAGTGGAATTCCGTGACCTCTGACTACTCCAACGAAATACCTACGCCTGCTCTTGTATTATGTGTGTGTATGTATTCCATATTTTTGTTTCATATACCTGTGGTTACAACAAACTTATGTATGAACTATGAAGCATACTCTTCACCTTGCAATGCTTTGCTTTAGTGCAGTTTATTGGAGGATTCAATCTTGTCAATTAATAATAATAAATATTTTTATTTCCTTCACAAAATGATACAAGGTGTACATTAGACATTAGATTAAACAAAAACAGGTGATCATGTGTAAAGGCTGGAACCTAAACTAGGATACCCTGTATTATAGGATTCCAGGCTTCAAGTCTCAAAAAATACTAAAAGCAAAATAAGCCTTAATGGTCGATATTAAAATAAGAGCGAAACGAATAACTCTAGTATCACTGACTCAACAATTTAATCTACCTACGGTTACTAACCTTATATTACAAAATAGTGTTTTTGTTAACGACGCGGCGACGGCCTCCTTGGTCGTTTTGTTTCTTTTTATATACTTGCCAATTTCAGTATGTTCCATTGTATTTTTAAAATGTGTGTCAGTTTTTGTTTTCGATAATCATTTCATCTGTATGCATCCACAACAGTTTTAATTATTTTTATGCAATCAACTGTACCTGCACTCACGTACTATTCCAAAGAGCGAACCTACACTACAGATTTATATAAATACAAATCTATATTTAATACCTACACAATAGATGTTTCATCAGCCATCATGATTAATTCAACACTGTGTTAATAGTCAGCAAAGGCGTTTGTTTATTAGAGGCTATATTTCACTCATATTTGCTAATGAATTTAGTATTTATTTGATTTGCAAGACTCTTGTTATCAATTTGTGTTAAGGACGAATGTACCTCAATTTATAATTGCGTGAAATTGTTATGATTATTTGTTATAACTATACATCGTTGTTTATATGTTAAATGAAAAGAATATATCTTTTCATTACATAACCAACCCTCACGCCTGTGTCCGCGAAGGGGTAGGCAGAGGTGTAAGTATATATACCTAGTATATACACCCACTCCGTGCTGTGTAAATTAGTGAGCGAGCCGATATTACATACGAGTATACGTTTAAAAGAATTGTGACAGAAAATTGCTTAGTTGCTTATAAACACAATGAAAGAAGTAATTATCAATGCTCCACAAGTTTAGTAAGGTTCCTACTGAGATAATCTGATGTCCTAAAAGACTCTGGACTTGACCTAAAGCCACATGAAAGAAGTAAAAGAGTGAAGTCACCAATAAGGAGAAAGAACATTTAAGAATTGCTTTTTTTCCGAAATTGTAACACATTTCCAAGAAATGCGAATCGGAGGTACTCGTATATGACCTAATTTGTATTGGGCTGGTTTTCCATCCGCGGGTTGGAAAGTCAGACAGACAGTCTTTACCAAAAACCGGACCTGTCAAAACTTCAGGTTATAAACACAATAACGCTAAGGAAATTTTGATTTCCCCGAAATTGGTCATTATTGCTAAGCATGTATTTATTTCATTTCCCAACCAAAGCTTTTACTATACCGGTTGTACAAAAACCATTGACTTCGAAACCCAACTGTGTCGAAATACCGGTGTAAACTAAGTTACGGCTAAAATAATTATGTGTTTAGGTGCGAAAACCTAAGTGGCCATTACGGTAAACTGTTTCTTAGAAATTCCATTAACGGTGGATATAACCAAATCGGAAGTGGAGATTGCTGTGTAATTTGTCGGAGGCTGGAGGTAAAAAGCTGTCGTTCTCACTTAACATTATAGGCAGGGCCGTCTTTCGTATAGAAGGATATCTGCTGATAAAAGCTACTCAGGCATTTGGATCGTTTTGCTCAAAAACCCCCTATTCCCAGTAGTCTTACTAGTTGAACTACTGGGAATTTCCCTACCTACTACTTTTCCCATTAGTTACATACAAACTTTGCATAATTCTCGCTTACTTATATAATAATGATTAAGTCCGGGACTCCGTAGTCCCGAGACATGGAAACGACATACATTTTTTTAATATTATCCATAGTTTGTTAGTAACAATAAACTTAAACTTTACGTTGACCGGTAAGGCTAACATGTGCAACGAAAATTTTGTCACAACATTTTTTCGATACTGACGATATAATTATATCGATTGGTGCTAACATGTGAACCCAAATAAGTCATGTCGTTCTGTCATAATATGAACAAAATCACGTGCCACGCATGTTAGGGGAAAAACCAACTTAACGATTTCGACAACGTTTATTGATTCGATCGATAATTCGATCACTTTGCGCATGTTAGCCCTGCTGGTCGTGTATAGAAGTAAATAGCAAGAAGAGTTTTTTTCAAATATCCTTTATAGCACACAAACACAACATACGGTAAGGTTCATGTGGGATTGTGAGATGGATTACCAACCTTATCAACCCTGGTGTCAGGGTTGATAAGATTGGGACTAAGAAACGCCACACCATTAAGGCGCCGCTCCGTTTTGTTTCAAGTTGCTGCCCTCCGCGTCCTAATAGTGGACCGTCCTAAAACCGGTCCTGTCCACAGCCGTCCGATAGCCAACATAGCCCACGTCGGCTCCCGCTTCCTGTCACGACACGAGCAAATTAAACTGATCGGAAGCTGCGCTTATAATGACAAGCTCAGCTTTCCGATGGAAACACCACCGTTCCAAGTATAAACAATTATTGGTGTTCAGGCAGACGAAAAATAAATTATCTCACACCCCCAATCTCTGTTCTAAGTAGAAAGGTTATACTTTCAGCCACTCACTCGTGGTATCGGCGTTTCAAGGTAAAATGTGATCTATTAACCGTACCGTAAGACACCAGCAATAATAGGCTAGCTTCCAACTAGTCAAATCAGTTACTTTTTACTCAACGTCAAAACACAAAATTACTATAGATTTTGTATGGAAAATCACAGTATGACGTCATAGAAAAACGTGACAAAATATCGGACTTATTATAACGTTTTTCTTGATTAAAATTCATAAATAAGTTAAATAGAAAAAAATATTTTTTTCCGTTAGTTTTAGATCTGTCTTTATTTAGTAATCAGAATTTCATAATTTATCTTGAACCTAGTACAAGACCATATTAACACATAAAACCTTGCGAATAGACGTATACCTAATCATAAATCATCGTAAAATTGTTCTTCGACAAGTTTACCTGCATTGTCTGTTTTCTTATTATACTCAGAGGTACTTAAATACTTTTCATCAAAAAATTCTTCATCGAAAAACTTTCAAATTTTTGTTCAACAAAACACGAGTTAAATTTTCGAACTTCTTAATGTTAATTAAGAATTAATAACGTAAAATTACATAGGTGATTTATTTTCTAATTCCTTATGTACTCATATTTAACGGAACATAAACTTGCGGTGCTCGAAACATTTTTTTGATGAGAAGAGAATTTTGCGTTTCTATGATATTGTGTAGAAAATAATAATCTAATAAATAATTAATGTTTGGCCTGGTTTTCCCAGTGCGCGGGTAGGCGCGCGCATGTCCGCTCGCCGCTGCTAAGAGCCCGCTTCCTGTGACACACACCTGTCCTACTATAATTAACCTGCCACTGCTATGTTGCTGCTAGAACATTTTTGCACTGTGGGTTTCATCCAATTTTGTGGTAATAACATTGGAGACGCAAATGACCTTTCTAAAATAAACAAAGGTTGTCCAACGCTATTCAACGTGGAAACGCGGTAAATGTCGTGGGCCTTTGACTAAGTAGGGATCCCTTCTTCAATGTTATATTGAAAGTGTTAACGACGAGCTTCTTGGAGCGATCTCATTAGTATATTATTATATTCTTTTGTTTTTTTCTTGTATTGTCAAGTCTTATCTTTAATATCAGTTCTAGTTTCAGCAAGTACTGGTTTTTGCTTTGCACTCACAACAACTGGTCCTTTGTTTTAAGTTAACATGTATTTCTTTCAAACCGATCACCGTAAGGTTCATCATATCTATCTTGGAAGCAATATCAGGAGTTCAGGAGTGGCTGCGGATTGTCTCATTGACTCGTGTTAATCTGAAGAGGATGAGCTGTGCTAAGCTATTAGGCCGTTAAAAAGCTTTGCCTTTTAGTTTATGTAATGTATGTACCCAGTAGTGGGGACAGACCTCTCCTTATTCTTTTATGCTAATGAACGGAACATGCTGGGGAATATTTCACCTCGCTGGACAGAGTTTTTTTTTTAAACATCAAAGTAATAAATAAACAAAATAAAAGTGAGTACATTCAATGACCTAGGTACAGTAGGATTTCCTGAATCGTGGGTCTAGTGACGTAAGAACGCGCCCAGATTGTAATAAATAAAAAACTGTGTAGGTAACAAATGACACTCTTAGCCTTTTAGAGGAGGAAATGTCTACGAACGGACCTAATTGGTGAACGTATTTTATAATGCTGTCATTTTTCATAATCACTAAGTCTAAAATAAAAAAAATGACTGCTTGATTTTTGCCTCGTCGGCAATGCTTGTAGGCTTCGAGGCTGTTCACCTGAGCACCAAATAAGTGAATAACAAAAACAAACACCAGATGTTCATTCAGTGTGACAGCTAACAGTTGTTAGTGTAAGCTATGAGGACATAATTGATATACAAACAGTGTAGCAGGTCCGTAAATTAAAAATAAGACTCGTAATAATTAATTTTAATAAAATAAATAATTGAATAAACTGTCTTCAATCTTAAAACTGGTAACTGAAGTCTATTTAAGAAAAGAGGAAGCCATGGATTTCTTGAAATTATAGCTTTTGATTAAAAACCCATGGACGTAAATGATAAACACATAGAGTTTTGAAATATCTACAAAGTATTTCACATCTACCGTTGAGAAGAAGACTATCTTCTACGAAAGCGTAAATAAGGCTTAGGTTTAACAAAATTTTGCTTTGCTTATCATGAAAAAATATTGGTTACCGCACTTTGAGCTTTTCACTACCATTTTTCGGGACAAATAGCAAATACCGTCGCGTCGGAGGCTACAAAAAAAACTTCTATCAAATAAAAACAAAGGTGTAAACCTGCCATACTGCTAGCATTAATTATGCTAAAGGTGTGAGTCAATCGAGGGGTTTGATAGTACAGTCCGGTAGATTATGGTGTTGCCTTAATACGCGGCCTACCTTATATGCCGTGCTAAATATAGTAATCAGAGCAAAGTCGCCGGTGGGCGGATGATTATACACAGAGGGATACTAAAAACTCTGTACATTATGGTACACTACACATACCATAATAGTTTTGTTCCAGAACTTTTACTATGACAGTTATATTGAAGATCAGATGATAGCCAGTGGATCCAAGTTGACCGAGGAGGGGTAAGTATTCGTAGGACATATTCAATAGATCAGCATCTTTTAATAGTCGACTTCTGGAGTAAGTTTCTTCCAGAACAAGCCGCCGAAGTGTATGTGCTGTTTTGTCCTAATCAATCGGATTTATTGTGATCAATAGGTTATCGAGAGCACATAACTCATTCGGTCTATTTATAGGTAAGATCATCTCAGTACCTTTTTCAATCATTCACATTTATCAACAATATTGATATAAAAGCAACACGACAACTTGATAATGATGAACTGTGATCATCATCAATATTTAACGGAGATTCTGAATCAAACAAGTTTTTCTTTTTTTTTGCACATAAAACTTACTTACTAATTTACTTAAACAACTGTTTCAAATGGATAACATAAGCACAACAAGGGACCTGATTGCTAAACAGCAGTTTCTACCAGGCAAAATAGATGCAATAACTCGAATGTAATATCGGAGCGCGTGATGGTGCAATACAAAATGAATAAGTATAAAAGTAAATAATAAAAAATAGGAAAATAAATATTTTGAAATGGATTTAAAGTACTTTTCTGATTCTGTACAAAGACGACTTTTTCAAATTGTTCTTTCTTGTACATAGATTCTGTCTGCCTAATGGCTAGGTGATAGAGCTCTTTTTTCGGAAAATAAATACGTTAATAATATCTTAGACTAATAAGTTAGAAAATGAGTTAAAATCCAGTAGACATAAGCAGTTGATACAACCCTCTCTCTTGTTATATTTACCGACAATAATGGCATTGCCTTACATTTCGACGGAAACAAGCTCAGCATTGAGTATTTAATTACTCGCCCATATAAATGAAGGAAACAGTGGGCATGGAGTGGGTCGAGAATCGAACCCACTACCCGCATGTGGGCAGGTGTAAAAATATTACATAAGGCGCGTAATGGCCGTCGGAGCATTCATCAGCTATCAGGTCGGTTTGTAGGTTTAGGTTATGTAAGTATGTGGTTGAGTATGTGCATCGAGGTATATTCTGCAGATATTATGTACAGTCATGAGCAATATCATCTACCCACTTTAGAACCCTGTCGCATTATCAAATTTGACATTTAATGAGACTTACGATTCAATTTGTCAAAAAAGTTAATGTGACATAGTTTCAAAGTGTATACATATATTATTACTCGTGACCGTAGATGTATTATGAACATTGGTGTTTAAGGTCCAAAGTATTTTAAACCCCACTGTCTACTTATTGCGTCTTGAAATCTGGGCCGCAGCGCAATGTTACTATTGCTTCTTCTTCTATCGTGTGGGTTATGAGGTGGATTACCATCCTCATCATCAGTCAGAGTTATTATTGAGCAGCCAAAGGCCCCTGACATGACTCATATAACGACTACGCACTTACGAATACATCAGTAAATAGTAACCGGGACCAACGGCGAAGCACGGTTCATCTTACTTTTGGACAATCAGGTGATCAGCCTGTAATGTCCTAACCGAACTAGGGATCACAAAGTGACTATTGCTAATGAAGGTTTTATAAGTCTGTTATTATAGGTATGATAAAAAGTAACAGATGGGTAAGATGCCTCATAGTCCTGACCTCGGAGAACGCGTAACTTACATAGCAGTTTCACTGGTTTGAATCCTGGGTCGGGCTCAAAACCAGTGAATACGACTTTATAAATTTGAATTAATGTTTGAATCATAGATAATTGAAATCACAGGATTTGTGTCCGGTTAATGGCAATAGGCTATAGACTATATCCCAGTTGTGGTAGTTAGAGGAACATAGATCGCAAGATGAACTGAGTACCCACGCCTAACCCGAGGTTTCTGTTAGACCAACGTGATAGGTGGTGAGCCGTATCGCCGTCTATAGTGGTCTAGTCAACTGAGTTGTGTGTGTGTGTGTGTGTGTGTGTTGTCAAATTAAATAAAGCCGATTTAAATCTCGTCGAGACGTATAGATAAAAAGCCGAGACAATCGCGGCAAATTGCGGAGACTTGCCGAACGGCGTGGGCAGACGTATTGAAAAGGAAACGGAAACGCGTGTAATGATAAATTTGTACCTATTAATAGCGTAATGACAATAATGCTGGAGTTGAATGCGATCAGACAGAATTAGCTGCTTACACGTGTTTCTCGCTAGGCGCCACGATCTGTATAAGCCCTTTTTAATCATCGTGTCTACGGCGTGCCATCTGCGGCAAATCTATAAGAAGTCACGTCAAAAAAAATGTCTTTTTTTCTTCAATTTTTGCTCTCTAAGAACGGTTGTTGATTAAGTCATTTTGTTATTGTGTATTTACCTTTGTATTAATTTAGTAAAAGTGATATTCGTTTCAACAACAGCCTCCGTGGTCTAGTGGTTAGAGCGTTAGGCTCACGATCTGGAGGTCCGGGTTCGATTCCCGATGGAGACATTGTCGAAATCACTTTGTGAGACTGTCCTTTGTTTGGTAAGGACTTTTCAGGCTTGAATCACCTGATTGTCAGAAAAAGTAAGATGATTCCGTGTATCGGAGGGCACGTTAAGTCGTTAGTCCCGGCTATTAGCCGTAAAAACACCTCCACCAACCCGCATTGGAGCAGCGTGGTGGAGTATGCTCCATACCCCCTCCGGTTGATTAAGGGGAGGCCTGTGCCCAGCAGTGGGACGTATATAGGCTGTTTACGTATGTATGATATTCGTTTAGTTTATTTTTTATTTCCGCCCGCTCGCATTTACCGGACTGACCAAAAAAGTGCCCAGCTGCAATTATGACAAATTACAACTTAAATTTTTAAATAATAGTGTCTAGTTACTAAAATGAATGTAATTCTTCACCTTTATTATTTCCTTAAACAGATTAAATGCGGATGTGGCGGTGAAGAAAGAGTCCGGACCGGAACTGACACTTCCAAGTAAGGAACAATTCTACTTGATACAAAGACTTTCGAGTACACGTGCCAAAATAGTCCTTTCCGTAACGCCACAGTGTAAACAAGAACAGTATAACAAACATATTTTTAAGTATCTCCACATATGCCTACAGAATGTGGTTCATAATCAAGAACCATGTTAAATGTGGACTAAATAAGTACCTAGATAAAAATATCTAACAAATAACATTACTCTCGTGTTGTAATAGTATTAGTAGTAACGGACTCCGTGGTCCAGTGGTTGACCGTTGGGCTCACGATCCGGAGGTCCCGGGTTCGTATCCCGGTGGGGGCATATCACAAAAATCACTTTGTGATCCCTAGTTTGGTTAGGACATTACGGGCTGATCACCTGATTGTCCAAAAAGTAAGATGATCCGTGCTTCGGAAGGCACGTGAAACCGTTGGTCCCGGTTACTACTTACTGATGTAAGTAAGTAGTCGTTACATGAGCCATGTCTGGGTCCTTTGGCGGCTGAATAGTAACCCTGACACCAGGGTTGATGAGGTTGGTACTCCACTTCACAACCCACACGATAGAAGAAGATAGTATTCTGTGTTTTAAAACAAATATATATTACTAGGTTTTCATAAATAATATTAAGATACCTACTGCAAAAATATAAATACCGTGAACGATGTTAATAAATATGTATACCTAAATATAGCTTTTTAACATGAGCAGTCCAATCTAGAAATAACCAATTTTATTATAAATATTTTATTACGTAAAGTCGTAAGAACTGATTTCAAAATCCAAAACCCATTGTTTAATTATTGTGTCTAGACATTCGGGCCTTAAAATGGAAGTATGCTTATAAATTTAAAATAAGTACGTAAATAACATTCTCAAAAAAATAAGCTTAAGAACTCCTTACTCTGCCTTTATTTACACTGTGGCCTGAGGGTGCAAAAAAATGCTGACCACTCGAATTTCAAGTACGTTCCAAGACTGCATTGTCTTCGAACGTAGCGAACACAATGCACCACTTATCCTCTAGTGCTCCTTTCTTATCTGCACCTTAAAAACCCCTAGTTTATGAGCTTCGCAACTTCCTTCGAAACGTGACTCTGCTTTGGGACATTTACGGTTTTAAGATGATAAGAATTCATTGATTATTTTATTCAAAACAAGGGTATTAATGGGTTTATGGCTATGGCTGAGTAGTTTCGGGCTTTTGAAGTAGGTATAATGGATGGGTGCCGACAAAAAATATCATTCTGGTTTTCTGCAACAAAAAATGGGAATTTACGAGATAGCTATTAAAAGGTGTAAATGTGCAACGTTGGAGTTCAAAATGACACCTGGGACAGAGCAGTCTAGTAATTTTGAACAAATGAGACTTCATGATTTATCTTTTTTTGAATCATCTATCGTTTTGAATCCTGCGTGAATAAAACTATTTATTTACTACTTGTGTAGTTAGTCCTGAATTCAAATTCTGAAACACGATAAATCAAATCAAATCAAATATACATTATTACACAGAACTAAATTTCAACAATCAGACATGACACGTGAATACAGTACAATTTGGGCGCCCTTATTGCAAAAAAAAATAAAATAATTATATAATGTAAATATAATATATATTGAACATGGAAATTAGCATTTGTTTGTATTTGGATAACGATGGTTGCTGAGAGAAATAACGAAAATAGAAGCACAAAATTTACAATAAAATAATTCATTAGACAAATTCAACTACTTACTACTGAACTATAATGATGGTATCTATTAATTATCATTTACTAACTACGATTTATATTGCTTAACTTTCTAAATAATTTTCAATTAGTTAGCACTCGAAGTTTCTAGTAATATCTTATCAAATAGTATCATAATAATAAATAAAATTACGCAATAAATAAACCATTAGATTTAGTCTTTGAACGTCACAAATTTGCGCAGAAGGGGTTGAAAAAGGTCACATAGGGGATGTAAGTTAGGCAGGATACAGGGTGAGACGACTAGACTATGACGTCAGTTAGTGCTTTAATGGATTTGTGTCTGTCTAGACTTCCAAAGGTGAAGGTAAGAGAGGTAACTTGAAGCCGAGTACACAATGCGTTTTATAAATCCATATAAGTGCGATATCCTTACTCTTGGACTCATACTAACGACATCGTTACTACGTATGGGTATGGAGTACAGAAACTATACAGGGTGCTAGTTACATCGTAACGAAAACTTCGAGGGATGATTCAGACCATGATTCTGAAAAGATATCAAGAGCCAAAAATAATTAAAAAAGACACGATGAGATGAATCATCCGTTTCAGTAATCCTTACGATGTCACTGACACTCCCCCCCCCCTCCCTCCAGCCCCCAAAAGACACCAGGGTTGATGAGGTTAGTAATCCACCTAGTGTTGTAAAACCGCTCGAGTCAGTTCTTAAACGCTTGAGTCGACGGTCGAGCAGATTGCTAATGCTCAAGTCGGGACTCGACTGAGGCGCTTGACGCTTGAGCAGTGGCTTGAGCGTTTAAGTGAAAATGTCTATTCCGAGCGTCGGACTCGGCGCTCGGCTCAAGCTTGAGCGTGAGAGTCTAGATTGAATAGTAATTAGTAGGAGGAACTGTTAAAAAGGGTTTTATACATTATACGCGAAATATAATGGTTTTAGATATATTTTGTAATGATGAATGAATGAAATATAGTTTATTGCCCACAAAACAAAAATAAAAGAACAAACTAGACATAGAGTGACCATGTACAACAGGCGGCCTTATTGCTGATAATACAAGAAAAATGACTGCCCAAACTAAATATCATAATAGAAAAATACTTATTAATTGTGTTACATGTAAAATTACGACGCTCAGACGCTTGAGCGCGTGACTCGAGCGTAGAAGTCTGAGCCTTCAACGCTCGCAAGCCTTAAACGCTCAAGCGCTTTACGCTTGAGTCTAAAACGCTCCAAAGCGTCGACTCAGCGCTAAACGCTCGACGCTCAGCGCTCATTTTTACAACACTAAATCCACCTCATAATCCGCACGATAGAAATAGTGAAACCTCGATGTGATACTATGTAAATGAAATTGATGTTGGACATCTTACCTATGATTTTATTCGATTTAATTTTCTCTTCGTGATTTTCCCTAAGCACGGATGAGTGTTATAAAAACAAAGATCATTTATCTTATAAATTATAATAAATCCACTTTATAGATCGCTGCCTTATATAATCACACTTCTGACTTTGCATGGAACAATTGTTCTCTGTTACTCATTTATTTTTGGCACTCATGTAGACACAGACTTATTTTTCATACTCAAAGTGACCTAGCTATAAGCATGGTATAAGAAGACCAGGTATGCTCAATCCTATGACAAGCCGCCATTGCTAGCCCTTGATGACGTAAGTGTTACCATTAAATTGGTATCTCCAACATTCCAAAGACGTAAATTTTATTATTGAAAATTAAGTGAATTATTGACTAATGTATTTAATTACGAGGAGCTCGGTGGCGCAGCGGTAAACGCGCTCGGTCTGCGATTGTTGAAGTTAAGTAACTTTCGCAAAGGCCGGTCATAGGATGGGTGACCACAAAAAAAAGTTTCCATCTCGAGCTCCTCCGTGCTTCGGAAGGCACGTTAAGCATTTGGTCCCGGCTGCATTAGCAGTCGTTAATAAACTATCAATCCGCACTGGGCCCGCGTGATGGTTTAAGGCCCGATCTCCCTATCCATCCATAGGGAAGGCCCGTGCCCCAGCAGTGGGGACGTTAATGGGCTGATGATGAAGATGTTTTTAATTACTATTATTTGTCACAGGTATAAAAATCATTAAAACTGTACGTTAATCTTTTACTGAAAGTACAAAATATCTTGCAAAGTAAATTAAAAACATTGGACGTGGGTAATTTATAAATGGCAACATAGCGTCGTATGATGTCAGCAGGGCTAACCTTGAAATGATAGCTGTCAGTTTTGAGCATATCTGGTTTTCTTATACCATGGTTACAAGTACCTACTTATCTCTGTTATTGATCTGCAAACTATTCGGGTAGACAATCATTCCTTGCCGCGATGCGTTGGTGGACGTTAACGTGACCTCAAATTCATTACACGCAAGTACTAAAATAGCAAACCTACCCTTTATAAACTTAAAGCACGATATGTATGTAATGTGTGGGTATTCACAGTTTTTTAAAGAGGCAAATTCTAGTACTATGCTGATTCTTAAAGAAAGAGCCGTAATGTTAGCCTCAACAGAATAGATGTTGTTTTCTTTTTATGATGAATGTTGTGTTTCACTTGTAATTGGCTTACACTAAGTACTGTTTTACTTATGTTTAATTATGTCCTAACTAAATATTATAATATGCATAGCTCTAAGTGATCCATAAATAAATAAATAAATAATGTTATTAGAACATGAATTTCTCAATATAAATATTACAATTACATGTTCATAAATAAAGGCCGCTATAGTCAAGTGATTGAGCGTTGAGCTCACGATACTGAGGTCCCACGTACGAATCCCGGTTGGGACATAATTAACAATAACCACTTTATGATTCCTAGTTTGGTTGTCCCCGTCTCTGTATTGGACTGGTTTTTCCTTCGCGGGTTGGAAGGTCAGACAGGCAGTCGCTTCTGAACAAAATCGGCCCTGTCAAATCTTGTGGGTGGGTAAGCGGACCCTGTGAAAAAAGGAATAACGCTGGGGAGATGATGATCCCTAGTTTAGTTAGGACATTGCAGGGACCCGATTGTCCGGAAATAAGACGACCCGTGCTTCGGAGGGCACGTTCAGTCGGTCCTGGGAACTAGTTACTTAAGTATGTAGTAGTTACATGAGCCATGCCAGGGCGCTTTGGCAGGTTAATAAACCTTCTTCTTTCGTGTGGGTTGTGAGGTGGATTACCAACCTCATCAACCCCGGTTTCAGGGTTCCTATTGAGCCGCCAAAGGCCCCTAACATGACTCATGTAACGACTACTTACTTACATCAGTAAGTAGTAACCGGGACCAACGGCTTAACGTGCCATCTGAAGGATCATCTTACTTTCGGACAATCAGGTGATCAGCCTGTAATGTCCGAACCAAACTAGGAATCACAGAGTAATTTTTGTGATATGTCACCACGGGAATTCGAACCCGGGACCTCCGGATCGTGAGCCCAACGCTCAACCACTGGACCACGGAGGCCGAGAGAAGAATAACCCTGACACCAGGTTTGATGAGGTCGGTTGTTGATCGCACGATCAACCCACACGAGAGATGTTCACAATAACATGTCAACCCAAATAATGATTGAAATATGTATCTTGCACTCGGAGACATAGCTTAGAGGAGTGACAAGAGGGCACGACGATATAGAATTACTAACAAATAAGATGTCTTCTAAAATAACCAGTATAATAAATCACAGGACCACTATACAAACTTATACAGCCTCAATGTTAAAGCTAATGTAGCCTTCGAGCGAAACATTTATTACCTGTACAAAATAAAAGGAGTTGCCACGTGCACTGGTAGCACCGGGTTTGAACTTGGAGGTCGTGAGTTCAAATCCATGCAAGTACTTGGATTGCATTCTTAGGAATTTATGAAGATTTTACAATAGGTTTTCTGTGAAGGAAAACATCATGCTGTTCAAAGAACACGAGACTTATATCGAAGTGTCCCGGGTTCGCTTCTTGTCTGGGCTCTAAACCACTGAATCCGGCTTAATGAGTTTAAATTCATGTTTGGATCATAAGTAATTGAAATAACGTAGTTTCCAAGACTTGTGACTAATTAATGGCATAGGCTCGCCTTCTATTACATGGCACTTAAACATAGCTGGCGATGAGTGGGTGTGTATACTAAGTACCCCTGCCCACCCCTTCGAGCATACAGGCGTGAGCCTATGTTATAAAAAAAGAAATATAGAAAAACGCTTGAATTTAGCTTTCCACAAACACATTGCGATTCGTGGCATTGCCAGACCCAGCCCTCATTGCTAAAATATTTATTCAAAACCAGTTAATTGATTACTGAGACGATTTACCCGCTAGTAATATTAAAAGTGGCAACTGGCCCTTCGTACTCGGCCCAGTTTACCCCTTTCAAATATCACGAGTAGACAACTGGCCCACGGCTCAGAATTTCTTAGGGCGAGTTGTCCGCCAACCCAATTTTCCCTACTCCATCGGAAAAATAACCTGAGTATAAAAATCAGTTCTTATTAACATAACCTGCAACATTTAAAACCCCGAACAAAAATAACATGAACCACGTGCCATAGCCTCCAAAGACATACGTACTTACCTGTACTTATATAGTTAATACCCCGATCATATTATAACTCGATACAAACAAGTATACATGTATAAGCAAGTATGTATAGTACTATAGTGACTATCCGTTCATTCATAAGGAGCGGCCCATTGATGCCTGCTGCGGCTGGTGAATGGGAGCGAGCGAGATGGCAGACCGACTTAGGTCGCGTTACACTAGTGCTGTAAGAAATTCGAGTCTTATAGTTTCATTTTGACGACTCGACTCGGTTTTCCATAACTGGCACGAGTCTTTGAGTTGAAGTCGCTATTAAGAACCTGGATATACCTACGAGGTACCTAGTTACCTAAAATATTTATTTAGTTAAAAAAAGTTATAAAGGTGACTGACTCGAGAGTAAAAAAACAGGTACTTATTATGTGACAGTAAAATTATGGGAATATTGTTGAAATATTTTGTTTTAAGTATTGTTTATTTTATGTAGTAATAAGTAATAATTTAAAATTCTTCAATACAAAATTAATAAAAAAAAAAGTTTATTGCAGTAACAGTTCCGGAACTAACGGCTTAACGTGCCCTCCGAAGCACGGAGTCATCTTGCTTTTTCGAACAATCAGGTGAATAAAATAGATAACTAGTTTTATTTATATCTATGCACTACGGGCAGAGGGGCCTTATAAAAAAGAGGGAGTATTAAAAATATGAAAATAGAATGTTTAAATTATTGTAAAAATAGACAAAATTTAAACTTGCTTTTATAAGCCCTAAAATATGTGAGATCTACCACAGGACAGGAGTCCTTTATCGAGAATCAAGTCCCTCACAACACTACGGGTATACCCACAATGGTTTCTTTTTCAATTCCTATGAATGAGAAATCCTGTTCTACGAAATGTATGGCATTGTTTTAAAACAATTGAATAGTAGCCTTTGTATGGTGAAGTGGTGTTATGAGAAGGGTGGCGATATTCTTTCCTGGTTTACTATGAAATCTAGTTATTGACGTTCCCTTTTCTGGCGATTGAATAACTTATGGGAAAACTTGTGTGATGGTCTGTACGTTAACTATAGCATAGGTAGCGACGTTAGAGTTGGACTATTGTAGACTTTATATCGATGTCTATAAAACTAGAAACACTACGGAATTATATTTGGGTGTGCTTAATATTTTTGATTCTTATTAAAGGTTCTTATTTATTCATTTATTTATATTTTTGAATTACTTATGTAAATTGCTTAGACATTAGTACTGTTTACTTATGTCTTAACTAAATCTTATAATGTGCATAGCTGTAAGTGATCCATTAAATGAATAAAAATATTTTTTTTTTATTGCTAGGACTCTAGCTTCTCCTTTTTTAAACTAAGATTCATAACGAATTCCATTAAAACTAACGAATAAAAACTACTACTCCTGAAACCTAACTTCTTACTAAAAAATCTAAGTGTATCCAAGTGAAATGTTATGAAATTTAGTGCTAACTTAGCCACAACTTAGTGTCTTGGTGGACGCATCTTTACGTCAGAGCAACAAGATTGTGTAAAAAAACATCGTCGGTAGGAAGTCAACCCGAAGACGACTGAGCCCACTTGATACTTGTAAGATAGAGGTATAAAAACATGTACGTATACAAATTAAGAGATACCTAATCAAAATTAATTAATATATTTTATTAGGTATTAAAGTGTAACAAATTAATTAATAAAATACACAACCTATCACAAATTCAAAACTAATGATCTTTGTAAATGATAAAAAAGACAAGCTATTTATTCATTGCTACTACATTACTTTGTCTTTGTCACGTTCATGTTCTAACGTGAACATGTCATTTCGCGTCAGTCGTCATAATAATCTAGGAAGTTCGTGGACGACGCGTCTTAAACTCAAAATCGCATTTAAATAAGTTTAAAACTTATTAGGGACGCAAAGAGATTTCCCTCCAAAAGCCTTCAAAGTACCAAGAGCGTTGGCGCGCGGTCGGAGGTGGTTTATACCAGGCGTAGGCCAACTCGTACCTGCTTTGCCGCGCTGACGGCAGTGCGGGCCAGAGTCCAACCCACGGCACACGCGACCACAACTAACTTACCGACTACCACAAGTGACAGTGCAACATGCAAGTGATTACGACTATCGTCCTAGTCTCAACCCTCGCCTGCGCGCGGGCAGTCATACGAACCCCTTTAGAAGCTTTCAGACCTTCGGGAGAAATTCACATAAGACGCCCAGATAAACTGCCTTTGCTCCAGCATAGACGGACCCCGTTGCCGCCTAAAAGTGGACTCAAGATTCTGTACCAGACCGGGGTAAGTTGGTGACTTAGTGCTGTGTGTTGCGTAGGTACTTCATTTTCGTTCTTTTGAGAGTTAGAAGTTCATATAATATTTCGCATTCCACTTTTAAAGGGCACAAATGTTCAGAGATTCAAAATAGTCTAGTAGGTATGTAAGTCTGATTAAAAGCACTGTTCTATACTTCCATTAAGTGACAGAGATAAATGGAAGAAGAATACACGTTGTGCGACCCCACTTATAGGTGTAGAATGGGAGGCAAGAGGATGATGATATTTGCCAAGTGACCTTCAATGATAAGAATAATTTAAGTGATATTTTAAATCTTACGTAGACATAAAACTACTCCAAAAGGGATATGTTGAAATATAAAATAATCGTAGGTAATTTAAGTTTGTTGACAAATCACGGTCAGACAGAGCAAATGAGTTTGCTTTCGCAAAAGGCATTGGCGCCAAAAGTATGAGATTTAAGGGTCATATTACCAAGGCTGAGATTTTATTTAATTTAAAAATTGTACGAATACGATACACCAATTGAATATAAAACAGAATATGCTATTATTGTTCTAGATTATGTTGTAATACGTACGTATCCTCATACGTACGGCATTTCAAACATGGTTGGTAAACTGTCCCTATTCTATCTTAAGATAAAATAGCACCATGTAGGTCTTACTTAATTGAAAGTTATTTTCTGTTAAATTAGGACTCTGTATACCCTGGTGGGGATTATAGGTACGACTTTATGTATCCTATGTATGTCTACAGAATTGTGGCGTAGGTATCGTGACCGATACGACTAAGCCTATAACAACTTTAGTTGGAAACTTCAGGAAATGATAATGTTTGATAAACTTCACTCCATTACGTTTCTGTTTTTAGAACTCGCTTTCCTCCACAGGCCACAGTTATGTGCCTAGATTGGTTAAATTAGAAGATTTAAATAGAAAGGCATATTATTCTTCTCTTCTTTTATCGTGTGGGTTGTGAGGTGGATGACCAACCCCATCAACCCTGGCGGCAGGGTTGCTATTGAGCCGCCAAAGGCCCCTGAGATGGCTCATGTAACGACTACTAACTTATATCCGTAAGTAGTAATCGGGACTAACGGCTTAACGTGCCTTCCGAAGCACGGATCATCTTCTTTCAGACAATTAGCTGAGGCATATTATTAAAGAGTTGTAGAACAGAAAGCTCGGTGAGGTTAGTTCATCTTGCGATGGATGCACCTTTGACTACCCCAATTGGGATATAGTCGTGAGCTTAAGTTATATTGTGTTGCGGAGGTGGACCTGGTGCCCTATATGCCAGGTTTCACCTAGTTTAGGCTTTAGCCTCTTCACAAATTTTATGTTCAAATCGAGTGTTTGTGAAGTAAATAAACTTTACTGATTTTAATCCTTTAGATGATGGTACCTAATTATATTCAAATTTAGAAATATAGTTATCAAATACAGATATTCCTACCAACTGTAAGCTCATCTTCTAAATATTATATACCTAAGAAGTTGTATCATAACTTTTCTGCGGTAATTAATTACTGACCATTGAAACAGCTATTTCTACTGAATACAAATAAACAATTCACCAAATACCTACACATATTGACAAAATAACATAAGTTACCATATTCCCAATTGTGCTAGTTAGAGATATATCCATCAGCATGAGTACTCAATTCATCTTGCGATGGATACTTACTTACCTCTCCTTATATCAACTTAGGTGATCAAATATAGCAAAAGTTTACTGATCTAGGTAGGTCAAAAATAATTAATATTAATTTCATAAGATAACATAGCATCACGCGTGTATCTCCAAAGGGGTAGGCAGAGATGTATAGTTATACTACCACTCCTCGCCAACTATGTTTAAGTAATAGCTGGCGAGCTAGCATGTAATAGTGTGTTTAATTTCATATCAATATAAAATTTATACACCCTACACCACTACTACCACGCACACCTCTCCACTACTAATATACACCTCTGACTACCCCTTTGGGTTGTTACTTTACAAAACGAATAATTAATAGCTTTTTAACAAACGTAAAACCCAAAACGATGAATGAACGAAACAGGTAATAGTCAGCAATAAATAAATGACGCATACCATCGTACGATTGCGGAGTGTTCCGAAGATTCCACGAAGGGAACCGCCCCACAATTAGGACAATTAATTGACAACTAGAATAGAACCCCACTCATTATAAACACGCATTCGTCTCTATGACTAATCCACACAACGTGGAAAATATTAATACACATGTTATTTAAAAAAACACCATAACATCATCATCAATTTCCTGTGATGAAATTAAAATTACTTCTATATGAGAACATGTATCACAATAAATATTTCTAGGCCAACAAAACCTAATATAAACAGGTTCCGGATGTCAAGTTTTGTATGTCGTATTTCAAAAACAACGATAATCATTATTACGCCTAATTTTTAAAGTCTATTCAAGAAGATAATCGTACTAACCTAGGTCCATAATTACGTTCGATAATCGGTTTTAAAAAAGTATTTCCTCCCTTCAAATATCAACCGTAGATGGTGGAGCTTAAGATTTAAGCTCGAGTCTACTGAGGACTTTTTTAAATGGTATTATAAAATGTGTGTGTGTGTGTGTGTGTAGGCGCACGCGTAACCCCGGTAGCGGCAGGTGTTCATTCACTCATTCTTATCTTGACAGCTTCGATGACTTACGGCTGAGGCCCGTCCCGGCCCGTGTGTGCTATTTGCTTAAAAAAACTTCTTTTTATGTCACTGGCTTTAAGTTGCTTTAAGGTGCTTTAAGCCCATTCGTAACGGTAACCGTCTTTTCGATCGTTCGTCTCTTTATGGAATGGAATTTAAAGTTATCTTGTCGTTTATTCATATTACGTTTTAAGCGAGAGCTTAAATCTTGACAGATAATATACGAGTTTCGAGACGGGGTTTTCTCAAACGTTTTTAACCATGAAGTTTTCTATTGGACGTTGTTTGGTGGGGTGGTGATTGCAAACGCGGCGTTTTTGGCAATAATGAGGCATGGAAAGGCCGGCGAGAGTCAAAGGCGCGAGTAAATAAAAGGCGAGTTTAGTGCTCCTTGAGATTTGAATAACAAAACGCGGAGGGTGCCGTGCTGTGATCTAGCCGCCGGTCTCCGGGAACTCCCCTCCACGTTGTAAGTAATTGTACAACACTTCTCCGTTCCACCCCTCAAAAGCAACTTTGAATGGCTGCAGATGAAACTTATGGTTGTAAAGATGCTTCATTGTTGGAATCTTAAGAAATAAAGACTCGTTTTTCTTCCAATGACCAATCAGTTTCATCTTGCTGCGATAGACCTTGTCACGTCTTTTTTATCTTTATGACTTTTTTCTAACTGAACGTTGTACCTTATAGGTATTTTGCCCTGTGAAATCAGCGGCAAACTTGATTATATAACTGTCACTTGATGCCACGAGGTAAACCTGTTCTATTTAAATAAACCCGACATTCTAAATGGTCTTATAAAGTTAAATAGATACATACAATTCTGAACTTAAATTACTTTTAGTTTGTTTTCTCTTCGTACACATTTATAAGATATTAAAGTTTAGTAGTTAAATAAACTTTGCAAGGCATTTGCTAACGTGATGACGTAAACATTTAGAAAATTCGGTGATTTATTTTCAATACAAAAATGTATTTAACGGCATTAAGTAACATAGCATATGTAGGCGTGTGGCTGAGTGAGTGACAGGTGAGTTGAGATGATTGTGTGAGAAGTAGACGAGTAACATGAGTAGTACAGAAGGTATAGAGTATAGAAGGGATGCATAGAGAAATGATAGATTGAGTGAAGGAGTGTGAATGAGTGAGAGTGATAGAAGGAGTGAGAAGGGAAGGCGAGATAGCGGATGGCGGACGAAAACGATGGTGGTGTAATTACGCGGAGGTTAAAAATAAAAATAAGTGTTTGAACCGTACTTGACTGTTTAATTGAGCAAACCCAAAATCCCACATTTTGGGGGCTCGTCCGGGATGGGTGCTCATTAATTGGACAGGATACGGTGGGACAACGACGTTCGCAGACGGCGAAAATTTTCACGACGGACACGAGGCGCAGACGGCACCGAGTGGCTAGTTAGACGACGACGAAGACGCGAAATTATCGATCAGACGGCTCGATTAATTTCGATTATCATGACGACGGAAAATATGAAGGGCGGACGACGTGGACAACCAGATCCAGAATCGGTACCGGTTGTACCAAATTACTCGATGATGTACGACGGCATCATACCTAAATTCTCGGGAAATGACAAGATGTATACTGTGTCACGATGGGTGGAAGAAATTGAAGATAATGGCGAGATCTTCAACTGGACGCCTATACAAAAGCTTATTATAGCGAGGCGATCATTGTGTTCGACGGCGGAGCTATGGCTGAAGTCGGAGCGTGTTTTCAAGACGTTTGAGGATTTGAAAACCGCGATTATGAAGGAATTTTCTGATACAATTAACCAAAAAGAATTACACGAAATCCTAAGTACGAAGAAGAAGACGAATAACGAAACATGCTACGAGTATATGTTAGCTATGAAGGAGCTCGGCAGAAGAGGAAAATTACCTGATTACATTACTATACAGTATATTGTAGACGGTATACAAGACTATGAAAACAACAAGATTATGTTGTATGGCGTATCGACGTTTGGAGACCTGAAAGAGAAGCTTAAAATCTATGAACATGTGTGTAAAAGTGTGAAGCAACGACATAATGCGACGAGAGAACAGGATAATAATACAGCAAGACGAAGACAGGAAGATAGACGTGTGAAGTGTTATAATTGCGGCGAAGAAAATCATGTTTCATCACAGTGCCCACATCGTGGAAAAGGATTAAGATGTTTCCAGTGCGGATTGTTCGGCCATATTGCATTGCATTGCCCGAAAAATCCAATGGTGATAGCAGCGACAGCGACATCTGGCGGTTCGGCGAAACCCCTGTCGCAATGCGACATGTCGGCAAAGCAAGTGAGTGAACGAAGACCGGTCCAGTCGGCGAAACAATGGTGCATTAAAGTGTCAGAAAATGGTAGGAATTTAGATACGAATACTGGCAACACTGAGATGAACGAGAATGACGTGAAGAATGGAGTTGAGTTTGACAGATCACATACCGGTGCATATTCGCAAGTTATGATGATAAACGAAGAAGTTAATGGAAGAAATCGGCCGTTAAAATCTGTACAAGTTAATGGAAAAACGGTCTGCGCGCTTATTGATACGGGAAGTGAAGCAAACTTAATGTCTGCGACGTGTTATGAGAAGTTAAACATCGATAAACCAGAGAAGTGTGACGTGATATTATCGGGATTCGGCGCAAGCGACGTGCGATCGTGTGATTGTTTTGTTACTGTTGTGACAATAGACGGTAAATATTTTACGGACGTAAAGTTTAATATTGTGCCAATTCATGTAATGCCGTACGATATGATTATTGGTCAACAATTATTGCAGAAAACTGTCATGTTACTGGATCACAACAAAGTCACCTTTTTGCCTTCTTTTGACGATTCGTGGTCAACAAAAATCAAACATTTTCCTGCTGAGGTTGACTTTTTAGGTTGTGAAGTGAAGAGCAATTCCATACAAGACAAAGTTGAGTCCTTGGACACTTCCTATACCCCGACGAAGACGAGAGTATCTCCTACAGAGTTGAAGAATGTTTTGAAGGATGAAATACCTGTTCCCCGGCGACTTAGACGTTTGACAGTCATGGAGCAAGAAGAGGTTGAGTTAGAAAGACTGGAGTGGCTTGAAGAAGAAGGTGTTAAAGTCAGTACCTCCAATGATGCTAACCTGTTAGTGCTACTCAGGAGGAAAAGCAGCAGCAATTTATGGTTATTAAGAGAAGAAAACCAAAATTACACGTACAATAGAGAAGAATTGAAACGAACAGTCAAGAAGTTCAAAAGAAAAGAAGAAAATAAGAAGAATTATGATAGGATTAGAAAGGAAAGTACACAGGAAAGAGAGAGAGCAGCTAAAAGGACTCAGTTTAGGAGCAGTATGAAATTAATGCCAAAATTATTAGAACCCTGTAAGTCTATTAAAGTCAGATGGAGAGATTGTTGTGACGTTGAGAAGATGAAGAAGTCCGATGCTAGTGCAGACTTCATGCAGATGTATCCTTATGGCATTGGCTAGAGAGGCTTGAAGAGGTTTATTTTTACTATTTCATTATTTCACATCACTTTTAATTAGTATTTTCTTTAAAATTATACTGAGGTTCAGACCCAGTAACCATGCTTTGTTTTTGCTTGAGTTGTTATGTAAAAGTTAGGGTGTAAATTTTTACATGTCATAAGTAAGATAATGAATATTAAGACTGTTTATTGAAATAATTAAGACTGTTGGTTAAGAAATTCATTTATTGTGTTTACAGTTTCCCTGATAAGACTTACTTGTACTGAATTTTATAGTTAGTTTGTTATTACAACATATGAGAACTTTATCTAGTTTTGTTTGATATTTAGATGTTTAGATTGTTGTCGAAGTACACAAGCTGTATTGTTTAAATAAAATTGAAGGAAATAGTTTTGTTTTAGATGTTCTTTTATAAAAAATATATTTGAAGGTGTTTCAGTTTAAACATAAGTTGTGTAGGTATGTCTTGTTTCTTAGACGAGTTTTAGTGTGGAATGTAACTTTTTTTTGCATTAAAATATTTTGAGAATATCTAGGGTGGATAAGACTTAGTATTGTGTAACAGTGTTTAATACCTATTGACTTGCTTATAGAGTTTTTGTATTTTTTTAAGATTTATAATTGTAACAAGAATTTTAGGAGGTGTGATAGTGTATGAATGAGTTGTTATATGAGAATGTTTTGTTTATGTAATAGAGTCATTGTCATAGAGTCATTGTCATAGAGTCATTGTAATAGAGTCATTGTAATAGAGTCATTGATGTTTTGGTGTAGAGCTATTTGTAAAGCTTGAGGGCAAGCTTTATGTCAGGACAGCCGAGTGTAGGCGTGTGGCTGAGTGAGTGACAGGTGAGTTGAGATGATTGTGTGAGAAGTAGACGAGTAACATGAGTAGTACAGAAGGTATAGAGTATAGAAGGGATGCATAGAGAAATGATAGATTGAGTGAAGGAGTGTGAATGAGTGAGAGTGATAGAAGGAGTGAGAAGGGAAGGCGAGATAGCGGATGGCGGACGAAAACGATGGTGGTGTAATTACGCGGAGGTTAAAAATAAAAATAAGTGTTTGAACCGTACTTGACTGTTTAATTGAGCAAACCCAAAATCCCACACATATTTCAGTTGCTTTGATATTACAATATTTTTAATACAATATGTTACTTTACAAGTTCAATGAGAGTACCTCAGGGTTACGTTTTAGGTCGATTACTTTTCCTATATACTAATTTTTAAAAAAACCTTAGACGTAGAATAACTACTGAATCAAAATGTAAACTGCTTCGATGATTTCAAACATAACTTGTATCGTATAGGTACAGGACCACGACCAAGGAAGCCGAGGTATAGTATTTCATGAGACAATGTCAAGACTCGTTCCAGAGGACACTGAATAGAATAATGGCATGCAATTTGACCATCACTATTGCAATTTTCTTTGATGTAAACCAATTGACAGCATTTTGAATGCCGTTGATATATTTGGGGACTCATCAATGATACCTAAAATATCTAAAAGATAAAGTACTATTTAAAATATAATGCTTTTAAAGGTATCAATGTCACTAACTAGAAATTGTATTTCAGTTAAACAAAATTCGTAACGCTATATCCTACCTTTGGTAATTCTTAGTGGTTGATCTGCAACAACTGTTTGGTCAAAACCGCAACATTGAGATTCCCAAGATGGTAGGTAGATAAGACGTATACGTCCTTTCCAAAACTGTGAACTGTATTTTGGGCGATGGGGTGATAGGTTAGGGACGAATATCATAAGCAGCTGCATGTTGTCTCACTGATGACTTGTAGCTTTGCGTACGATATGCGATATACGGGCGTGATTTAATGTAAGAAGGTAGCTAGTCGAATGATCAAGACAAGTACTCAAGTAAAATAATTTCGCATAACCGAAAGTATACTAAGAATGCACAGCACTACATACAAACCCCGTAGCGTGCAAACAGTGAACAATAGCGGTGTTGGGTGTCGCATTATATTGGCCTAAATTGGACACGCAATTATATACTAACTCGTAGTGGTAATCATGAGATAATTATAAATATCAGGCTTGTACAAGATGGTTAATTAGTTGGTAATTTTGGTATATAATTGGTGATAGATAAAGATCGGGCTGTTATAGGTGGCAAGTTGACGATTGCTCTGACAGATAGATGTTTGATAGATGAGTGATGATATTAACTGTAACACATTTTTTTATTGATTATATAACCAAAAACAAGGCAAAAAGTAACACTAACAATTACTTCAGTTCCTGAGCGCTATCAAAAACTGTAATACCTCCTAATAACAAACAAGTTCATTAACAGGATGTTGCGAAACGTATTGTGAAGAAATTTACTTGAAAATACGAGTACCGGGGATTGAGTAACGTTAATATCCGAAAGGAAGGTCCATGGATCGGATACCGGGGCGGACGTAACGGGAGCTCGCAAATGTGAGATAATAAAAAATGCAACTTGAAGGAAACGGACCACTTACATAGCCATCCTGTGAGACGGAGGATGAGAAAGAAATTAAAAGAAATAACTTATTTTAAAGGTAACCGGGAAATAGAAAAGTGGTGTCCGTGACAGCTGGACGGAAGCAGGCTTAAGCCGGATTATCCTCGTAAGAAATGTTCGTGTAGCTCAGTGTCTTGACAGATAGTATTCCTATAGTGTGATTGACTATGAAGAAATTGACAGGAGTTTCCATGAAATTAAAATCGTTAGGATTTTGACTGTGAAGGTACACGATTAATCCTCCAATCTTTCAGACATGGATCAGATTACATTTTTAAAGAATATTGAGACCTAACATGGAACCTTTCATCTTAATAAGCTGATTCACTGTTAGTTTTTGCCAAATCTTAAAGGAGAAGACTGCTGTGGCGGCTCTTTCATGAGACTCCCGTACCTACTATATAATTTTATATCTTAAAGTTCATATCAAACGCTTATTATTTAAAGTTACATTCAAAGCGGAAGTAAGATTGACCTTTGACTAGTTTATCTGTGATAACTAAGTCAAATGAATTATTCCCAATCATTATAAAATCTAAAAATACATTTTATCGCGTGACTATCAGCACGTAGACAACTAATCGATAAGTTATTATGGACAACAGAAACAAAATAGTCCAAATGAAGACAATCCTATAGGGATAAAACATTGCAATGTTGGAGATGTTAGAAATATGCATGTACTAGAAAGACATTGGCCTCGATTCCTGCAGACACCTTCTAATTTTATTTTAAGTTATACCCGTCATTTTATTATCCGCCGAAAAGCAAAGGAACGGATGATTGACAACTGTTAATTTTAAAATAAATGAATGAATTAATGAATAACGCGGGCGAATAAAATAAGCATCTTGCTGATATGCAATCTGATTGACGTGTGCTGTCAACTTAATTTTGTCGGGTTATTGGCCAATGTAAAATTTCGGGAGGGTTTTTTAGATATCTGCTTAAAATTGACGTGTGTTCCATAAATTTTATACCTGTCGATTACCCATCCCTTTCTTTTTCGGCGGATAAGAAACTGAAACAGATTAAATGGTGTGTACTAGAATAAGCACCATTAATCTGACGTAGGCAGAAAAAATACGGTAGATACAGATACTGAAATAGATCAAGGAAAAGGCAAAGAAATTGGAAATCGCGTTTGCTAATAAGTATGCGAAAATTACCGATATCTCGCAACGTGATTTTTGACAACAATTTCCTGTCTTATAAGGACTAGATCTAATTATCTCCACAGATATTGCCAACGTTTGGATATTTATTCACTTCAATGGCAATTGCATTATCATCTTCAATAAGTTTTTAGAGTAGTCGGGATAGGAAATAAAATCAATAAGAAATAATAAGATAATTTACATTTCGTCACGGGGTGGGCATATAAAAACCGTGACCACAGACACGCGTCTACAAAGAAAAGTGAATGCGGAGTGCCCTTGACGGGGATTGAGCTTAGACCGACCATCTCGTAAAGCTAGGGATACATTACACTGAGTATTCATCTGATAAGAAAGAAACATTAAACAATTACACAAATTGACACTAAAGACGTTGTATTCTTAGAACAGCATTTTATTTCAAGAAAGTAGTATCACTAATAATCGTATTGAAAGAAACAATGTGAACTATAAAGTTTTAGGACACCGAAGAAACCAAAGAATTCCAACCAAAAAGTATTATAAAAAAAGAATATAATCATTATTTAAAAATCGTCGTCAAAAGAATATCTACAGAGTTAAATGTATCACAACGAATCACCATAATCTTTAACTTCACAGTTACTAAAACGTCACTAATGAGCTATACTGATAATAAACTGCAAAGTTTTGCCAACAAGCAAAGTTTAGTAATGTAACTTCCATGTTTTCTTATTGTCGTGGCGTGTTAACATGCTATCATTCATTTCACAGCGCGAATGTATTCGTTTAAGTTATTTACAAAGAGATATAGGACTCGAGGTTTCATGTTCTTGTTCGTCGGTTGTTCTCTATGCTTACATCCTTAGAAAAATTGTGTGACGAATATTGGAGAAGGTAGCAGAGTTTTAATCTATAAATCAATTAGTACCATTAAAATCCGCGGAACTTGTTTCGTTTCTAAGTACCGGCCCATTTAAGCCTCCTTAAAATTCGTCCAGGAGTTTCTACAAGGCATGTAAAACAAAACGCTGTAAAGCTTTCTCAGAAGCGCAGGTTTAAAAACTTAACTAATGTTGAAATTGTATAGTGCGTAGTATCGATTACGCTATTTTGAAAAGTGTCGTATTTTGTTGTAACAGTTCGAGTAAAAAGAATATCCAAGTTTGTATAATCGGCTTTAGACTGAGAAAAAAAGTTCAATAAGAGACCGAACAGGATCCAAGAAGACACCTGTGTTACGCGATAAAAACCTAAATACGTTCATCTTTTTTTAACGCTCACCGTTTTAAAAAATAAACATTGATCGAGGTAGCTTCTGGGCTTTGATTTCTTTTTGTAACACCCAGTGGAATAATTAAATTTTATAATCGTTTAAAGATTGTTCCACTTTACAACGGTTTAGTTTTATATTATAGTGTGCTGTTAATTTCATTTGCATGTGAAGACGCAATTTTTGGATAAAGAAAAAACTCATACAGCATCAAAACTTTCAAAAATTTTAATGTACGCGGGAAGATAAAACTGACAAAAACTTAAATAAGTGAAGTAGGGTAGTTCCGCCTAACACAACTTTATTTTTGTTGAACATTATTTACTATCTAAGTTTCTTTTTCGCCTCAAAGAAAATTAATAGAAACCTAGCGGTTATATCTAGAAGTTCCGACTACTTAAAGCGTAGACCTACACGTGTTTTCAAAAGTATGTTACTCCAAAATTATCCCCATTTTTATCTTGAAAGACTTCATGCTCTGAATGAGAAACTGAACGTAACACTTGAGTCGGGAATCAAACCCGGCATCCTGGCCACGTGCATCTTGAATGGGATCTCCGGATGTACAGCACCACAATGAGGACACCCTGTGTATTCGTATTATGTGACTACACGCTTTTAAGACGTAGGTTAGGTACTTGAGAATGGTGCTAGTAGGAATATAAGATTTTTACCTTTAAAAAAATTTATACACACGTGATGATAGACTTCTTCTCTCGTGTGGGTTGTGAGGTGAATGACTATTAGCCCTGGTGTCAAGGTTATTATTAAGTAGTAAGACATACGATACGAGTGCCTTTAGAAAACGCTATAAAATATAGACATAAAAGATTAGATGTCATCGATAATGGAAGCGACTGCTTATAAAAACGAGGAAAAACTCGTTAATACGTTCATTAACAAGAGCCATACAATCCATATATGCATTATGATGTAACACTGATTGTCCAGTTCACGATATACCAGTTTATGTAATGTATTAGTAAGTGTTGTACGAACATTCATTCAATCTTCCGCTCGCGTCGACAGTGTCGATTTACTTCGCTGTTGTTGTGCTTATTACTTGACGACATTCTGTTGTTGGACTTAGGTTACAACAGTTCTTTAGGTTCATTTTACTCGGAGGTGGTTTATAAGGTCATAAGATTTTCGATTTTGTCCGACTGTATAATGATACAGTGCACTTCTCTTTTGTAACTTTGATTGGCATGTAGGAAAAATCTAGAATGGAATTGTTGTTAGAGTTGAAGACAATAGAAAAAAACTTGCAGTAAACTTCTGTACTTAAAAAGTACAAAGAACAGAGTAGAGAGAGTAGAAAAAAAAGTTTTCATCTCGAGCTCCTCCGTGCTTCGGAAGGCACGTTAAGCCTTTGGTCCCGGCTGCATTAGCAGTCGTTAATAACCATTAATCCGCACTGGGCCCGCGTGATGGTTTAAGGTCCGATCTCTCTATCCATTCATAGGGAAGGCCCGTACCCCAGCAGTGGGGACGTCAATGGGCTGATGATGATGATAGAGTAGATAGATTACCGAGGTTTCCAATATGATGGATGACCTAACGCGATATTGGCTGCAATGCGGCATCATGCATTATTTAGATTATAACATACTGTCAAGTAGGAAATAGGTCACTAAACAATCATATACATGATACTGGGAATGGGAACGTATTTATTATAATAAATCTCATTAAAGTAAATATATACTGCAAAAAATAATATCCATTAGTGATAACAAGTAGTCCAAAATGGCACTTAACTTCATTTTGACTTGAATATAAAAACAAACAAAAAATTTAAAAAACCTGTTACAAAGAAACAAACAAAATTGTCTTTCACATTTTATTAGATCATCTTATTAGATCAATTTTCTCAGCTACCTATATGAGATGACAATTCTCTTGCGCCAGCTAAATAATACCGCGCCAGTTGAATTCTGCAATTCGTTTCCGTTCGCGTTGAAGTCTTTTTGATGCGATGTTTGTGTAACGACTTTTGGAGAAAACAGATTGCTTAATAATTTTCATCGTAGTTTAGGCTGTTTCGTACATTGGTATGGCAACCGGATGAGAAATATAATCATGTGGTGAACCACAAAAATGTTAATCAAAAGATCCAAGATTAACAATTGAAAAACAATAAAAACAAAATCAACCAATTCCAAATAGATCCTTCGACGAATGTAAGTTGACTAATACAAGATGAAAATCTAATTTAAAGCCTCAACCGAGACGTTTTAAATTTTGTAATAAATTACAGTTGTAATAAATGACTTGTAACCGCTGGCGATGGGTGATTACGCGGATTAATAATTTGTTGTTGGCTACCTGTGTTACCGGGAATCGAACTCGCACCGCCGCATCCGCCGCCGCGGGCGAGTGGGGCCCAAATTCGATTCTATAATTACTTAAGTACATAGCCGTGACTATTGAGGAAACAATTTATGAAAATAATCATAGTACACATGGAGAGATGGCTGCTAGTCGATATGTGCGGCGATAAGAAATGCCCTGATTAGCCGGTGTCAATGTAAGATAGACCCAAAAATATTACAGCAAGTACACATTCATGAAGTTACAAATGATATGATGAAAAAGTAAAAGAGAAAGCCAATTCTTCACAAATTAGTAGAATATGTTAAAGTAGAAAAAAAGGTATACAAAATGTTAGCGACTGAGCGAAAATTAAGCCTCAAGGCGACGTAATTTAGGGAAACGTTGGACAGAGTTCATAAGCAGAGCACGATAGAGCTGAAAGTGGCATACGAGGCAAACGACAGGATTTAGGAGGCTACTGCTCACGCAAGAAGCAGTCCCTAGAGGAGGACAGAGAGTCTGTGGGTGCGTGTGTTAGATAAGGATAGCCGTATAGAGAAGGTTGTGGAAGGTCGGTGGACAAATTGTTTCATTAGAGTGGGCGCGGCGACGCAGCCACCTGTCCGATGGACCGGATGCCGCGCCGCCCGCGCCGCGCCACTCCTGCGCACTCGGATTTACAAGATGCGTTCTCACTTAGGGCTGGTACAGATGGACACCTTCAAGTTAGTTACCTGTAAATTGTGACTAGACAGAGCATTACTCTGTTTAAACGTGTGTACAGTAATTGGGAGAGCAACGTTTGCAAATATTTTGCTATTGCATAATTTCCCAAGTTTACGTAGATCCATTTGATATTAGAAAACCATGAGATAGTTGATGTCTACGTATAGTTTGCAATAAACGCCAAATTTAAGCCACATCCATAATTTTCTTTACAATTATAATTACAATTTTAAAGGACTCACAAGTGTGTACTCGCCACTGTGAGCCCAATTGCCAAAGGATGGTCGATTTGGTCACATTAATTCGTTGCCCCAAGCCGGTGTCAAATATCGTTTCCAAAAAATCTAAAGAGAACATCCGATGTGCCCTTGAGCGCGTTACAAATGACCAGTATTTTGGAAAACGTGTGATCATTGTGTATTCAAACATTATAGTGAATTAAGAACACGCGATATTGCGATAACGACTCTTCGTATTTTTAAATGGGTATCCACCTGTGCCTGTTAGATCGAACAGATTAAATTGGTAGAATTGACAAGTTTGAAATTATTCAATGAATCGAGTCCTCTACATAATTTTAATTAGAATTTTGATTAGAGTTGTAAATATACATTGCAAAAGATTTGTAACAGTAATGAAGATATTGGCATTATGAAATACAGCATGTCACTATGTAAAATGAATCAGATAAAGAATTAACGAGTATTGAATTAACTAAAACAGAAAGAGGCTTTATATGCCTACGTAATAAAAGTTTTTGTCATAATTTATTTTTTGTACCTTATTAGAAATTCCGTGCAGCATCTTATATGTAGTTTTCTTACAAATGGCATTAGCATTCAGAACGCCAACGTTACTCCGTTAAATAAAACTAAACTGTTGTCGACGTAAGTCAACAACCCGTACATTGTGCAGTTCCTTTTCATCTAGCTTTTTGTTTGTTACACAAAAGGGCCTATATCCGGTTGTGGAAGATACGACCGAGGCAGTTTCCGCGAAATCTATCGCAATACACAAGAAACGGGAAGTATATCCGGAACAACGAAAAAACAATGTTTTTTTCACACCTCCGTGTTAGGGTTGTCAAAGAATATGGCTTTTAAAGACGACGGGTTTTGTAAAGTGTGTTTTTTAACATGGCTTGAGTTAAGAAACGTTTTGGGTGACGAGAATCTTGGATATTTTTTTTAGTTACATCTTATGTACCCAACGCCTTAATGATGTTACATTCCATAGCTAGGAAATTCGGCTTCTATTATAATGTAAAATATATAACGAAAACGACCGGAAATTAATACACAAATAAATTCTGTAGCAAGCATCGAAATAACAAGTAGTAACCCTAGAAAAAGTTTGTGTGCAGAAAAAATATTCCCACAGTGAACAGGTTGCCGAATGGCACGTCTTCCGGTCGGAAGTACGACCGATGGTCCTTCCACACAAAAAAAATAAACAAGAAAAAACAAGTGAATGGATTTAGAGCACACATGTCCCTGCATTGTAATACTACGAAGTTTGAATCGTTATGATTAACATCTTTCGGACGTCGTCGCTCGTTATAATAATCTCTTTCATTATGTTTCTTGGGACAGCAGGTGTGATCTAATTTGTACCTACACATTGGACTTTTCCCATGCATCAGGGCCAACGCAAAAACTTGACTTTTGTTGCGTTGAAGCTTTTCTTTCGACTTTTGAATTCAATCCATGTCAAATTTTACTGCTGCAGCGAATGTATAGGTTTTGAATGGGAATCGACGATGCGAGTTGAATTGAAACGAGACAAATCAATAATGTGCACAGCGAATATTGGTAGGCTTCGTGACTATCAATTGTTTTATGGACAATATTGAATTGATTTGCGATTGTAATTGTTTAGTTTCTAATTAATTTAGTTTGCGTGTCGGTCACGTACATCTGTTTTAGTAGGAAGTGTTCAATATTTTGCGAGTTTCATGTAATTCGGTTTAATGTGATTTAATGGCTTTGTAGCTGTATTAATGGTTCAATTCCATTTGTTTGCAGGGATCGGAAGAGGATTTGCCAGATTGTAGGGCGCGCCAGGTCTGCAGTAAAGTTGACCTTTACGACAGCACGCAGCCCTGGATCGAGAGGAGATGTCGCTGTTTAGGACACCGGCCTTGTTCTAGGTAAGTAACGGAAGGGCCAAGTTTTGTTTCCTCAATTAAAATGTATTATTAGTATTTTATTTTGAGTAAGAACTATCACAAGTCTAAAAATATATTATGTTCTGCCTATTAATAAAATCATATTATTATTATCAGTAAGGAGGTCTGATGATTATAAACTTTACACAGATTTTATCCTATTTATCACTATCATCAGCCACTTCCTCTATGTTTACTCGACTTTATCTAATCGAATTTTCTCTACAATTCCAGTGACTTATCTGCCGATGACAACCACACGCTGTCCGACAAGACTACCCTCTACAAGACATGTGAGCCTGTGAAACGCTTGCCCAAGTGTCGCTACTTCAAGGACGCGGCATGGACCATCTTTTCGTTCCCCGACACCAATGCCACACAGCAGATAGTCAACTGTCATTGCCCTAAGAATTCAGTCACGTATTTGTTGAAGAAACTACCTCACACGACACCTAGCGGCGAACAGGGGAACCAATACCAGTTTGCCTGCTCACCACAGAGCGTAAGTATTGAAGCTATTTTAAAATGCTACGCTCTTGTTAGTTCGCCTAAGTTACATTAGGTGGCGTTGGACGTAAAAGCTTTAGGAGCGTTACTTAGACATTCTCGTATAGCAATAATACTGTATTATCATGATGACTCTGTAACATTTTATAACTCGATTTATAAGTTTACGGCGATCTATAAAGTTTCTATATTAAAACGTAAATTGTTAGTTTAGAATACAGTTGATTGAATCTTCACCAAGATTCCAGAATACTGCCATTTTGTATTTCATTAGCCTGCAAGATAACCATCATATAATAAGTGGAAAAAATTGATTTTGAATTGATTTTTTTTTTCTTTTCAGAGACTACGCTGTTCAAGGAAAGAACCATGCAAGTTGTTCAGCGTTAGAAGACGTCACGAACAGATCGACGAAGTCAACGCCAGTACTATCTGCCAATGCCCAAGAGACCATACTTGTCCGAGGCATCACACCGAACCGGGGGTGTTAGCCGGGGTCACATACGCTGCAGAAGACATTCGTACATATCACGGATACTGCATGCCCGAACCGCCACCCGACACATACAGGTTTGTAGGCGATAAAGACTGAATATTTAACACAGGAGGAAAGGCAGAAGACGATACCAGAGATTGTGATAAGCCGGATATGTACTTAATAACGTACATTGAACGCTTACGTTGAAGGATTTTGTTTAGAGCATTTATTGGTCTGTTTTTGCAGTTGAGTTTGTATGATCATTCCAATTTGAGATTCGAGCAAATGCTGTTCAGTTTAGTAGTTTTTAACTAAAATAATGTTTTATAGGAACTTAACTGCAAATGCGAACACAAAACATTAATAAATAGTAAATAGTTATTGTTTAATTTTATGCTAAAGACATTGCTTTGCTCATTACCTGTTTAGTACAAAAAAATGCAGTAAAGAAATAATGTAACACGTTCGACTATTATTATGTTTGTTTAATTTATGATTTAAGTTAGGTTTTAGACTAGATTGCACCAATTATTCAAATATAATAGTGAAGTCTAGTCTAAATTCTAAATTAGACTTCAAACGATCAAAGACGAACAAAATATTATAAGTTTCTAATATAATGATGTAGGTACAACGAATATAAGTGATATAATAATGTAAATACCTATTTAGAGTTTCGGTGTTACTTGACTACTTTGGTACATGTGAAGAATTTTAAATATAACTTAACATTTTAGTATTAACTGTAGTGCGAATGAAAAATATTTTGTCTGGGTTCAGCTACAAGTGGCAGTATAACTCCGGCAATATAGGGTTGTCGAGTGACAGATGCTATTGTTAAAATGTAAATAATAATATTAGGTTAAGACCATTCCAAACGTTTAGTTTAAATTATTTTTTTCATATATTAATTATTTACTTGCCATAACTTGCGTAGTTTGTTGCGTTTTGTTCTTCCAAGTGCTGTCTTCCATTCCAGTCACGAAGACAATTGTTCATTGTTTTGTTTATGTTTAAACAATTGTATAATAATTATTGTTATACTAAACGAGTTATACGGTTAAGACATATTTTAAGGCTACTATTACTTTTTATGAACAAACATTGTTTTTATAGATCAAAAATTTGTGCTTTTTGTATACGGATTTTAGTTGACTTTACGTTTTGGCTGTTTTTTTCTTATTTTCCTTTATTATGTTTAGATTTTTAAATCATCAGAACCAATTATCCAGAAACAATCGTCCTATAACTCCTGTATCTATGTAAATAGAAAGCATGTTGTTAGTAATATGATGTCCGCGGTATGTAAGTCTTCCCTATTGGTGTTATGTATAGGTCTACATTAAGTTAAATTATTGACAGAATGTGAATAAATGTTTCGATATCTAACATTGTTGTATCATTTTCGATTGAATTGCTATTTTAACAAAAATGTAATTAATGATAACACTAAGATTGTAAAAGTAATCATGCACACAGTGGTTAAGCAAGTGAACATTTAGGAAGTAAAGAAATGAGACAGACCTTTAAAATACGCAAACTAGTAATATCAGTACCAGAAAATACCTTTTTATGATCAAGTAAATTGTACTAGTTATTACAGTCACCAACCAATACAAGTGTGTGTTTAAAATAATGTTATTTGAGTTCTGCTGTAATTGTATGGTTGGCATTTTTTTGTAACCGGTCGTTTCCAGCAGTTCAGTAAATTACCAGCTCGTTTTCTCTGACCATTATCAATATTAAAGCAAAATACTAAGGAATATAAAATAATATACACTCAAAATATGGGATACAAGGTGGGAGTTTTCACAAGTGACTTATTTAATATTACCATATACAAGTAACCTGACCAAAGATGTTCAATAAAACTATTAGTTGTTTAAATCGATTGCTTCTAACCAACTACTGGGAATTGAATGCGTCGATGTGTCTTATATGACCAAGATCAGGATACTGTCGCACTTCGGTCACGTCACGAGAAATGACAAGTACAAGTTGCTCCAGCTCATTATCCGGAAGAAGACCTCTGGAAAAACAAGGCCAGAGGCGGCACTCCTGGCTCAAAAGCTTGAGACATTGGTTCGGTTGCCACCATGCTTTTTAGAGCTGCGTGCTATAGCTCTGATGCTATTCAGTCTCTGATAGGAGTGGAATAGGGAGAAGAAGTCTTAGATGAAGGCAGCATGAAACATTTTAAACTTTTTTGCTCGTCTCTGAGCATATTATCATCATAGGTTTTATCTTCTTGTGCCTATTAGTAATAAAAGTAATGTAAGTACGTAATCGTTACATGAGCTATGTCAGGGGCCTTTGGCGGCTCAATAGTAACTCTGACACCAGAGTTGATGAGGTTGGTAATCCACCTCACAACCCACACGATAGAAGAAGAAGTAATAAAAGTCGTACTGCAACTTATTCGTACCGTTCTACAGTGCTAGTAGAGTAACCAAACGTTAAAAGAATTCATTACATTGATTCTGATCCATTATATTTCAAAGCGCACTGACCTTTTGCAAACAACGAATCAACGATTTAATCCAACTCTTTAGTTACTTTCAAAGTGTTCATTGAACATCAACCGTTTGTAGATTACAAAGAGCTTCTTTCTTTCTTTATACTGTCTCTCTCTCTATTTAAGAGCTGCGCTCTTGTCGGTGGAGTAACCGCCATTCCTCTCTTCTTCCCGCCAAAACCTTCACCTCCCGATACGACACGACCTGCACCTTCTCTTTTATTTGTTTCATAAATGTTATCCTAGGTCTACCCCTTCCTCTCTTCCCTTCAATTTTTCCTTCTATAATGTTTGTTATAAATGAATCGTGTCGTATCAGGTGGCCAATCATATTTCCTCTCCGGTTCTCTATAGTCTTCAATATGGTTCTCTTTTCTTCAACTCTTTCCAGCACTTTTTCATTTGACACCATTTCAGTCCAGCTTATACCCTCCATCCTTCGCCAACACCACATCTCAAACGCTTCCAATCTCTCTCTGTCTCTCTGTGTCATAGTCCACGTTTCACTTCCATAGAGTGCAATGCTCCAAATATATGATTTAATAAACCGTTTCCTTATTTTTAATGATATGTTTTTGGTTTTCAAAATGTATTTTTTCCTGTTAAATGCTTGTTTGGCTATTGCAATTCTGGCTATTATGTCTTGTGTGCATCTAGAGTCACTATTTATTATACTTCCAAGATATTTGAAACTATCAACTCTTTCTAATATGTTGTCATTCAGTTTAACAGGTCTATAGTTTGCTGGATGTTTGGATGTTGTCATTATTTTAGTTTTGCTCGCGTTTATCTTTAACTGAAATTTTTTGATTACAATGTCCATGGTTGTTATCAGATTTTCTAATGCTATTTCATTTTCTGCGAATGCAGCAATGTCATCTGCGAATCTTACAAATTTGATGTTTTCCCCATTGATTTTAACCCCCCCTTCCGAACTTTCCTTGATTTCTTTAATGGCGCACTCTATGAATATGTTGAATATCAACGGTGAAAGGGGACAACCCTGTCTAACTCCTTGTCGTATTCTTGCTATTCCCTTTTCTTCTCCAATCTCAATCACTGCTTCTTGTTCTCTATATAATTCCATTATTATTTTCCGGTCTCTGTAATCTTCTTTATACTGTACGTGTAAAAATACATTTGTACATTAAAATGTAGAGTTTAAAGCTTAATACTAATAATATGTATTTATTTTGGCAAGGCTCATATCTATATTTAGTCTAATTTAGTGTAAATTATAATGTAAATGATCTTATACTTATAGTGTAATGTAGAGAGTTCACGACCGAGAGTTTTTTTTGACGTTATCTATTGTGTAGTTTTCCTCGAATTAAATTAACTACTTCTTAGATGGTACAATTTAGGAACAAAGCTGATGGTGCGCATATCGGCGTAAACTTCATCTCAGCGGCTCTTCTGAGAGGATTATGCTTTAGAGAAGCGACTCTGAGTGCGCAAGTATCAACAAATTCTGTAGAATTAAAGCCCGTTAAGGTATGGTACTAAATTACCGTTTGCTGACATATCTCCTATTATCCCATGTACTAATAATTTCATAAAATCTTTGTATTATTCAGCCGTGTGCAAAGCTCAAATAGTCATTAACAATAACACTTAAGGCCTACATTACATAAAAGAAACAATTAAAAAAAAACATGAGCAAGTAATGAGGGACTTTCCAGGCTACGTTCCCCAAAAAGAATATGGAGATGGAAAAGAATATAGATGGCGCTGTACAGAGTTGCCTTCGTTTAAACTTATAATTTCATCGATAACAGACATATTTTTGCATCTTTTATCTTCTTTTTTTTGGGTATAAATGATGACCCTTGTTATTCTGATCAAAATAAAGAGAAGCAATATATGTAGGTAGCGTCATAATTCTATACGTATTTGAGCCAAATATCAAGCAAGCAAGTAAAATGGAGTTACAAATTGTCCACATAGGTTCTCCACCATTTAATATCATCTTCCTGTCTACACACATCAGAATAGCAACTATAATAGCCTTACAAAGTAGCGAAGAAAAGTTCATGCATTGTCTATATTTTTTACAGATGCTTCTTTCTTTCGCTACTCATGCGCAACCAGCATTGTGATCGGCATAACAATCGACAATTACGAAGACAGTTATGTCGAGCCCTTCAAAGGCGTGCAGCTCATACTAGCCGTGACCAGTCACAGATTACGATTTAATAACGTGGCTAATTCGAGGAGAAAAAGTGCGCGACCGCCGGTGCCGTTAATTCGCAAAATAAGTAAGACCTATCTATCTACTTACATCATTGATGGGTATCTGTAACTGACTAGCGTTATGAGAGACAAGGACAGCAGAAGTATTTTTCTGGCTAAGGAGTAAGAAGTTTAGAAATATATCGTACTTTATGTTTTTGCTGCATAAAATATTCTTGGTATTTAGGTAGATTACTTTCAAGTACATTATTAAATGAAGTTAGGTATCATATTCTCCATTTCATAATGACTTGCTGGGATATTTTCTTCTAACACGATACGATTACCTAACCTAAAACTTAGGGATCATACAAAAGTTAATAACCAAAGACCTTATTAAGTAATTTTGTCTACTTTCATAACAGATAGTATCAATTTTTAACAAAAACTGTGACCGTTTCACCTTCGTAATAAGCGGAGCTATTCTTGAATAGGTATTTTTGGTTCTTTTGATTATTTTTGGTAGCTATTTAATTATATCTGTAAGAGATATGATACCTAATTTTAGCCATTGTTATGAAGGCTAGAAAAATGTGAACTCTTATACATACTTTTGTTATTTAGTTTATTGTAGACAGAAAAAATATATACAGAAAACTTAGGGATACAATATATTTAAAGAAAAAAAGACTGGTCAACTAAAAACAAAATGATTTGAAAACGTGACAATGCTGTCGTCTCTTCTGGCCAGCACTTAGCCTAAATTCGTTAAAAGAAATTTTAAGATAGATATATCATATACCTAACTGTATAATATGTTTCTATCCCATTGCTAATAGTAAGTCTGTCACATTAGATAGAATATAATAGAATTGCTCCGAGGATTGGACGGGAAGTAAAAACATCAAAATAATTCTAATGTAAGTAGTGAGTGTGAATCATAAGGTAACTCAAACACACTCAGCCAATTTGGACATTCAATTCCACTGTAACTTACAGTGCATTAACGGGGTAGTAACTGGGTAGATTAACTCTATTACTGTTAAGTTGGTATAACTGAATCTGTGAGTTATTGACGCTGTTAAGCGATTTACGTTAGAAACGGTTGTATCACTTATTTCAATTTATGCTAATGCACTTCCCAATGTCATGTTTAGTGGGCTGATTTATGAAACCAGCACTATAAGGTCGATTGGTGTAGGTATTGACAGATGGAATACGGAACAATATTAACTTGTAAGTTATTTATAAAAAAATATAATAAATGTAAAGGATATTCATAAGTTACAGTTAAAAATGCCGGTATACAAAATGGATTTTCTATTGCAAAGTGTTTATTAAATAAACACAAACTAAACTTAAAACTATATCAAGGAATATAATGAAATTGTAAAGATTAGACGAATGCTAGCTACAATGATAATATTGATAATAAAGGAAAACGAAGTACGTGAACCAAAATAGCAAAGAGATATATAGATAAATAAAATACTTTATTGAGCATAATGGATGAAATGGAAATAGAATTCTAACATGAGTCTAAAGATTAATATACTGAATTTAGACGTAGCAAAAACCGTTTGCAATCTCCCGATTGCCTTTGGGATATATACTGAGTAACAAACAGAGGAAACGCAATTCATTCCTGTCCTAAAAACACTGCAAAACACGAGGAGAAAAGTTACCTGTTAGAATAGAAAAAAGTCTAGTGAAAGAAAGTAATTAGTTCACAGCTAATGCTTTTAAATATTTCTGAGGATTGTGCTACCCGTGTAATAGGCATTCTTCATGTGCAGAAAAGGTAGTGTGCTAATTGATAATGAGACGGCATGTGAATCGCGGAAGACGTAGACTCCATAACATTGAGCCTGTAGGTAATCTTATACATAATATCACATCCGTAATGCTTTTAGAGCTGGGACAGATATTTCAGGATAGTTTGGTGAGTTATGCTTGGGGTATTCAATAGATTTGCTTTTTAGGTAAAGAATTGATTTGGTTACCTATTTATTTTAATTTTATCATTGCTAACACGTATGTGCAGAAAGTGTCTGCAGGTTTTTCTTATGATCATTTATTCCATTGTCAAACCCGATATTTGTTATACGTAAATTTCCATATACATTTTCTAATAAAATGATTGGTCTGGTCTGGTTATTCTCGACACCCTTCAGTGCCTTATCTTGCAAGATTGCTTTATAATCAAGTAAATATAGAAGAAATGGAAATTATTTATCGCTCATTTACTTTATTCGTTTTACTGCTAGCGGTTACATGCCTTGCATTTTCTAGAGCACCGTTTATGTTCGTTTATGTATGATTTGAATTCACCCCTCACTTCATTAACTACATTGCAAACCTTATTCCTATTTATATGTTCATTTAATACGTTTTCATAGGAATTCATAGTTTTAGTAAGAGCCACTTTCTAAAGGGCTTTAAAATAAAGATATATACAATTATTAATGTGATCTATCTGTTAGTCAAGTGGTATGGAAATTAAATTATCCTCGGGCAGTATATTGGTAGATGAATCGGCATGTTCTCGGCTCTAGCTTACGGCAGATCGTTTGCCATACGGCGGCGGAACATTAGCTATAATTTCCCATAGATTAATCTAGATTTCCTAGCCTAGAACGTGTGATATGTGGCTTATGGTGCATAAGCAATAACACTAATATACTAATACGAGGTTAAGCTTGATGTGGCTTTGTGAAATACAATGTTGTGGTGATTTTAGAAAAGAATAGTTGAAAAGTAGTTTGTGCCTTTACAGTTTTCCATTTGTATAGTCAAGTCATAAATGACGTCTGTGGTAAACTAGAATAAGTCACATTAAACAAAAAAAATGTGTGCAGCGGTTTCCTAAGATAACCTGTTCATGGCACAGAAGTTCTGGTTTTGATTACCAGCTAGGCTGATCAAATATAGTTGCAGTTCTAGGCAAATCCTAGAATAAATGTGTTGGAATATGCAAGCATAACAATGCAGAGATCCCAAAAGAGGCCATGGAGTGTGCCGTTGTCTATGAAAAAAGTTACGTATTTATTGTGTAAGTGATAATGGAAAAAGAAACAACAAAGACTTACCAAAGTGCGAACTTCGATAAGTAAGTTGATGAGCCTCTGATAAAAATAACGGGAGAAATTTTCACTTTTCTCTAATTAAACTTGACATTTCTTACAGTCGTCGAATATTCACCTGCGATTTGAACGATCAATAATAAAGTTTATTGTTGTAATAAATAGCAGTACTGTATGACCAATTTCACTTTGATTAACTTGCAAATCTCGCGGTTACTGTGGTTCAGTTTAAGACTCTTTTTCAATATAAATTAAAACTTTCTCGTCGTTATAAAAGATTTGCAGGAGGAAGTATTTTGACGTGATTCTTTGTTTGAAAAACTGGATTAACGGACGCGGTGTAGCATTTTAAAACAATATGATTTTGCAACCATCTATATTTGTTCTGACCTTTGTCGTTTGACCAGCAGAGAAAAACGTAGTGTAGCCGACGATTATATGGCTGTATTAAAGTTTGGCTCAGTAAAATTCTGCTATGTGGCTGGAAAAAAAAGTAGTAGTAGCCTGATTCGGTTTGAGCCACAAATTCACAAGTCTCGTACGTATTCATAGGAATTGTTAAATGTTGGGACTCACCCAATCTTGTGTCACTGTGAATGTTATTAGTATTTCATCTTTGACTTTATCATCCAGTCTTATGATTATTATAAGTCCTCTAGTTGGTAAGGAAAACCCGTGAGCAGTAATGCAGTGCAACGTACAGTTAAAGATAGATATATTTTCGATATTTGTTTTAATGTTGTGTGTAATTTTATGTACTTTTGTTTTGTGTATGGATTTAGGAAAGTTGAAATTCAATTAACACGTTCTGTGTAGTGAGGCTTAGCTTCTCAGCAAGTTATTCAGTTATTCAGTAAATGGTAGAAAGTGACAGTAAATAACAGTGTTCCTGTTTACCCCAGTAAGGATATAGCATGTAAATTAGTTTAATTATGTTTGCAAATGCGTTTGCAATTTGCCCACCATTGTAAACGCTTCGATTGATTTGTAGGATGTATGGTTGTAAGCAAAGTGCCCGCTCATTGATGCGTTCATATTGTTTACGATTTTATATGGATAAGTAGACCAGCAAAAGCTTTGTTTGTTTACAGGCCATTTCCCAGATTCAAAATTGACCGTCGTTCTTTTTAAGATTGGATACTTATCTTTATAGATAAATTGTACTTACTTTAGCGGCTTCGCCAGAATTTCGTCCCAATTTCCTTAAACGTCACTTAAAACTGGCGTTTTCCGAAAAAGGCGTGACGTTGGTAGTAGCGTTCCACAAGATCTCATGGCTTTCTTGGCTCGAACGGGGGCCGCAAGAATCTAGGTCCCAATCCGCTATAATAATCGGTACAGTTAGGACACCACGACTTTTACCTGATTTGGACTGTAATCGCACCAACGCCATTTCAATAATTCGTGATTTTGGAATCAATTTGACACAGTCGCTTCTGTGAGAGTAGCCATATTGGCACCCGTCTGCCACCAGCTTGTGGTAATACAAATAAGCATTTCAATTTAATACTCCGTTTAGGTAAATACGGTTTCGTGCTTAGTAATGAAGGTGTTAACGGTTTCTGCTGATCTAGATCTAGGCTTTGGTATATAAAAAATACACAAAAGCTTTGGATTTCTGTCGCTGAATATTGTACTAAACACATTTATGATGCGGATGGAAATGGTAGAGTCGGAAGTATGTTTTAAAGTAAGCCAGGTCAAGATTACTTCAAACCGGCCAGAATGCATGAAAATTTTGATGAGAGTGGAAGAAGCTAGTATGTCACGATCGTAGTAAGTGAAATTTCGTGGCCTCTATCTTCCCCGATGGGAAAAAGGTATGATCTTATGCATATATAAATGAATGTTGCGAAGAATTACCACTTTAAAAAAACGCGAGGGAAAGTTTTTGTGTTTTGAAAGCTCGAAATGTTTCATTTGTATTTTTTTAATATTTGGCTGACGATCACAAGGACCCGCAATCGGGTCGACTGACAATGCAAAGTATGTTGTCTGAGCAGTACCGTACAAAAGAAAGCGCAAAGGAAAGGAGGTCCATATGAAATAATCTCATTCTAGTTTTGGGCTCGCTTGGGTAAATTAAGACAATTTTTTCGTCACTGGTTCTATGGTTCACCGACTTGCTTCTGAAACGGGGAACGCCGGTTCGAACCCCGGCACCGGACTTGCACCAGTAAGTAATTAATTTATGTTCAGCGTAGTTTTTACTTAACACCGTTGGCTCGACCATTATAGACGGCTATACGGTTCACCACCATCACGTTGGTCTAACAGAAAGCTCGCTGAGGCGTGGGTTCTCAGTTCATCTTGCGATGGATGTACCTCTGACTACCCCAATTGGGATATAGTCGTGAGTTTTGTTATGTTAATTACTTTGTTACAATCAGGAAAATTTTGAAGATGCGAAGAATCTTAACGCAGATAAAAGTACGTATTAATAGTAATTTTCTTCTCATTTGTGCAGATGACGTACCATATCCTTTGGAATTTGACTTGGCTATCGCTTCATTAGACAATGGCGAGTCATTGTACAGCGACGCGGTAGTTTCTGCCACCCAAGAAGTTGTGCATTTAAATTCTAAAATTGGTAGGACTCCTAAATTATAAGGCCCATAATCCCCAGTAACAGTTTTCCGCAATCGTATTTTGAATTTATGTGTCGTATAAAAAATATCGCGTAATATAGTGTGCCTGTCGGCGAGGCATTCTTTACCATTTGAATTGTTTTCTATCACGATCGAATCTCTTCTGGGTGGGTCCCGTTGTTGGATTTAGTTTAACTTCACCGCAATGTTATCTGTTTTCCTTTTCTTCTTCTGTCTTGTCAGATACAAGTTAACATTCAGATTCATTAATATAAAAATTGTTAACATGCTCGTTATATGAGCTATATTAAGGGCCCTCAATAATAACCTTTACTACAGGATTGATGAGGTTGGTCTTAAACCTTTACTACTTATGACCTTTTCGTTGTTAAACAACAGTACTCTTGCGAACCTCTTTTGCGATTAAAAGCACTTGCTTGAATTATTTTTGGAAAGATCGTGCTGATTCTTGCTTTACTACGGAGACCACCCGTGGTCTTATTACATCTTGCTCCTTTTATAGAAGCACGCCCAACAATTTATAGTTTCAAATCATGCGCTATTACTGGCGAATAAATTCGATGATTATGTAGATCGAAGAGCGTGTAGCCTAGTGGCGCTTGTTGATTCGAAACGGATAAAAATGGAACTCAAGCGTGGTCGGAAATTAAGTGGGTGACCTTTAGTTGCTTTTGATAGGAGTTCGATCCTGGTTTGGACCGAATATAGCTGTCGATAGCGGTTTACATTATGTTTCTATAGGAAAAGAACAAATATGCATTGCGACGGCTAGCACACTCTGAAAACTTGGCTGGCTACTAACCTAAAAATCCCACAAATCCGCAGCGAAGAAACATGGCCTCATGCTCCATGCATGGATATATCTGTTAACATTATAGAAAAACGTTTCAAACCACATTGCTCTAATTACTATAATAATGCTAAGATTATGTAAATTGAAAACTCCGAGTTAAATAACATTTCCAAAGGCTGTTAACATGTAGAGCCTGATAAACTTAGAAACACATCGTCACGAACTTGTAATTATATTGTCGAAGCGAATTGCAATCTTAATTAGCTACAATACAATTTGCATATTGCAAGAAAAAATCTTTGTTAATTGCAAGGAGGGGAAATGGAACTTGGCGGTAATGGTGCCTTATTTTTTTTACATGCGACATAAATTGTCGTATTAGTTGTGAAAAAATGTGAACAGTACATAATGTCGTTAGAAGTACATTCAACTTTAATTACGTAAGTTGTGAGTTCATTCCTCTGTTGAACTACATAGTAAGATATTTTTGGAATGAACGAAAAACTAAGAATGTTCTATACTACTTATCAAGTGGTACATTCTGGTTCAGAAATTGCACTAAAACAAAGGGATGACGAAACCAAAGTTTATTTTCTTGAACATTGAAAACATTCAACTACATTAATTAATTTTGTTGCTTTAGCAATAAATTGGCCTCTTCTCATTTTTGCTTGTTTGTGTACTATGTATCCTGTATGTTGCTCAATAAAGTATATTTTTAAAGTAAGTAAGTAAGTTTATTTTTTATTTTTTTTAAGTTTTTTTTTTTTCAATAATAACCCTGACACCAGGGTTGATGCGGTTGGTAATCCACCTCACAACCCACACGATAGAAGAAGAAGAAGTATATTTTTATGAATATTCTTAAATTTTTTGTGTTTATTTCATACCAACATTATGTTCTGGTGTCTAATTGTCTCCCATTTCTTTCTAACATGATTGTGTTCTGTAAATCTTTGTCAATCTTACACGTTGTTCATAAGTAAGAAATGATGGAGGAAATAATTTTATTCACCGTGAGAAATTGTAGGAACGGCGTCTAAGGGACTTTATAACAACCAAGAACGTTAGTGTATCATTGTTTCCTGGTTAAGAATATAAATATGTTATTTTAAATCTATGTTGCGAATGATAGTAATTTTAAAACGTGAAACGTAATGTCTAGAAGTGAAAAAGTGTTCTCTGTCAAACTTTAAAATCCTTTTTTTTGACGTGATTTATAGTAGATTTGCCGTAGATGTCATTTACTACTTGGGCGGACATATGGGGAGCGCTGAAGGCTCTCACCCGGTACAGTCTTTAAAATTTTTAAAATCCGGGGGGACTAGCCAAGTTACAAAGGATTTTGAAAAGCGATAGTGACAGTGATAAAAATGTATGGGATTGACATTTAGATGACGTGTTGACAGTAAGGTGACAGTCACTGTCGTCCTTCGTAAACGTTTGCAACTTGACTAAGGTCTCAGTACTGACATTCCTTCCATATTCATTTTTTAAGTAGCTACCTTCTCAAAGATTGGACACATTGGCAAATTAAAAATTACCTACATAATACAATGAGCTGTCTCTGAAAATACTTAACCCTTCACAGTGTGATTTGAAGTGACCAAAATAAAAAAAAAAAAAAAATAGCCTATATACGTCCCGCTGCTGGGCACAGGCCTCCTCTCAATCAACCGGAGAGGGTATGGAGCATACTCCACCACGCTGCTCCACTGCGGGTTGGTGGATGTGTTTTTACGGCTAATAGCCGGGACCAACGGCTTAACGTGCTCTCCGAAGCACGGAACTCCGAATCCTTTGTTTGGTAAGGACTTTTCAGGCTTGAATCACCTGATTGTCCGAAAAAGTAAGACCAAAATAAATGGCATAAAAAATATCTTACTTTACTTGAACTTGAACTATACCAAACTGAATAGGCTTACATAACAACGTAGCATAAACTCACGACTATATTCCCGGGTTCGACTCCCGCCGCCGACAACGCCGTAGATACCACGAAAATAATTACACGCACACAATCAATTACCTTGACATTGCCACTGATGTAGCTTCATTATTTTATAATTATAGGAAATAAATCATATTATAACTTTCATATCTTTAGACAAAGTTTCTGAAACGCATCATTATGTAAGGCATTTAGAAGTATATCCCGTTCAATATTATACATAATATACATAATATATACACATATAATATTTATTTACATAATTCTATAACAATATCTGTACGGGTATACCCAATGCGACATTGTAACATAAATGCGATTACATATTTTATAAAACAAAGTATAGATAACATCTAGTACCCACTGTAATAATTTAAAGACCGTTCTGTGAATTTCGCCACCGAACAAGTAAATAAATATAGCTGGGGAGGAATGGATGCATATACTATCCACCTCTGTCTACCCCCTTCGGGGATGAGGCTAGGTTTGCGTTAGAAAGAAAGAAAGAAAGACGGAAAAATCCACTTGATATTAACTCAGAATCATGGTCTGAATCACCCCCCTCAATGTTCGTTACGATTTCACTAACACCCTGTATAAAATATGCTTTTCCTAGTTTTGCCGCTTTGTGAATTAATAAAGCGGCTCAAGGAAATTCGGTGTGACAAGTAAAACCGAGATTTATAATTTTAATTAACTTTGACATGTAAAAGTCATCAGTCATCACGTCACGTGGTTTTCAGAATTTGTGCCCGGTATGGTAATATGCTTCCCCTATTACATGGGACTTAAGGCATGGCTGGCGAGAAATGGGTGTACTATACACCTATGTCTAATGTTGATATTTGCGCAATGTATGGACAACTGTCCTTCCATGGAAAGCTAGCAGCCAATAGTGTTTAAAAGCTCTCTGAACTACTAATGTTTATCGTATCTATAAAACATTTTCAATTTAATTATGTATACACGCACACGTTTAGATAAAGTTTAGTTTAAACCTTGCTTAAGTTTGAAAACAAACACAATACTTAACTAATTTAGATTTATATTCTTGTGAATTTTAGAGACATTTTCACTTGGTCGCGTCGGACTTGCTTCGGGTATAATAATAAAAACGATATTAAAATTTTAACTTCAGTTCTACAAGTGCACGATTCGTCAATAAAACGTTAAAATTATGTTAGCATTTGTAAAATTAGATCGTTAGCTTTACAACAAGTCAGTCTGTAATTAACAAAAACATTGATTTCAGAATTATCACGAGCACAAAACAAGCTATAAAAATGCCGTAAAAGTTTAGCGATCCAATTCTGTAGAACACTCAGCTTTCGCTTGTATGTACTTTCCCCTAATTGCAAAAGTATTACAGAGTTTACGCAGAAAACAATTTTTCTTCAATCAACAAGATTTGTCACCGTACGTTGTCGATTTGAAACTAATAGTTACGATGCATGAGATAGACGTTGTCATTGGACTCACGTTTAGTTTGAAAGTTGACACTTTTATCATTTTCTTTGCCGAAAGTTTCTCGTTCTATTTATAAATATAATGAAAATACTTACGCGTTAGATTACGAATCATGCTTATAGATGATGATGCGGCCCAACGTCGAACACGTTGAACGAAAATGCCTAATTACCTAAGTGAATAGCACACGACAATACCACGAGCCAGTCATGTGTCAGCTTCCAATAGCAACTTTCACCGCTTATATAAAATTATCATTTTTGATGAAATACAACGATTAATATTATAGACTAGCTTGGTTACTAGATTATCTAGTTGTGAAGGAAAAATAAGCTGGTCACAACCTTAAAACATAGCTAACTATTGTTAACGGGTCGATATGTGATTAAATTCCAAATAAGGTAAAAACAATTACCTTATTATTACGTATCGACCCGTTTAACACATTTTATACAGTGTGTGAATATTTAAAAGTGACTAAAGGGTGAATCTCAAAATTTCAAGTTTGGTGGCGAAATTTCATATTATTTTTTCGTGAAAAATTGGGTTCCGACATGAAAAAGATCCAAAAAGATCCTTGGTTCCGACATGAAAAAGGAATTTTTCAATTCCCAATTTCCCCAATTTTTTCACGAAAAAATTATATGACAGTTGCCACCAAACTTGACACATTTTGAGATTCACCTAAAAAGTATTTATAAAATTGATCACCATCTTCCTAGCGTTATACCCCGTTGCTCACGGGGTCCGCTTACCTGAAGATTTTACAGGTCCAGTTTTTACTGACCTTCAAATCCGCAAGTTAGGTGAGCCCAGTAAAAACAGCCCAGGTTAGGTCATATACCTCCGAAAATGTTTGAAAACTTCTCGAGATTGTGGGTTTCCTCAAGATGTTTTTTTTCACCGCTGAGCACGTTCATTACCAAAGGGATGTAGTGAACAAATAGTTATATTCAACAGAGACAATTTTGTCTTTCTATTACGGAAGTGCGTACTGACATCCACACATAAGGTTTTTTCCTCCACCTAAGCTGTAATTATGGATAACTCGGAGGTTCCTAATGACTACTAGAATGAAATGACGAGTAAAAGTGTTTTGTTGTGTGTTCGCACCATTATGCCTGAGGCTACGGTCATTATGTTCAGTTATTCTTCACTTCTTCGCGATCACATTGATTATTATGAGAATGGACACATGCGCTTCGAACGACCGATCCCAGTTTCCATGGCGAATAATGTTATCGAAGAACGGAATGGTTCAGTACGTCGTAGGAGTTACTTAGGTTAATGAAACGCGAGTCACGGAAGCTACCAATTGTTCCGCTATTTGCCGCTAGCAAAAGAAATAAGAAAAGCTTTTCCCGGTGTTTTGACCGAAGGCTAAACGAAAACTTGAGGATTGTCTTCGTCTGTCTGACGATACATTGTCTGGATATGATGAATTACTTATTAATTGAATTACTTAAAACTTTTAATATGTGAATATAGGTGGCGAGGAGTGGGTGGGTGTATATACTATACCTGCCTACCCCTTTAGGGATACAGGCGTGATGCTATGTTTTGTTTAAAATGTGGCGATGGAGACTATTCACACCTAGGAGTAGTGCTAAGTTAGTTATATGGTTGACTTCACTTAAAATGGGCGTCACACAGGAATAGGTCGGGTAGGATCTTTTATAACAATGACAAAAGCTTGTAATTTTGAAATTTCCAAGTGGCTCACTGATTTAAGAGCCACGCTCTTGTCGGTGTAGCATTTTTAGGGACAAATAGGGCAGTGGTTTCCCTCTTGCCTTCCGCCCAAGTGGCTAGAGTATCAATTTCTTCAGAAAAAGAGTTGGTATAAACGAAATATGTTTTTTTGGGTAAAAAGTACAGGCGATTACGAAAATGCACGTATACTTAACGCTAAAGTAAGATCTAAAACCCTCAATGCGTGTCTCCGAAGTGCTTAGCCATCTTCCTGCTTCTGCGATGGACCCAAAAATGAGGGTAATGTTTCTGTGTACAAGTATTCAATAGTTTTTGCTCGGAGCAAGTCAAATAAAGGTTAACGTCAAGTATTTCACGACGGCTTAGCATTTGTATGTAGCGTAGCTGTACTTTGTAATTCTGCGCGTAAGTTACCGCTATTCTGAGAAAATATTAGGGACCCGGCTTGAGAAATGAATACCATAATAATTAAACAGTATTTACTGATAATAGTATCAAGATAATGTTATGATTTCTTGAGAGATTCATGAAGAAATAGCATAAACTTGTGTGGCTTGGCCTTTTTTTTCGCTACCCACATACGCTTAAGGTGAAAAAAACTATTTCATGCCGTCACCATGGCAACAAATTTATTGTTTTTTTTTTGTTTTATTTATTTATTGGCTTGTTTTTATTTTTTTAAGAACCCGTTATTATGTGTTTTAAATTTATTGACTGTTCTTGTAGAAACGAAGCGGACAAGCAACATATTTTAGCTAACATGTAGAGTTTGTAAACTTAAGGTTTCTATACTTAGGGCGTGTAGAGTTAGAAGCTCAGCTCTACATGAGGTTGATAACTTTATGACATTGCTATCGATGATATCGTCTTGGCATCATTTTACATGAAAATGTTTTTGTTGCGATTGCCTTTTTTTGAATAAATGTATTTTTTGTGGAAATGGTAAGATCATTAAGATAGATTGCTGGGGATACAAATCAATAGGCTTGCGAATGGGATTGCCTGCCTTATCCTCTCCCATCTATTGATTGGTTTGAGACAAGCGACGTTAATGATATGCTCGGCTTGAAAGTTGAGTGATTGACCGGCTTTACGTAAGTTTATTTGAATTTTATGTAAATTGTGAAAAGAATCGCGTCTTTGCTGGACTAACGAATACAAATCATACGCGTTCAGCTACTTGTTGTCCTAGAGTCTGTCGTAGAAACCGACTAGATACCTAGGTATATCAAAATGCTCAGATACAATATTAACATACCATAACAAATACTTTATTGCACAAACAGGAAAATACAAAACAAAAGAGAAATTTAAAGAGTACAATAGGCGGCTTTATTGCTAAGTAGCAATCTCTTCCAGGCAACTCGTACATGGCAATATTCACTGGCTGGGCTGAATCCTCGGGTTCTAAACCACGAATTCGACTTATGAGTTTGAATTTGTTTGAATCTTAGATATTGACATCACGTGGTTTCGAGGATAATTATGTGCCTGGTTAATGGCAATATGTGCTCGCCCCCTTATATATGGGGCTTAAGCATAGGTGGCGAGGAGTACGTGCAAAGGTGTTACTACGTACATACATAAACTCACGCCTATTTCCCACCGGGGTAAGCAGAGACTATAGAATTCTATTTGCTTCGATCCTGACACACTTCTCTAGCTTCCTCCACATTCATCAATCGCTTCGTACACGCACGCCGGTTCAGAGTAGATCGTATTAAACCGTCGTCGTGTTACTACGTGTATTAACATAATTATTATATGTATATAATATACGCATTAGCTTACCCCTTAGTTAGCCTACCCCTATGTATATGAGAGATGCTATGTTATAGTTTCTGGCTTGTAGATTAGTCTGTTTATGTGATAATCAGTTTATAGGTATAGACAATTCTTGTGATTATTTTATCAGTTGAATCTCTGATCATTTAAGAGAGACAAAATCCCTGTCGCATCGGAGGTATTTTAGTCTTTTCTGACGTCATCTAGGTATATGTAAAGTCTTTAGGAGAGCTGCATGATTTTTGTACCAAGTAAGCAAAATCCACATAGAGAAAATCGTGAACGTCATTAGTGTTTGTGTAAGTACCTATTTTGAACGTTCGATGCAGTTACCTCCGTGCACTAAAGTGCTAATGCCTTCGCAAATATAGCCACTTATCATTTTGGCAGGTCATTTTCCCGGCTTAGCAGTAAACTTTCAAAATTGTCTAGTTCAAATCGACCTGCGGTTTTAGTACTCATTACTTGACTATTGACCCCAGATGATATCTAAATTAAATGACCATACTCTCACTTGAAAAGCTAAGTAATCAGAGATTTAACTGGTTAAAACATTCACAAGAAATGTCCATATAAACCACTGAATTATTATAAACAAATATACTCACAATCGCTAAGGATTTTTGCTAAAAGTGTCCGAATCGTGTTGTAAATACGAATATATTAAGTTATGTAGTTAAATTAAGAAGTTATGATTGTTAAATTAAAGAACACTATCAGTTGTAGGTACAGTGTCGTCATTACGCTCAATGCGACTAAATTCCGTCGCTTAGTGACAAGTTACGCCGAGGACACTGTCTTACAGATATTGGTCTTCTCTTCTATCGTGTGGGTTAATAGGGGGATTACCAACCTCATCAACCCTGGTGTCAGGGTTATTATTGGGTTTAGGTTGAGCGTCGAGCTCACGATCCGGAGGTCCCGGGTTCGAATACCGGTGGGAACATATCACAAATCAATTATCAATTACTTTGTGATCCCTAGTTTGGTTAGGATATTACAGGCTGATCACTTGATTGTCCTTACATGAGCCATGTCAGGGGCTTTTAGCGGCTCAATAGTACCTAACCCTGACACCAGGGTTGATGAGGTTGGTACTCCACCTCACAACCCACACGATAGAAGAAGACTTGATTGTCCGAAAGTAAGATGGCCCGTGTTTTGGAAGGCACGTAAGCCGTTGGTCCCGGTTACTACTGACTGATGTAATGAGCCATGTCAGGTGCCTTTGGCGGCTGAATAGTAACCCTGACACACCAGGGTTGATGGGGTTAGTAATCCACCTTACAACCCACACGACAGATGAACAGAGATTGGTAGTCTATTTGTTTATATACGAGTTCAATGATGTAAACTCATAATCACAATGACTGAGTAATCTGTAATAAGCCAGCAACTAGCGAAGTCATGTGTAGTTGCATTATAGTCATAGCTTATTAGTTTTAAAGTGACCATGTCGGAGATAGTATCTGAGCACATTTTATATTGATGTGTTCATATTCCTAATCGAAAATGAATGAAAAAAGCGAGAGTCATACTGTACTGACGGACACATGTTAGTATAGCATTCAGGTGACTTAATCGTTCTACAGGTAATTTTAAACAAAACCAAGGATCTAATAATTTGATACGTCCCGATCAAACTTAAATGGTGAACTTTACACCAAATACTCTATGAAAGAGAACAGGTTTTGTCGATACTTGCATCAGTTTTGATACGAGGCTTTATGGCGTGAAAAAGTAGTCATAAATAAATAAAAAAATAGTCTAAAGTCGGGAACTACTACGGGACACTACTTAAATTGCAGAAATTACACCGCATTTTATAATGGACTACGCTCGAATTTCAAGTGTCTTGTCTTTAATGTTTCAAGACTGTGCCAAGCTTGATACGCTTGCATTAGTATCGCGTCTAGAAAATAGGATAGGAGAATAGAGATATTGGAGAACCTGTAGTTAAATATGGACGTGAGTTGCCTTTAAATCATGGTACACTGTTTTTCATCCAACCAGGGTTGATGAAGTCGGTCATTGATCTCCCAATCCACACGAGAGTATTAGTACTGTTGTATAAAGTATCAGAAAACCAGACAGGAATTATTCTACCAACGCAATACAATCGTGCAATTTTCATTTTAAATTTATTTAACTGTCATAGAAAGAAAGATCCATCATACAGCTTTTCAAAAAGACAAACACCCATACTTTTACTCAATATTCGTATAATAGAATGCAATAATGATAAATCAAATGTACTTACTACTTTGACAAAACAAATAATAATTTCTCAAGTGGACACTTGTATGCGTCATCAGGCAGACACGACGCATGAATAGACTCAGATGATCGAAAGGTTGTTAAAGTTTACTGAATGATTCCAAACCGTACGAGTCAGTTTTAATGGTTTCTACCCACTGACACGAAAAATCCATATAGTTGAATGGCGATAATTGTTTTAAGTTGAGAGCAAATCGCGCCTAATCGTGCCAACAAGAGCGCCCCAGATTCCACTCCAATTGTCTACTAAAAGTATGAAACCGCTTCCTCATTATCCAGTTTATGGGTCCGCTATGGAAATTGATTTCTTTCCCTTGAGAAATAATTAATCGTTCAAAACAAACGATTTGGTTAGGCTTTCTTTTGACTGGTGATATTTCATCCGAGTACACGAAGGGCTTTCATTATTCTTTCTCTTTTGAATATTAAATGAGTTACTATAATGTTGTATATTTCTTTATTTATTTATAGCAGTGTTTACTGTTTCAAATAATGAATACGTCGAAGTAAATACATGACTTGATAGAAAAGGTCAAGATTTTTCTAAATGATAACTGTAAAATTATTCTAATCCTGTGTTTACTTAAAATACACTTTTTGGTGTGACTCTTTTTGCCGTAATCCAGCTGAGTTACTCTATGTGCATTTCGACTTTAAAAAGTTTTTGTAACTTGTCGAATAACATTGAGAGATAAAAAGAGGATTGAATAACAAATAATATTTGGAGCGAACGCCGAAAAACTGTGTGGAGTGGGCCAAAATCGGCGTTAATGGTTACCCCAGTTATAAAACATTGCGCTTACAAATATAACTGTATTATTAATGTTTATTCAAAATTTCACGGACTTTTCTTAAGTTTACGTTGGATATTGAAGTTTCGTTTCGGTGTTAGGTACTTGTGTTCGGTCACACCGAAATCGTCAGTAGGGAAATCGCCAAATCCGTTAGCCGTAGTAGGTTGTAAGTAGAGCAATCGACTGCCATAAGCCACGGTTGAATTACGACACTTTTAAATAACTTTCCGATTTGTTAATAAAATCAATATTTTTAAAGATGATGATGGTGATGTGGTACGTAAAACCACCAGACTTAGATAGGATTGGGCCGGACATGTTTGTCGCATGCACCCTGAGCGGTGGGCGCGAATCGTCACGCGCTGGGTGCTTTATGACGGGTATAGGCGTTGTGGTAGACTTCTAAATAGATGGATTAACGTCTTGGACGCTTGCCGGAGGAACTAGACGGAGTACATATAAGACCGAGGCGAAAGAGGCAGGGGAGGCCTTTGCGCGGCAGTGGGATTTTATAAGTTAGATTTGATCAGATATATGCGTTTGGTAAAGCAATTTGTTTCGATGGTGGGCTTATATTGATTTTAATTAGCTTTTAAATATTTCGGGAGTTATGATATTTCAAAACAGTCGCCTGGATATGCGAGTCCTTGGTGGAGCCAACAAATTAACGGAATCTAGACTGGATTATGTATAACGGCTTAAAAAACAGGATTGAGACAGAAAATGCTTAGGTTTATACGGTATTCTTCCAGAGCAGCCTATAAAGCTCTTACTGTACTTTTACAACGGCGTCATATACGGCAAGTCTACCGAAGAACAAAGCTTAAAGGCCAGGTACAGCGTTTCTAGAGTAGATAATCCTCAGATAAGTTAGAGTTATACCTTCAAACAATTACTTTCAATATGGCGTTTCACACTCAGGCTTAATGGAAGAAATACGGCTCGCAATAGACATATTTCTCATGGGGCTAATCGTACTACGGAACAATGCCGCAAATCAACGTAGCAACGAACAGTCAGAGTTGTTTATTTCCCGAAGACAGCTAAAAGTAGGTTTCTGTTTTTGTAGCGTCACGAATACGAACTCTCCTGTGTTTACTGCATCGACGTATAACATTAAATTCTTACACATTTCATATGATGTGAAGACTAGAGAAATAAGTTCGGCATTACAATTCCTCGTAGAGCACTGTGGTACCTGTTGTTTGAGGGGAGGTATGTGCTCAGCAGGGGGACATAATATACGATTTATGTTACACATGTTAACCTCTCAGGGCCCGAATTTCCAGACCAAATAGTAAAACATCGGGTTTTAGATAATAACGGGGTCTTACCGCGTTTAAATCAGGGATATGAGACTCCCGATATTTCGACACTGTTGCAAGTGCCATGATCACGGGATGATTGATGAGATTGGAGTGTAGTAGGTAGATCCATAATTTTCTACGGGGTTTTAGATAATAAAACGCATCTAGTCCTACGACCTTAGAAAGATGTATTCTTTTCAGATAAAGAAAAAATATAAGTTAAAAGAAAAATCCCGACTACAGAAAAATTGCGCTCTAAAAAGTATGAAACAAGAAAATATTTCTTTGAAATTCTTCCGAATAGTGATGTTTAGGTGATAGCTGTGGTCGTACGCTAATCTGTCCTAAGACTTTGCTTATTACGGCAAAATGGTGACGATATATAAATTGTTTAACTACTTCCATCTATTAATTACAATCTAAAAGAGGCGTAAACCGTTAAGGTGTAAAGTTTCAAATCGATGGGTTAATAGTTACATTAGAATAACACCTGTTGAAATGATTAGACAACTCCTCGAGAAAGAAAGGGTCAAAAGTCAAACAATTTATTGCAAAGACGTTTTTTAATAAGTCTTTTGTTAAAACGCAATACGTACAACGCGGTGGGTAGGTATTAAAGGATAGAGTGGACGAATGCGTGAATTAATTCTATGTTGACTTTTATTATCTACTCATAAATATACTTATTCATAAAATGTTAGTACGAAGAACTTTCTGGGCGCAAAGGTTGTCCATCGCCAGACAACGTGGTAATGCGGCGAGTCTAATGGGGACCTTTGCGCCTGGAACAACTCGGGGATTGTTTGACGACTAGACGCACGGGCAGAATGGTTAATTTTACATAATTATATTTATATTTTTTTATTGTATAGAATTGCAATAAATAATTGTCATCGTAATGTTATATATACCTGTATTTTAATTCATAATATTACAACAAATCAATCTTAAAAAATATTTAATCATGCAAAAAAAAAAATACGAAGATTACTATATCCTGAATGGATTTGCATTTCTTCCTATGGGTAAAATAGGCGATGCCGCGTCGATCCGCTAGTAAATTAGGAAGTAAGGCGGCTAAATAGAAAATGTTTTTTTCTTAAATATATTTGTGTACGTAGAGGAGGGTTATTATTTTGTAAAGAAACCATAGATTTTTCTTGACTCAATTCGGGTAGTCAGAGGTACATTCATTGCAAGTTGAATTAAGTACCCACACCTCATTGAGCTTTCTTTTAGACCAACGTGATATGTGATAATTAAAACACATAATAACGGGTTCTTACCGCGTTTAAATGGGGATATAAGACTCCCGATATTTCGACACTGTTGCAAGTGCCATGATCACGGATATGATAATAACCGCGTAAACTTAAAACAATGTATAACGTGATATGTGGTTAGCTGTATCGCCGTCTGTAAAGGTTGAGCCAACTGTGCTAGTGAAAATTGCGCTTAAGACGAATTAATAACTCATAGGTGCAAAATCGGCACCGGGGTTCGAACAGGCGCTCCGCGTTTGAGAAGAAGCGTAATACGTATACAAAGTATAAGTGTTTTCCCAGCATGGGCGGGGTATGAACTCGCTACCATGTTGTAGTATAAATATGGCACAGAGAAATGTAGCCCACGATCCAGCTATAGTGAGATATTCCGTCCTATAAGGGCTTCGGTCAAATATCAGCGCAAGAGAGAAATTGCTTGGACACTTAGTATTCTGTCAACAAGAACGGGCAAACACTGGAGATAGCCATAACTTTTTCTATGATTTATGGGTTTATTATCTCACTAGTATGAAATAAATAGAAGGTCTGACTTTGCTATGGCTTTCGAGTTTTGGTTAAGATAAAACAAAGACATCGATTTAAAGAAATTTGTATTTTAGCTTTACATCGCTATAGGGATATCTAAAAAAACTTAATATAGTACGTAAAAAAACATATAGAATTGTTTGAAAAAAAAAATAGTGATCGGCACATTGTAATATACCTGGCAATACCTGGGATAAAAATAAACTTGCTTTACATGTCAGTCGACTGTATAAGATCACTAAATCGTTTAAGGGGAAATGTATACGTTTTTACAATAATTACCAATGACATTCAGAATTTACCTTTGAACAGATTTAAGACAGTAATTAAACAGAATCTTTGTAAAAAAAGGTTATTATAAGGTTAGTGATTATTTAGAAGATACGAATGCATAGTATTATCTGTCTTTGTATAACAATATTTTATGGTTTTTATTTCGAAAGAACGTCTAGGGCCTTTAGCGGAGGTATTTCTTGCAGCTTCTTTTCCCCAGTTAGACAGGTTGTGAGAAGCTGCAGTAGTTTTAGGCGGATGAGACGTTCGTTATGTAAAAAATGTCGATTCAAAGCGTATCTATGTTACCTACAGAATAAAGGATATATTTGAATTTGAATAAACCAGGTTTAAAATATAGTCCATGTCACGAAAGAAGTCACGCGGCCCCGGAGGTACTGTCACAGATTCTGCATAGAATTGTTATGACTTGTATTATGATATAGTTTTGATTATGACGCGTAAGGCCTTTAATTGTTAATTTTACATAAATATATGTATTGTTTTGTATAGAACTTTTATTGTAATGTTATATTGCGTCTTACGAAGGATTAATAAAATTTGTAACTATGTATCTCGTCAATTAGTTTCATTTAAATCGGTCGATTTCTTTCGTAGTGCGGGTTATTTATATTTTTCGTTTTGTAATGAGGCGGTACGCGGATTTATATTAGAGTTTTTTTTTTAACGTGACTTATTGTAGATTTGCCGCAGATGGCATTAACTACTTGGCCGGACAAAATTTATATTAGAGGAAAGTACATACTTAGTAGCAAAAAGTCTAAAATTGTGTATTTATGATACAAAGTTGCCGTGATTATAAAATGTGGTACTAAACGGCGATAATGAGGAACTTTCCAGGCTACGTTCACCAAAACAATAAAAGGTTTAAGTTCTATTCATAATTAAGTACTTAGTTTATATAGCAAATGTAAATTGTTACTGGCAATAAATTTATTTTATTCTTATTTTTATTCTAGATGGCGTTGTACAGCTTTAACGTGATAATTAATTAGAATTACCTATTTTCTCATTACTCGGGTACACAATGATTCCAAAATACAATGTAATGGCAGAAGGATACATAAAATCTTCCATCGTGTGGGTTGTGAGGTGGATTACCAACCCCATCAACCATGGTATCAGGGTTATTATTGAGCCGCCAAAGGCACATGACATGACTCATGTAACTACTACTTACTTACATCGGTAAATAGTAACCGGGACCAACGGCTTAAGTAATTGTTGCTTGTTATTTGGATCACATTATGTATAGAATTATGTTGCTAACTATTATGCTTCCATATATCAAAGATCCATATGCCTGTTATCACACGTTTTTAATATATGTTTTTGTAAAGTACTTTATTTTCATAGTTTAAGTAAATATTATTATGTATTCATTGAAATTGTATTTGTGGGAGACACGGCTTCCGTGCCTATTTTTATTTTTTATTTATTCTTTATATTGTGTTACAAGCAACAATAAACTAAAAAAGTTTTAATTGCACGTAATACGATTTAAATATACACGAAAACGAATGCACTACAATAGGCGGGCGGCATTATTGCTCTGCAGCAATATCTTCCAGGCAGCAAAAGAAAAATAAAGAATTATTGAGTGATAAATACCTGTAAATTTATACCTAGATTCTAGGTATTATAAATACTGTAGGTATGTTAACATTAATCTTGGTTTTAAACTAATTTATCTTCTCCAATTTTGTAACTATGTATATTAGTTACAAGCTTCCAATTACCCTCTATAATTAGAAACACGTCAAGATGTAGTATATTGATATATCGAGTCATGTTAGATGCAGATTTAGGTAATTAGTGTCAAATTAATCTATAATTATTAGTTACCTACCGCGGTTGTCGTATCGCAGATTATTTGTACTGTTGCTAAATGTTTTATAAACGTTTGTATGTTTTGTTTGTGTGCAATAAAGTATATTTGATTTGATCATTAAACAACTGTCAGTAATATAAAACTAATAAACCATACTATCCAGAGCGAGAACATTTCGTACCAATTGTTTTGGCAAAACCAAAATTGTATTCAAAAATAGATTTACCGAATTATCGAAATCTTCGGTTTGTATGATATTGCCTTGACTTTGTATGTCAACGTGGTGTTGCACTAAATTGGATTGCACGGTTTGATTTACTTGCGGTGGCGCGCCTTGCTTCGATTCTTTATCAATTTTAGACGACAAACGTGCATAGACATGGACACGGAGTGAATTTCAACGTCTGATTGAATAGCGGTATGGCGCTAACCACAGGGCAAATGTGAGACCGAAAAGCGCTCCTCAAAATTGTATGGTGCGGATAAGCACACTTAGTTATATGATTATGATAGTAACGTGTTATAACGGTTTTCATAGTCATTTCTGCGAATCCAATGACTGTAAATAGTAATCTAATAAATTTATAGATAGGATGTTGAAGTAACTTTTACATCACCGGTCGTAAACTAAACAGTTATTTCTTAACAAACAGTAAACTTAATTAGTGCAGACTTGAACGCACTAAGGGTTTCCGCGTTTTATGGACTAATTATTGGATTTGATATTAACCTTATTACATAGTTGTAAAATAAGTGGTGTGAGTGCAGGCTGCATGTGCAGCGAGCGCCGGCGCAGGACGGGAAGTAGGTGAGCGGTGGTTGGCCAGCGGCGTGGAGCGCGCGCGCAGTCTCGCTCGCAACGTCGCCGCGGCAGCACGCGACCGCCGCGCCATGACACGCCTGCATCTTGCACTCCTCGCGCTCGCTGCGGCCGCCGCCGTCGTCGCCGAGCCCCCGCGACCCCGCCTCATTGACTTCAACCCCTGGGCATGGATACCCACCAACCGAAACCGATCCCCATCCATCATGGACTACTTCTTCCCTCCATCCCGAACCCCTAAACAATCCAGCCTAGAACCACCCGCTGACCGACAACCCCCAAAAACTACCACCAGTCAAACACTACCCCCGACTACGATAGAGGAACGCTCTACCACTCTTGCGCGGAAAGTCTCGAATAAAACTAAATCCACCGTGCCTGCAACTAATCCCACCGCGACCGCGCCCCCAAAAACTAAGAAAACTTCACATAAAACTAACGCACCTGTTACTACTACGGAATCAAAAACTACGCAACCTACAAAAAATACGCAATCCATAAAAAATACTCAAACAACTAAAACTACTCAAGTAACAAAAACTACTCAAGCTGCTAAAACTACACAGCCTCCTAAAACTGAGACGCCTACAACAAAACCCCCGACTGTGCCTACCACTTATCGACCAACGAAGCATTATACTATACGGCCGATTGTACGCACCACGGAAACGCCAACGGCTGAAGATACTGAGACGACGGCGAATAGCGATAGTACGGAGACAGTTTCTGATTTTGAAACTTCGGTAACTACGGCGGAGGGTCCGAAAGACACCGCAACACCAACTTTGAGTACTGCGGCTGAGCCGCGGTCTACTGATGCCGGAACTGCCAGCACCGCTACTATGGAGTCTACAACTGAAACGGATCCTACAGCGGAACCCGCCGACAGTCGGGAGGGGTATCTGCCCTTGCGGGATAAACCCCAACCGCAGCAGACGCACGTCAAAATCAACGAGCAGACGAAGAAAGAGGTCAGTGATTTTAATAGTTTTCTTACTCATTGTTTTCTAATTTGGTTACAGTCCAATAGCTGCAGCTTTCCTAGTTTCTATTGCCGCTATTCGCGTTAATCGTAAATTTGGTTTCTAAGCGAACGTCCGGTGTACTTAAATTATAGCCGCACTTACTAGGTTTAAAATATGCAAAATATAAAAGGCTCCCGACGTCACCCCTTACTTGACTGTCGATACGTAAGCAGGCGCACATAAATTTCACCTAATGAGCCCTTAGAGAAAGGTTACTTGCATTCGCCAGCTTGCAGCGCGTTCCCACATTACCCGTGCAAATTGATATGAATTATGTATTTCCTAGCAGCTCGATCAAGTGGCTTACATCCCAAAAAAAAAGTATTGTAAGAATATCATGTGTTACGCCCTCTGCCTATCTGGTAAACTGAATTATTAATACTGTTAGAAGTTATGTTGTTTCCATAGTAATTTAATGCCTATAGCTAATGACCGTTTAACTCATTGCAATCGCCCATCAGTTGGATTATAAACCAATATTTACCATAGTTAAACAGATGCAATTAATTTCATCGATTAAATTTTATTGCCATTGTTGTTGCTTTTGTTAGATAAAAAAACTCTACTCGATTTGAGATTGTTTGCAAATTATTTTCTTAGTCGAGAGCTTCATCAATAAACATAATATTTTACTTCCAAGAGCCTATGTAAATATTAATCACTTTGCATAATCCAATTACTTTTGTGATGCCAAAATTAGCCCGAATAAACAAAATAAATTATGTCGAATGAAAAGTAGGCAGTTAACATACATAATTGTCAATACATATTTGTAAATTATAAAGTAAGAGCTTTCTTGTTTCTGCAAAACGATTTTCTCTAAGTACATTATAAAGTACATTTCCATCATTTGTGATTGCAAAAGCGAAGACAATAAAACGTCATATGAGTAAAGAAAGCTGGAAAGAAAGAAACCATTAGAACCTGGAGGTTGTAATGGTTTTCTATGTGCAAGAAGTGGAGACAATGAAAGGCTTGGATAATAAAAAAGACTCTAGATGGAAGGTGGTACTTTCGTATCATTAGTAACCTTGCGGTCGCGACGCGGACGCCCGCAAATTTTTGGACAGAAACAAATTTAGTTTGGATTAGAAGACAGTATTCAAGAGGTAAACTTTCACTCTTATACAGTATATCTATTATAGTGATGAATGAACAACCATTTACTGAGCTGAATGATCTTTTGTTGGACGTCAGCTTTGTCACTAATTAGTTTCAGAATTTTGAGAACGTGTGAGGTTAGTCACAAAGTTTCCGCCTTCATTATGTACTTCATTTTCATAAAGGATTTCTCGGTGCTCGCGTCAAACGGTACGTCTCGCCTCGACTACGTTATTGAGTAATTTTATAAGCAAGTTTTTTCTTCTATAGAAAGGTGAACATTTTCTTATAATTTACCTTTAGATTATCTTTTTTCGTCTTTTACAGTCTATAATAAAAAGGCTATCAATAAAGCCTGTATATAATTGAATAGATTCTTTGACTACTGATTAGAGAGTTTATTCTAAGTATAGGTGCGCAGGCTTCGTCGGAAAAACTGCACATCTCGATAACGGTCCAGACTCGTAGCCTTAGCATCCGCTTGGTCGACGCCCACTTATTTGCATTTCAAACTTACACTTCTAGGAAATGAACATTACAGTATTGTAAATATCTCAGAACATTAACCATGACATTATCATGTGTGGGGTATGCTTATTTGCTTTTAGAACAATTGTGTATACTTTTGAAGCTATTAGCTTCTTCCATAAATGAAGATGTTAAAAATTCATAACAAAATTAAATAGAATAATGCGGAAAAAAAACATTTAAATTGTATTTGTCATGGTTTTAGATAACGGAACAGTTCGTGTAAATATTACTTAATTTCTGTTTCTATTACTCTATTGTGTGGCGAGATGGACTCTCAGGGGGAGAATTGAAATGTTGGGAATGGCACTGCGCATCGCTTCATTAACTGTTATTTATGCACGCGACTGTCTTAGTTCGCGCATATTTACATTGATTTATTGTGAGAACAAAAAGTATTGTCTTACGTAAATAAACTTCAAAGCAGTAAGGCGACGAGGCAGAAATTAAACAAATACTTATAAATAAATCGCTCAGTTAAGTTGGTGGCATTGAATCTGATATGAGAAATGAATACACTAGCATTAAAATTTATTTATGGCATTCAATCATATTTAGACCCAAACAACATTCAATCATATTTATATAAATCGTAAAAAGAATCGATAAATTAATCAAATACCGGTATGATCGTAGTGATTGATTCTAGCCATATAGCGATTATCAATTTGTCGCGTTCACCGCAGATCAGTCGCATCGATGTTCGAGTCGCTTCATTAATTTGATATTAATTTTACGCTGACATTCTCGCTTTCGCGATGAGCAGTAATTATTTCAAAGGTCGTTGCGATTTCGATACTAATCGTGTCTAATTAATCAGTACGCATTACGGGTAGAAAGTCGATAGTCGATATCTGAGAGGAGAAAGGTGCATAGTACCTAAGGTACTAACAGTGAACTAGGATGCTTGTGTCGATGTCGTAAATAGAAACTGCACTGTTGAAAGTGTTAGGAACAACGATTTATGCGCGGCTGGGCCCCTACATGGTCATGATTTCAAATATTCTCATAGAAAGCGATCTGGAATAAGAAACCAACTCGATTTTAACGAACCAATCTATGAGATACTACAAAGTTAAATTAAAGGGATATACAAAAAGGTATTAGTACTTTATTGCTTATAGAACTTTAATTTATAACTGTCATCAGTGACATAACCTAGTAATCCGTAGCGAAATATCATTCGTGACGTTTTCAGAACCGATCAAAACATTTACATGGTACTTTCATTCACGACTTTTGGTTAAAAGGCGAATCATTGCGTAACTTCCTGAATTAGGAATCTGTATGAATTGTCAATTGGGTAACAATAAATTGTAAAAGACTGCACAATAATAAACTGTTACAGTTTCGAGTATTCAATATAGGTATATTTTTGAAAAAGCATAAAGCTTCGGCAGCTTTGTATGGTTTGTATCAGCTCTGAATCTTCTTACTAGGTGTTTGAAAATAACAGATTATCAGAAACTGCATAAACATTTTCTTAGCAAACGTGTCCAATCTTCCATCACATCACTCAGCTTTGAAGAAGTAGAAACAGTTAGACACAAAAAGAGTCCGAGAATTATGTTTGTTATTATTATTGTATATTGCACATTCGAGTCGCCGTCGCCGGACAAGGCTTGGATGAGGACACGGCTTGGATGAGGATGATGATGATATTGCACATTAACGCGGTACTTTAAGTTACTGAAATTAGTACAGTTATGAGCATTAATTTGTACTTTGGTACCATGTCACATAAACTTTGTTGTCATATTAAACTGAAGTCTCAACTAAATGACAAATATGTTAGTGCAACAGGGCCCTAAAGTGTGTATATGACATTGCTCATGACTTGTATAGTCGCATTTTAAGTTAGAGTAAATGACTGCGTGCACACAAATAATCTAGTCACACCCAACGAAATTACGGTAGCTTGCTACGTGTACTGTGCACATACGATTGTAGCACACAATATGTATGTTAATAGATCAGGACGAGGCGTGAAAATATCGAGTGTGATCACAGCGCCAGTATCATTATCTACAGCTGCTCTATTATGTCAGAACACACCGCTATCTGCCCCCGAGCGTGTAATGATATAAATCCTTAAAATCAATTTTCTCCGAACATGATCATTTGAACCCCACTGATGGAACACCGGATTAAAATTTGAATAATCACAAGCCTAAGTGTTTATAGTTAGACAATTGTATATTAAGGTATTTAGATAAGATGATCTCAAAATGATGTAAATTGTGATCTGTTGATTATTTTTGTACAATCAAGAATGCTGTTCAAGACAAATATATAATTATGAAATTCTTTCTCAGCAATGCATATAATTCAACTAATTCAGCAACTGTTTTTATTTTATACATCAATAAATCAATTTGGTTAGATCAACCATTTTTTTCCATAATATTTCAAACATACTAACATTATCAAAGAGATCATGGGACAGTTATTAATAAACTAGATAAATGCCAAGAGCCAAGACTTCAAGATCGAGGATTGTTATAAAGCCTAGTAGTCCATTTGAATAGATAACATAAAGTCACGAACATAATGCGAGGGTGCGGTCGGAGGTCAGAGATAATCTAGAGACAGTAGAGAAAGGTTAATGTCACATTGGTAGTTAGTAATTTTTAGTATGGCCATTATAATTATAATAGCTAGTTATGTTTTAATGGACAAGCAGTTTGCTTAAAGCGTTTAAGGGGAATGAACTTAATATGTAATAGGTAAAGACTTCTAAAGTTGTAATAAATATACTATTGTATAAACCGATGCACCTAAATACAATGAAGATAAAGTAATAGGTATCATAAATAAAAATTGACACCAAGAATACCTATTTGCTATTGGGATGCAGATTTATATTCGTTAGCATACACCTGCAAACCACGTTATATAAAGGCATTCTGACTAATCGACCAAGGATCTATTCCAGACCCTTTATTATTCTTGATATCTGGTTTATAAGGTTAGCACGTAGGGTTATTTTAATGAAGCAATTTATTCTGCTAGTCGATTGTTTAATAGTTGGTAGCAACAGATGCGAGATGCGCGGGCTTCGTGTATAAGAGTAATTTCTTTACATCCGCCGGCGTTCTACATTGACTATTTATACTACTACCTATTAGACATTTTTATGTAACATCACTGACTTTTTGCAAACGTGGGATGTATTTATTTAAGTGATTTATAGAAGGTTTACAAATTGTATTTATATTGCGTATTCTTGAGAATACATTCTGCCTATTGTTTCTTCAAAGTTCAAAAACAATAACGGTGACGGTCATGCGAAGATAAGAAATAAGTAATTTTTTAATTGTCGTGACCGTTAATTGAATGACATTTGAAATAAAAAAAGTAAATTAAAAAAGTTGATAAGTTTAAGTGACTTTGTCATTTAAATCAGTAAGTATATTATTGTACATAGTCGTATATATTACATAATAATATCAGACTACTTATCAGAAACTAATAAAACTGTCGGCTATAGCAATAAAACGTGACATAGGTTAGTGTATAGAACTTTGACCATTAGGAACAAAATACGTGCACATATTTTAAAATCCATTAAGTGAAACTGTTAAATCACAACTAAATGTATGAAGTGAGTATTTATTACAGATCTTGGGCATGAGAAAATTGAAACGATTGTCGTATTTCACGTGCAGAGTTACGATATAGATGCAAAATCGATATTCCTATGGAGTTTATTATGACCATAGATCTGATAATCCAATGCGTCGGGAATCGGGATGCGTGCCACAGAAGATTTAGATCTAGTCAGTTAAACTGCATATAAAAGCTACATCAGAGTTATGAGTAACGATCAATTTCGCGACTGAAAGATTATTCTAAGAACGAAGGTATCTCTATAATTAATTGAATCAAATTTTTAATATTTAATTTTTAATAGCCTATGAAAAAAAACAAAATTCGAAATGTGTACTTTATATAAAAAATATTTTTGATATCGCGCTTCTTTTAATATTTGTAGTCTTTCTATTATGAAATCTATACAAAGGTACTATAGAAAGACTATAATATACTGCAAATTAGTATATTATTGGAATGAAATGAACATTTCATAAAATGTCACTGTGACAATGGATTGTATTCAACCAATAAGCATTGATCATGAATAACAGACTTACTCACTCACTTAACCTCTCACTGATAATTTGCAGAACATAAGCTCTCGACTATATTCCCAATTGGACATGCATATGGAATTGGAATTTCATATTTTTCATTACCTAGATGATGGCTAGCATCGATAGCTTCATACTCGATCATCTACGCATACTGGCAGTACCGTACAAATTTTTGCTCGATTACGCGAACTTATATCGAATGACATAAGCGAGTCGTCTCCACGATTGATGTTACGTGACGATGCGTTCCGTCCATCCGTTACACTCCACACGCGATCAGATAAGTTACCGTTTTACACAAAACTTACTTTGGCACACAGTTATACTAAACGCTGTAATAACGGTGGCATCCGTGGCTTAGATCTGTCTACGAGTACTATCGTAAATAGTATGCAGGTGATAAACAGTTGATTAGATTGCTGACTGATTGGTATTTAAAGATATAGTGCTATAAAAGCTGAAAGCACTCGTAATAGATGTAGATTTTTTTGGTTTATTGGCGCCTAGTGCCTTGTTTCAAAAGCGAAAACAATTTTGATTTCACTATTAATGACGCAATCCCACGTGGGAATGAACTAAATCTATGCAAACATTGATAATTAATATTTTTTGAGTTACGACAGGGGCCTTTGGTGGCTCAATAATAATCCTGACACCAGGGTTGATGGGGTTGGTCATGCACCTCACAACCTACACGATAAGAAGAAGATTATTATTTTTTTGTTTAATATTACCTAACATAATCCAATCAAACGACATGCTTTATCAAGCTACTTTTGGCAGCTAAAGATAAATAGATTGACAGAATTGAATAATGACTGATACATTTCATTAATATTGTATTAGTGACGGCGAAACAGCGCCGTCGTCAGAACGTACAAACAAACAGCAGGAAAGCGAAACTAACAAGAGAATAATTGTAGAAAGTGTATGGAATTGATTTTTCAAATATGCGACTAAAGTACCCAGCAATAACAATTGTGATAACCTACCTGTATCGAAAATATCATATTCAAATGTAAACACATTAAATTACTTTCCGCATACTTTGACCTTTCAATATTTTAATAACAGTCTTGTGTAGATTTCCTTTGTCGATATGTGCGAGAGAAAGTCTAAAAAGACGTAAATCAAAAAGTTTAATCAGTTACATGCAGTCTGTTACCTCAAATCCGCGTGATCCGTATAGGCGAACGTTCCCTGAAGCTAAGGCAACATTTATTGTGGGCAACGTATGATTATGTTGATAAAGCGTTTTTTAATAATGACTCTATTGCTATCCGTCTATCGAAGGTCGAAAGTTAAGAGCTCATTACTCATCTGTGACAGGTAATTAAGGGCATTCCTTCAAAAGGGAAACTTTGGCCTGGATTCTTGACACTTTTGAGCTTTTATTGACGGAACTGCCAGCGGAAAATTTAATTTTCCTTCAAGGTGTAAGATTTATCGAAAATTTGTTCGGGTCGGCTCCTTATACATTTCGCTTTAGTTCGCCATAGTTGAAGTCAGCAATTTCGAAAGCTAAATTATCTAATTTGGATAGGCACGTGTTAGAGAAATCATTTCATTCTCAGCGAATTGCGAATATGTAAACAAGGAACTAAATTGTCTATGCATTCAGAGCATAGGAAAGTGTCTCAAATGCTAACAAGATCAAGTGTTAAGAAAAAGTGTAACTTAAATTAACATATCCAAATAGACGTAAGTGTTTTTTCTTGAATATTTAGTCAATGAAGATGTTGATTCTGAACTTTTAAGTGAAAGTTCGTCAAATCCATTATTGTATCAGAATGCCAATTCTGAATGCCCTGTGTCTGACCCTGTCGGTGTCAATCTAATTTCTCTATTCATGGGAAACACACATAGCCCATTGTTGTAATGAAGAAGCTTTCGCAACAAGTTCAAAGAATAGTGAATTGCAAAAGATAATTTGCCATTTGTTGACTATAATCGCGTAAATGTGTACAATTTATGAGGCAGATTTGCTACTTCTGAACAGCTTATAAAATAAATTTTTTTCATTAGCTTTAACAACAATAAGCCTCATAAAATTACTAAAACAGTTCAGTGTAGTTAAACTTTAGTTGGCTCTTATATAACGTAAAATATCAAACAATACTTACCCTAGCCATCTCAAATGCCGCCAAATATCTTAAAAGTACATACCTGAAATCAAAATACAAATGATAAGGCAAAATAAACAAGAAATGTGTTGTATGTAATGATGTAACTTATTAGCGAATTCCAATTTGCATGCGTAACACCCAAGGCTATTATTATATTTTAGGCCTCGGGCGAAAGTTTACCGATCTGCCTGACCCCTCTCTACTCATTACAAGTAATCGAAAGTGAAATTAATTCACATTAAGAATGTTTCGACATTGTATTAACACGTGTTTTAGCGCCACTACTTGCTTCCATACCGTTTGTAACATTGAAACATTTCAAACATACTTTTTCGAGAGAATGATTCGGCTTTATTATTTAGCATTGTTTCGATATGGATTTGATCTGAATTGATCGTGAGTGAAATCTGAACTTTAATCTCGCTAAACAGATTGATTTCTGTTATGCATGATAACATTTTATACTCTAATTAGCATAGCATTTCATTGCAGTTAGTTCCAGCGTAGTTGGATTGTATCGCTCTTTACAGAAATAAGAGCAGTATGGTTTTAGTTTTCTATTAAGTTTTATTTGTCTCTGTAGGACTCCTGGGAAGGCTTCAAGCGATGTTATCACGCGGTGCGCTATACACTCCAACAAACAACAAAATTTACCATTTCAAATTAAAGTTTCTTTAAATTATGCTTTAGGTATACAAGTTTTTTCAAAAACTTTCTCAGCGTTGGTTGTATTGGCTTCGTCTGTTAAGTCCATAAAACCTAGGTCATTGTTAGATTTCGCGACTCGGCATAGTGGAACAACAATATGCGTTTCAGGACCAAAATTAATGTGCTAAGTTTTAAGGTTTTATGTAGGACGGGGGCTTAACAAGTGAATGCAAAACGTGATAACATGCCGAGTACGTGCGAACGACCGTATGTGCAAAATTATGGGTTAGTGTGATTCTAGCAGCTTTCTCGATATTGTAATTGAATTCCTATGAAACATATTCTGATTTATAGGTTATGAGTTTGCATAAAATATATGGAATAAAAAGAATGTGGGTAACACGTTCACATTTTTATACGCATGAGAGCTTTGCGCCATAAATTTAATTAATATGAGGCGCTTACATGAGCTTTGCTTTGGTTTGAATCTTAGTAATCTAAAATAATACAATTTTCATAAGTTTAAAGGTGAAAATATGCATTTTCAATGCGAAGTGGGTTTTTTGGAAAGCAAAAAGGTCTTCACGTGAGCTAGAAAAAGAACTGATTTTGATCTGAACTAGCTATATCCGAGGAGAATATACGTGAAACAAGTTCCATGATTTCGCGAGATTTAGGATTTGCACGTCTTTGTTATCAGTCGGATGACCGTTAGAACAATTATAGTTAGACTGTATCTTTGACGTAGTGGACGGCGTTGTAGCAGTAAAGTGTGATGTTTATCATAGATTTTTCTTCACAGAATGACCGCTTGAACTTTCGCGATGTCACGTTTTCATACTTTGAGATAAAGCCGTGTGATGGCAAATATTTTAGTCCATATAATTATTTCTTTAGACGTTGCTTACTTTTTTGTTGGACTGAAGGCAAAGGTGTTTAATTATATCCACCACTGTCACTCCTCGCTAGCTATGTTTAAGATCTATGTAAAAAGAGGCGAGCCGATTGTCATCGCGCGTATATTAGGACTTGTGTACAATGGCTACAAATTAAGCCTGATTTGCTAGTGGAAACTAGGGGACGTGTGTCATATAATATTAAATTATAATATTAGATTACGGGTGTGAGTTGAGTCTGCTTATTGTTCTCTAATGGTGTATACGTATAAACAAATGATGTACAAAATACGCTTCGTGGTAAATAATTTGTTATTAAAAAAAGACTGGTTCCCATACAAGACAAACTCTCACTTAATAGTTTAATGACAAGACACCTAACATAACATTACACCATTTAAAACGATGTTCCGGAAGCTAACAATTACGTTTATAATCTTCTTATTATGATATAATTAATTGTTGAGATTGTTGTAATACAACCTCAAAATAATAGGTGTTAACAGACATACCTCGTAAATTCTCTATAATTATCTTACAAATAGGGAACAGTTCGACTTATGCAACGTTTTTAGCTACAAAAGAAAGTAAATGTATTTAACTGCTAATAAATGCTGCAGAATTGTAATAATATATTTTAGGAGACAATGATATACTTTTAGCTTCCTTTAAAATGTTTTAAACATGCAAATTCAGCTCTTTGTTTAAGTACTGTAATGTTACGAAGACAGTTAAGTAACAGTTGAATTCGAGAAATGCCTTGTAAATTACCAACATTTGTCATGTGTGGTAGTTAGCGTTTATTTTATTACGTCGTTTAATGCTTAATTAAAAATGTTATATATGCTGTTTATCACTTCTACACGTATAAAAATGGTGATACTGTTAAGTTAATGAGCATTTTTTAAAAGAAAAAGAAATACTCAAGTTCAGTCTCAGTAACGGCAATAGACAGAACACGTGGGGAAGCGTCGTCAGGCAACAGGTGGTGTAAGCCTGGTAAGGATTGACGACTTCGCAAGATTGCGGGCCATACTTCGATAAGGCATGCACTGGATCGTAAAAGTCTAAGTAAGATAAGCTTACAAGGCTCTGTAGTACCCATAGCAAAGCTGTAAATGATGATAATGATGAAACAGCAAATCCAAGTACAGTGAATAAATTATTAAGTAACGACCGTCATAATGCACATGCAAATGCATCTTCACACCTTGCTCCTTATCTCAAAAACGTAAACACGACTCTCGAAGTAAAAGCAAGTCTTAAGAGAGTTACAAATAAAGCAACATCTCATCACAGCAAGTACTACAACTCTACTCATCGTGACAAACTAAACTAAGTATGCACAAATACCTCGGCGCATACGCAGCTCAAGTGGTACAAGTAGTCTCGAATGACGAATGACTTTGATGATTGGCAGGTTGGGAATTGGAACAAAAATGACATCTCCAACAACTTTTTTATTTATTTATCCAAACCCAAACAATGTACGCATGAGGAGAAAATTACTTGTGTTTTTACGTGAAAGTAAAAACTTGCTTTAATACACTTTCGAAAGATACTTGCGGAAACCATGTTAGTTTAGGAAATGCAATTTGTTTTAATGGCAAATGGACAAATAGAGCAGAAAATAGCGTCAATAGAAATCACGGGCTGATCTTTATTCATCTCACGCGTCTAAAGACTTCCAGATCAATTTTCCCATACAATCTCGTTTAAGTGAGTGCAAACTTGTCCCTATAAATATTTCATTCATTGGCAGCAATATGTCCAAGTTACAAGTCATGTAACAGTATTACCCCATTTAGTCCTACCACTTTCTTATTACGGGCAACCTGAGCACCGAGTACCGTCGGTTGAGTTATTTCCCGTGAAGTTATTTCACTCACTCGGCTACTTTCTTTAAAAAGTCACAGGTACATGGATGAAATTGAAAACGGAAATAATAAATATTAATCTTGTAGAAAATACCGTTCTGAAAGTTCTCGTGGTCTGAAGATAAGCGGATGAAATTGTTATTACCAAGCAGCTATGAACTGGAAGATAAACCGTGGCCCGTTACTCTTTATCTGCTAGATGGCGATAATACTGAAAATTCTCATTGTTAGCAAGACATTGATGCAGAAGTTTATGTCATTTATTAACTGGTGTTTTTACCGCTTTTATAGTCTCATGTAAGTACAACACTTTTTTTTAAATTCTCAAGTTTACGAAGTATGCGACCTACAATCCTTTCTAGAGCATGTAGATAGCGAATCAGCTGCATGTGGGAAGCTGTTTCGAGGTGGATTCCAGTTGCATCGCCCCTGGTGTTAATCTGTTTAAAGTGTATCGCATCTGGCCTACCGTTGCGTCGACCAACGGAATTGTGTTCAATAAAGCACTGTGTCAGGTAGCGGTAGGTTTTTTCCCTCGCGTAGTCCAATCCACCGCGCTTGGTCGAGCGGCGATTCGACAAGCAGACGTTAGTGAGATTGTACACAACGCTGTCACAATTGCAGTGATACCGTTTTAGATTAATATAACATATTAGCGACAGCATCGTCGAAACGTGGATCATTTAAAACGTGCAGCTTGTAAACAATGTCCGAAATAGGAAATTAACTTTACTAGTCGAATTTTATGTCACAGACTTGAAATTGGTGGTTCAAGTCGCGTTTATAATCTATATCCCGAAGGACTTGTTATCCTTTTGTATTGAACGTCAATTAAGTTGCTTTCTCTGATCCACTGTTCAATGATACCACGCACATACTCAATTCATCCATTATTAAAACATCGTTTACCGAGTTGATCTCCTTTTCAATGTTGTCGTCTGCCTTATTTGACCCAATAATGTTGTTGTGTTGATTTCATTGAATGCATCGTTAGTTACGAACCGTAGGCATCGTCGTGTGAATCACATCTCGTGAGAAGTCTCTCTTAATCCCCGCTAACAAACGCGATTCGTTCTTACTCTTCCACGTTACAAGGCTTGGCGCCCCATTGTAAAAACCCTCAAATTTCACCACGACAATTACTTTGGATATTTGTTTCGGTTAAACATTTCATACAGAAAAACATAATCTAATTCCTCAATTTTCAGCTATAATATTTTGATGTCACCGTTGCGTATTTTCGAATCGCTTACCTATATTATGAATTGGATTAAATAACAAGTTTCTTATTATTTTTGTTTTGTGTCACGTTAATTGGCTTTTTGATTGTATAACATTTCAAAAGCATCTGGTTTAGAAAGCAAAAGTTTTAGATATACGTATACATAATTATCAAACTTACTTTTCTTTTCGAGGCTTTAATGATAATAGCGATGATAACTAGTAGCTAGTAGGATCTAATACAAAAAGAAATGAAGATATTCTCAAATACGAAGCTAGATTACCTCTCACTCTCTGTGGTTTACTATATAAGTGTAGGTGTTATTAAGTACGAGATATAGATATATATTCTAACGCATAAATACAGGAGTATCATTTGCATGTCGATTGCTTTGCAGATTACAAAGAAAACCATTAAGTTCGCAAGACCATTGCTGACTCAGTACAATGTGACACACATTCACTTCATTTATCTCTAGAAAATGGAAGATTTAATAAAGCCGAGTGCGAATAGTGATCAAGCCGCGGCAAGAAACGTCATTACCAGTATTTGGAGCATGCGAACGTGGGAAGGTGTCATTCGAGAGTGATAATTAATAACAGAGGCGAATGCGAATAGAATAGGTTGTCAATTAAACAATAATATCTCGAGTTGAGTTTCTACACCCGCAAATTAACATTATTACAGTTTGCGGTATCATTGATCCGAGTTGTACAGATTATGGTACAGATTCTGGTTGCAATCTCGGAAACGTGACCGCTGCTCTTGTTTGCATTGCGGTTGGGACAGCTATAAGCGGACGAAAGTCTCAACCTACATCTCGGATTGAGCACGTATGTATCCGCGTTGACAATTTCCCTGGTTTGGTGCGGGTCAAACTTTATTTATGCCAGTGTGTGGCAGTGCGGAACGAATGCGAAGCCTGCCCGCGATTTGCGCGAAACGTTTAGTATGCGACCCGCGCGGGCGAAATTCGCGTGCCTGTGACTCGTGTCGTCAAGGTACTCCGACTAGCAATGGCGTAGTTAAGATATCGAGTGAATGGGACTTGACAATATTATAGAAGAGCATAGAGAAGTGCTTCTTGAACATAAATGGAAATAAAGGAATAAAATAAACATCCAACAATGTAGACAGCTATGATTCACAAGAGTCGCGCGGACGTGCAGCCGTATCACGGTAACGATCAGCCTAACGTGCGGCACTCACGACCGTCTTATTTATATCGTGACACTACTATCTCGGATAACTGGTAACAAATCGAGGGTTTCATGGAAAGCCTCTCTGTACGTACGCCGCTCACGCATCGAGAAATTCACGCCATTCGATTAATCTAATCGCAGCCTAATCTTACCCCTATCTGATTCATACGATGTAATCCGCGAATTTCTCACTCGGCTCTAGACGCTCCAAGGCGCGTTCATACCAGAGAGCAGCCTTAATTCCACCCGCTGCCAAGCGAGGAGTCACTTGAGCAAGGTATTAATTATAACAAGAATTCTGCTGCAAGTATGTCACGGAAAACCAGACATCATAAACACGAAGATCTTGCCGCGAGCACACGCGTTAGATATGACAGAGTGTTTAGAAATACATCATCTCTCGAGCTTTAGGCCTGCCTCGTGTCTAGACGTGCCCTTAGCAATTTAGAGATGCGTGTAGAAAATCGACGAAGCAGAATAATTTGTAGCGTTTTGCATACGCTGATAGGATGCTTCCAATTGCTTCCCGTCTAAAACGTTTATTTTGCTTACAATTTACTAGCAACTTAATGATTTTGCATATTGAATACGCAATGGGAAGCACGTATTGCTTTGTGAAATACCACGCATAAACATTTAGTTAAATGTAAGATGTGTTAGTTCGATATACAATTTAATTCAGATGTATTTCTACTAACAGGGTGCTTTCTCCGATCGCATTCTACTAATGGTCACCGTTCACATAATTTAAGAGGCAGCCAAACAATAATGGGGTTACATAGACAATTATATCTGCCCTCGTGTCCATGGACTAATGGAGCCCTTATAAGGTTACATTTCTTCAGAATGGGGCCAGCCGCCCACCGGCACAACGGTAATGATCGTGAGATTTGAATGGATACTGCTTGACATAAAGAAAATAAATCATAAATGGGCAATACAAACAAAAATACTTATGCCAAAAGATGAATATACGATTATAAACATTTCGAAGTGTCAGGCAGTAACTTAGAATGTGAAATATCTCGCAGCGCTTTTTAATAGAGGCAACATTCTGAAGAAAATGCTTGGTCATAGAACGTATATTAGTATATACCCGTGCTATTTGTCCGGAATGTTAACTCATATGTTAATACGACGCTAATGCGTTACAAGAGTAATGAGTTCTCTATTAATATAATAATAACGGGAGAATGCCTACGCTTTACTGAAGGCTTTATTGCAAGTGAACTTATAAAACCAGCCAAAAGAGCATCTAACGGCGATTCTACCATGAAAAATGTTACCATCTAACATTACCGGGAACCGTAATTAACCCTGGGTTCAAACACCACAGCCTCAAGAACTCAGTTGTTATTATTAACCACACAAGGGGAGAAAGTTCAATCGTAAACAGGCTTCCTCGTTATAACAAGGATAACTCTTTAAGCAATTAACATCATTACGACACGTCGTAATTGACTAGTGACTCCGAAGAAACGAATAGGCGAGGTAATCGGTGAAAGCACGAGAATTGAATCTGAAGGCCTCATCATGCGGTCTGATAACCTTAGCGACTATTGTAACAGACCTACCACTAACTTAACAATGATAAAAGAGTCGGGTGCTTGAAACGGCCTTTTCATTTTCCTAAATGAGTTGCCAGTTGCAGCTGGTTGACTTATTAGGCATTGTCGGTAGCGTGGCATCGATGGGCAGTCACAATGGTGGCTTTCACGCGGCCTTTGTACCGTCCTTTGAGCTGTCAATAAAGATATTTTTAAAGCATCATAAAGACGACCATCGTTAATTATGGTGGCGGTTCGAATTCTTACTAGATCATGTTCAAGGTATCGGGATGAAATTAGAGAAAATACGATTTTATGACTGTAACTTTCTATATCGCTACACATGAAAGCAAACTGCATGTATGATACCTTAATTATTGTGAATGTTTGCTATTCCGTTTCCAACTTTTGTAACATCCCATGCATAATAAATATCGTCTTTATAGTCGTAAAAAAGGAATAGAAACCTAAGGTCAAACGAGGGTTAACGATTTCAGTAGCGTCTTCATTTTCTAATTCTGCCCCATAATACAGTCATGGAATACAACCAGGTAGAATTAATGTTTGCATCGGAGAAAATTATATAGCAGATACATACAATAACTCGAACCAAGACGCTCAGGCCCCCCGTACCATACTTACACGCACGCGGCACACAATTCTATAAACAAGATAGCGCGTGCGATGCCATAGCGAAATGCATCTCACGCACATTTCTAGGGTACTTGTGTGCAAGCCATCTCCCGTTACTCACAAATTCCATGGCGTCCGCACAATAGAGGCGTTGAACGCCATCGATGGATAATTCGGGTCCATATTGTATTGGAGGCGAAGGGCCCCAGCCCGTGGTAGTTTAAAAAGAGGAACCAACCGACCGGAAACACGTCGCCGCTTTAATTGAAACACAGAGAAAAAAATGTAAAAACAGATGGAATTAACTGCGTACCATCGGCTACGGTGGAATAAGCGCGGGAGACAAAATCGTGCGGCAACTAACTCAATAAAGGGAGTACCGTTAAAGGAGCCAAATGGCTGTATTCACAATAGCAGGCTTTATTTCGTGTTAACGAGAAAGTAGACAAGGCAAATCGTTAAGATGATAAATTAGAAAAGTCTTATCCAGAAACACAGAGTGAAAACCAAGTCAAGTTCTTCGATGTAGGTAAATGAGAGAAAACAAAACGTTTAAGGAGAAGCCCTATACTTTTCTTGTGGAATGTAGCGGATCACAATATCATGACCTTCCGCAAGTCGGCTTCGTACAGAGAGATAGCCGGCGTATTCGTCCGGCACACCGCTAGCGTCAGACTTCACTGGATCGTGCAAATTTATAGGGGTCGGCACAAGCGGGCAACGGTAAAGGCGTAGATCAGCCACTCCAAATGGCGGAAGGAATTAACTACGATGCTCACAAATGATATATTACGACATTTAAAGGTAAGAATATTGCACTTAATTCGACAGTAAAATTAAATAATTCTCATAAAGTGAGATTTATGCTTACGATCGCAGTAGCCAATTCCAAGCTCAAAAGGTCAGAAAGGATTATACTTTGAACATGGATTTAATTAATGATACCGGTTAGTAATGTTGAATTTAAAGCGTTAACAGATTTGGAATAAATCTCTCGGCCGTCATGTTGTTGTCAATCTTATAAACTTTCCATGTAAATGCACAAGTAGTCCTATTGACACCTTTGTATAACCCGGCAAGAAGCCGGTCAACGACAAAATGAATCTTGTCTATTGCACGGTCTTCATACATTATGATGACCACATGACAGATGGCTTATAGGAGAGAGCATTTCAAGCACAATCCCTTTTGCACTTCTACCCAGAAATGGAATTGGTGGCGTGAGACCCACTTCGGGTCATCACCTCTAATGTGATAGTCACGAATGGCGTATCGTTTGAGAATTGGATATTAGCACCTATAGTTCGAACATAGTGACATGTGCATCCATCAAATGATCACACTGACCGTTATACAAATATCGAGGACAGTACCTTTATATCGGACAATGTCGACGTAGCGTCAAAACAGACGAAGTTGCGATGAAGCACGAACGAGAGCAGCGATTGACGGTGAAAAACAATGAGGTGTTATCTGGGTGTTATGGCTTACGGCGACGACGAACACTTACCATAAGATGAGATGATAGCCCTTTGACCACCATCATTATAAGAAGACTGAAGACCAAGCGAGTAATGTACAGGATGATAATGGCTTTATCCTTTAGGATTATATGAGATGATAATCCTACAGTAAGTTGTACCGTCCCATGACGTAAACAGAGATATAATGCAGGGTTGGTTGGAGATCTCTTTTAGAGATAAGCCCGCGTTATGTTATATCATTGATTTTTTGTATTACAATAGATAATTTAATTATTACTAGCGACCCCCCGGGTGCAATGCTGAAGAAGAAAAATAATTATTTACGACATCACATTAAAAACCTCAAAAATAACAGTATTTCTTCACTATTTAATGGATGTTATTATACATATAAACCTTAGGCTTCGTTAAAAAATAATAATTATAAACAGTCAATTAAATCCACAAAAGCTTCGTCAAACATAAAATACTACCTACAAAAAAAATCTTAAACTTAGTTAATTATGTTATAAGCTAATTGGTATCAGACTTAATGACAAGATAAGACTTCTTACGATACACCGTAAAAATGATACTTACTTGAAACCAATACTCAATGAAATGTTTCTTGTAAGTCACTTCTAAGTCACCACGGCAATAAACCTACATAGAGCTTCCGCGACAGTATTGTTACTAAGCGAACGTGACTGACCGATCTTAATGGCTGGACTCAAGATTCGCCAGCTCCTAGGTCACAGAGAGTTACCCTAGGGCTCAGTGAGCCATGCCAGAATCAATTTGGCCAAGAATCTACTGCAACTATGTCAGGAGGTTATAGTAATCCGAGAGAACAGTCTCCGTTAGCCGAGGTTCACGCGGCACTGTGAAATTATACAAACCAATCATTGAGACTGGTGACTTTTCATCTCGACCCTAGATGGATGAAGATGGGAGGAAAATACACGGTTGCTTTTTGTTCAACCGCCACGGAAAGTTAATGATACTACCTGACATAATTTTATAGGCCGTGCTGCATTATGACTCTAATGTAAAAGCATGGGCTAATGATAGTAAACTACAGACTATGATGGCGGTTAAATTATTTGCGGCTACTTTTGATTGAAGTGTTGTTGTCATTGTAATACGGAGATTTAATTGCATTTTTATGTTGCTAATATTATCTTTAGTAATATGAGGGTTAACTACTTAATGATAATGATGGACATGATTATAAAAAACTTAAATACTTCAATAACAGGCGCTAAAAGAATCATCAGCGATTTGTGTTACCAACAAGCCGATGCGAATTTTCAATCATTCAAATCATATATCCACGTCAGTCTAGAGTCGCTAGTCGGGGCGGACGACGCGAGCGCAGCGGCTAATCTGCGTCACTCAACTGCATCATTATTCTAACAACAAGCTGCGACAGGAACTCAGGACCCGTGTTTATGGGAGGTCTACACTATGAGTTTGAAGAACTGTTTGACACTGAGAAGTTTAATGCTGCTAGTTATTGCATAACTCACACAGACTGATCTTTGAGGTAAAACGAAGGTTGTCAGTAAACAAGGAACAAAACGGATGCAGCTAATGTTAAATAACAGTACACCCTTGAACACGCACATGTATTAAGACTTTCCCAGTATGAACATACTGATGAAGTAATTTACATTACCAGTTCTGTTTGCAAAGGGAAAAGTACGTCGGACTGGATTCACCGTAAGTCTAGATACAGGTAGAATAACATGAATTGCAAAATTATTACGTAAAGTATAATGGAAGATGCAACTATGTTTACATGTTCGTAACACTATTGGCAATCATGACGAGTACACTTGCAAAGTACAGTTACATTACCATATTATGTAAATGCGGAGTGTACAGGTACCGCTCATAACACCACGGACGATAAAGTTATTCGTGTGGTAGTAACGGCAAACGACAGGTGAGGACATCAACCATCCGTGGCGGAAACTCTGAGAGCTATTACACAGCGCGACTATAAAGACGCAGCCTTCCCGACGATTTGTGGTTTCAGCTCGGAGGAATACAAACGTTAACTGCGAGCTCATTTCCACTTCGGATTTGAAGTTAACCGCAGCCACTTCGCACTCAAGCAGGACCGCATGAACTGGCAACAACTTTGTAGACGGTTATGACATGACTCGCGGACTCTGAAGTGCCCCAGCATTTACGGCCATGTTCAGCCTACAGGTTTACCCGAGATATAATGTCGTTAGATAAGTAACCTGTAAAGCCGCTATTATCATCCGAGCGACGCATCAGACCGGAAAGTGAGATTGATTTAGTATTCGTATAGATGAATATTGATCGGAAGCTATGTACGGGTAATTAATGTTACACATTGAAGCGGAGTTAATCGTAGCGTAGGCAGCGAAACAAACGCATACTTGCGTCAGAATAAGTGGGGCTTTCGAACGTCAACTATCACGGAAGACAGGGAAAAAATACGTTTCCGAGTCTTGTATCGCACGGCATATCTGTCTCAATGGAGTAGATCACTGGTTTGTAACAATACCACCGGAGAGACGCATGACAAAAACTTTACTAACACAATAACAGCGGTTCCCGACCTTGCATTTCACCTCGGAACTGGGCTGTGGTCGTGCCTGCGGATCTCCTTTGGATGAATGTTTGAATTACATCGTCATCTGTAATACCGTTTCGAGTACCGCTTTATCTGGTATAATAATTCTTTCTTAAAAAAGTATTTTATACTTGATAGATAACCGAAGAAAACGATAGCGGAAGAAATGTTACCCTGCTTGCAGCCAATTAAGACAATACTTTCATGACTAATTATCTTTTTTTCCGCTAGATTAATTAATGAAAACTGTTTACCACTGGAATTTGGTATCTAATTTTTCGCTCCAGGGGTTTGTAGCCAAGTAAACAGATGGATGTCATTATTAGTTTCATAACATTTTTTCCTGCGTAAAAGTTATTGGAAGCATCCGAATAATCCGTGATAGCCTTGATCAGAAAATGCGTGACTTCATTGTAGTGTCACGGGTTCCAATCCCGGCTTGGGTTCTATACCACCGAATTCGACTATGTGAGTTTAAATTCATGTTTGGATCATAGATGATTGATATCACTTGGTTTCTAGGATTTATACCCGGTTACATGGGATTACTACATGGGACCCTATTTACATGGGACTTGAACATAGCTGTCAAGGAGTGGATGTATATACTATACACTGCGCATTCTGCCTACCCCATCGGGGATATAGGCGTGACGCTAGGTAATGTTTGTCATAATGTAGAGCATATGAAAGTGATCAGGATCTTTATTTTGAAAAGAATTACGTAAAACAATTAGTAAAGCCGCATCTAGATAACGCAATGTTGATCACAGAACAAAACAAAAAGAAAGGTTACCACCGCGAAGGCATATTACGAGCTCAATTTGAATAATTATTGTTGTCGGAACTCTGAAAGGTGTTCACAATGCGCATTAGTTGAATGTTAAACAACACGTGGGAATCTAATTGAAACATAACTGGATTTTGAAGTGCATCTTCGGTTTGTATACAATGCATTGAGCAATAGTACAATAGATAATTTAGTCCATTTATCCTCTTCCCCTGTATTTATTGATAGCATCTACACTTCCTGATGTTTCTTCTTCCTCAATGCATTCAGATTTGCTACAGTGCGTTATAAAAACCAGTCCTGTGAATGTAGTAGGAATAATAAATTCAGTGAAGGTGCTGATTATGACGGCAAGCCCAAGGCAAAACAGGAATCTGGATATTTATGAGATTATGACACTTATGTGAAGCCGGATGTTCACTTTGATAGAAAGGTAAAGAATACTTCTTGAACCGAATGCCAATGACTTGTAACATGTGTTAATGAAACATTTTACTGGTGATTGTTTTGATATTTCTAAATGCATACACGCACAAAAAACATTTTTATTTATTTATTTATTATTTATTTGTGCATTTTAGTTATTAAATTTGTAAATATAATAATAAGAGATTTTTATTACAGACAAGAATTCACATTGTGTTCGCATCGTTTGTAAATGTTTGTTTCCTTTTAGTGGCTACCTGAAAGAAATTGCTCTAGAGCAATAAGGCCGCCCAAATTGTACTATACTCATGTGTTATGTCTGATTGTTGAAATTTAGCTCTGCAATAAACTATATTTGATTTGATTTCATTTGATTGTGTTAGTAACAGAAAATTTAGGTCTAGTGTTAGTAAAATTATTCAATTTTTGTAAGTGGTCCAATCCATCGCGCTAGCCTAGGTGGGTTTATTGTAGGTACTGTAATCAACAATTTCATTTTCATTTTAATTACGTCTTAATGTACATTTTTACGGCTCACTGAAAAGTTAACTAGCTAGAAAATATCGAAACAATTCAATTTGCTCAATCAGGCTCCAGTGAAAAAATAAAGTGGAGCTAGAAAAAGGCATGGTTTATTTTGCATTTCTCAGAAATCCGATACTTTCTTGGAAGAGAATCAGAGGCAAGAAGCCGAAAGCAAGGGCAGACGACAGATATGGCGCATGTAGACCGTATCGGCAAGAGCTGCCGACAAAACGGCGCGTCACGCCCAACTACGCCACGCAACGAGAAATGATGGCGGCGTACGGCAAAATTGTTCGCGAATTTCGATGGTTTTTCTGTCTGTTTACACATTTACACGTCTCAGTTGCGTACGTGTAAACGAACGCGTTTAATTAGCGCATTGACTTTTAAATCACAGTATAGTTAAAGTACATAAAGAACTTTGAAAAAGTGTTTGAGTTGCAGTTTTGTAAAACTTTCAGATCATGATCATTATGTTCATGATGATTTCGCAAGGTTTATTGATGTGTTTTACTGGCCGTGAGTTATTTTATGGTCGGTAACACACATCACAGTACTTATTAGGTAATGCTTTTCTAGATTGTCAATTTATCATACGTTTATCTTACGAGTCAACTATCAGTGTCTACGGCATTAGATATGATATGTTCCTAGTTTTTATCAAGTGAGTATATAAAATGATTTAATTTCTTTTATTTTGGTACAATTTTGAATTTGTCTGATTACGCTAAGAAACATTTTTGACTTTATTTGGTCCACTTATCTGCCTAAACAATAACAAATTTTGCATAAAGTGGTGATTACTACTAGCCAAGTGAAGCGGCAGAGATTTGTTTGAATAGTGAAAACGGACAAAAACACTGACCCAGATGCGTTAACAGGTACCTACCTCGGAGATGCCATCCATGACTAGTGAACCGTAACACTTTTTACCAATATCCAAGTATATATAGCTGCTATTAAACTTTAGATGACGCCACAATAGGCAGAATATGAACGCTTCAATAGAAGCGTGTTTAAAAACGCAATCTACATTTACGTAAATGGCAATCCAAAAAGCAAACATTGCAGCTTAAACGTCATTAGTTGAAGCTATTTGAAATAATTATATTGGTTCTAAAATACTACTGCATAGCATATACTTTTCTCTATCGAGATAACTGCAGGGGACTCGGAGAACAGCAACTAGCCCAGGAGTAATTAAGATAAAAATCTTGCATCAAAAAATTAAGCGAGAAAGTAAATCGCTTTATCATTCAATCGCCAATTTGATACCGAGTGCAATGAATCACAGTTTCGTAGTAAACGATGAGAAAACAATGCCACAAGATATATATCGGTGTAGTGCAAACGTACGAAAGTCGAGAGCGAGCTGACAAGACCCGGTTGATGAATCTATGTGGGTTAGCACATAAGCGAATCGCCTCTGATATGCGATCTGATTCGATCAAACCTTTTGGAATTCTGCAGAAGAATAGGTACTAACGTTGTCAATTACTATCTTTTCTTTTGTTTCTTTGATGCGTTGGGAAACGGAAATGTTTAATTGGATTCGGTTCGGACTTTCAGTCCACTTTATTCGAGCTCCGAGTCTCGGTGGTCTCTACTTACTTAATACTTTTTTCTCTCTTTGTTTTTTTTTTCGGTAAATCTGGTAGAGAGTGCGTTTTAGTAATTGATTTGGACACATTCTTCGTGGTGCACATAACTGTCCATTTCATGATGAAGGTTTTTGTGGTTTCAGTCTTTTGTGCGATGTATGTCGCGGTTTTATTATTTCCCATGACAAAAATCTTAATGTCAGAGTTAAACGTAGGAATCTACGTTCTCACAGTCGAGTTCTCGCTGTAATTACCAACACATATTCTAAGAATCATTCAGAAAGTCGTAAATCTACAATAATACCCCTAATCTAAAAAGAAACATTGAGATGGTACCGAGATTTTGTAATAAAAGTAGCTAAGCTTGGAGGATACTTTCTAACTATGCAAGAAAATTTTATAAGATCATAAACTGTAATTTATAGCTATGTGCTGTTGCGATATTGGTTATAAATTTTGATAGGGAACTAAAAGAGAGCGAAGGAGTTTGTAGATGGTAGCACAAGCGATCAGGATATGCAAATATAAATTGTGGGGCTGTTCATAAGTCACGGAACTGAATCCCGATATACTGCGTGGGGTTAATAAATATCCAAGTCTCATCTGCATAAGACAACCGCAGGAAAGCGGCGCGTGCAATGCAGTGTCCCATTGACCCACTGCACACTGCAGCCTACATACTATGTCAGAAACAAGCAAGCTGCGATCAACCCGCGAATATGATGTAGAAAATTGTTGGGTAATAGATTGTAGCCATTAGCAGGGTTTCGATAACAGACAGTGCTAATGATGTTTCTAGACAAATTTAAACAGTGAATATACCGCATTGAAATAGCTAAGGACAAATTTCCTTAGTACCTATAATATATATACCGATGAAGATGAGTCGAGACTTGTTCTAATTAGACATTTTTTGTTACAGGTAAATTGGCCAACGTTTCACCACTTTCTTTGACAGACGAACGTGAGTAAACTTGCAACCATCTCTTAATGATTGGTCGAACTACAAAAAGACACTGCTTACTGACCAACAAGGCTAAACAAACGTTGAAAGTTTGCAAAAAGGTGTTTATTATACCGCACCACAGTAGCCGCATTGTTTAAAAAAGATGCACAAAAAATTGGCGTAGGCCAGTTAGGTGCTTCGATAAGTCCAGGGGTGTCAGCTCATCATGTAACTGTAACAGCCACCAAAAATTCAGTCTACCACAATATTTTTTCTTATATAAAAGCTGGTGTTATTGTATATATAGATACCGCTGCGCGTTGTTCGCGTAATATCAAACGAAGAATAGCACTTGTCGAACATTTGTAAAGCTCAGACTAGAATAGTCTTACGTAGGTACTTGTGTACAGCAAAAGGTAAAAGTGACGCGACCATAATCGGATTGAAATCTAAATAGCGAACGGTAACTTAGTGGCAATCAATGAACTTCTTATAACCGATGCTAACAACCGACAAATTGGTAAAAGCGTCGAGTTGGTACACTGTATTGTGAACTGTGTTGGTACTAAGCGCTGATTGGTTAACAATGTGTGGGACTTTTTGCCAGTACAAATATCATAGACGCGACGGAGTGTATCAGTCGGAATTCCATTAGTTTTCTATTCAGACATGATCAAAGGAGATCCGGGTGTTGATTACAGCGGTTAAATAACCAATGTTATTAAGATAGATTATGATAACGTGGTAGGTGCAGGAATTATGTGTTTGGTTATCTGTAAGGAAAACGAAGTGTTCATGGACAATTTACTAGGATGGGCATTGACTTCCTATTCAATAGTGGAAGAATAAGATTAGGTTGGATTATTATTTCGAAGCCGACCTACGTTTGATGTTAGTGCGGTTTAAAAGAATTACATATTGTTTGTGCTTTAATATAGTTTTTTTTTCGGCAGGCTTTAATTCCAGTATTCGCGTTACCTATTTACTTTTTACAGCACTTTTTGATTTTATTTTGTGTAAGCTCCATGATTCTAAGCTCCATTTTGCGAAAGACATACATAGTACATCTCGCGAAGGATGTACTCTTATTAGCCCAATTGGGAATATAGTCGTTAGCTTATGTTATGTTTTTTTTTTCAGTCAAAACCCACTTCAGGTTTTGTGCAATCATATATATACATATATATAATTCAATTCATTTATTTAATACAATGCAGGCAGTAACACTAGATAGTAAGTAAATATCTACGCCATACGATTTATGTCAATAATCGTATGTAGATGTGATCGTATGTAAACCTCACTAAAGGGACGGACAAAGGCACAAACGCGATCATGATCGATTTATGTCCGTTACATTACTCGCATTTTGCGTTACAAGAGGCAGTATGATTTACATCAGAACAGGTATCTATCACTGTCATGATTCTCCTTAGTGGTTAAGAGTTAAGGCACAATTTCAAGTTGTTATAATAGAGATTGACTGACTAGGTTCAGTTAACCTACGTGGGAAGCCTAAGCGCAGCGCATATTTTGTTGCAAATTGCCTTTCACTTCGGGAATTCAGTGTTCGATATGATACCATCGCTTCCGAAAGGTAACAAAGGTGAACTTCAGTTATGCCAAGACAACCATCAACAGCTCCAATAATAACTAGATAGCATTTGTGTCAAATCAAGAAACAGCTACAGATTTATTAATATTAAACCATAATAAACCATATAGACGAATAGACCAGGAGGATAGCCAAGTTGCAAACATGAAAAAACATGGATAAATGGGATTGACATAAGGTGACATGATGTATGGTAACTTATAGTTGCAGTTATTAAATAAATTGAAATACTTAAACATATTTTATTACTGTCACTGTCGTTTTTCGTAATCGTCAACTTAGCAAAGGCGCCTGATACTGATCCAATAATATAATCTACTGTGGTCTAATATTCGAGAGCGCTTTTCATAACATTACAATAGAATACATATGTCAAACAGATCGTGCCGGTCAACAGGTCATGAGAAATAAACATTATGCTGGTTACCGGAAGAGTAGTATTGAGAAGTAAAGGGGCTACATTGCGCCAAATGGTGCCATAAAATCTGAAGTGTATATGCGATGAATAAATATATGACACATTAATAGTCTCTATAAACTTGAAAACGGTAAAAGCTTTTTCGCTAGCGCAGTACAGTAATTGATAAAACAAGCTAGCCAATTTAAAAGCTAATAGACCTCAGAAAGTAAGAGTGGTTATGTCGATATTTTCATTTTGCCACACAAATTAATTTAGTTTACAAGCTGTCAAACAATTTATCATGCAGAAAAGCATAATTACAAAAAGACGTAGATATGAGCCAAAGTAAACGTTGGTTGTCGTAGTAAAATTAATGAGGGCCAATAAAAAAGTAGTCACACAAGATTGTAATGCAGAAAAACGGGTGCAAGGGTTCAGTGCTCGGATGTCTGGTGTTCCCGGCGTTCCCACAAGCTCCTGTGATGGTAATAACAGCTCACAATGAGCAATCAGTTTATTCCCTTAGTGCATAAAAAGATAAATCGCGTGAACTTCTGAGCGAAACAAATGTACGAAATCTAGCTAGAGATGAAGTTCCTGGGATTCTGATGTGAAACATAATTACTTATGAACTTTATCGTTTGAAATTCAAGTACCTACTTGCCGAGCAATTTCCTAAATAAAGCTTTCTTCTGATAGTTTGTACAGCTATAGTCCCAGACGCAATTGTCTACTTTGGGATTTTTAGGTCACCGAATAAGGCAGATTTAAATCCATTGTTGAGCAATCGAGATCAGATCGAACTGTAACCTTGCTTTTAACGCGTAATTTGAACGAGTGTGTGGATAACGGTAACAGCAAAGTGGTAATTTCGTATAATGACACCAGAGTTTGATTTTTTTATATAGTCAGCCTTTTAACCTACTATACTTGCTAAAACTTAGTATTTAAATTAAGTATGTAATGTCACGGTAAATGTAATTACATTTTAATGTAGTTAAGTGCTTATGAAATCTATAATTTCAGTTTATATACACCTAAAGAGAAGTAGGTAATTGATAGAGTCGTTTCGGTATGCTTTGGTAATTGAGTATCATTACCAGCAACTATTTTGCGACCAGATGGTTCGTTCTTTAGATTGTTTGATTTAAACCCGGAAGCGTCACAATCATCTGCTTAAGGCCTAAAGCGTTTATCTTCACGCGATCTCCTACTTTCTAATGAAAAAGTCGGATTTAAATCAATCGACGAAGCCCGCGGGGCGACGGGGGGTTTAATAGCTCTAGCAAATTACTTTGATCGTTAAAGAACGTTACACCTGTAAGGTGGAATAAAATGCAACAGATTAAGCTTTATTTTACTCGATTAATTAACTGTGGTGATGTTGATCTTTGATTTTTTTTAATGATTACTTTGTTAACAGGTAAGTATTCGATTTCATTTTTGGACGATGAAAAAATGAATAATGAACTGTATAAATTCTCCGAAGATCAATTAGGTATCATTATAAAGCGATTTGTCAGCTTCCTGAGCCCGCCGAAGAAAGTTCACCGTCGCGTGCGCATCGAGCAAAAAAGCAAACACGACGCACAATCGCCATTTTTGATTAATGAATGGTGTGTGAAATTGAAACAGCTTAAAGTAGACACAAAAGATTCGAGATGAGCATTAACTCGGGACACAATAACGCATTGTTCAAAATTACTATGAGAAGCCAAGTATGACTCAGTAGTTTGGATAATGACCGTGTAGAAATCAATTGCTAAATAAAGAGATAGGTAATAAATTCTACAATTTTGCAATTTTATCCAATTACCTATTAATTTAATTTGATATTTGTACTCGTATAGTCAACAAAATAGTTTAGTGAATACATATTCGTTAAAAACATATCCACACACATTTATTGTTAACTCTTAACCTTATATCATTTTATAACGAGTTTGAGACTGAGTTTGCAAACTTTATGAAACTCTATCATTGTACGTGAGGTGATCCATCAATTGCAACTTCAGAACAAGTTTGCTCTAACAACGCAGAGATGTTTCCAACACGGACATAAGTTCTAAAGATAAAAGAAAAATAATTTGCTACAACGTTTATGGGGCGAAATAGTTCTACGGGTGAAATGAGTGTGTGGGGAAGCTCGCCATCATCATCAATGAGGCAGTTTTACATTTGATCGACGTAAACCTATAATTTAAGTTTAAAATTATAGGTGAAATCGTATAAATCGACATGGCAAGGCACGTTTTGTAACGTATTGTTATAATGTAAAAACGCTTTAACAATTTCATGCAACCCTTTCTCTAGGCTTTCTATTTTTACATTTTGCGGTTTATTGTGCGTGTCCGCTATTTATTTTATTCTCAATAATGTTTGTTCGAATGCTTGTTAAGGTCGTTTTCGAGATGCATTTTGATTTTACGTACATTTGTAAGTGTATATCTCTGTAATAGTGATTGAATAAACTCCGACGCAAATGAGAGAACATGTTTGTACTAAAAGCTTTTGAAAACTTTATGACATTCTGTGTTTATAAAGAAAACAATATAATAGTGTTTATATTTACTGATATATTCACTTTTGTGCTAGGAATAGGTATTTATCATACGTACTTTATAGTGAAATAATATTCTTATCTTAACTAAACTATTTCGCATTTCCATGAGATGGGAAATTTTATTAAGTACTCGGCATCGGCTCTGCGCACTTATCTAGACTTAATCTAAGCCTACCTGGATCGGCTTGAGTTATGAGGAACAATACTATTATTGCTGGGTCTCTATACTGTCCGAAGACCCTAAAAGGGCAGTGTGCATTCCCGTGGGAATTTCATGATCATTCTCTGCAATAAAAACATATCTTGACCATTCTTTGAAGCTTGATTGAGGAAAAGCAATGCGGTTCAAAGTGATCGGAGAGCAATAAAAATTCTGTACAAACCGTATAAGTGTAAATATGTGTAGATGTGTATACTTGAGTTGCATATGAATATAACACTAACACAGATTAGTGCAAATAAACAGAGTTTTAAAGATCACTAAAGCGGATTAGGACACTATTACTATGTGAATACATAAACGATAGAAAACGAGGGTACGACTTCTCACAATTACATATAAATAGTAAGGAACAGCAGTGCCTACCTACTGGATAAATATCGACCCAAAGGCAATGTAAGAAAGCCAGGTGGAATGAGGTTGCTGCTACCTAATCGGTGTCCGGGATCATTAGTATAGAAACATGCCAAGGAAACTGAAAGTTATATTGAAATAGAAGCAGCTAGCAAAGAGATCTCATTTGTGCGTGTACGTGGTTAGTAAGAGAGAACAGAGTATCGTGATTGTGACTAATGTGAAACTAGGCTGATTTGTGTCCTAGAAATTAAGAATTACATTACCAACGCATCTATTGAACTGATCTGATTCGTCGTGTACGTGTTTAATCTAACAGATCTAGAAAACTAAGAGAAATGTTAGCATTTACTTACTTAGGATGATATAGAAAACCTCATACTAAACTAAACAAGTGATTGATTAATCTAAGAGGTGGAGGAGAAGGAGATTACACCAGTTAATTATAATTTCCAGCAGACTTACAATACAATACAAATATACTTTATTGCACGAAAATAGTTACATAAGACATTCAACTATGTTCATGACTTATAACGTGTAAAACAAATTGGAACGTGTGTATTAGTAAATGTAGGCATATCTAATTAAGATTCTATAGAGAGAGTGTACAAGTTGAAACGTAAGCTATTCTTCGAACAAGATGCCAAAGAAACTGAGAGTTGTATTGAAACAAACGCATCACAAGTGATCTCATTTGAACGAGTATGTGACAAATCGCCAGATCGTTCCGGGCAGACGTTCGTAGCACGCACAGCGTACGCGCCACTCACTTTCAGTTTCGGCGCTAACATTCATTGTAACACTGCCTTTGTTGTCACGTCGTCCATGCAAACAAGGTGCTTTAAGGCGAACACCGATGACTGTGTTTATTTGCATGAAGCGTGCCAACAATTACTGTGTATAATTTGGAGACCACCAATTAGTGAGCAGCCAACCGATAGTCGGGACAATAGTGACTAGTCAATTAACTTAAACGTTTATTGTATAACAGGGTTAATGACTTGTTATGTTATAACAATGTTCGTAATATTAATAAGCCTATTCAGAAAATAAATACACGGTCAGTCAATTGTAGAGACGTCGGAGATAATTACACTTGAAATTTTTGGAATGTACATTAGGTAGGTATAGCTACTGTGGTGGAAGTAAAAGCTCATCTGCTTAAGTTCCGTTGCGTCGCGTCGTTACTTTAAACTTACTTTGCTAATTTTGGAACGTCTGAGCCTTAAGCTTGGTTTTTTGTCGCCGATCGGATGCCGTCGAGACTTAGTTTTTCCCAAATTTCTTACAAGACAGTGAAGGTCGATTATTTGAATCTGGCACAAATTCCTACGTGTCACGTGTAAACAAGTAGGTTAACTCGAAAACTGCCTGTTTTGGAAAATTAAGTAGTGCTGGACCGACTTACGTGCTTGTCTTTGAAAGGGACAATTTAGAAAGTAAACATTCCCTATTCTTGGCTACAGTACCTACTTTCAAGTAGAAACTTTAGTGAAGGTGCATTCAAATGCACATCTATTAAAATAAAAAATAAAGCGCTGTGAAAACAGATATAAATGCTCTTATAACATAGCTGGAATGAAACACTCCCACACTTAACAGAAGAAAAACGGGTTAAGCCCAGGAAGAAACCACGGTTGAACAGGATCATAATGAAAGAGTAGAAAAAAAATTACATAAAAGATGTGAAGTATCTGTATTATAGTTGTAAAGCGCAATAAACAACATTTTATACATAATTCCTGGATAAAGGATGTAAAACGGAACACTTAAAGAAAACATGGAAAGAAATATAGAAAACGAGTGAAATAGGTTATAAAACGAGTGAAATAAGTTATAGTCTTCATGTCTTTAAAACGGTTTTTGTATAATTTTTCTTACAATATTTATGGAGATACAATGTCACTAAACGTTTTGAAAAAGTGTTAGACACGTTCTTATATGTAGACCATATCACTTATCTACTATTTACTAGGTATACTTAGCCATAAAAATTTAACAGACAATTTGAAAGTTGTTAACTTTTATGCTAAAAGAACGTTGGTAGACAAAATGTATATGAGTACTTATTGTGTAATTTTAAAGGTTCACTGGTAGAAAACAATTTTATTACTAATTCGTTTTGAGGTTGGCTTTAGCTAATGGGTAAATTGTGAAGTAGGCATTATGATTTACAAATTAATGTCTGTGGGAAGCTCAGTGCCTAGCTAGGCAGTGGGGACAGAGTTACTGCCAGACGCGAGGCATTCACCGCGCTCGTTAATGACACCTGTGGGACCTCAAGAGCTATCAATTTTCGCAAAATAAACATTTCTCTGAGCCCGCCATGCGGAAGCCACTGCTGTTATTCCAACGGGCGGCGCCGCATTGCCTGCCGCAATCTTACCCGGAGAAAGGGCAATTTCCCCGACTCTGTTAACTTAAAGCACGAGCCCAGAAATTGTTGGGAGTTCCGCGGTCGTGGTCCACGGAAACGATGAAATAATAAATCACAGTAATGATAGCGATGCGAATGCGATTTATTGTGCGTCAGATATAAACTGATAGTTTACTAAATGCGGTAGCCTTATTACTCAATTATGCTATAACTCATTCCAAACCGCGAATTATGAATTGTTGTACATTTTTAAAATTCAATTTTAAACAAGCCTCGTCGACTAGGCTATTTCTGTTCTTGTTCAATTTCAGTTTATATAAATCAGAGACCTATACCAGAGACCAGAGACCTATTTCTGAGCTGTGTCTTTCCAAACATAATGAAAAAAAAACCTCAAATAAACTTCGAAATAGAGTGAATCAGAATCGGAACTTGCACTTTTTTTTTAGGCTATTGCGAATCAAACTGTAGATCAATCAAATATACCCGTCAAATAAGTCATAAAACAACTATAAAATTACTACATAACACTTATAATTAACATATCAATGAAATTACGATAAGGAATTAACGTTTCGAATCGTACTCAATAGTCAGGTTCATGCGTAACGTGTAAAAAAACTCTTAGGTCAAGTTTGATTAATGGAGGAGAATTTCTTTATTGTGGCACGGCTCATTTGTCATTTCAAGAGAACACGTTGAACGGCGCGATTCATTCGAGCTTTTTATTCCGCGGAATCATTTATAATGCTTGTGTTGCTTGCTTGCTGTCATTAAATGATGCATACTTATGCAATGTTTTTATTTAGTTTTTGTTGGGCTTGTGAATATGAACGACGTAACATCTACAGCTCAAGGTGTATACCATTTCTTTTATGATAGGTACCTCCGCTACCATCTGAGTAAGTGGTTTATCCAATAAACACTTATCAAGCCTCTTGAATGTCTTTGAATTGATTCGTTCAGGCTACGCGATAGCTAAAACAGAAAAAAGTTGCTATTCTTTCGAACCGCAAACGGAAATTAAGTAAACGGACTTACATCCACAGACAATCAGCCAGTAAGTTCTATAAATATTTTGATAGTTACTAACATAACTTTCCGTGTTCAAGATTCCCTTTAAAGATACGAACGTTACGCTAAAAATAAGTTATAAAGACTGTTGTAATTAAAATCATATTCACATATATCTTCCGGCTATCGCGTTGATCGCGTTCAGGATTGCTACCTGTTCTTCCCTGACAGTCGGAGGGTCTAAAGAATGTATTTAAATAGAAACAGGATAAGCATCTCTGATGAGGTGTTAGGACCATTAACATTTGTAACGACAGCGCAACAAGTCACTCGTAGAATAGAGCCCTTCAGCTACAAGCAATAATTCCAGCGACTATCTAGATGTTTATATTTCCCTAGATACTTATTTATATTCGCACACTGGTATCGAGATAATTGCAAACGATTACGACGATTCAAATAAAAATGAACAACCATTAAAACGACTTCTTCTAGAGGAAGGTGACAGTAAGGATATGGCGTACTCTTTACTTTGGCATATTAAGATGTATTGATGATGATATTGATAAATATTTTATGTTTAGTTGCATGTGTGGGAATAATAGTCTTACAATATTTAGTTATTTTTCACAAGCTACCAGATTGAAACACACTATGACAAGAACATATAGGCACGTAACACAGGTAAGACAGTAAGCTTTCGTGTAACACTTAATCAGTATAGCAAGTATATAAATAAGATTATCGCTTACCGTTCGTCCACTAATTAGCTCTTAAGTTGTTATAAGACCGTCTAAGACCTGTCTAATAGATTAAAGTCTGATGCCGTTCAAGCAAAAGTAGGCCTATTTAAGTATACAGCTTGTATATAATATGACTTGAACTTATATGGCATGCTCTGGGAAAGTAACGGGAATTTCAATCGAGGACATATGGAATTTACACGCGGTTATAAAAATGCGCCTTAACAATTGAAATTGAAGACGGTTTCAGTTGCTAGGGTTATATGCCAGTCGAGTTACATTCACGCACAGAAATGTTTACAGCCTACAAACCTAAAAAATAATACACGACAATCTAATACACGTGAATAAAACTGTCTTTTAAATGGAAACACATTGTTTCTGAAAGACGATTTTGATATACTAAGATAGCAACCGAACAGGGAATTCTATTGTACCTGGAAGCAACTCTAAATAATTCATAAGCACCCCATAAGTCGAGATTAAGATTCCATGATCTAACTCAATAAATGTATGCGAACTAGTTTACTGTTAATCGCTTGCTACTAGATATTAATATCAGAGTCTTCGGGGCAATTCTGGAAAACATTAAGCCCTGGAAACTTAACGGTAACAGAATTATAATAAAACGTGATCTAAGAGCGACTCAAGGAGAGTTCATATGGGAATCAATATTAATATTAAACACTAGTATTGTTGCAACCATTCCGGTGCGGCGATTTAATCAATTAATAACCGGGGTAACGCACTAGCCGTCACGATAGAAATTAAACACTATTTCTTATTAGTGGCCTCAAAGCTTCGATCGTGATCCGCGAATGCGTTGCCAATTTAATATATTGACAGTGCAAGCCTTTCTACAAACAGCGTGGTGGAAAGCAAATGGAATTAAACCGGCGATTAATTCTTAAATACGAGCAAAAACTTACGACGGGCTATGATTTATCTTGCGTATTTCACGGGTATTAAGATCGTGGTACAATATGAATGAAGAAACGAAATATGTTGTGAATACGACATAGAAAAACAAGTTTGGCGATGATTCGGGAGTTCTATTCATTTTCTTGGTTTGATTTCGGCCATATCATCACTTTCGATGGCACACATGAGATTGTCAAAACGATTGTAAATAAAAACATACGAAGGCCAGATTGTTGTAGGTGCGCTACTTTTTGTTTTTATACAGCATTTTCGCTTTCATCCGCTGCTATGTCTATAAATAATTTTAATGCTCATCTCTTCGACACTAATTGCAAAGTAAAACGCGATGTTTATGCGATGCTTACATCAGGGCATCTAAGGTAACATTTACCTGTGGAACCTTACCGTGGCGTGGGGTTCAGACGTCGCGCGAGTGATTTACCGCCGGGATGCCGATACGCACGATCGACTATTACGCATACTCTAGAACGTGTTTAGTTCACATTGCACTAATATCTAATGGTTAGACAGGACTCGGCAATAAATTTCGTGTCGAAGAAATTTTCACTTTCTTCTTTAGTATTCTTTTTGATGCTGTTTAGTTATAGGAAGTTGTTTAACCTTGATGCGGGTGACTCAAACGACAACACTTTTTCTGCGAGAATCTGACTAAGATCACGAACAATCTTGATCGTAAACACCTTCACAATAGTGAAGAATCGAAGGGCAGCTTCGACATAAAGAGTCGAGTACGTCGACAATAAAAAGTGTCTGTGATACTAGGTACCAGACTCGTAGGTACTAAATGCGTTGCTTAGCTATACAAAGTCTGTACCAAATAATAACTATTATTTGGTGTTTAAATAAACATGTTTATAATTGGCACGATGTCGTCACGTCATTAAAGTGCTAGAACCCATCTAGTAACGTAAGGTGTCTATGCGGTGTCCACACACGAGTACCCACGACACTGCGGAAGACTAGCCAGTTAATGACTGTTATTCGTTGCACAGCGGTTCTCCCGTAAAGGAAATATGACGGAAATGGTCTCATGTTCTTTTCGATTTGTCCGCCGTAATGGATGTACTCGCCTTATACATCAAGAAAGTACGCTAGGTGACATTATATGGAATAGGGAAGAAACTGTACGCTTCAACTTCTTGCTATTTATAGACAATAATGGCCACACCAATGAAAACACCTGCGTTACGAAAGCGAAAGTTGAAAGAAAACTATTTGGGTGCTTAAATGAAATTAATGAGCACATGATGAGCACGAAAACATTGCGATGTAACTAACCAAATGAAATCTTAACAATTTAATTCATGCTCGTGATTCCTACGCAATAGTAAAGGAGTAATGCTTTAAATTTTGATCAAAAATACTTTCTATTAATACGTGAGTGAAGATATACGGGCTATTATCGAGCGCGAAACTTTCCTCTGTACAAAGAAAGAATGGACGGACGTAGCCATCGTGAAAATAAAACTAATCTCAGCCAACTCGCCGAGGTTGCTGCAAAAAAAGTCACGGGAGCACGAGCCGCGATACGAACAAAATACAGAAACTATTCCAGTAATTCGCTTCGGTATATATGAGCCGCTAATACTGCTATATTTAGAGAGCTTAGCGCCATTATGTGAGCAATCTTCTTAGACTTAACTGGGAGCACGTACACAAAAATGCGAGATCGATCGTTAGCACCGCAAGAAGTGGCTTAAAAGATGTCACACGTTGCATAACGTTCACCGTTAGGACGAATCGAGACACGGAAGACTCGATAAGTAAAGACAATGGGCTCGAGTGAAAAAGATACTAATTGAGCGGGATTACGACGCTGGGACTGATGCTGGCGCCGATTACCGCAAGCCGGCTAAACGGGACCCGGTTTTGTGGGCTGCATCAGTTGCACTACAAGCGGCCAGTTAGATGCGCGCAAAAAATATAACCGGCCCAATCTTGTTTGCGGATAATATGCTTTTTGCCTAAAGAAGAGCCGCCATCGAACAAATTTGCTCTAAGCTCTTCCTATACAAGTAAATTGCCAACTATTAAACGTAATATCCCGGGAATACTTCCTCAGCGGGGACTGCACAATGTACATGATCGGGGTATTGTTTGAGAAGCAGCCGCGGATTCCACGCCGTGTTCTTCGCGGCTAGCAAGCCTGTGAATTTATCCAGCAAGGCAAATAGGGGCCCTTTACGGCCACTCGCTGGCAACGCGCTAGCCAATTATGTGTCGGCGAAGTATTCATTACATGGAAGATGCTGAGTAAAATGTATAGGCGCTCCCACACTGCTTGGATAAGCGTAACATACGATCGCAGCCACCTTATCGAGCTATCGGTTCCCTGTTACACCGCACGTGCCTTTGCATATATAGATGGAACAGCGTCGATAGTCGTATCGTGGAGAATATTGTCGTGTCCGAGACGTGGTCACAGGAGCTCACAGCCGAACAATGAAGACCGTCGACTCTCGCTCAGATGTAAATCTCCCTGGTTTCAATGGCCGGCATTGTTTTGTTGACGATACAATTCAACAAGTTTCACTGTAAACTTTCCAAAGCCGCTTAGAACTTCATAGTTTATCGTGATAGTTAAGGATTTTATTACTGAACTTCACTTAGGAAAATGCAGAAAATAGAACATCGAGGATATTTTAGTAATTATATCTATAGTGTACTATGAGATAGCACGTTAGCCAGGTAGGCTAACACGTACGCGTTCTAATCGCGAGAAAATCGACGCTCGTTTAGCGCTGTCGTAATTCATACATATAATACGCGTGGACTACGCATTGGCGGTATGGTACAAGCAGATTTAATGTGCGATAAATTCAATTTATATATTAGAAGACGGTTATCTGGGCGTAGCCGCGTGTCGCAGCGCGGCGTGGGCTGGGAAGGGAGTCTATCGAACCAGCCGGATCTGTTGCCAACCTCACCATGTTAAAACGTCTCAGTACTAGCTTATCTAGCGTCCTACGCATTGAAATAACGTCCATTGATGCAACTGTTCAACATTTCCAAATAAATTACGTTCGTTACCGCAAGTTGGTGTGGGACCATTAATTTTCTATTCGCTCTGGTGTTAGTTTTGTTTTTCTCACCTCGTCGGAGCTTGTTAGTCATCCAGCTGTTTAAGGTAGCGGCCGTAACAAATTCCCTAGGTGACGTGTACACGACAATCTGTAACCTGATCAGGAACGGCTCGGAATGGTTCTTATACGACCAACTCGTAGCGTGAGTTCCCGTGATGTCACGAACCGCGGACTGAGACACTGTTTGTTTTTAATAAAACAATTAAATCTATTTCAAAGAAGCTTTGTACCTCTAAGGATGTCGTAAAGGTAAATTACGACCGCGCTTTGACGCAAAGTTATCTTCATCTTTACTTATGTTTCTTCTTTCTACGAACTACAAAAGTCGATGTTCTTATAGTTTCTTATAAAAACTTTAACTTTGACTTTTAAGTAAAAGAATTGTACCTAAAGGTAGGTACTGATTTATTACTCCACGCAATACTAAAGCTACTCAAGGTAGCTTTGTTTGCATTTTATTTTATATCGTGTAATGTGAGAGAGGGCAAGTGGTCGTGAGTAGATAACGATCCTAGAGTTCTGTCCTTTGTCTTCCTAGAATACCATTTAAACAGAGGTGCTTATTATTACTGGCAAGTATTACTGTCCTGGGAAATAAGAGCTAAGTTTCAAGTTCCTTAAAAGATAAAGATGAGATGCTTAAGATTTTTGGAGAAATATTAGTCTAAAGTAAGCCTGCTCAAGTTTTACGAACAAATATACGTGAACAAAAAACTGTTGGTATTTTGTATAATCGCTGGCAAAGCTACCATGTTTGCGGCTCACGTTACGTTCATACTATATTAAGCTGCTTTCCTCACCTCTTCAATTAAGATTCCGTACGTTGAGGATAATTTGTTCAAACGCAGAAATAGATGTTGCGGTGGGCTCAAATTATGGTATATATTTAGACCAGCAAGGGTAATTGCCAAGTAAATACTGGTTACATACGACGAGAAGTCGAGAATTCCTGGTTCGCGCCACTAGGCATCCTACAGAGATGTATGATGCGATTGGTCAGCTACTTGTAGCATATTGACAATTAATTATTTATTGGTACCAGCTACCGTACTGGAATTTTAATAGGAAAGATTTTGCAGCGAACTAACCGCTGTGAAGTAAACGCGCATTCTTTGAATGTACGCCGCGTGTTCGTTTGCGGAGCAAGTGGAAAATGTGGACAGACAAGATGGGTTGCTCTTCAGTGTCGATTTAATAAATTATTTATTGCATTGTATTGTACTTATACGTACAGGAATCATATTCGTAACACAGACAAGCTTAGGGCTAGTAAGCTTAGATAAGAAATATTGCGTGCTAAATGTTGCAGTCTAATAGACTCCTTTACTCGCATTCCTTTTGAATTTATTGAACGCAGGCAGTTAAGTAATGAGCTCTATATTTTAGTTTTTTTTTTTACAACTTCCGTAACACGAGTCATACATTATTATAGTCGATACATTTATGTACTTTTAAATTATTATGAATAAATTAAGTTAGGTACTCGGATGCAACGTTTTATATTGCATCCATTTAAAAATGTGTGGTTCTAAACAACTTACTTGCATTATAATGAACAACTAAATCTAGTTGCTTCCTACTTTTTTATCATTATACGTTTTAAATAAATAGTTAAAAGGGGTTTATATCCAATAGTAAACTGTAAATGCTGTAATTTAGCAATTGTAGGTAATTATATGCATTATAGCATTTTACGATCCCCGCTCAGTCTGTGACTACAGAAAAAACTTAGAATTATAGGATAGGTTCTGAGTCGTGTCTCCGTCTGTAATGGTCGACCCAACTGTGATAGTTAAATTAATTACTCATTGATGTAAGTCCGGTGCAGGGGATAGAACCGGCACTCTCTGTTGGGGAAACAAGCCAGTGACACAGAACACCACAGTGACGCTGGTAATGGAAAGGTTTAATTCGTGTCTCACCTCGGACATTCCTCACCATAATTGTATTCTTATCGTGTGTCGATTAATGCTTAAGTGCGAGCGAGACGCAATCCGTATGATCTCCCCCTTACGCCTTAGCAGGGATGTTATGGATATGAAATTTCGGATACGGATTTAAGAATGGTTATTATACCGGATACGGTTACGGATATGGATAATAAATTATTTCGGATTATCCGTTAGTTTCGGATAATTTCGGTTACGGATATTATTTTTTTAAGGAATTTCAAAAGTAAATTACAAATAGATAATGAAGAGGTCTTATTTATAACGATAAAAGTGATAACGGCAAGTTATATAAATATGTTATGACGACAAAAGAAGAAGAACAATACAAATGCAAGCGGCTTGTGCGTCGGCACTGGCAGCTGACAACAATTTGTCATAACGTGTCTTAATTAGGCTTCGGCTCTAACCGATATTATCCGAAACTTTTATTTCGGATTCGGTTACGGTTACGGATGATTTTTTATATCGGATATCCGATAGTTTCGGATACGGTTACGGAGCTCTTTAACATCCCTGCTTCTTAGCGACTTACGGTTATTTAAAACTAAAGTAAGATCCAGAGTGGGTGAGGTCAGCGCCCGATAGAAATTGGCGCGGGGCGGAGAATGGCTGTTTCTTAAGTAAATAGTATTTATTATTCTATCGTGTCTAACATAACGAAAGAAGATGTTATAATATGGTGTACTTAATATACCCAGTAGCTACTTACATATTTCTTCGTTCCCTTCATGCTTAGGTATACATGCATCCCTAAATGCGCAAAGCTTTTATTATCCACCTAGATAACTCTAACTTGAATGTCTGCGTTAGTAGAATCGTAAAAGCGGGTACATTAGCATGGCTCATTATGGTCTATCATCGTAAAATAAAATTAGCCGGTAACCACCTAGGCGGGCGTTGATAACAAACCTAGAGAAGAACGCAGGCGCCGGTTTACGCACTTTTTACAAGTGAAGATGACGGCCTCCGTGGTCCAGTGGTTTGAGCATTGGGCTCACGATCCGGAAGTCCCGGGTCCAAATGCCGGTGGGGACATGTCACTAAAATCACTTTTTGATTCCTAGTTTGGTTAGGACATTCCAGACTGATCACCTGATTGTCCGAAAGAAAGACGATCGGTGCTTCGGAAGGCACGTTAAGCCGTTGGTCCCGGTTACTACTTACTGGTGTAGCTAAGTTAGTAGTCGTTACATGAGCCATGTCAGGAGCTTTTGTCGGCCTAATAGTAACCCTGCCACCAGGGTTGATGGGGTTGGTACTCCCCCTCACAACCCACATAAATGAAGAAGAAGACAAATGAAGATGAAGAAAAACTGATTTTGTTGTAATTATGTTTATTTCATTTTAACACTCTTTCTTCTAATAAGCAATAAGGCTGCCAGTTATGCTTTTATTCCACTTGTATCTACTTAATTATCCTATAAGTTATGTTTACGTGCAATAACTAATTTTTAGTAAAAAAATAAATAAAACAAGGCTTGAAACCCAGACGCAAGTATTCACTCACATCTCAATTTCAAACCCCGCTTGACAAAATTGTATAGCATCTTGGCCTCCTTAGATAACGGAAAAGCCAAAATGCTGTCACATGCACCGATCTGATAAAATTCAGGACACATAATCTGCATTGTAGATTTTTCTAAGAGGCTGTATTGAGCGGCATTGTTACTTTTGAGACAAAGCTCATTAAATAAAGATTTAAAAAAAAAAACTAATTTTAGTACTAGATTGTTTAAATATGAAATTTAATGTTAGTAGGTGTAGGTATGTTGTTTTCTTGATTAGTGATAAATAATACATATTTTTATTCTTTATGGATATCGAAAATTTTATAAAATGGTAAAAAGCAATGCTCCGGGGAGGTTGCGGAAGGTATGGTAAATGACAATGTCACAGGGACCGCAGCCAAGATGAATAAAATGGCAAACATATCAATCTCATACATTTTATCCGATTATACTGTCGTATTTTGTAATCGTTTGCAACTGAGCTATATAGTGATAACGTTTACTATAAAAGATACTTATCAAGAGAAGACTGGTCTTTTGATGAGCCTTCTTATAGCCAAGTACTTAAAGTCGTCGTCTCTGTAATTTTTCCGATAATTGTCTATTAGCAATTGCCTATAGCTTCCTCATCCTGAATATATTTTGTAGGTAACGATAACTTGTTTCTTGTGTAGGTGTATCAAGACCCTATCGTATTATACGTATTAATTTCATTGATACGGTCTACTATTACAAGAATTTAAGATTACGAGAACAAACAGAAAAATAACATTGCTATTCTATCTTGATTAACAGTGTTTTGTTATTAGTCAATTTGTTTAAGTAAAACTCGCGGCATGGTCGTTTTGACTACGGAATAGAAAAAAGAGGTTGGAAATGCTCAGTGAGCTGAAAATGTCTGCGAACATAGTTGTGAGCTTATGTTATGATTTATGTTTTTTATTACTTTTAATTTTTATACATACATACATACTATACTCGTACAATACACACCCCAAAAGCTTACAAAAAGTCTTTATTGCACACACAACAAAAAATTACAATTGAAAATAGGACAAAAGAAGTCCAAGTTATTGCTCAATAGGAATTTCTTCCAAAGGATACACGTCCTTATTTAGTATACAACATCATCAAACCTTCATCATCATCATCATCAGCCCATTAACGTCCCCACTGCTGGGGCACGGGCCTTCCCTATGGATGGATAAGGAGATCGGGCCTTAGAACATAACGCGGGCCCAGTGATTGGTGGTTATTAACGACTGCTTATGCAGCCGGGACCAACGGCTTAACGTGCCTTCCGAAGTACGGAGGAGCTCGAGATGAAAACTTTTTTTTTGTGGTCACCCATCCTATGATCGGCCTTTGCGAAAGTTGCTTAACATCAACAAACGCAGACCGAGCCATCATAGCTTATAATAATATAATTCTTGAGAAACATGCTCCTGTAATAAGTTTTGCATTAACTACACTCCGGGGATGTCCGTGTTCTATAATGTAATTATAGCGCTACTAACTCATGCAATGTTTATTTTATCTAAAGGATTTATGTCCAATTATGTAAATACTTGTAAGTAGACAAGCAGATTTGAAGGAAAGGTCATCTAAGATGGTTTTCCCGGCTGATAGGTGGTACAACATAATCGTAAGGCCATTTACATTGTAAATAGGTCTTCTTCTATCGTGTGGGTTGTGAGGTGAATATAACCAACCTCACCAACCCTAGTGTCAGGGTTATTATTGAACCACCAAAGGCCCCTGACATGGCTCATGTAATGATTATTCACTTACATCATTAGGGAAGTAGTAACCGGGACAAAAGGTTTAATGTGCCTTCCCAAGCACAGATCATCTTACTTCCGGACAATCAGCCTGTATTGTCCTAACCAAACTAGGGGTCACAAGGTGATTTTTGTGATGTCTCCATCGGGATTCGAACCCGGGACCTCCGGATCGTAAGCCCAACGCTCAACCACTGGACCACAGAGGCCGTTACAACGAATGTTGTAAATAAGTAAGAAAGAAAATGCAAATTTCAATTAATATATTGGACGCCACATCACGGAGTCTAAAAGAAAACATAAAGAAAAATAAACAACATACATTTTTGTTGTGTATTGTCATAATATATTATTATTGTCTTTGCTTATTTAAACAGGAAAATACTGGATTTCGCCGCTGATTTCATTTACCTACGTGGATCATACAAATACAAAGTGCAACAATGTTACTTACTGAATAAAGATATTTTTGAAATTTAAATTGAATTTCTTCAGGACTTTGGACCACCAGGCGTCCACGGACCACAGTTTAAGAAACATTGTACCTACTAGAGCATTCCGAAACGATCCAAGTAGCTCGTCTGTCCTAGGTTTCGTCTGTCTGAGCCCAACCGTCCTAGGCGTGACTAAAGAACTGTCGCGTTTAAAACCAAGAATGTTCTTAATATAAGTGAATTAATAAATGAATAGGTTTCTATCACGCAACCACTTTAGTATTAGCCGGCCGGTAACTTTTTATGGAGAAAATTAATTAATTTCTCGGCTTAATCCTTTCTTTCGCAGTAGTTAACATGGTACTCAATTTATAGCCTATGTGTTCTACTTTAGACGTTAGAGCGTTCTATATGCCGATGAGGACATTACCCAAAACAGTTTGTATGTTTTTTTTTTATTTGAAAACAAAACTGTTAAGATGTTTATGATGATGATATTTTTAAAATTGGAATTTTTTATTTATTTTCTATTTATTATTAAAAAAGGAAAAAAAAAACAAAAAAAGGGAAAACTACGCAGCACTGGCGCCCCTGTATGATTTTGTGCCTGTTGCTGTGGAGACCTTTGGCTGCTGGGGAGCAGACACCAGAATCTTCATTTCAGAGTTAGGTCGCAGGCTCAGGGAAAAAAACGGGTGACTCCCGCTCCGGTTCATTCTTGGAGCAAAGGTTGGCCATTGCTATTCAGCGCGGTAATGCGGCGAGCGTTATGGGCACCTTTGCACCGGGAACGGTCAGGGGCGGGTTATTTATGGACTAAGTTGTTTTTAATAATTTTATTGATAAATTGTATATTTAGTATTAAGATTTGACTATTTATTATTTATTTATGTATTATTTACTTATCATATATTTATTGCTTATTTATTACTTATTTATACATTTATTATTACAAAAAATTGTTACAAACATTATTAATATGACATCGTTAAACCCCAAGAGGATTGGTCCCGACACCATGCCCACAACACGTATTAACGTTGTATTGTTTTGTGACATACAACGAAAGGGCCCGCCCGATATAGACCGCCTGGTTCTGTAAGACGCTTCCATGAAGGTAAAACAAAGGCCTACAAATAATCTACACCGAACTACACTTCCCCCTAATTAAACTCGTCAGGCTCAAATCTGGGTCTTAGGCGTTTAAGAAAAAAGTTCACGTTTATGTTACTTCACTTTTACCATATATAACATAACATAAACAGCCTATATACGTCCCACTGCTGGGCACAGGCCTCCCCTCAATCAACCGGAGGGGGTATGGAGCATACTCCACCACGCTGCTCCAATGCGGGTTGCACTTTTACCATAACATGCGAAAATAAAACCAAACAATCTCCAAGTTTAGTCATTTAGTCAAGTATAGTATTCATTGAAATTGATTTAGTACTAAGTTTTTCAACTAAGATACGCCAATTACTCATTGATTATGTATGTATTTATGCTGCAGTGGCAACATAGTTAGCTATAATGTGGAACGAGGAGTATTGAATGACTGCACCGCTATCCTGATGGTAAACCAGTATTTAAAGTTCTGTTATATTTCATAACGCGTCAATGGATCTATTGAATAAAAAGTCTAAAAAAACGGCAATACTTTTGTAAAACGTATATCAACTTATTCTTATCGAGATAACCAAGTTGTCGAAAGTTATAAGTATCTAGCAGCAATTTTGAGTTTTATGTAAGCGACTTTAAAGCTCATCGTTATTAAACTCTAAGAATGTCGTGGAAATGTTTTTGTTTATTTTTTTTTTTCATTACAGGAAACTCAATTCGACAATGTCATACCGATTTACACTTTAAATTCGTTTAAAGCTACAAGTGTAATTACTCGTTCAAGTTTATTGTCTGTTTAAACAATATGAGTACTTATAGTCTAATTGAACGAACGTAAAATGCGACTAAATAGCCCGGTTAAAATTGCTTTTATGTAAACAAACCAAAATTGTATTAATATAAAAAAATCTATTTTATGTAAACAAACCAAACTTGTATTAATATAAACAAACCTACTTGCAATGGAACAGCGTGATCAAGCAGTCAATATGTTCCATCCCTTCTTTGGTTAAAAAGGCTAATACCCCAGTAAATTACGTATATTGACGCCTGATTTATATCATACTTAAGATGAGAAAGGATATTTTCCAGAAAATAATAACTAGGGGGATGGCCAAGTTGCAAACGATTATGACTGACAGCAGTAAAAAGTACTGGATTGACATAAGGTGACATGACAATCCCATATTTTAGATTATATCACTGTTATTGAAGATTTTCATAATTGTTCGCAAACCCCAGAGCACATAGCTAAGTGTCAGGAAGTGTGAGCGAAGTAAGTGAAGCACATAACAGAAAGCTTGAAAGATGTTCAAGACAAGTTATTTTTTAACGGCCTCCGTGGTCCAATGCTTGAGCGTTGTGCTCACGATCCGGAGGTCCCGGATTTGAATCCCGGTGGGGACAAATCACAAAAATCACTTTGTGATCCCTAGTTTGGTTAGGACATTACAGGCTGATCACCTGACTGTCCGAAAGTAAGATGATTCGTGCTTCGGAAGGCACGTTAAGCCGTTGGTCCCGGTTACTACTTACTGATGTAAGTACGTAGTCGTTACATGAGTCATGTCAGGGGCCGATGGCGGCTCAATAATAACCCTGACACCAGGGTCGATGGGGTTGGTAATCCACATACACCCACGCGATAGAAGAAGAAGAAGTTATTTTTTTAAGTGATTAATTTTATGGAATAGTGTAGAAGAGATAGAGAGAAGAGATTTAAGTAGTCTTCTGACAGTCTAAGTAGACAAAGTAAAGAGAAGTACCAGCGAAACAGAAGATGACAAGACGATGATTGCTGCGCGATCCATTGCGCAGGGACATGCAAATGAATCAGGAAGAGTCGGAAGTAATTACGCAACAGTTGTGCAAGTGGGAGGCAACCCTGAACCCGTCGCGTTGAGGCTGGTCGCGGCCAACGAACGCGCGTGCGCCGACTGAGCCTACTTGGTCGTGGCAGCATCAATTATGTTGTAGGGTAATTGCTTACATTTGTTTACTTGGCCGGAGTTATGACTGGGGCTACATCTTACTGACACTGCTACATCTACAGTTTCTGTTTTTGAAACTAATACTGTTGAGAAACATAATCATTCTTAGATATCGATTAAAATATATAATATACAATAGCAAACTACCTTAAATGATAAAACACTACTAAGTGATAAAACAATTACTTAGAAAGAGAAAATAAGTAGAAATATACGGGTATGAACGGACTACGAATGGATTTAGTTATGTCTCAGAAATTGTCTTGAAGTCCTTTTATTTTTTGAATATATTTGTATTACCTGTAATTAAGTCATTAGTTATATAAATTAAACCGGTTACCTTTACGAGACACTGGTCATTCGGAAAGTCTTTACAGTCCCCCGTTTCTCCAGATGCAATCGTGATAATTACAAGTAAAGACTGCGTTTTTATGCAAAATAGTGTGCAGAATGTAATTACGCTTCCACCCAATGTATTAGAACTCATTAAAATTATCTATAATTAGATGAAAACTTGCACAGAAAGATAAAAACAATTAGACAAATTGCTTCCTTCGTATGCACACGGAATAGGTGCAACCACAGACCTAGTTCACGTCGCATCGTGCGAACCATCGATCTGTGTTAAGAACAATACAGATTAATTAACGAGGAACGTAATAACATGCTAGTTATGGTAAGTCTATGATAAACGTCTCGGCCACAGTATTTTATGACTTCATAGAAACTACAAGTGTCACAGTAGGCTTTGTTGGATACTAGTGACACATTGACAAGCCGCATATTCATTATATGAGCATTGATCATAAGAATACGAATCAAAAACTCGATTTTAATATTGACAATGTGCGCAGTTTCATAGTGATCAAAAGCATAAAATACAGACGGAGTCGTATAATAGTGCGAACATTGGTGTTAATGACAGAACTGGACATTCAACATTAATAAAGGAGAAAGTTATACTCACAATTGGAACTGCATCAACTAAGTACCAAGTCACTGCAGTCGGACTATACGCTATCGTATTTATAGATCGGGCGGTCTGTGTCGTGTAGGTCATTTCGCCATGTGAATTAATTAGAAGCACGTCTTCTGTGAGCACGTGAAAAGGCTGCCTTGGACAGCTTAGACATTAATGATAGCGTTCCTTCGCTTCGTTAAACGTATAAAATGTTTCCCTAACGTTCACAGTTAATTTGAAACGGTTAGATTGCTATATACATTGCCACGCGTTGCTGATGTAATTATAGGATGTAGTGATGGTAATTGTTTACCAGGCGGACAGTGTCGGTTATTGAAAAATATATTCAGATTTTTTGTAATGCCTACCAGAATTTTCATTTTACTAAGACAATGTTTACTAGTTTTAGGTATCACGAACTAAAATAATGAAGTAATCGATGAATGTATCTTAACCTATATTTTTATAAAGTTTAAGAGCTACAATGAAAAATCTTAATAGGTAATACCTATGATTAATGGTCAATTTACATTTATAGCGAACGACTTTCAAACGGATGTAGACATTATTATACCTAAAGTAACAATTGTAGAGGAACAGATGCCACGAAATTACTTTGATTATATAGAGTTTACCGCAGCTCGCCTAAGTACCTCTAGAAATATATTTCTGCCAAGTTAAAAACAAAAGGATTTTTTGCACGAATGCACTTTTTTCGTAGGGCACGTAATTATTCTCACCAAGCCTGAAGTAAACCCGGCTCCCGCCTATGATTAACGTTGAAATAGGTGCGCATTCGTTTTGTTTAAAAAATTGCAGAGCTCAATGCATGAAATATTGTGGATACAGACGTTTACAACACAGTTAAAGCAAATGTATTTGTAAAAATAATTTAAAGATAAAACTAGAGTAGTAAAAGTGTGAGTAAAATAAAAGCGATTTGCTTTTACAAACAATAATTACGTTGATTTCAATGCCAAACATTTTTAAGACAAAACCTTTATCAACTGTCATTTATAATATTTAATCTAATTTAACACTCAAAGGTAACTCCAATACATTCAATATAACTTAATAAAAACATAGCAGATTTGATACACCACGAAGTAATTGATCCCAAGAGGATTATTTACCTTTGTCCGGTTATTCTACACCGCGAACTAAGATCACGTCAAGATCTTTACAGCGATTAACTGTTAAGGCAAACATCGTGCGATTACTATCACTATCTCACTATCGTCCTAACGTGACCTTATTGGTCCAGTAACGGATCCCAAAGTCAATGTTCTTTGAACCTATCAGGTCACAAGAAATACGCAAGCATCTGGTTTCGCAGAGCAGATTAAACTGATTTTAGAAGAGCATAGGACTAATTTGCTTGCCATTACAGAGACTGGCCCTAACGGCAATACCAGTTTTGATTTAGTTACTTGTACTCTACGATGTGATTAACATCGCCCACTTTACCTAGATACTACACTTCACTGCAGCGATCCAGTCAAGCATAGTTAGAGACATGCCACAAAACAAGGAAAAAATGTTTAGACCTGACACACCCCAAGACGCTGCATCCAACGCTTGGTATTAGGATAAAAGGTTCCGCATCACTCACTTCTAATTTCTAATTGGTTACGTCGACTCCAAATCATCGATTAGATCATTCAACTTAAACGTGACATCCGGCGATGGAAAAAGTCCGAGGATCCTAGCTTGCCCTCTCCTAACTCTTAGTTATCGATATTGGCATCAGTACGGTACTGGCGGTCAGAAAGAACAGTAACTTTACTGCAAACGACATTATAGTTAACAATGGTGTTCGCGCTAAACCACGGCGTAAAAGAAGTGCTGTGTTTGCTAATGGTGAGCTTGAATTTACAAGTTACAAACGAAAGTTAAGTGAAAAATGAGTTTATGTAAGTTATATCGGATATGACCAAAGATGTAAACAATGTTGTGGACGGTAAGTCTCCAAAAAGATGTGAGTTTGGAGATCGTAATTTAGCGTAATTCGGTAACGGAGCTTTATCTAACAATACGAAATAACGTGGAATGGGTGAAATCAATTTCTCACGAACAACGTACTTTGAAACTGTTAAGCATGAATTCAAAATTACATTACTAAAACAAAACAAATCGGATCTGAACTATCTCCAAAACAAAGTTTTACGGAATCAGGTGAAAGTCTTAAGTGTTAAAACAATGGAGTAAGTATAAAAATAACTTTAATACAATACCGGGAAAGCAGAACTTCTGACTGTTCGTGAAGGTCATAATTAAATGGTGCTCATGAATCTATTAGTGATGGTACAATTTGTAATGATGATGATAATGTTGTATGTAATACAAGAAATACATACCGACCACAATATAAATCTCAGAAAACAATCGTTTTCGAATAAGAATTAATGACTACAATTGTAATCTTGATGACATAATCAAATGTTAAAGCACTCGCTTCACTGACTAGCGGGATTCGAAGAATGTAAAACGATTAAGTGTATCAAAGAGCGGCAGCGTGCGCGTACATTGTATAAAAAGACTCATGTCGTGAACAAACAATATCAATAGAGGTCACTGGAGCAGATGAGTTTGGAGATCGAGGGACTGATATTTATCAAAATTAAATCTCACAGCAGGTGCACATTGTAATTGCTGACAACGTAAGCTAACTAGATCTAACGGTCATCAATATATTCAACGCGCATTGTGTTGTGCACATAGCATCTCAAAAACAAGCGAAAGTGATCTTTTTCAGACCGGTAAACATTAGCTTGCAGAAATACCAATTTACATTATATTAATATACGCACATTTACAATCAAATTCAAAATTTCCGCGTTCCTTTGGATACTTTCTAGTATATTACTATGCAAAATCTATCGAAATTTTCTGGTAACAGACTTTTCAGTAAAAGTAATTTCAAATTGTTACGAGCGTGAAGAAAATTGGAAAAAATAAAATAGCGATACAGATTACTAATTTAGTCGGGATTGTAAGAAATTTCGGGTACTCATGTAACAGGTTTATTAACCTGCAACGTGACGACGTAATCGGCACAAAATCGCAAGGTGCATGACCGTGAAGCATTTTTGCCATAGCTAGTGAGAAGCTGTAAAACATCGCGCACGCACGAGCGACGCTTCTGAGACATACCGGACATTGAACAAATTGGTGACGCCACATTGTAATAATGATAACTCACATTGGATCATCGAAGCTCTAGTTATTACGCAGAAATAGTTGTTCAATACCACACCTCCGTTAGTAGCTTGAATATTTCTTATAAAGTGCAAATGAAGTTCAATCAGCGACAAACAATCGAGTTGACATAGAATATCTCACAGAGTTGATGAATACGAACAATTAATGGTTCGAAACCTTTCTCATGATTGTCGACTATTTATTAGATAGGGATCGATATGTTGACGGATTCAACTCTTGACTAATTAGTGGCAGCTTACAGTTACTGCGGCTATTAATCGAGTTTCCTTTAACGAGGCTGATAATTTGGGCTAATTGGATTAAAGATTGTGATTGTTACTCTAGTTAGTCGGAGAGTTTAATTGTACTTTTTAATTTCAGACGGTGCCATTGCCAGCTGGGTCGACGTCGGTGCTGGCGAAACCGACGAAGTACCACTACTATCCACATAACCAACACATTTACTTACTACCGGAGTGCGCCATACAACAGGTAAAAACTTATTCTAAGAAACCTATATGTCGTACTCTTAGAAAGAAGCAGTTTAAATCCGGTTTGTTCAACTAAGGAATCATTTTGTTATTACTAGAAGTAATTCTAAACGCAGAAAAAGGATCTAAGAGAACGTTGTACTCATTAAACTGCGCAGAAATAAATTACCTACACATTATGCAAAATATTAACCACTGACACTAATTACAGTGACTAAACTATTAAGTTATCTGTGGCTAAAGCTTTTACCATTTATTAGTATTAAACAGCATTGTAGCATTATTTCTAAGGACGGAATATATCTTTTATGATTGTATAATTACTATCAATCTTAAGTTGCAAGCAAAGCTTTTACTCATTGGACCTCACAAGACGAAAGAAGCATCCAATGAGAGACTTTCCAGGCTACGTTCTCCTAAAATAATATAGATGGTGCTGTCGAGATTTAACGTAATAACTACCTACTTTCTCATTATTCGTGTACATAATTATTCCAAATTACATTGTAATGGCAGAAGCATATATCAAAATAATTATTGCTTGATATTTGGATCACATTATGTATAGAATTATGTTGCTACCTATATTGCTTCTCTTTATTTTGATCAGAATAATAATGGGTGGAAGATGTGTTGTACCTGGGTGTAATAAAAAGGTCATTATTTATACCCAAAAACAAAGATAAAAGATTATAATTATATGTCTGTTATCCATGAAATTAGACGGTTAGGTTAAACAACAGCCTCCGTGGTCTAGTGGTTAGAGTGTTAGGCTCACGATCTGGAGGTCCGGGTTCGATTCCCGATGGGGACATTGTCGAAATCACTTTGTGAGACTGTCCTTTGTTTGGTAAGGACTTTTCAGGCATGAATCACCTGATTGTCCGAAAAAGTAAGATGATTCCGTGCTTCGGAGGGCACGTTAAGCCGTTGGTCCCGGCTATTAGCCGTAAAAACACCTCCACCAACCCGCAGTGGAGCAGCGTGGTGGAGTATGCTCCATACCCCCTCCGGTTGATTGAGGGGAGGCCTGTGCCCAGTAGTAGGCAGTTTATGTACATTGTAATGGCAGAAGCATATATAAAAATAATTATTGCTTGATATTTGGATCACATTATGTATAGAATTATGTTGCTACCTATATTGCTTCTCTTTATTTTGATCAGAATAATAATGGGTGGAAGATGTGTTGTACCTGGGTGTAATAAAAAGGTCATTATTTATACCCAAAAACAAAGATGAAAGATGCATATGTCTGTTATACGGTTAAACGAAGGAAAACCTTTACAACGCCATCTATATTGTTTTTGCGGAACGTAGCCTGGAAAGTCCCTCATTGTGAAAATGTATAAGGTGATGTTCAAACAATTATTTATCTGAAGCTGTGATAAGATTGGGGAAGACTAGACTAGAGGATATGAATGCTAGACAAAGGAGTTGTAAAACGCGTAATGTGAATGTAAATTTCACCGATTACTGCGTCGCTAATGCATGAAATGAAACAATTTTAACGGGTTTCCGTGGTCACGGAAGACCACGTAGTTGCGCTAAACATGGAGAAATGAAACAAAAGCTAAAGTAAAATACATGACAAGTTGGCAACTTCCCATTGAAAGTAGTTAACGTCTTTAAAATTACATTAAAAACTTCACTGTGACATAATTTAAAACCGCACATTTTGCTATCTATTGTACTAGTAGTGAACATAACATGCGTTCACAACTATATTCTCAATTGGGTTAGTCAAAATGAACTAAGTACCAACGTTTCACCGAGCTTTCTGTTACGGCAATGTGTTAGAAAGTAAGCCGTATGACCGTCGAGCCAACTGTAGTTAATTAAAATTTTAGTAAACACAAAGTGCAGTCATGGGGGTCTGATAATCAAGGCACCTAAATTGATCATTATCATTATGTGGAGCTAAAAACTTGCTAAGTACCTAAATATTGCTAAGCTACAAGAACATCATCTCCCTAGCTTTATCCCGTTCGTCACGGGGTCCGCTTACCTAATCTGAAGATTTGACAAGCTCGGTTTTTTACAGAAACGACTGCCTGTCTTATCCTTCAACCCGCGAAGGGATAACCGCCCAAATACAGGAAAATGCATTTCTCGGGAATGTGGGTTTCCTCACGATGTTTTCCTTCACCGCTGAGCACGTGATAATAATTTATGATCCAAACATGAATTCGAAAACAAATTCGACAATCATTGGTTTAGGCCTGTGCTGGATTCGAACTCAAAGTTCAGCAAGTTTTCTACCGACTGTACTACCACGGCTCCCCTTAGGTACCTACAAGAACTTGCGTAGCAACAAGAACAACCAGAAACTAGCGATAACAGATTCTACGTATCCGATGACGTATTTAAAATATATTTTTTTTAAACTTCCAGGTATGCAACGCGGTATACGTGCGTCTAAACTACACGCAGCCGCTGTGCGCGTGTCCCGCGCGTTACCGGGACCCCTGCTCTGCCAGCCTCAACGCAGACGACCTTCACACTACTAGGCTCACCACTGATTCCAAGAAGAAGGTGCGTTTTTGATAATATTTCTTAAGGAAGAATGTTTGTATTTGTTTTGTAGATGGTAGATATCTACGAGTATTTTAAAATATTTCCCTCGCGATAAGCCGCAAAATGGAGGAGGCTTAAACTAAGCAGTCGGATGATGCGAGTTGAATGGATACATTTTATGCCGCGTATCGAAACAGGATGTTTTTTTTAATTTTTGAGTGTGTAGTGTATGGATGAAAGTCGTCGCTGCGTGGCGCGATTTCATACAACCTTCCACTCCCGGGCCGCATCGCTCGCAATACCGTCTCTGTGAGTGTGAATTTGGCTTAATATATTTTGAGAAACATTTATATTTTTTATACAGTTACATGCATGCACTCCACAACTTTGTAAAGAATATATAAAAAAATTGCAGGGCTTCTGCCTATGAAATAATGTAGAGGTATCAAGTAGGTACTTATAGAAAGTTCCGACGTGACACTCCATTTTGCGCCATGTAACTTTTCTTGCCTTGCAACTTCGTAATGAACGAACCAATTATTAGGAAGTCGAGCTAAAAACAAAGTGGCAACAAAAGTCGCGGTGAAAGACTTCACACTAAGTGGCTGACTTGTAATGAACGAAACTTCGCGTGGTTTTAATTAAAGTTTTTCACATCTGCAACCCTAGGTGCTTAAAATAAGAATTATAACAAGCAATAAGCCTAAATATTGTTCTGGAAACAATAGAATTAATGCCTGAAACGTGTTTCAACTAATCGCAAAAGTTGCAAAGTAACTTTCGCTCTCAAATAATGCTTTTGGCTTTTTGTTCCTAAGTCGAGCGCCGACTGCTAAACATAGGAGCAATTGTGTTCACGCGCAAACATAGAACAGCCATTGTAGAAACTTTGGAAGTACTTATAAAAATTAAACTTTATAATAAGTACCGTCTAACTTCAAAGTTTCTGAAATAATTATATCTAGATTTAACTACAGTTGGACAGTTTAAGTTGAGTTTGGAAATAATTTAGTTTAATTTACAAGAGATGATTTAATTACACGAGATGAAGTTCCCAATTTAAAACCAAAATTTTTAAATTCAGCAATTTTAAACTTCATAAATGTCAATCTAAGTACCAAACATGCTAATGTTACTAATACGAAAACATCCAATATTTCAGTATGCGAAGAAAGCTGTTACTCTAGTGAAGACGTGTGAAGCGGTGTCAGAAATGCGCGAATGCCGAGCTCCGCGGGATTGGTCGCTGTTGGCGCTACAGAACATCCGCACTGGAAAGTCGCACTACCTGGTCATCTGCCGGTGTCCCGAGAACCATATACTGGGTATGACAAACTCTCGAACATAATCCGCCGTCCTGGGCATCGTCAGGCTCAAAATTTTGACCCTAGACAGATTTTAAATGAGAGCCCTCAGCGTCTCTTGCTTGTAAAGCCAACTACTACAACTACTAGTACTGAAAACCATCCGACATCATATCAAATGTACATCTCGAATTTAACCACAACACCTGATGATAAGTGAGGAATTGTCAGGGTGTTACCTAAGGTGGTAAACAGTTACCTAAGAAATGCTTGTTTACTTTAGCCTGGAAAAGTCCAAGATCGCAAGTTTGTTTTTCTTAAGGTCTCCAGTTAGAAACTCAAACTTAGATTGGATTAGTGCTTTATTTATTAGCTTCAGAACTTTGAGCTACCTAATTGGTGTAATCTCATGAGATAAATTCAACATGTTTCTTACATTTAAGATTACTTCCTTGGATTTTTTACCATTATACAACTTTTTTTTTTGCTTTGTAGAAGGACCGATGTCCCACGATCAACCTACTTATGCATCAGTACCTGGCATCAGGGTATATGGAATGATGTGCGTCAGGCCTTCTCCGACTTATCACTCAGGTAATTATAATGCCTTTATAGGGTTGAACCCCCATGGCGGATACATCGTATATCCCATACAAAGTATGGGTATACCGTACAGCTTAGTGGTGTCTAACCCTTATTAATCAGTTAACCTTATAAATATGCATGTGGATATAGATGCTAGGAACTCTTCATAGCTTTTTGATATTATTTTTTATTTCCAAGTTATTAGTAAGTACGAGAAAGTATTTTCAGATAGATGGCCTCCTTTATTTTTATATGTGTTTTTTTTTTAAGTTGATGACGACAATATTCTTATACGACATTTTTTGTGACGTTTCAACATGAAACGTTAGCGCAACCTGATGCAACCACTGCAAGACCTTAATGACTCTACCTTACCTCACACGAGTGTGTGAAACATTATTCCATCAAGTTTTTCGTAGGATGTAATCGTTTCTTCGTGATTGCATTGATTTACCATTAAATCGAACGTCAGCTTTGTGCTTGATAGAAATACATCGGACAGTGTTCTGATAGAGATGCTTCTAAGGTCATGTCAGTGATCTCCTTAAACCTTAGGCCTTAAACCATCACGCGGGCCCAGTGCGGATTAATGGTTATTAACGACTGCTAATGCAGCCGGGACCAACGGCTTAACGTGCCTTCCGAAGGACGGAGGAGCTCGAGATGAAATTTTTTTTTTGTGGTCACCCATCCTATGACCGGCCTTTGCGAAAGTTGCTTAACTTCAACAATCGAAAACCGAGCGCGTCTACCGCTGCGCCATCGAGCTCCTCGAGATCGCTCCGAGATCGCATAAATCTAGGATAAAATCTATTGTGGACTTTCATGGCTCTCCCACAAAATAAGTCAAAATTTAGCGACGACACTACTCAATCGACACTCGTAGATACACCTTTAAAGAACAAAAATCTCGTTTCAGGATACAACGCAAATCGCTACACTGGCAGCATACAAAGCACGACGAGCGCTTACAAAGTGGACTATTCTCAACCTCACGCCTATCCAGACAAGCCTGTCTACAACCGATACCATTCACCAAGTTATCTAGACTCTAGTTACTATAACAGACGGTCGCGGGCGGGCAGAGTACGGCGAATGGCGCCAGATTACCCTCCGTTCCCGTGGCATAAAGTAAAAGAACTCGCAAGGTCATTACACTGGATTGATTAGGATAAATTTTGTATATGACTGCAGTGGAGATGGGATTGACGTTTGTTGAATTATTCGTGCAAATTAAACGGAATCCACGGAGTTGTTTGAACTTTTGCCGTCGATTAGAACGAGACTTTAAAGTATCTACCGTTCGGTAAACTTTGGATTCGGTAATTTATCTTGATTAACTCGATATTCTTCTAAAAATCGATGGCAAATTGAAATAAGTTCCAGTTTAGTCCGTGCCAAATCTCAATCCTATCTGCATTTCAACTGAGCTATAGTGTAGAAAAAGTATGTTGGATTCATCCAGGCTTTTTGTAACCGTCGATCCGCCTCTTTGGGTCCAACGCAGACTTGAATAGTAGATGTATTTACGAAAACGCCTTTTCGCTTGGTTACATATCCTGATGTACGAATTTTATATTATAATTTTAATTTTACTAATTTTCGCATCCTAAACTTGCGTTTAGTGTGATGAAAATTCTTCCGAAGCATACTCAATGTACAAGTGCATTTATTAGACTTATTACGCCGAAGATGTTTCCCCACGCTGAATGTTGTTCATCTATTTATTTGTCATACTCATTTTATGAGTTAGGAGTATTTACTATTTGCCAGAAACATAGAGATAACCACTAGACTAGAAGTATAAGAATTAGAAGAAACAAAAGTTTTCCACAAATAATATCCCCACCATCAAAGCGGTGATTTATAATAAAACAGAGCAGTAGTTGTAGAAAGTACACAAAACGATGTGATAAATCGATTCAGTCGATCTTTGTGTAATTTTCGATGCATTTATAGATGGTTAAGATTTAGATGTAATAATTATTAAAGTATTTATTTAAGTAAAACCATAATTATTTATATTTAGACAATTGCGGTGTAAATAGTAGACATAATTACAATATTTGTAATTACAAAAAATAAAATTAACGAAATTAACGTTTTGTTTTATTGTAAAAATGACTCTGTTGCACTAATACGTCATAGGTTGTCAAAAGTGAGGTCACAAGAAATGATAAAAGTGATAATAACATGCTATATCTTAAGTACTTACCTAATACTTTCTGATCGACGATGATATCGCAGGAATACATGGCTGCCATCAACCTTTGAGGTTGGACCTGGAATGCTCTCCTGCAACCTTCTTTTACAGCTGACATTATTTGACCTGAGGACAAACATAAGTAAGAAAAAATAAAACAACAAAGAAGAGATTTTACATAAATGGTCATGGCAATAATAAAAAAAAAACATAAATAGGTAAACTTGATTATGAAAAATGTATATAATGGTGGGTAGCCTATGAGCGATAAATGTAAGTACTAAGAAAATAGATATCTATTCTCTTAATAATCAAAATAAGCAGGGGTTACCTGACAAAGGTCCAAAAGTATGTGAAACGTCATCGGCTTCGTGTTTTTCCAATGTCCATTCTTCAACACAGAACGCGACACCCATCATAGGTTCCTCACACAACGGCCCAGCAAGCGAAGCCAATTGGAAGCCATTTACAAAACTACTCTCATATTCAAATCTTGGATCTTCTTTAATTTCTTTCTCATGTAATAAATACTTCGTTTTGTAATCTTCGGTTTGATTGAGCAGCAAATTCGGACCGCAATTTCTTGGTCCAACCGACCAAATCTGATTCACTATGTCTTTCCATTCGGGACCCAATTTCGAACATATACTTTGCAATTCGTCCTTGAATACTTGAATAAGCTTCAACATTCGGTCTGACAGTTGATGCTTTGTGCCATTAAGGTGTAGATCTTCAAGTTTGCTTTCTAGTTTATCGTTTTTAGCTAAACCTTGAAGTGTTTTTATATGCTGAGAAATTGCTTTTAATAAATCAGCTGATTTATCTAGCAATTCAGTTACTTCATTGGGTAAAGGTCTAGCTCTAATTTTGATTCTACTCTGTTTGTTATTGGTATAAATAGTTATTACAGGGTCTTCTTCTTTATTTAGTCCCATATCAACATTTTGAGCGTCTATCTCTTCATTCGCCATGTCAATTTTTGGTGGCTCTACGATCGTTTCTCTGAAGGGTACTATTGGTTCAGATACAGAAAGTGGTATTTTTGCGTAATGGTTCCTGGGAACAATTGAATGTTTTGTAATACACGGCTTTTTTATGCTCTTTATGACGATTACATTCTTAGGTAAACTATTAAATAGAAAATTGGAAAAGACTAAAAAAAACTTAAGACAAAAAAATAAATATAGAGACTTACTTCAAATCTTCGAGACACCTCTCGAGATGAACCTCCCCAGCGGTTACAAGCACATGTTCGCCAGTTTCTTGAAGCAACACCTGGACGCAAGAGTCTGCCTGGTTTAGAAGTTTCAAACCTGGAATTTATAAACTGTCTTTAGTACTATCCTTTGGATGTAATTTCTCAAGAAAAAAAATAAAAAGCAAAGAGAGATCATGAATACGTTAACCTCTAGTAATTGTTATTTTTTTCTTCTGTGTATACTGTTTACATTTATTTTTTATTTATATATTTTATTTAAGGAAAACCAACAGTTATAAAATACAGAAAGTAGACAACAAACATAACAGTTGAACACTAATTACAGATTTCCAATGGTGCTAATTCCTGTAAATACCATCTAATTTTATTTTAGGTTATATCTGTCATTTTCTTATCCGCCGAAAAGGAAAGGGACGGGTAATCGACAAGCATAAAATTTATGGAACACACGTCAATTTTAAGCACAAATCTAAAACAACCGTCTAAAAATTCGCCGGGTTATTCATTTATTTACTCATTCTTCCTAAAATTAAGAGCTGTGTATCTGACAGGTATAACTTAAAGTAAAATTAAGAGATGTCTGCAGGAATCGGGGCCATTGATAACCTTAAACTAGTTAACATGATATCACAGTGTTGTGCACAGGCAAATTAAAGTTAGAAGAGAGAAAATAAAAAGAAGATTAGGTGTCAAAACACATAAGTACCATTATCTATTATTATTATTTTGTGCCTTATTTTACAAAGTCAAGTAAGTACATTGTTGGTTATAATTCGAAATCTAGTTCAATCATCCAGTTAGCTGCTTTATTTACAAGAGAGAGCTGATTATCTATTCAATTAGATTCATCTGAAGTTCTGTTATATTGTTTTTTAAAAGTAATAAAGTAAAATTTGTCTACGTCCAAACCTTTAACCAGCTGAGGTAACTGCGAAGGATAAGTCGGTTCAATAGCAACTCTCAATATGGGTACCGCACCGGATATTAGCTCGCTAAATGATGGACAAGCGATTGTATTACTTAAGGTCGCAGTTTTCAGTACATGTTCTTCAAGACCTCCTATACCTGCAAAACATCAAAGAATTAAAATGCATTTTGAAGGTGACTAATCAAGAGAGAATGTTCATAAGTTACAATTTAACAAGAGACAGAAACAGGTGGATAAGTACCAATTCATAATGACTAACCTATTATGTTGCCTGCAACAGCTTCTTCAATATCTTCCAATTCCCTTCCCATTAGAATGTAAAGAGATTTTATCCTGAAACAAATTATTTGTTGTTATATTTCTTAAGCATGTTTGCCTGATGTATATTTTGTAGTGTAAATACTTACTCAGTACATGTAATGTGTTCATGACTTTGTAAATCTTTAAGCTTCTTATTAGGGTCTACTTTAAAGTCCTTCACACTAAGTACTTTGGACGGGTCGTGTTTCGGCCCTAACACGTATACTTTGTCACCTTTTCTAACTTTTCCACTGAACACTCTAGCAAATGCAATAAAAGCTGGTTGATCTTTCTCTTCTCTTTGTTTTTCATCCTCTGCGCTTTTTTCTTCCTCATTGATTTCGTTTTTTATATCTTCCGTTATTGGATTGGCTTCTGAAGTATTATTATTCTGCTTTTGTTCTTCACGCAACTGCCTCGCTCGTTCTCTTCGCAGAGCCATTTCTTCAGCAGTCAAAGTTTTAGGCTTATTCTCAGGCAACGCACTTTTATCAACACTAAACATTTTCGATATAAAAATAATTAATGGGCTATCACTACTACTATCACAGGCGAGAAAATCATCTTTAAGTTTTTGTGTGTCGGGATGCAAAGATTCAAAGTCTCTTATTTTTGAACACATTAGTTTTTCAGCCTTATCAGACTGCATTTCTTTAGGAGATGGCAATTTGGTACAGACCATATTAAGCACGGTCTTGGATAAGGGCAACCATTGCATCATTAGGGATTGCAATTGAATTCTACTATCAGTATGTCGTAGATCTCTTGTAGTAAGTTTGATGCCAAGTTTTTCACATATAACTGGAACCTTTTCTTTTTCGTTTCTCAATACTATTGTTTCATAAACATTCCATAAATTGTCTAAGACAACTTGAACAAAGAGTGGTTTCTTTGCTTTCTCTTGGGCGCCTTTCATGAATCGTTTAGTTTTACTATTTAAATAGAAATCACCCCACAAAACCTTCCGTAGTAACTCTTCCTTCACACCTGGAAACAAATGTTAATGAGTTAATTATCTGAAAGTATCATGTATACACATAAGATAGTGAAAATCCTGCAAAAATCAACCGAAATCATTATCAAATGTATGACATACAAGTATCAGAAAGTCATACAGTATTAGAAATTATGTAATTTAATTATTATGGGATGAGATGCTTACCAAGTTTGTCAGAAAATAGTTTGGCAAAAGTGTGAACAGTGAAGCCCCATCCATCTATAGCACTTGCAAACACCACATTGCCTTGTTCCGGTGAGAAATATAGATTAGAATCATCTGCATCTTCCAGTGCAGAGGTCCAGTCATAAAAATTGTTATCCTCTTTAGGCTGTCCAGATTTTTGCTGCAATTAAATATTGTTGTGTAAAAATGTAATCATAATTATGTATAAGTACTTGGAATGAGTCATTGGATAATTGAACTCTGTTTGATAAGTTATGTCACTCAAATATTAAAAGTTAATTGCATGTCAAAGAAGGGCAAGGATCAAAGTTCCAATAATTATCATTACAGATCAATCTGTCACAATGCAGTGCATGTCCCTATGCTGAAGTACGGTAGTGAATGTTGGGTAAGGCAGAAGAAGCATGAAAGTAGGATCAATGCCGTAGAAATGAGATCTTTGAGTAGCATCTGCGGTGTGAAGTTGAGCGATAGAGTAAGAAACAGTTTGATAAGACAGAGATGTGGTGTAAAAGACTTAGATTGAGAAGGGAATGTTAGGTTGGTTTGGACAGCGGATGAACGATAATAGAATTGCAAAAGCGGTATATAAAGCGAAAGTTGATGGCAGGGCTGGCAGCGGAAGACCGAGAAGGACTTATGATGACAAAATTGGAGATGTCCTTAGAAAAGGTTTAATACGATCTACTCTGAACCGGCGTGCGTGTATGAAGCGATTGATGAATGTGGAGGAAGCAAGAGAAGTGTGTCAGGATCGAAGCGAATGGAATTCTATAGTCTCTGCTTACCCCGGTGGGAAATAGGCGTGAGTTTATGTATGTATGTACAGATCCATCTTCAAAGATTCTCCTGAATTTTCACATGGAAGTTTTTTTACATAGAAAATTATAATAGCAAAAGTGTAAAGAAAACACAGAGAAATGAAAATATCATACCTGTTTGTCTATAGTAGTTGTTTCTTTTTCCAACACATCAGAGGCAAATAGTTCTCCCATCACAGCATTGACTTGCTCTAGAATTTGAGTCAAATGGATGTATGCATCAAGAGGAGTGAGTTGCATTTCTAAGATCAATCTGTCAATCTTATTAAATACTAAAACTAGTGGGATGTTCTCTTGATAAGCCTGTTTTAGAGCAAATCGTGTTTGTGGACAAACACCTTCTACAACATCAACCTGTAACAAAATGTTAATTTCTTTAATCATATTTATTGCCAATCTTATTCCGACCACATTTAAAATCTACACTAATATTATAAAGAAGTAAAGTTTCTAAGTTTGTTTGTAGGAAGTAATTTCTGGAACTACTGAACTGATTTTGACAATTCCTTTACCAGTAGAAAGTGTTATTAGACATGAATTCCAAGTTACCTATCTCAACATAAAAATTGCATCCTAGTCTTTATATTGATAAAACTTAATATTAAGAAAAATATTTCAACATTAATTTTTACAAGAAATTGTGTATAATTTTCTTGTTTCATTCAATAAACTAATTTGACCACGAAGAAAAATCACTAGACGTATTATTTATAAAATAACCTATAAGAAACATATGTTTACTCACAACAACAATGGCTCCGTCACATAACCTGACAGCTGTGGACACTTCGCTAGAGAAGTCGATATGTCCGGGTGAATCGATGAGGTTCACGAGGTATTCCACCTTCTCCAGAGCGTGATATAGAGCTATACTACTGCTCTTCATCGTTATACCACGCTCTTGTTCGTCAGGCCTACTGTCCATATACCGAAGCTTTCCGGACATTCTCTGCGATATAATGCCATTGCTGGATATCAAGGAATCTGCCAGAGTAGTTTTCCCGTGGTCCACGTGTGCTACAATGCAAATATTCCGAATATTTTCGGGTTTGTTTTGAAGTTCCAAAAGTTTAGAAGAGTCTACTAGCCTCATCTTGAAGATTTTAACACAAACACAAAACACAAATTATTTGACCAGTTCCAAAGAAGTCACACACAATTTTGAGCAATCTTAAACGTGGATAACATTAAAAATAACAAGATAAAATTGCACAATATTGAACCCAAATCGCGAAACTTTTGCCAACTTGACATTGACATTTGGTGAAGTGTCCGTTCAGAAACGTTTGCTCGCTTTATATTCTCAGAAACAACGCTAAACATTATTTAACGAGGGAAAGTCAATTAGTGCTCATTACAGTTCGCAGTAATCTTAATTAGCATAAAAACATAAACGTAATTCTGTACCGTCGGTGAAAAGTAATACAAGTCCAAAATTCAAGTTTTGAGAAAATCGAGTTTAAAGTTAAAAATATTCTAGCTCGCGACTTATAAGGAATAATGGAACAGAAGTTAGATGTGTCGATAGGTGATGATGGAAGGTTTCTTTTCTAATATTTAGTTATATTTAGAACCTAAACAGAAATGGTAGAGGATCAAAATAAATTACATGTATCAGTTGACACCAACTTTTATATTGTGTAAATTGATACAAGTCTACTTATACCTTTTTACACACATAACTATAAAAAAGTCATCGTTGATATATCATATTTCAATTATTAACTTTACAGTCTTATTCTACAAAAAACAAAATGTCTTGGAAGAAAGTTTATTTCATAATGTTGTAGAAAGGCAAAATTCTATTTATTTTCTTTAAAAAGTAAAGAAACGTAACTTATATCAATTGACACAAACGATAAACTATAACGAATTTGTGTCAAGTGGTTTAACATGACTTATTTTTTCGGTTTTATTGTGTAAAATGATACATGTTTTTACGAATTTCTAATAATAAATACATATAAAGATGGTACACGTATATATAGTGTAAGGTGACGATAATAAGATATTTTTGTTATGATTTTACTCTCAAAACTCATAAATAACCGGTCAAAACCACCACTGCTGCCCACTACAAACACATTTTGTCCACTACACTACGCCCCTAATCAAAACCACTTTTGGTTCATTTTTGCAGTCAAAATCTTACAAATTCAATTATGATAATATTTCCACCCCTAAAAAATGAAGGTAAGAGGAATCATATTAAGACTAGTCATTAGGAATGTTTCGGGCTAGCCTGGCAGTATGGCCTGGAGATAAAGGTGATGTACCTACGTACTTTTAAACCAAAATCACACAAACCGGTAAGTGTTACTTCTTTCTTGCTGAAACTATTTAAAAGATCACAACTCATTCCACAATCAAAATCCCCTAAAGTAAAGTAAAATTCGATATTTCGAATTATCAAAATTCCCGGTCTAATGGTAGCCCGCAACATTGACAGAATGATAAACGGAGTCGAATCAATGTTGACGATGAGAATAGGTAGTGAAAATGAAGATCATTGGTTCACCTCCAAACCTATAGGTTACACAGGGCTATCCTCAGACCATGACCATGACCACCATGGACCATGGTCTGTTATGGTTAAGCTAAATGAGCTCGTTTCCGCAAAACTCTACACGTAAGCACACGTGGGGGACTTTCAGCGTATCCTCGCGTATGGACCACTATTGTGAAGTGGGCAAACTTCCCACTATATAATCATCATCCTCCTGCCCTTATCTCACTCTAGGTGGGGTCGGCACAACATGTATGGGCAAATGTCCCATCTTCTTCTTTTTCTATCGTGTGGATTGTGAGGTGAATTACCAACCCCATCAACCCTGGTGTCAGGGTTATAACTGAGCCGCCATAGGCCCCTGACTTGACTCAATGAATACTCGAATGTCCCATATGTAATGTTATTTTAATGGGCTCAGTTTTCCGCATAAACACAAGTGGTCCATTATGCGTGCTTTTATTGACTATGTAAGCCAACTAACTCCTTTCAGAAGCTCAAATACCTCCTGGGATTTTTATAAACTTTGTGACCTGGTTTAATTAAGGGGTTGTGCCCGTAGTGTTGCCAATTATTTATTCTAATCTAATCTATCCTACAAGATCCCACTGCTGGGCAAAGGCCTCCCCTTCCTCTTTCCATTTTTCACAGTCCTGTGCGTAATTCTCTCTTATGTAATCAAAATACAGAAAACAAATATTACTTGTGGTGCTCAAGAGTTCAGAGCAGTTATTCCCTTTATAAAAATGAGGAACCTCGACAAATTTACACCATTCAACGTGTTTGAGAAACTGGTAATCTTCTCTTGAGAAGATGTGGCAGATCCCGATGCTGCCGATGCCGAGCTGTCATCTACGGCTGTGTAGGTTCAAAAATACCACTACCGGCGCTTGCATAAAAGATCTAACCAGCGTGTATTGAATGGCTTGCATATTAATTGGAGCTCGATAATATTTGGAGCCATTATTTCACGTCTACAACCTCCTTAGCAATGAAGGCAGCGTTCAATCTGCCACCGCTTAACCTGCATGTAATCAAGAAAACTATGTAAAACAGCTATGCTTCGAGCTAAGGGAAGGAGACTAACGACAGTTATGACAAATCTCAAATACCTCTTGACTAACCCTGCCATGTGATAACGACGCCATGATCAGGACCCACAACTTATTGAGGTACTGTAATTAAGTACTACAAGGTGGTTATAGCAGAAAGAGAAAAAACACGGTTTGGTCTGAAGTACTAACTTAACCTATACCCATTCGCAATGCGGATCAGATATGGTTTGCTGTGGTTCTAGACAAAATGTCTTCCCATAGACAGGTTTATGCGGAGGTCACCCTAGGATACACACTGGTGGCGCATGGAATCGAACTTGTATGTATCATTATACACGACACGTTATTGATATCTAAGATCGTATTTTCTGAAATATTTTGATATATATTAATTTATATTACTTTTCACGAAAAAATAAATTTGGTGTTTGATGTTACAACTAAAATTATATCATTAAACACGGACTGTGAGAATTCAAGGATTGCGTGTATTTTAATATATGTTGAGTTGCATTTACTTACACCAAAATATTTAGTGAAAATCTTCATTTCACTTTAATGCAAGTTAAGATGAATTATGTTACACGTGTTATAACAGCATGAATCCTTCACAAACAGTACTTATATCACTAGACACAAAAATTATCTCCGTATTTATAATAGCTACAGTTACGAGAATTAGACAGAAAGAAAGAGAATTTTTTGAACATGAAGTGTGTGCTAATAACTCAAAAGTGATACAACTCGAGTTGTATTACTTTTCACCGACGGTACAGAATTATGATGGATAAACTATTTTACAAATAATACAAACTTAACATTTCTTTGTAACGATAAGATTAATAATATTTACTTGTTAAGTTTGTAATATTTGTTAAATAGTTTCCAACTAAATATTAATGTGAGTAAATATTATTAATCTTAACATTACAAATAATTAGAACTATACTACTTAGGTGTTTTGTGGTTAATGATCGCATTAAGTTAGTCGGAAGACATTCGCGAGTGTTATTATATCGGAGTATTCAATAAACAAAGTGTAGGTATCTGCCTATTTTCGCTTCGTGCCAAGAAGCCGCTTCATAACTGGAAAGTTTATGCGGACTTTTGAGTTAATTCGTTTGGGGTTCGGAGTAGGAGTCTTCTCCGAGGGTGGGGGCTTAGGTTTCATCATCACCTTTCATCATTTCATTAATCATCAAGAAAAAAATACGTAAGACATGGCTGTATGGGCATAGTTCCCTTTGCTTTACCCTTCGGGGAAAACCAAAACAAAAAAAAACTGTACTACTAAAACTAAAAAGAATACAAAAGAAACAAAAGTACACGTAAAGTAGGTAACTATTAAAAAGCTCAATTAAAATTGCTCCAAAACAATAATAAAGGTGCATATTATGTCTGTTATCTATGAAATAGGTAAAGCAAAGACAAATCTGAACAGCGCCATCTATATTTTTTGGGAGAACGTAGCCTGGAAAGTCCCTCATTAAGATGAGTTTTGCATTTTTACCGTAAATTACAACGTAGTCATGGGCTACGGCTATGAAAGTTTGTTTTTCTTAGGATGTTCAAAGAATATTTTTTGCCTTCTGATTTGGCAAATTTTAAAAAGTAAATCCTGTACTCGTACGAATGACAGATGCAATTTCGTTTAAAAACTCAGAAAACGAATATTTATTAAGGGAGCCAGAAGTTTGGCTGCAGGAAAACTTTCGGCGGTGATCGAGAACTGTTCAACAATTTGTAGGAATGGTCGGCGCTGGCTGTTTCTGACGCGCAGGCAGCTGCTGTGTGCTGTATAAGAGGGCTTCGCCAATTTGATACCTACCTACCTTATAAGTTAATATAGCGCATAATACTAATGAGATGATGATGATGATTGATATTAATGAGTCGTAGGTACAATCTGCAAGATGCTTAGGCATCTCATTTTAAGAATTGCCACAACGATTTATAAGGTTCAAATTGTACAACGTCTCGTGGCCGACTCTCCCAGTTTCTTATTTCATTTGAGCAGCCTCTCAGCAAGTCGCAGTTATAGCAATTAAGGCACAGGCACTATCTAGATAATTTATGATGTAACTTAAGTTTTAAATGAATCCTCGGCACTGAAGAATAGTGCTTACAGCCAGACAAAGACAGGCGTGAAGCCTTAATGCACAGTTTAAGGAGACAGATGGGTCGGTTTATGCCAACTTGCTACACTAAGCTCAACTTTTTGTTCTTTAACACTTTTTAAATTAGGTACTTAATGTGTTTAACATGTTTCTTTCAGTGGTAGGTATCCGTTTTTCGTTGAAGCCAACCCGTTGCAAACTGGGTCGAATCTTTTGTGTTTGATCTTCTTCTTCTATCGTGTGGTTTGTGAGGTAGAGTACCAACCTCATCAACCCTGGTGTCAGGGTTATTACTGAACCCCTAAAGGCCCCTGACATGGCTCACGTAACGACTACTTACTTACATCAGTAAGTAGTAACTGGGACCAACGGCTTAATGTGCCTTCCGAAGCACGGATCATCTTACTTTCGGACAATCTGGTGACCAGCCAGTAATGTCGTAACCAAACTAGGGACCACAAAGTAATTTTTGTGATATAATATCCCCACTGGGAATCGAACCCGAGACCTCCGGATCGTGAGCCCAACGCTCAACCACTGGACCACGGAGGTCGTTGTGTTTGATAAATTATAGTTTTTACCTATAAATAAAAATGGTATGTATTTTTACAAATCGTTTAAGTTTGCTTAGTTATGTTAGATTATGTTAATTGAATTAGGTAGTAGATGTAGCTACCAACGAGGTACACACGGAATAGAAAATGGAGGTTGGAAGGGTCAAGTTCGCGAAACGCGCGCCATACAAGTATGAGCAAATAGTCCATACTTCAACTTCGCACTCCACTCGTCCGCAAGCTTTACAACGCACAAAGCTCTGCGATAGTATAATTATTAGAAGGTCGTCTTGTGTATTATAACTTGCAGGGCAAAACATCTAATATCGACTAAGACATGTAAGGAGATTCCTCCTTATCGCAGGAAAACTAAAAACCTTAGTATGATCGATTATTTATCTAAAAAATACTTTTGTATGCAGTATCTTACGAAAAGTAATGATAAAATTGCAGCCGATCACGTAAAATATACATTGCCGGTAAAGTGGCTATGGAATTTGAGAAGAAGTAGAGCTGTTGTCTATCTGTTTGCAGAAGTGTGGTAAAAGAGAGTTGGGTTGAACCGGCGACAGCGCTTTTCACACAAAATGCGCGTTGGGGTCTTTTCAACCTCTTTCTTCTATTACATGGAGGTATCTACCTAATTTTTTTTCTTTGCATTTAACTATTCAATTAAAACCATTCCACTAATGTCTAGCATATTGTATGCGTTATTTTTTTTTATTTATGATTAGTAATCAGTAGGTAATCAGTCAAACCATGAATTAGGTTTTGTTTTCATTCGCTTCTCGCATAAGCCTTATTCAGGTTTTTAGATAAGCGTCTTATACTGTGTAAATAAATAATTTGTAAAAGGGTTTAAACAAAAATAAAAAAAGGTAGGTAATCAAATGATTTATTTCTCCTTCTTTTATCGTGTGGGTTGTGAGGTGGTTTACCAACCTCAGCAACCCTGGTGTCAGGGTTATTATTGAGCCGCCAAAGGCCCCTGACATGGCTCATGGAACGATTACTCCCTTACATCAGTAAATAGTAACCGGGACCAACGGCTTAACGTGCTTTCCGAAGCATGGATCATCTTACTTTCGGACAATCAGGTAATCAGCCTGTAATGTTCTAACCAAACTAGGGATCACAAAGTGATTTTTGTGATAATATTATGTCCCCACCGGGATTCGAACCCGGGCCCTCCGGATCGTGAGCCCAACCCATATATCTGTTATATCCATGAAATTAAAAGGTAAACGAAGAAATCTGTACAGCGCCATCTGCCTATATTGTTTTTGAGGAACTTTGCATGGAAAGTTCCTCACTAATACAGTGCAAGAAAAACGTAGAAACGAACATTTTTAAATCTCCTATCCACACCTGGGAATAAACCGACAAAATGAACACTATAGAAGCAGAATCACTTCACCGAAGCAATGCAAAATTGTTTTGAGCCCCGTCGCCGGCGCCGCTAGCACAGAAATTGAAATTCATACAGTTTTGACAGCGGCAAATACATTCAGCTACTGGAACTTTCACAGAGCAAAAATGAAAGACAAGGTCCGGTTTGGCTTATTTGTGGAACGGAAATGTTGGAACACTTTTCTCTTTTCGCTCCGACATAATGCTTTTTCCTCTCTTTATCTCGCTTAATGTGATGTGCGGGATTAAATTAAGAAAATAAGTTATATTCTTGGCGTTTGCGGTTTACTATTTTTAGATGGGACAGGAAATTGTGGGGAAAAATTGTTACTGGGAATACCGTAAGTTGTTAAAAATACTTTAATTCTTTCTATTGCTACTTAAGCGGTTTGCTTTGTACGAGGACATTTGACCTCCTATTTAGAAGAGTGAGTCTAAATAAACCAAACACAAAATATTTACGGTTACAATACATTAAACATAATACAGTATTAGTAGTATGTAGTTGATATCACGCGGTTTCCCGGATTTAAGCCCGTTTAATGCCAACAGGCTCGCCCCCAACCTAATACATGGGACTTAAGCATAGCTGGCTAGCAGTCGGTATAGGTATATACTATACATCTCTTTCTGCCCCTTCGGGAATGTAGGCGTGATGTTATGTCACAGACTGCATAATTTTTTTTGAATAGACAAATATTAAAAGTACCTAAACTTAAGATTGCACCCGATTTCTGTCCATCGCACTAATTTAATTCATCATCATCGCCCTAGCATTATTTCCGCTTTTCACAGAGTCCGCTTACCTAATCTGAAGATTTGACAGGTCCCGGTTTTTTACAGAAACGACTGCCTGTCTGACCTTCCAACCCGCAATGGGAAAACCAGCCCGATACAGGTTAGGTCACGTACCTCCGAAAAAGCATTTCTCGGGAATGTCAGTTTCCGCACGATGTTTTCTTTCACCACTGAGCACGTAATCATTTATGGTCCATAGACCTGTGCTGGATTCGAACCTGCGACCTCAAAGTGAGAGGCAAGCGTTTTCAATTCCACCGCACTAATTTAATTATTAGTTAATACCTGGGAATAGAAAGTGAAATTACATGATATCGATAACCGAAGGATTCACCCGAGTCACATCATTAATTATTCCTCGTTCGCCAGAATCGTTACAGTTCATTACTTAGTGGGAGCCGACAAGGCGATGAAATGCAAGACTATCATCCTCACACGTCCCCACCGCATTCATTATATTATTCATAAAGTTATTAACATTCTCTGGCTTCACCTAACGAGGAGCTCAAAGCAATCCTCCCGCAGATATACTCGTATTAATTAAGCGGGATTCCTCCCCAAACGCTCCGCTTTGACGTTCCTTGGAAGCTGTGTCCCAGTTGTTCAGCGTTGGGCTCACGATACCGTGGTCCCGAGTTTGCATCCCAGTGGGGACATATCACAAAAATCACTTTGTGATCCCTAGTTTGGTTAGGACATTACAGGCTCATCACCTGACTGTCCGAAAGTAAGATGATCCGTGCTTCGGAAAGCACGTTAAGCCGTTGGTACCGGTTACTAGTTTACTACTTACTGATGTAAGTGAGTAATCGTTACACGAGTCATGCCAGGGGCCTTTGGAGACTCAATAAACCAACCAACCAACCTCAGCAAACCCTGGTTATCCACCTCACAACCCACACGATAGATGAAGAAGCATGGAGAAATTCGTTCAGAAAGCTGGACTAAACTTACCGTGGAGATTTACAAAAAGACAAAGTTATAGAGCGGTGGCATCATTAGAAAGTTCCAACGTAACTCTTTTCTTCCTAACATGAATATTCAGGGGGACATCATTAATGTTGGATGCTTGAAAGTTGGCCGGATCTCCCCTTAACTAACTAAGTTGTAGTTGAGTAAAAATGACGTAAATTTTAAACGGCTTACTCGGCTAACCCGATTTTAAACTCTTAACAGGTCACTAGATATTCGCCGAGGCAGTCTGTCAGGGATTAGATGGTCCTTTTGGATTAATTGTCTACGTAATTAGTTTTAAACATAAAATTGACAATCCTCTACAAAGAGGTACTTACAAGCCTCATTTATCTTGTTACCTGTTGCGAGTGTTTTATAGAAAAATCGTGGCTCTTTATGTAATTTAAAAAAAAAAAACATGATAAAACGTAACAAAGTGACAAATTGTATTTAAATGCTATAAATAAATGTATTACTTACATTAAAAAAACACATAACATAACAAATACTTAATTGCACAAACAGGAAAATACAAAACAAAAGAGAAATAGAATGAGTACAACTGGCGGCCTTATTGCCAAGTAGCAATCTCTTCCAGGCAACCTTTAAGTATAGGAGATATTTAATATTATTATAATATAGCGGGATAGTGCAGCATGGGAATACTTGTAGGTACTTACGTATAAAATTAAATATAGATACACTTACGAGTACATAAACTACGTCATAATTATACACAAACATATACGAGATAGTAGGTAAGTAATTTGAATTACTACCTGCAATAATAATTAAGATTGAATGGTCGCCGTGGGAAAGTGTTATAATTATATTTAATGAACAAATAAACAGTGACTAAAAACAAAACTGGTTGGCACTGGGTGGAATTAATAAACTAATCTCAGCTGAGACTGCCCTCAAGATCATGTCAATGTGACAGTTCTTATATAAAACAGGGACTTGACCATGATCTTGAGGGCAGTCTCAGCTGAGATTAGTTTATTAATACCACCCCTAGATGGATGAAGAACAGTCGACCTCAACAACAACTACAACACTTCACTAGGAGAACAGAACTTTCTAACTATCATGCCCAGTGATGTGCCGTTTCCGGAAATATCCCCAAAGTGGGAATGTTCCCGTTTTAAAAACACATTAATATTAAGGACACTGTTCTGTTTAAAATTGTTCTTTCTTGTACGTACGGCTATAAAGTGGGAACTTTCCCGGGAACGAAACATAGCTAATCTAATCATGCCCCTCTATAGAATTGGTCTTTATTGATCTTAGAGAGTATACATACTCGCCGATGATCGTCCATCTTCGACGATACGACAGAAGAAGACGATAGAAGAAGATCGTCCATGAGCGCTTGCGAATAGGTTTCATCATGGTACGAGTATAAGAAAACCAGTTATGCTCAAAAGTAACAGCTAACATTTCAAGGTTAGCCCAGCTGACCTCAACCCACCCTGCGTTACCATTTTGAAAAAATAAATTACCCACGACCAATGTTTTTATATTTACTTTGCAAAGAAATTTGGAACTTTTAGTAAAAGATTTACTTACAGTTTCAATGATTTTTATACAAATATGTGACAAGTAATAGTAATTAAGTAAATAAATTGGTCAGTAATTCACTTAATTTTCAGTAATAAAATTTACAACCTTGGCATGTTGGAGATACCAATTTAATGGTAACACAGTGGTAACACTTTCGTCATAGAGCTAGCAATGGCGTCTTGTCATAGGATTGAGCATACTTGGTCTTCTTATACGAGTACCATGGGTTTGATCATGCTCGTCTGTCACTACTATCTGTAATCGCCGATAGTGTAGAGGACGTATCAGATTTTCCAAAAGCGTAACCTATGTATTACAAAAATAAAATAAAATAATCCTCGCGCAATTGAACTCGAAGGCGAGCTCGCACGGATCACCGCAAATCTCGGACGAACTAAACGCAGTGCAGTAGTGGAAATAAAAATAAAAACAAGGGGAAAGAAAACATTATTCCAGCCACGTCTGAGCGCAATTAGCTCGGGCAGCTCGCTTTATGCTGCCACAATAACCGAGCTGGCTTAATGTGGGAGGCGTGTCTAATTCCACATAAAGCGCTTTCTTTAAAAGCCGTGTGTTGGCGGGAAAATAAACAGCCTAATGCATCGATTCTCAAACTTTTAAGCATATAGGTACATATCTCACATCCACACAACTACAGATAATCAGAAGACAACGTGCAGCCATTTTTTACAAAGTCGCAACATGGATACGACATGGCACACTTACAGATTCGGAATCTTGTCTCGTCGCCTGGGCATATTTGTATAACCTAAACAGGTATATTGACATAAGAATGAATAAGTTGTTTATTTACTTTCCGCAAATACTTAAAATCAGTTTTTGGAGAAGAGTAAACAAGCATGAGCATTTGAGCATTCCTCTCTTTACACTCTATGTACAGTCATGAGCAATACTGGGTGTTAGTGACATCGTAACGAATACTGAGGGGGTTGATTCAGACCATGATTCTGAGTTAAAATCAAGTGGAATTTTCCGTCGCAAAATTCATGTTTTTTTTTTTAGTTTTTTTAAGTTATTTTCAATTCTATACTTTTGCGATGGAAAATTCCACTTGATATTAACTCAGAATAATCAGATGAATCATCCCTTTCAATATTCGTTACGATGACACTTACACCCCGTACAAGTACATACGGTAGCCATATAAGTAGGTATGGGTGTTAGTGACACCGTAACGAATACTGAGGGGGATGGTTCAGACCATGATTCTGAGTTGATATCAAGTGGAATTTCGTGTCGAAAAAATCATAAAAATTTTTCTTTTCTTTTTAATTATTTTCCAATCCATACTTTTGCGACGGAAATTTCTACTTGATATCAACTCAGAATCATGGCCTGAACCACCCCTCAAAGTTTTCGTTACGATGTCACTAACACCCTGTATAATGTACCCACTTTAGGACTCTGTCGCACTAACATATTTGACGTTTAGTGAGACTTACAGTTCAATTTGACAAAAAAGTTAATGTGACATGGTACCAAATTTTATACATATAAGTGCTCGTGACCGTACATAATTATCTATTTTTCTCTATGGTTCTACATTAAGTACCTGCAAAAAGGACATTCTCTGCCTTGCGTTGATACGCGCTTGATTACCTCACCCTCTTTTGCGGGTAACTTTGGAAGGAATATCTAAGGGAGCACGCGCCGACTGTTGTCTTGCTCGGAGACGTACGGCAGGGCAGGTAGTGTCAGTGTGAGATTTTTGCATGTAGTGTACAGGGTGTGGTACCAGGGCGCCGCGGGGCATACTTTGAGAACTTCTGGCCTAATGTCTTATTTTCACTTACTTACTTGTATAAGCGTTTTCTGTATTATTTTTTTAGGTTAAGTTCCTTATGGATGCAGAGTCTGAGTTAATAATATCTAACGCTGCCAGTATTTCAATTTACCGAACACAATAATGCATAATTATTATTTAAAAACATGAAATGTTTAGACTCGCGTTATTCCCGCTTGCTTTTCACAATTTTGCAATTCTCAACACAATCCAGGTTTGTTCGTGAAAAATAGAAGTTTCCTGTAAGCCACGAAGGCAATCTACTTCATAACTTGGAGGAAAGTTGGGGAACATTTTAGGCAACAAATATGCGACGTGGCTGTTCAAGTGTTAACCTTTGTGCAAACTCTTGAAGGTGATGAATGGACGCGGGAACTGTTTTTGCACCGAGTGCCATCTGGAAAACTTTTGCACATTAATTTTACTTACGAAACAAAATTGGTTTTGTCGTTATTCCTATCTGAAAACAATTTCTCTTCTCGCATATTGTTTGCTATTAAAATCAGACGCTTTATGTTTAAGCCGTAATAAAATAAACGAGAATAATATGCAAAGGAAAATCGGGTGTACCTTTCTTTATTGCTGCGAGAAATAATATATGTCCCCAGTAATAAAATATTATTTTAATTTAATTCTATTTTTAGTTTAATCCTTTACTAAAAGTAGAAAAAGTATACAGTTATTAACAGAAATGAGTTTCGTAACTTGAATGAATAAAGTTTTATTATTTTACACAAAGCTTTTATACTAACTGAAAAGATTTATCATAATATTAATTAGTTAAGTTGTTAACGGCAGCGGGGTTGTGTATCGTCTGTCGCAATACTCTATGCAATTTGAAAGCTTTTATACTTAATTATAGGTTTGAAATATTAATGGTTAATTTCGTCTAAGCATTAATAATAGCTTGGCTAGGTGGTTCAACTTTGCTTATTGAAATTAACTAAGTACAAACCAATTTATGGAATGCAATGACTTTCTATTAGATCGCTTATTGAATAACCACAGTTCAGTGGTTTCAAAAGTTTCAACTATATTCTATCGGATTTGTGGCACACTTTAAATAAAATGCGCGCGAATTTAGTGTCGGAAAATGCAAGTGGAAAAACTTTTAAGTCCACAATAAATTTTGTCTCTAAAGTAAAATAAAATAAATATAAAAATGCGACCACAATTTTCTACGATAAAATGTTTCGGCTAAACTATTCGTTGGTCTGGAATTTTCGCGTCCCGGCGCGGCTCGGCTTTGTTATATTTATCATAAAAATTACACCACTTTGCAATATACGGTCTTACCCGAGGAAGATAGTATTATATAACCTTGGCTTGTCCGAAAATGTTTTTGAGGTCTGTTTACGTAGTAGATACATAACAATAACATTCACAAGCCAATTCATTTTTATTATTACAATGTTATTCTTTCTAGTTTATAATTTTTGACACGTTTTTATATTGGGATGTGGATAATTATTGGGCGGAAGGCAAGACTGCCCTATTTTTCCTTAAAAAAGTAGCATGAAGAATGCTACGCCGTCAAGAGCGTGGCTCTTAAATTAGCGATGATGATGATGAGATTAGTATGTAGGTACTGAAATTATAATACATAACATAACATAAACAGCCTATATATGCCCCACTGCTGGGCACAGGCCTCCCCTCAATCAACCGGAGGGGGTATGGAGCATACTGAAATTATAATAATCTTCTTTTATCGTGTGGGTTGTGAGGTGAATTACCAACCTCATCAACCCTGGTGTCAGGGTTACTATAGAGCCGCCAAAAGCCCCTGACATGGCTCATGTAATGATTACTTACTTACATCAGTAAGTAGTAACCGGTACCAACGGCTTAACGTGCCTTCCGAAGCACAGATCATCTTACTTTCGGACAATCCTGTGATCAGCCGGCGGTGATTACAATAATTATGGGGTGTAATTGCTCGCACCGTTGGTTTAAAATACTCTGTTACCTTATGGATATTCCAATGACAGTGGTAATTTTACTAATAATACTTTGCGTAATAATGAATAAGTTCAGTTTAAAATTTAAAAATATAAACAATTATATTAGGTAAATGGTGACCATAGGATATTATTTTCGTTCTGATACTATTAGTATCATAAATAAATAGCCTCAGATAATTATATACGTCACACTAATCGACACATAAAACTATAGGGAGTATCAAGTGTGCTCCACCATTTAGCACAGAAAAAAAATATATTTTCAAGATAGTAAAGTTCATGATATTTTCTCCGTCTTTATCCAGATCATGCGCAGAATGTCACACTAAAATATCAAAGGACGCTGAAGTAATGTGCGTAAGGGTAAGGGTAACGCAGGATAACCTTTATGTAAATTACCCTCGGAGGTGATATCGGAAACGGTAGATGACTCGCGAAATATTCAAACCGAGTTCTCGGCTCCGGCAAGTTTGAACATCGTTCAAATTTCATTTGTATGGAACTTTTAAAACGAACGGTATCTAAGTATCTTTGCAAGGTGGAAAGTTACGGGCTATCTTCCGAGTTAAGCCGTGTTTTCGACGCAATCTGAGAAGTCGCTTTCATTAAACAAGATTTTATTAGGTATATCTTTCCTTCGTTTAAATCTAAAATAAATTCGTAAATAACAAAGAAAATCACAGGAATAACTTAAAATAATAGAAAAAAACGACTATCTAGATTTATTAGGCATTTGATAGGTAAGCGTGATCGACCCTAGAACATATCGTTACATTACTTATCATCAGGTGAGATTGTGGTCAAGCGCTAGCCATATTATTTATAAAAAATAATCTTCTAAATATCACTGTACAGAAGAATATGAGAGATATTTACCTATTTTCGTTTTTAATACTTTTTAGAGCGTGATTTTTCCGTAGTCTGGTTCTAGTTTTTAAACTTATATTTTTATTTATATTATTTTGGTGTCTTATTTATTAAGATAACGTACTTATGATACGTGTGTTATACAAGATGAGGAGATAAAACCTATCCGAAAATATCTGAGCTATGTAATGTTATCAATTCAACGTAATTATCGAGTAAAACAAAAAAAAAACCGCTTTGACCTTTAATGGTCTTTGGTCTTGGTTCCATACAAGACCATTAACCCGGCCCCAGGGGGGACAGAGTCATCTTATCTGCCCTCCATTGGGGCAATTCCTGTTCTGCGCGTCCTGGCCGCGGGGGTGGGCGCCTTTTACTTCAGTAGGCCGGAGTGAGATGATGGTTGAGTTCAAATAGGGACCCAGACCTACGGGGTATAGAACCCTTGCCCAGGGATACGGGTCAAGACCTCAACGGTTGCAGAGGCGAAGATGGGAGCCATCGGTACGGCAATGCAGGACGGAAGGGGCAAGTCACAGGGACTGTAACCTGGAACCTGACAGAGGGCAGCAGTAACTGTCAGTACTATTCAGAGGCGGAGGACAGGAGTCCTGGTATGGCTTTGTAATAGACTACTCTGGGCGCCATCCCACTTGCGTCAGACAGAGTACAGCGGGGCGGAAGGCAAGAGGGGAACCACTGCCCTATTTTTCCTTAAAAAAGTAGCATGAAAAATGCTGCACCGACAAGAGTAACTCTTAAATTGATGATGATGATGACTATCTAACGGTTAAATTACGTATTGTAATTGGCAGCCCTCAGACGTCACACACACAGTTGCGCGTGTTGATAATATCAATGTGTAGTCTGTGTGAAACAAGGCTGTTTGTATGAAGTGTCCGGGGTGTAGTAATATGTAAAAACAACAAAGACAATTGAATCCTCGTTTACACGGCGAGCACTGCAGGTACCAGGAGACCATAGACCCCACAGACCACCTAATACGATAATAGTCGCGTGATTAAGGTCTCTGGGAACACTAATTACCCGCCCCGGGTTTATTTACAGGCATTAGCGGCACCTAACGCCACCAACGTGAATTAATGGCACATTACACTGTAATGTTTATGTGTCAAGCCAACGAAAATTGTAACACATATTTAGACTAAAGTGAATATGAGATGTATCATTTTGTACGGGAAATGTGTCATGTAGAGTCGTGAAGGGAGACTGATAAGTGTTACATACATAAATTATTAGGGCCTGTGTGGCGAGTTTCAACAAAATATTTGAAAGTCCTGTCAATTGCTTATCGCTGGTTTTTTTTTGGTTTTTTTTTGTTGACGTAACTTATTGTAGATAGACCGCAAATGTACAATAAGGTCGGTAGTCGCCTCCGTTCGCACCGACACGACTGTAAACGACCCTCGAACATTTTTATGTTTTTTTTTTTTACTTAAATAAATTATATAAAATCTCCTTACTTTATTATGATTTTCTATGTTTTATTCTTCTATATGGTTTGATTGTCTTTTTTTAAATTTTCGTTGTTTTAATTTATGTATTTTCCTTTTGCTTTATGTAATTATTTAGTAAAAATGATATTCGCTTAGTTATCTTTTTATTTTTTTTAAGGACGTACACCACCTTATGATCATTTCGACGAACATCTATTTTACCTTTTTGTTGTTTTGAAAAAAAAATATATGATCTTGTTTTTCGTTGTGGCTTCCTTTTATAATAAACAATTTCTATTATTTATTCCATTCTAATACGCTATTGAACTTTGAACATTCTAATACGTTTTTGTCGAGTGATGATTTAAATGTTGTTAACGAAAAACGCTCCATACTTGTTTTAAATTCAAGCCAAAAACTAGGCTGCAGAAACTATAACCCAACAAAACGTGACCTCACTACAATAATACTATAATAATAAATTCTTTCTTTCTATTCCCAATTAGGTCAGTCAGAGGCACATCCATCGCAAGATGTAAGTACACGCTTCACCTGAGCTTTCTGTTAGACCAACGTAATAAGTGGCCAGATCTATTCGGAAGAATTACAGAGAAATATACCTTTTTTCTTGTTTCATACTTTTTAGAGCTTGATTTTTGACCGGCTTTTAGTTTTTAAACTTTAACTTATTTAAACTAGTATTTTTACAGAATTTAAAGAGGAAACATACTAATCATGCATTCGTATATTCTCTTGTATCGGAGACTTGTTCCTGAAATAATGCTTGGATGTTAATTTATTCCTGAAGGAAAATAAGTACCAAATAAAAAAAGAAAATAGGTATTTTACTTTGGGCATAATTACTTATTTATCTAACTTCAAAAATATTAAAAAGTTTTATTTGTGGCTCATTTTCCTCAAGGAGACGATTTAATTGATAGGTAATAAAAAGTTTTGTCATCGTCAATACTTCAACACTGTCAAAACTATTTATGAAAATACTATTCAAAATCTTATTTTTATAACTATGGATATTATTACAGCTATAACGACGAAATATATTATTTTTCTATATCCTAATTAATTATATGTTCAGAGGGATTGTACCTAAATTGTACCTAAACAAAGACAAATGTACCTAAAAATTATGAGCGATAAATTGAAAGTCTCATACACCGACGGTTCTGACGTAATTACTTACGTAAGTAAGTACCTATTTCAATGTTAATGTAAGTTTACTTTCTCAACGATTTGTAATATTACCTTTAGATCCTCAGATTAGGTGAGGCTAAGACCAAAATAGTAAACTTGTTTTGTGTGAACTAAAAATAATATATTTTTGTAACATTAATTTTCTTGTCCTATCGCTACAAAAGGAGAACCTAATCTTCTCAGAAACTCTTTCAATAGACATTCTATTAATGAGTTTTATAGAAAAACAAATCCAACTGTGAGTCTCGATACTCACTAAAAGATTACAAATGTATTTGTTCCAAAAAGCAAAATCTCTCTGATGAATGAACGTGTCAATCAAAAAGAACCCGTTTCAACTGGTTTTCGGATATCCAATCAAATGCTTTTCGGTCCAATTAATTTCAAACAATGCGCAAATTGCAATTTACCGGGTGTTTGATTGAATACCATTTTATTGTATGTTAGCAATTGTATTTTATTTGAATTTTAATTACATGGAACCGTATGTACTTAGTTCATATTACGATGGATGTACCTCTGATTACCGCAATTGAGAATATAGCATGGGTTGTGAGGTGGAGCAAACCTCAGCAACACTGGTAGGTATCAGGAGTCAGGGTTATTATTGAGCTGCCAAAGGCTACTGAATGACTCATGTAACGACGACGTACGGTCACGAGCATTAACATGTATACACTTCGGTACCATGTCACATTAACTTTTTTGACAAATTGAACTGCAAGTCTCACTAAATGTCAAATATGTTAGTGCGACATAGTCCTAAAGTGGGTACATTATATTGCTCATGACTGTACTTACATCAGTAAGTACTAGCCGCTTAACGTATCTTCCGAAGCACGGATCACCTTGCTTTCGGACAATCGGTTGATCAGTATCAGTATATGTTCCCACCGGGAATCGAATCCGCGACCTCCAGATCGAGGCACCAACGCTTTATCCACTTAGACCACGGAGGCCGTTAACGTAAGCAGTTATGAGCGCTATCAGTTGCGCTTATGGCTCTTTTCAGCCCGTTAGGAATTACAGGCGCAAGTAAAATGTTTAATAAATAAATTATTAGAAATTTAGAATCAATATATTAAAGACAGGAGTCAATTTCCCATGTGAATGATTTTGCGACATTTCAAAATTTACAAATAACAGCGCTTTCTTAACTGGAATGACTTAATCTAAATTTTAATTCGAATGAAATTACAGGAATACCTGTCTCGTATACCCACGTCATCTTGAGGACTTTGCTCCCGTCGATCGGCGTTAACAAATCCCGTCACAAAATTGTTTTTAAACCATAAAATTCGTTTAGTAGACATTCTTTCGGTTGCCAGTTATTTCTGGCGACGTCGGTGTCGGAAAGTACGGCAGCGTATTCAATTAGCGTACTTCGCGAAACTTCGCGGGCTCGTCAGCAATTTCTCTAAATTGGGCCCTGGCAGGGGTCCAGACGATTAACAACTTAGTGCAGCTGTTTAATTTCATGCCTGGATGCCTGCATTTGTCGTACACTCTCATTCGGTGTTTTGCCGTTTTAGGAATTTCAAGTACTTAGTCTTATAGACGGGATGCTTTTCTTAGAATATTTCAAGGATTTTTTTTTTATTTTACGCCTGGTAGTTGCATTAAAAAGCTAAGAATCTTCATTTTTATTTTCAACTAAACAAGTTGCTTACCTGTACCTAAGTGTACTTATTTATACACGTCGAAGAGTACTTATAAATACTTACTTACATTATACTTACGGGTATATTTAGGTTTTATCTCTAGATTGGATACTAAAGGTTATGTAAGGGTTTAAAATCGATATTGAATAGTACGTAACTACCTAACAGCCTCTGTGGTCCCCGGGTTTGAACCCCGGTGGGGACATATCACAAAAATTACTTTGTAAGCCCTAGTTTGGTTAGAACATTACAGGCTGATCACCTGATTGTCCGAAAGTAAGATGATCCGTGCTTCGGAAGGCACATTAAGCCGTTGGTACTGGTTACCCGATTACTACTTACGTAAATATGTAGTTGTTTCATGAGCCATGTCAGAGGCCTTTGGCGGCTCAATAATAACCCTGCCAGGGTTGATGAGGTTGTTAATCCAGCAAACAACCCACACGATAGAAGAAGAGATCTACCAATTGAAAGTAGTTGGAATAAATTATGTACCAACTGAACAACAATCAACAAGAATTATTTGAATGGCAAGAACAATTAAGCGGAAAAGTTTGAAACGTACCACGCTCCAGAAAACACGATACATGCTTTAGAGGAATTCAAGCAATTAATTAAATTTTATTGCGATTCAATTTAATTGGATGTGTGGAAAAAGGACATGATTATTTACAGTGCGCATTTCTTTATCCATACCTACAGGGATTGATTGTTTAAAAGGTATTCAGCAGTACTTCCTTTTATACACTTGTTATAATGGCATATAACATTAACATTACATTTTAGTATTATTGTTTTTTTTTTATTTGTTTTGTTAAGTGGCATTTATAGTGGCATATGGCGGGAGATGAAGGTTTTGGCGGGAAGAAGAGTGGAATGGCGATTACTCCACCGACAAGAGCGCAACTCTTAAATAAAGAGAGAGAGATAATGACATAATATATTATTTAAGTATTACTTGCACTAACGAGTCATCAATCTGTCTCATGTGCAGTTTTCATATTAATAATTTAGATTAAATTGTCTTAATCTAAATTATTATTATCCTATATATGTTGGCTTCGGCCCCACAGACGTTAATAAATTTCAAAAGTTCGGGACTCCATGGTCCCGAGATTTGGAAATGACATACATAATTAATATAATAAGTGTGTTTTAGGCGGTGATACGTCTCACCACTTATCACGTTGGTCTAACAAAAAAGCTCGGTGAGGTATGGGTACTTGGTTTATCTTGCGATGGATGTACCTCTGCCTACCTCAATTGGGATATAGTCGTGAGCTTATGTTATGTTTTTATGCAATGCGTGTCCATAAAACTATGCTTATTTATTTGAGTTAGAGTACATACCATGGAGACTGCAAGATAATTTCGTAGCGTTTAGGTTTGAATATATCTGTAGCTACGGCGCGGCTGACCGTTTGAAACTTCGTTTCAGCGAACATTTTACCTGAAGTCGAGTTTCGGAACTACGTAATTGAAATAGGGAACGGTTTTTTACAGTAAGTAGATTCTGTTTTAAATTGGTGCAATAGTTACGTCAACATTGGACTAATTTGAGTACCTAATAAAATAAAGTTGCAAAAGATTTTGACAATCGACAGTGATAATTATAATCAATGATGTCTCAGGCACGCTGGAGTACCTATCTGCGAAAAATTCCAAAACAACTACAACCTGCTTACCACATCGTATTTTTAATTAACTGCTTGGCCGGACAAATGGGGGCGCTGAGGGCTCTCGCTTGCGAATCTCGGGTAAGTCCTGGAAATGCTGCAAAAGTACGGTTTTTCAGTCAAAGGATATATTTTAGGTGAATATTGTTATGAAATAAATAATAATTAAATAAAGATGAGACATGCTATCGACGCGAAAATTTTTCTCCAACTAATATAAAATTCTATAAATATAGCCAACTAATATAAAATAATTTTGTTTGTAGAAGTGCGAGCACAGGGGATTAGAATGTTACTTATGAAATGACATTAAGCTTCCTGCCGTCAACAGAATCCACTGTGTCTAGTGCAGGATTTTGTGTCTACCCTCTGTCATTCTAAGGGATTCTAGAGATGAAGATTTAGTTTCTATTTGTCATATTTTGGTATTCTACGTTCTATCATCTTCTAGCGTCTAAGTAATATCGTATATCGTCGTTGCCAATTTAAAATCTATTATGTGCAATCGGGTCAACAGAAATTAAAAAAAACTTACGCCTGAGTTTTTTTTGTATGACTGTGTTAAAATATATTAAAAGATTTATACCCACTGAATGTTTTAGGAGCAAAATACTATTCGATCCTGACAAAAAAGAAATTTGGTGAGGGCGACATATAAGAGCTTTTAAATTGGCAACGACGATATATCGTATACATATATATCGCTTACTTACCCCAAAGTTATTTACTGGTACTTACAAGTTTTATAGAAGGGACTGTTATCTGATCTTCCAGCAAACATTTTTACAAGCATTTTTTAATGTTGCCTGTCTTTATATAATGTAATGTGGTAGAAAAAAATAACTTCATGTCAGTTGAAATAGTCTTCCTTAAATCGCATGGCATAATATTAACTGTATAGAAAGGGTTGGCAGTAATGTAAAAATATATACCCACTTCTCGCTGGCTACTTAACTTAAATTACATTTAAGTATCATAAATATGCTATGCTCTACCTACACCCCCTTAGGTTGATTGAGGGGAGCCCTGTGCTTAGCAGTGGGACGCATTATATTATGTTATCCTAAACAATTAACATGTTGTTGGAAATTTGATACAGGGCTGGTCTCTCCGAGATCGATTCAGCGACTTGGCCTGTTTCCAAAGAATAAGGAAAAAAATATTTCATCAGCTTTTTGGGTACTTGCATAAAAAGTTTTTGTTCGTAAAACGCTTCCTTAACAAATGTTAAGTCGAGCGTGCAGAGCCCACGCGCCGCGCAGATTAAAAAAAAATGAAATGAAATAATCCAGTTTTACTCGCTTTTAATTAACCGTTTCTTTGACAAAGTTTAGATTTGGAAATGTGACACGGCCCTTCCTCTTAATTAAGTCCAGAGGGCTTATATCTGTCTGTTTACATTAAGTACAACGTCTTTGTCTGTTTGTCTGCCCGTTGGAGCGCCATCTTGCAATAAACTCAGCTCTACAACTTTTCTATTAGCTCTCGGCAAGCAGCCAGTTATATTCGTCTTTCAAGTAATAGCAGTCTCTATTTATCTTCAGTAAAGCTACGCAGCTAGCTAAGCAGTTAGCTATAAGGAAAACGTAAACGTTCTTTCGAAGTACACAGCATGTAAATATTCTAATATCAAGTAGGTACACAGCCGTCATTCCAGGTGACATTCCATTCCATTCATGGAGTATTCTCCATCGCGCTGTTCTACTGCAGTTTTCCAGACGATTTTGGGCACAAGCCAAACAAGTTTTCAGGGATTTAAATCTGTCAAAACTACTTAAACTTAGCTAATTGACTATTGACATATTGTTGTAATGGCTTGTTTCGGCATGTTTACTGACAACATACACACATGAGATCAGTCCTATTTCCCATAGTGGGAAGCAGAAATAAGGGAATTCCACTTTCTACGACCCTTCTTCTATCGTGTGGGTTGTAAGGTGGATTACCAACCCCATCAACCTTAGTGTCAGGGTTATTATTGAGCGGCCATAGGCCCCTGACATGACTTATGTAACGACTACTTACTTACAGAGTTTTAAGCGGATGAGACGTTCGTTATGTAAAAATTGACGATACAAAGTTTAACTATGTTACCTACTGAATAAAGATATTTTTGAATTTGAATTTGAATACATCAGTAGGTAAGTAAGTAGTAACCGGGACCAACGGCTTAACGTGCCTTCCGAAGCACGGATCATCTTACTTTTTGGACAATCAGGTGATCAGCCTGTAATGTCGTAACCAAACTAGGGATCACAAAGTGATACGATTCTGATATGCTATAACAACAAACAAACGTCTAGAAACTGTATTTTTATTCAAATTACACTCATAAAGTACTTAGTCAATAAAATTAAGCAAAATTAAAAATTTTGAAAAAACCCACGACGGTAAAAATCGCATCGAAAAAGAATAAAATAACTCAAAACCCCCGACTTAACCCAATTATTATGTAACGAAATATTATATTAGACTTAAAAATACTTTCTAAAAAGAGTTGATATCTCGAGACATCGGTAATAGATATACTTAAGTACCTAAACAATGAATATGGATGTTTACAGTTTTTTCCTAACGTGTCTGTTTCTCGAAAATATACTTAAATGTAGCGATAATAATTAAAAAAATACATAACCGAGGAATATCCGTCGGGGCTGCCATTAACCCAGCTAAAGTTTTTCTAGTGACGTGAATACAATTATTGAAGAATTGTAGATGTTTAACGACGACATAAAATACACTTATGATTATGATTAAATTTTTGTTGAAATTTCATATGGAAAAGGCAGCCCCCGACGGATATTCCTCGGTTATGTATTATGGTAAAATTATTATCGCTACATTTAAGTATATTTTCGAGAAACAGACACGTTAGGAAAAAACTGTAAACATCCATATTGATTGTTTAGGTACTTAAGTATATCTATTACCGATGTCTCGAGATATCAACTCTTTTTAGAAAGTATTTTTAAGTCTAATATAATATTTCGTTACATAATAATTGGGTTAAGTCGGGGGTTTTGAGTTATTTTATTCTTTTTCGATGCGATTTTTACCGTCGTGGGTTTTTTCAAAATTTTTAATTTTGCTTAATTTTATTTCAGACTTTTTAGAGAGCATATACGAATCATAATCTATATAATGTGTAGGTAAGATCTCGCAAAACAATAAGTGTGATTCATCCTACCACATAATATTAAGTCCCTTATTATATATTATACAGTTGCTTTCTGTTTAAAGTTACCTCTATAACACTCATCTGAGAACATGCACCAATCACCCACGAACTCATTCCTGAAATCCGCATTGAAATCAGACAATACGTTTTAATTTTAATAATATTGCAATATAAACGTTTCACACTAATATAGCAGCGCCTCCTAGTGAGTTAATATCATAAGACTTATCTTAGACCATGCACCATTCAACTACGAACCCATTGCTGAAAACCGCATTGAAATCAGACAATTCGTTTTAATATTATTGCAATACTATTTTTCACTAATATTGTAGCACCCTCTAGTGAGTTAAAGACGTAATTTTTATTATTTGGGAACATGCAATAAGCTACCACGTACACATTGCCGAAAACAGAATTGTAATCGGACATTTCGTTTTGATTATATTGCAACATTGTTTTGCACTAATATTGTGGCGCCCCTAGTGAGTTACAGCCATGACACCTGTCTAAGAACATGAATTCATCAAACACAAACCCGCTATTGAAAACCGCCTCAAAATCGGATCATTAGTTTAAAAGATAGGTGGTAACATTACTTTGCACAAACGCACACAAACATCTCTCACCCTAAACGCATATAAATGCTCCGTTCCGTCGTGGGTAATAAATGTAATTAAAATTATACTAACCGTAATTAACAACACTTTGCTTTACTTAATACATAACATACATAAACTGCCTATATACATCCCACTGCTGGGCACAGGCCTCCCCTCAATCAACCGGAGGGGGTATGGAGCATACTCCATCACGCTGCTCCACTGCGGGTTGGTGGAGGTGTTTTTACGGCTAATAGCCGGGACCAACGGCTTAACGTGCCCTCCGAAGCACAGAATCATCTTACTTTTTCGGACAATCAGGTGATTCAAGCCTGAAAAGTCCTTACCAAGCAAAGGACAGTCTCACAAAGTGATTTCGACAATGTCCCCATCGGGAATCGAACCCGGAACACCAGATCGTGAGCCTAACGCTCTAACCACTAGACCACGGAGGCTGTTTACTTAATACTACCTGATTATTGAGTGATGGGTTCAACTTTATGAATTAAATGAGGATTAATTGGATGAATTTGATTCACTTGACCACACAATCCACGTGCCACTTATAGTCGATCTTGATTTTTCTTTAATCTTCGCCAATCACTTCGTATTAATTTATCTACAATTTATTGATTGTGATCTGGGATTTTCTCTGAAATCTGGCTCGAAGGACCATGAATATGCCATCAGGCAAAAAGGCATATCAATGCCTTTTTACTGATTTTTAAGGGATTTAGGTAGCAATGAAACAGCACCGTGTTCGACGTAATTACGTGTAATCAATGGAACCGAAAAAAAAAACGCCTGTCAAAAACAATTAACTAATAAAAACTATTGAAAATAAATTGCTATTATAAATTGAAGAGGCGTTTCGGATAATATTTATTCTAAACACTAATATTGTGGCGCCCCCTAGTGAGTTACAGACATGACACTTGTCTAATAACATGAACTCATCAAACACAAACCCGTTATTGAAAACCGCATCAAAATCGGATTATTAGTTTAGAAGATAATTAATAACATTTCTTTGCACAAACGCACACACAAACATCTCTCACCCTAAACGCATATACCTGCTCCGTTCCGTCGTGGGTAAAAATAGGCAGAACCACAAGTTGGTAAGCAGTGCCACTGATCTCAGTAGGTACCTATTTGGTCTCCTAACAGCAGATCTGTAATGAACAGCGCTTGGAGAGACGATGAACGTTGTACTGACAGACTACTCATCAGCTTCCAAGTGTTATCACGAGCTCCGCTTACCTGAAGATTTGAAAGGTCCAATTTTTTGTGACCGTCTGACCTTTCAGCCCGCGAAGGGAAAACCTGCCCAATACAGGTTAGGTTACATACCTCTTCATACCATATACTTTTCTCGCATGTGATAACCATTTGTGACCCAATCATGAATTCGGAAAAATAAAGGTTGGGCCCGTGCTGGTTTTGAACCTGCGACCTGACAGTGTCCTTCAAACAGTGCTACCACTTTTTACTGATATACTATGGAATAAACAATTATCTCCTATCCCAATACCTCTTATTGGACGCTGGAAAAGATAGCGATGGATTAAAGCGAAACTTGAGATCTAAATACAACAACAAAGGCATCTATTACCTTAATGAAAAAGGCTATGTCAACGACCCCAACCAAAGCAATAAGGAAGCAAATGGCAAATTACAATTCCCTTTTATCCTAAGATACACAACGATGTTGGCTAAAGAAACAATTGTTTAATAAAGGTTCGCAATCGCAAGTAAAAGCCTTATAACTGTACGTCTGGGCAAAGAAAGGCTGTCAGAATAAATGTTTAATTAACAGTAGCTCAATCATGGCTGCAAGGTGGGTAAGTCAATATTGCTGACTTGCATGAAAGAAAAGATTTTGTGGGATAAATCACAGACTTGTTGTTTGTGTTGCTTCCCCATGAACCTGAGTCTAGTGTCGGCGTTTTTGTTATCCCTCCAAATGAGTCAGGTTTAATAAAAAAGTCAATTGATTGGTTTTTGAGCTTATTATCTGATGAGCAAGCGAGCAAACTTGACCTTTTTGACCCTACCCTTATTAGAGTGAATAGTTGTTTACTTAGGTAAACCAAAAACAGATATATACATACACGCGTATACACACATACACACATACACATATACAACACAGATATATACATTACACACACATTACAGTTTGTGTTTTAGGATAAGTATGACTTTAGTTGTGTATGAAAAGGTATCATTGGTGTTTTTCTTTTGTTTTAGTACTACCAATGCCAGCGCTCGTCCCTCCTTGACAAGAATTCGAATTTTTCGATCTTTTCTCTCTGTCTTTCTTTATTCTCGCTTCTATCTTGTGACAAGCACCGTCACCCTATTCAGTATCGCCCCCAGGTCTCAGAACGTGACCAATGTATGGCTCACCGACCTCACCGTTTCTGTATTCGTATCCGTATTTTTTACACGTTCCAGGTATTTATTATGTAGCTGATGGCCAGGCCTCATGCCGGAGGCTCCCGTGAAATTGCCACTTTGGCAGGTTTATAGGTGAAACCGGTTCAACCGTGCGATCATGTTAGCGAAACCCTTGTTGTTGAATGATTGAAAAATCAATCTTGAGATTGGGAAATTCGTGAAGCGATTGACACCGTAGAAGAGGAGAGCCTGCTTACTACTTAGCTAAATAATACGAGAATAAAACAAGTTCCAAGAATTACTCACCGACTACGTAAAAAGTTGTCACTGAAATGTTCATTTCTTTTTATTTTCGGTGTTCATATTTTGGTTTCTTAATAAAAATTTCAAGAGGGAAACCACTGCCCTATTTTTCCCTAAAAAAGTAGCATGGAAAATGCTGCACCGACAAGAGCGTGGCTCATGAATTGATTATTGATGATGATGAATAAAAATTTGTTAAGAACCTTAATACTCGTAATAAATAGTTAGTTAGTTGCATGTAAGTAGGTCTAATCAACCTACAAACAAAATGAAACTACAGTATATACAGGGTGTTAGTGACATCGTAACGAATACTCAGAGGGATGATTCAGACCATGATTCTGAGTTAATATCAAGTGGAATTTTCCGTCGCAAAATTCATGTTATATTTTTAGTTTTTTTAAATTATTTTCAATTCTATACTTTTGCGATAGAAAATTCCACTTGATATTAACTCAGAATAATCAGCTGAATCACCCCCCTCAGTATTCGTTACGATGTCACTTACACCCCACACAAGTACATACGGTAGCCATACAAGTAGGTATGGGTGTTAGTGACACCGTAACGAATACTGAGGGGGATGGTTCAGACCATGATTCTGAGTTGATATCAAGTGGAATTTTCAGTCTGAATATTCCTGAAAGTTTTTGTGTTTTTTTTTTATTATTTTCAATTCCATACTTTTGCGACGGAAAATTCCACTTGATATCATCTCAGAATCATGGCCTCAATCACCCCTCAAAGTTTTTGTTACGATGTCACTAACACCCTGTATACTTGAATACTTCGAGTAATAGTTTGTTTATATTTATGTACTTGTAGTAAGACCACGGTAACATGATCATTAACTAACATACGGATACCTGGATATACATAAAGCTGCCTCAGGTACATGCTCTATAAATAAAACAACCATTGAAATAATAAATAATAAGTATATTAGTTACTTACTCTAAATTTCCAAAACGCACGCGTGCTCAAACACAAGTGTACACGTGTTCAAAATGGTACGTCTGCCTTCGATGCGTGCTCGAATCAAAAAGCCCCAATGAAAGACAAACACGCCTTTTTATACCCTTTCTCCTAGTGTTGCCATATGAAGGCAACACAAATTCGCACAAAATTACAGAAAACCTAACATTCGACCATCCTGACGTTGTGCATGTCCTCATGCACGTAGACAAAACGTCTAATGTTCAAACCTAACATTCGGCGGGCCAAGTGATTCCACACTCATCGAGAACAGTTACAAAGCTTCACTTAAAATCTAAAAGTACAACGACATATAATCACATTTACGGGGTGAAACATCAGCTCTTCTTTCTAATCATAATATAAAGCTATTCAAGTTGTCAATAGTTCGCAAACCCTTCCTTCTCACGAACTATTGCAAAGCAATTGAGTGTGAACCTTCTTTCTCACACTTGTAATTATCGTATACAAACCTTCCTTCTTATATACGATAATTAAAATAATCATAATATAAAGCTACTCAAGTTGTCAATAGTTCGCAAACCCTTCCTTCTCACGAACCATTGCAAAGCAATTGAGTGTGAACCTTCTTTCTCACACTTGTAACTATCGTATACAAACCTTTCCTTCTTATATACGATAATTAAAATAATCATAATATTACAAAGCTATTCAAGTTGGCAATAGTTCGCAAACCTTTCTTTCTCACGAACTATTGCAAAGCAATTGAGTGTGAACCTTCTTTCTCACACTTGTAACTATCGTATACAAACCCTTCCTTCTTATATACGATAATTAAAATAATCATAATATTATAAAGCTATTCAAGTTGGCAATAGTTCGCAAACCCTTCTTTCTCACGAACTATTGCAAAGCAATTGAGTGTGAACCTTCTTTCTCACACTTGTAACTATCGTATACAAACCCTTCCTTCTTATATACGATAATTAAAATAATCATAATATTATAAAGCTATTCAAGTTGGCAATAGTTCGCAAACCCTTCTTTCTCACGAACTATTGCAAAGCAATTGAGTGTGAACCTTCTTTCTCACACTTGTAACTATCGTATACAAACCCTTCCTTCTTATATACGATAATTAAAATAATCATAACATTATAAAGCTATTCAAGTTGGCAATAGTTCGCAAACCCTTCTTTCTCACGAACTATTGCAAAGCAATTGAGTGTGAACCTTCTTTCTCACACTTGTAACTATCGTATACAAACCCTTCCTTCTTATATACGATAATTAAAATAATTGTGAACCCTCCTCACAAAATTGAAAGTCACCTTAACTAAATAGCTATGAGCCCTCCTTCTCAAGCTATTACTAAATACACATCTTACAGTTTCATCCAACAAACAGTACCTCTACTTACTTTCTTTTGATTGTATATAATAATGACACAATCAGTCATCTTCATCACTACTTTCTTTATCATCATTAACGTGAATCCAGGGTGACATTCGATTTGTTAAATGAAGTAGTCATCAATCCCAACAAATTCAAACTCAAAAATATGTTTATTCAGTAGGTAACATTGTTACACTTTGAATCGTCAATTTTTACATCTTTAAGGGATTCCCGAACTGACAATAAAGTATAATTTTGCGTTTCGCATACTATTTCGTTCAACATAGGATTAATTTCCGCATCCATCTGAAGTCCAAACATTACCTCAGTCCGTCCCGTTGTCTTCCGACGGGTGTTGTTCATGCCCCATTGGACTCTACCTATCTTGTCATCCCAGACGTTCTTGTCAAAATTAAGATTTTGCGCAGTTAACGACCCTAACATCGTGCGATTACACTGCTCTACTTGTCCATTGGACCTAGGACTTGCAACTGCGTTCAACACGTGTCTAATACCTTTATCCGAGCAAAACGTTTGAACACGTACGATGTGAAGCAAGTACCGCGGTCGCTAATAATTCGATCTGGGTTTCTGAATGTATAGAAAATATCTTCTAATTCTCGTGTTGTTGTAACTGTTTTTGGTATTTCTGACTGGCCTGATAAATATAAATTTCGTAAAGGCATCTACGACTACCAATAGGTAAGAGTTTTCCTCTCTTTGATCGCACAAAAAGGTCCAAGGTGATTGATGTACAGGGTGTGAAAAGGCACCTCGACTTTTCGTTTACGTGGAATAGGCCCTCATTTGAATTAGTTTTCTGTTATGTACTTTAACCCATCTGCATCAATATCAGTGGTAAGAAATTCCCGAATGCGACCCAGTTCACTATCACCTAATTGAAGAGTCTACAACCTGTCCCCCTCATTGACTGACGTAACCGTCGGGTAAAGACCAGCGTCAATTTCCATGGAACTAAGATCCTCAATTGGGTTCCGAAATAGAAGGTCCACGTGCGACATTTTCGTGCCAGCACGATATTCAAAAAGCAAAAACAGCCACCAGCGGGCAATACGTCTAACCAAATTGCGTTTTGGAAAGCATGGAGCGCAACGCACTACAATCGGTCATGATTTTGAAATTCTGACCCAGAAGATAAACCCGAAACTTTTGAGCGAACTTACTACCTATAGCAAGAGTCTCAAGTTTATAAACCTTTTCTCTTCTGGAGATGTCTGGCGACTATAGTACGCTACGGGATGGTAGGTGTCGTTTCCATTACGTCGCTGCATCAATATTCCACTGACGCCCACTTCACTGGCGTCAGTGTGCAACTGTGTTTCGGCGGTCGGGTCGTAAATGGCTAAGATTGGCCTATCTATCAGACTACTCTTGAGATCAACAAATGCGGCTTCTTGTTCCTCAGTCCAACACCATTCCACATCCTTCTTGAGCAACTTATTCAACGGATGTGATAAAGACGCGTAACTCCTTATAAATTTTCCGAAAATATCCTACTAGTCCCAGAAATTGGCGGACGGAATGTGGACTGGTGGGACGAGGAACATCAAACACTGACTGTGTCTTTTTGTCAGCCGGCCGCACCCCAGCAGCGCTAATATCATAACCCAAATAGTTAATAATTCTGCTGTAAGAAATTACATTTTGCCAAATTCAGAGTTAGGCTTGCCTTTTCTATCAACTGTAAAGCCCTTTCTTACCTATCCAAACACTCTTCTACATCCTTTTCGTAAGTTAATACGTCATCGATGTAAGCAGTAGCTTCTGAGAACCTAGCGGAAACCAATACCTTATTCATCAGCCTTTGAAATACAGCTGGTTCGTTAGCCAACCCAAACGGCATACGATTAAATTCATATTGGTCGTCTGGGGTGATAAAGGAAGTTAAGGGTTTCGATTCTTCTGCAATAGGCACCTGGTAGTATCCAGATGCCAGATCCAAAGTTATAAAGTAGGCCTGCCCCACTAATCGAGCAATCTCTTCTTCAATCACTGCCATCAGGTACCTTATCTTAACTGTCATTGAATTCAGAAACCTATAATCAACACAGAGCCTTTGTTTACCGTCCTTCTTACGAACCAACATAATTGGACTTGCATATTCCGATACAATTTCTCGTACAATCCCCGCATTCATCATCTCACCAACCATTTCTCTTACTTGTTGTCGTTCCTTGTGCGACAATATGTAAGGCCGGTAAACCACAGGACGCTCAATATTCAATTCAATTTTCATTTCAGTCATATTTGTACATCCCAACTCCTCTAATGATTGCGCGAAGCAATGCTTGTATTCGTTCAAAATGTTAAAATAGACGTCGTTTATGTGGCTCTTCAAGCGTTTTTGCTAAAGTTAACATCTTTAGGCTCTATACCTAAATGCTCGCCAACGAGGTCTGTGGGTGATGTACAAATATGATTGACAATCTGAACTCTATTTCATCTACCTATAATATCACCTTCATCAATATAACAAAAGCTGACAATGGGGTAATATGAACAAAGAGCTGACCTTCCTCTACTTTGTATAACCCGCCGGCTATCGTGAATTCTCGGTTTGGCTTCCCCACGACTCTTCCGCTAAGCCTAACATATCAATTAATCACAACATCAGTACGAGCTCTGATAATCGCCTCTCCACTCAATCTTGCGCATGAAGCGGAGACGACCTTTACACTCGCAGTATCACCACTACCACCGTTAGCAAAAGGGAATCCATCATCATAATAAAACCTCAATTCGTTGGCATTCTTGAATACCAGCACCTGCTTCTGTTCGGTGAAGGGCTGTCCTACTAATATCGGACAATTGAGCAGATTACTGTCAACCACGTGACACAAAACATCCGCACTAACACCGTCGATGCATAAATTAACCTGTGTCCTGCCCATGGACAAAATAAAATTACTACCAAAACTTTTAATGGAGTCGGGGGTTGATCACAAGTCTATCCCAAAATCAGTGTCGTTGTTTGTTTTATGAGCGAAACTTCGCTACCGAAATCTATAAACGATATCATAGAGGTGTCATTTACCCTAACTGTATTGAAATATTTTGAGCCCGACTTAGAGGTAAGTATGTGCATGATTTTAGGAATGTTACCTAGATTATCACGGTTTTCAAAAAAAAAGGGACTCTGCAAGTTTCCATTTTATGACCGAACCTACGACATCCTGTACATTGGACCAGAGGTTTGGGGCATTTAAGATACGGGTAACCTTTTTCCCTACAGTTAAAACAAAATAATTTGTAACTTGAATTTTTTTGAAGTCTTAACTGATTTATCCCTATTGTCATTATTACTTCCCGCTGTGGATTCAGTCGACTACTTTGTTTTATTAAAATGAAAGCGATCGGGCGTCGGTTGGTTCTCCTTATTACTCATCAGAAAATGGAGTTGATCAGGCTGCGTACATCGTAACGCTTATCGCTGGATCTAATTGTCTTGTCACTTAATCCGTGGATAATGCATTCCACGGCTCGTTTCCCTTCGATGTCACACCGGTTCACGATGGCTAATTCTTCATAATAATAAACCTCTAGCGGTTCACCAAACCTACTCTTTCGCCTAAGCGTATCCTCCAGGGATTGGCCATAATCATGTTCAAAAGGAAATGCGTCTAACCACTTTTGCTGCCATTCTGCCCAGCTGTACAAAATAGAATTGAAGCTTTCATACCAAACTTTGGCCAACTCCTGCAGTTTCTGCATTGCGAAGTGGATAACGGTTGTTCTCATCCCATCCGTAAACAGTGGCACACTCATTAACTTTCTTTAACCAAGTATCAATCTTTTGACTTTTCGATGAGGGTCCAAATTCGGGTAACATGGTTCATAATACTACTGGAAGGATGTGATGTGGCGACTGCTGTCGGATTAGGTTAAGATCTTAAGTTAACTAATGATTCAACAATATTAAGAACATCTTTAGATGAAAATGTAGGGCTATCTGACCTTTCTATTCCCTTAGCTGCCGACGAACGTCGCACCTCCTGCCCTTCGCCGCGACGTCGTTGGCTGTGTCGCTCGTTGTGCCGACGCGTGAAGCGACGTCTCTCTCCGGCTGCACTCCCGGCTCTCTCTCCGGCTGCACTCCCGGCTTGTATCGGCTCGGCTCGGCTGCGCTCCCGGCTTGTATCGGCTCGGCTCGGCTCGGCTCGTCTCGGCTCGTTTCGGCTCGTCTCGGCTCGTCTCGGCTCGGCTCGGCTCGTCTCGGCTCGTCTCGGCTCATCTCGGCTCGTCTCGGCTCGTCTCGGCTCGGCTCGGCTCGGCTCGTCTCGGCTCGTCTCGGCTCGTCTCGGCTCGTCTCGGCTCGGCTCGGCTCGGCTCGGCTCGGCTCGGCTCATCAGTCGTCTTCGTGGAACGATCTCGTCTTCAAGAGGCATAATCTGGAACTCGAAAACATTGGAACATGTAAATATTCTTCAGATAACCCTATATGTATATATTTATACAGATATATTTCCAAAGTAAAATATCTCAAAAACGGTGTATCCTGATTAACACATATGGATACGATCCCACTTCTGAAATGTAGTAGGACCACGGTAACATGATCATTAACTAACATACGGATACCTGGATATACATAAAGCTGCCTCAGGTACATGCTCTATAAATAAAACAACCATTGAAATAATAAATAATAAGTATATTGGTTACTTACTCTAAATTTCCAAAACGCACGCGTGCTCAAACACAAGTGTACACGTGTTCAAAATGGTACGTCTGCCTTCGATGCGTGCTCGAATCAAAAAGCCCCAATGAAAGACAAACACGCCTTTTTATACCCTTTCTCCTAGTGTTGCCATATGAAGGCAACACAAATTCGCACAAAATTACAGAAAACCTAACATACTGTTTACTGACAGAGTAGAGGCATCTTAAGACTGTAAGACCCCTTCAGTCGCATAAAGGGCCAGGGATTAATAGGGCTCTTGTCATTACTGTCCGTCAAATAGAGAGTCCTTAATAGTGCAAAGGGTGTGAAAATCCAAACACTAATTTACAACGATTCTCGACCGTTACAAGCCTCAGCTCCCAATGGGTTTATTTTTCCATTATTCTTTCCCTTTGAAGCTTCTCTCCTTTGAGTTTGCGTCAGTTCTACACGTAATAATAGAATAATTCTTAAAGTTTCTGGAATATTCTTTTACATACTTTTTATCTTTTATTTATGGACTTTGAACAAAGATTTTTATGCCAACCCCATCGATAAAGACTGTCATGAACTGATGAACTAAATTAGTGTTTAATAAATTATGGACATTTATTATAATTATTTCGAAAAGATTTTAATATAGAAAAAGTTTGCGCACTATCGCACTGGAAATGTCTCGAAGCCGGACAAATGGTACGGTCATGTATGTCAACTCTACGAAATTGGAGCGCGAATTTTTGATTTAAACCTTCGAATGCCACCCTAAACGCAGGCGAGGCGAAATTGAATTCAATGATTTACTGCACTTTGGCATGGAAGCAGTACCGCAGACCGCAGACGACGTATTCTGACACAGCTGTGGAAATGTACCTAACCATGTATCTTAATGTACTATAATAATGGTTCATTGTCTTTTGCTTTTACTAGGAAGTTGGATGGTAGATATTTTTCGAAACTTGACTTGTCTTAAATTCATAGCATTTGACAACAGATTTATTAGATTAGTTACTAGCAGACATTATTATAACGATAAGGAGTGGTGTGTAGTATATACATTCACTCTTTGCCAGCTATGTTATGTCCCACCAATATAATAGGAGCGAGCCTGTTGTTGTTAATTATTATTAGTCGTTACATGAGCCATGTCAGGAGCCTTCGGCGGCTCAGTAATAACCCTGACACCAGGGTTGATGAGGTTGGTAATTCACCTCTCAACCCACACGATAGAAGAAGAATTATTATTGATTACTATACAGGTTGACTGTGATATCAAAACGAATATGATTCGGCCTTCGGCTAAAGATTCTGAGTAAATATTAAGTGGAACACCCTGTATATACCTACTTTATTATAAACGATACGCAGCTACATTATTGTTTCAATTTAATCATTGAAAAAAATAAATTTGACAGATTTTTAGAGTTATCGTTATAAACAAGGATTGAAGTCCTTAAATAATATTTAATAATAATAATATCTACTTCATATAACATACATAACATAAGTTCACGACTATATCCCAATTGGGGTAATCAGTGACACGGATCACCACCTATATAATATACGGTCATAATACTTCAGAACACCAAACAACAAACGAAAGACAAAGGTTTCTTTTCCAGCACATACTCAAAGTAGTAAGTTTCGTTGAAGTTGCAACCACTTTTACCTACATTGGGTTTATTTTACAAATAATACATTTAAAATTTTATTTGCGAACAAATATTATAAAATTGTTAGAATAGTTCCGTCGCCAGGATGTAACTTCGGGAATTCGATTACAGCTTGTCAAAACAAATAGCAAATAATGGCGACCGTTCTAATTAATTGCATCCGCGTTGGTAGTGACGGCAACTTGCGTGGTTGAGTGTTGGGATAGAGGCTTTTTAAGGTTCTAAACCTCAAAAGGAAAAATGGTACAAGTCCAGCCATAAAAAAAAACATGTTCATCAGAATTTGAATTTTAAAAAAGAGTACTATTAATATTTACTATTTATCTTTTTCACGCGGAAATCAAAACACCATATCATAAAAACCACCTGAAGTAAATGCAGCAGAGTCACATAGATATCCTAAGATGGATATGATAAACTCCGTATTAAACTTTATCTAATTATCAATTTACCTAAAGCTAAAGCCCATAAAAAGGCTTAGGTACTTGCGCGACATAAAAACAAAAAGCAACACTCCCGGGTAAAATCCCTGTCTCGTGTTATCTAGGCCAGCAGTAAAGAACTGAGAGCCTCTACGAAGCCACTATTTAAAACATGCATGAGGACATAAATTAGCGACAGTGCCGCCCGGCCATTTGGCCTCTGTCGAGACTATGATGTAGGGAGGCAACCTTTCTCCGTATTGCGTCCGTTGTTTTACTGAAAATAACGTTACTTGTGTGTTTTGACAGGGTCTACTCTAAACAAAGTTTGAATTAGAACAAACACAGAATAGATTAGTTTTTAAACTATAATATTTTTAGAGCATAACATACCTAATTAGGGTTGTCAGAGTTACATCCATCGCAAGATGAACTAATTACTCATGCCTCACCGAGGTTCCTGTTAGACTAACGTGATAGGTGGTGAGCCGTATCGCCGTCTATAATGGTCGAGCCAACTGTGTTAGCTAATAACTCATTGGTGCAAGTCCAGTACCGGGGATTTTTAGAGAAGTAAATAGTCAGTGGGTCGAATATAGGCTGTTTTAATACAACAACGTAACAGCGTCACGCCTGTATCCCCAAATAGGTTGGCCAGCTACACAGGCAGCTCGCAGGCTGCTCATGTTCCCTGTTATATAATAATTATTAATGCCTTTTTTCATACCCTGACATTTATTTTGAAAAAGTAAAAACTTCAACCTACTTTCCAGGTAAACTTTCGTCTTATCTAAAGCTCTTAAAGAAAATGTCTTCATCTGAATATAATTCCCGAAGACGCAATCATAAATCATTCGATTGTATTCGAAGTTGCTACGAGAAAATAAAGTAAGTGACTCTGTTATTTGAGTGGGAAATATGCAAATGGAACTGAGAAATTGTAATGAAAATAACTTCAGTGGATTCTTTCATTTTAAATTTATCTTCAAAGACTGTACGATATAGAGGTGGGTTAATAAGGACATTTCACTTTTTAGATACGCAGGTAACATTATAAAATAAGAACCATTATGGAACTTGGAGGGCACAAAAGTAAGAGAGAGGAGAGCGTAGCCTTAACTTAGCGCAATTTTTTTAAAAACATTAAATATTGACAACAAAACATATTTAGAGAGATTTACACAACAATTTACGTAGTAAATTTTTAGTAGCCTCTCACACACTGGACATTCCATGCTAAAATATTCTTTGTAGAATGAGACAGACTGTCCGCGTGCCCCTGAGGTTGGCACCTGATACGAATTGGTGCGGGGCCACACCTCGGACACTTCATAAAAAAATCTCATTCTTACCGTTGTCCGCCTTATCGTGTAAGTGCGAGCGAGGCAGACAGTTCGTGCGCTCCCCATTACTCCTTAGCAGCTTACGGCCATTTAGACTAAAGTAAGACCCACAGGGGGTGAGGTAAATTTAGTTCGGAGCCTGATACGAATTGGTGCGGGGCGAAGAGTGTCCGCACTAATATTATAAAGTAGTATTATTCTTTATTCTATGGCGGGGTGCAGAGCTACCGTTCTATAAATACTTAGTATTGTTCCTATTCTATGAATGTGTGCAGCTAGATCATAGTACAAGGCTATAATTATCTAAGGCACTGATGTACCATGCTAATAAATGTCAGTACAGTACTTGGCATAGACAAGCACACGTCAATACGCTTTCTGTACGGAACTGACAAACGTCACAGCCTGCGCTTCGATGATAGCGCTGAAGTTGATTCAGAGAATCCCATAGCTGCTGATAATTGTTTATCAAGAGACTTATAACTGGCGCGTACTCTGTATTGAATAGAATATAATATAAATTGTTTCTTAAGAAAACGTACCACGTGTAACAGAAAGCTCGGTGAGGTGCGGATACTTAGTTCATGTTGCGATGAATGTACCTATCTCTGACTTTCCCAATTGGGGTATATTTGTGACGTATTTCTTGCAAGTTAGTTATTATAACACAAGGATACGAATGAATTGAACAATCAAGTCATTACCAAGAATAAATTCCAACTTTATTACGCGATAAACGAATTGCTACCTAAATCTGTAGAAACTCCTTTCTTTATAGATTAATTTAAATGAATGACCGCCATATATAACGACCCAACTAAGTAAATTATACAGGCATTACATGAGAGCACAAATAATTGCGAATAATTTCGTCGTCATTAATTTTGATTTAAAATATTTGAGTCGGTACAAATATCCGTCTATTTTCTTTGGTGGCGTGTTTATGTTTGGTTTGTCTATGTTTTGTAGTACTTATTCTTTCTATAAACGTCATCATACTGCGATTAGCAGCTGTGCCTTGTTCTTTCAACGATTTTATAATCAGCCTGCAATGGTTCTCTGTTTTATAGGCAATCCTTAATCCTTATCACATAGATCTGAAGTAGAGGAGATTTTATCTAAGTCTAAAATATAATAGGTAGGTAAGTAACAGTTTGTAGTAGCGTAAGTATTAGATTTAAAGATTTTTTTTTTAATTTGGCTTGTTGAACTCCTGGGTCTCTAGGTACCTATTTATTTACATATATGTATATGTACTCTACGTATATAACTTTTATTTCATCATGTTATACATACCTCAGGATGAATACAGAAGGTAGACCCTGAAAAAGATGGCGAAGTGATCTAGGTGATAGCTCACCAAGAACCGTGAGGAGTGGAAAAATGAAGGGGAGACCTCTATCTAGGTAGGGTAGAGGTACTTCCATCGCAAGATGAAATAAGTACCCAACCTCACTGAGCTTTCTGTTAGACCGAAGTGATATATGGTGAGCCGTATCCCCGTCAAGCAAATTTGTGGGTGTGTGACGTCTGATGCCCATACGATTACAGACTAAAGCAAAACCGAGAGGGGGTGAGGTAAACCTAGCTCAGTCGCTGGTAGGGTACGGAGAGTTGCCGTTCTATACGTTTTATTTATTCCTTATCCTATGATGAAGCTGAAGTAATACTGTTAGTAATATAAATAATGCACAGGATGAATATAAATCGTGTTATCGTCCAAGTCAGTCCAACATTTGGTTCGAAGGACTGTTCGGAATAACAATGCTGTAGAGTTGTTTTTACACAAAATGCGTTTTGTTAACATTCTGCAGCTTTGTTGAGATAACAAAGCGAGCCCTGTATTGTGAGTACTCGTATTTGTGCGCCATTCAATGTGTGTTTGGTGTATTTTGGACCATTAGGCGTTCCTTTTATGTGCGGTGCGAAATGGAATGTGACAAATGGCTCAAAGTATGGGAGTCGCCTTAATTATTTATTACGTCGTCGTCATACGTCGGTATAAATTCACGCCTGTGATCCGTAGCGGGGTAAACAAAGCCACAAGTAATCAGAAGATATCAACTTTAACTAACGACCTCTGTGGTCCAGTGGTTGATAGTTGGACTCATGATCCGGAGGCCCCGGTTTCGAATCCCGGTGGGGACATATAAAAAAAAACAGTTTGTGATCCCTAATTTGGTTAGGACATTAGGACATCTTAATTTTTTGGACCTGCAATAGCGCAGCGTAATGATCGAGAGGATGTCTGTGCTCAGAAGTGGGACGTATATAAGCTATGTTTTGAGAAGTGTTCACGTTGTGAGAAGCTGCAGTAGTTTTAGGCGGATGAGATGTTCGTTATGTAAAAATTGACGATTCAAAGTGTAACTATGTTACCTACTGAATAGAGATATATTTGAATATGTATGTTTATGTATAACCAACATTTGTCTAAGACAAAGATTGAGAGAAAAATTGCTTCAGGCAAATCCGGATCGCGTTACTTTATTATGAAATAATATTTCAGACGAAGAATTATTTTAAAACAGGAAGCTTTGTACGTTTTACCTGGAACGTGTATTTGTAGGATTGGGTGCACGAGAAAAATGTTTTAGCAATTTTAATTTTGTGCTCGGAGAAATACCTACGTGAAAAACATTCTTAGAACTGGAACTTAACTGTAACTTGTTTAATTTTAATAAATTTAATACTACACGAATATTTCGTCTATTCTGGGAAAAGTTAAACTAGATAGAGTTATTTGGTTGGAATAGTTATATTCTTGTTCTCATGCTGTTTACTTAATTAATTTATAGTCTAAACAGACAAGTTTACTAATGAACAAGATTTACTTCAACTTTGCAGTACCTAACATAACTAGCTAAATAACTTCAAATTTCATAATCTAGAATTATTTAAGGTTCAGGCACACGCGTATCTGAGTGTGTGTGATGTCTAACGCGCATACGATTGAAGACTAAAGTATGACCGAAGGGGGTGAGGTAAACCTAGCTTAGCCGCTGGTGGGCAGCCAAGAGTTGCCGTTCTATGATCACTAATTTAAAAGCCACGCTCTTATCGGTGTAGCATTCTCCATGTTACTTTTTTAGGTAAAAATAGGGCAGTGGTTTCCCTCTTGCCTCCCGCCCCGCAGTACTCTGTCTGACGCGAGTGTGATGGCGCCCAGATTAGTCTATTTCTATGCCATACTAGGACTCCTGTCCTCTATGCCTCTACATAGTATTGACAGTTACTGCTGCCCTCTGTCAGGTTCCAGGTTACAGTCCTGGTGACTCAGCTCTTCCGTCCTGCATTAACGTACCGATGGCTCCCATCTCCGCCTCTGCAGCCGTTGGGGTCTTCACCCGTATCCATGGGCAAGGGTTCTACGTTATAGGCCGTTCGATACGTAGTATTATTCCTTATTCTATGGTTCAGGTTCAGAATACTGTTGCTGAAGTATCGATAGTTACTTTCAATTGTTGACCTTGAAAATCATTTGTATAGTACTGCTATCGATGGTGTAGATAGCTCATTTATTGATATGTCGTAGCTACATCTTAGAATTGATCATTTCATGATATGTTCGGCCATTTCATGAAATGGTCATATTTCATGAAATAGAATATCACTCGTTGGCCACATCATAGTCCTCACTAGTTTGGAATACTTTCGGTGTCCAAGTAGTTTAGGTTCAGTTACATATTTTTTTTAAGTACTTGTACAACTTCTGTTGGGCTGAAGGGCTGGTGTGTGATGGAAATGCGATTGAAGAAAACCACGATTTGTTGGTTTCACGTATAATTTTACAATTATTATTATGAGTACAATGCGAGCGAACGATGATAAATCAATATGGCGAAAATTAACATTATAAAAAAATTATGACAGCTATAAAAAAAGGAGTTGGTTGTCAAATTGACAGCCAAAATTACGTTTGTAATGTTGGTGTTTCCAACAACTTTCTTATGTAGTTTTTAAGACCTGGCAAGAATTAAATGAAAATATTCACAGTACTAACGCGAGACCTGAAAAAAATGTCGTAAATAACTCGGCTGCCCCGGAAGCCTTAACTCTGCTAGAAAATTATACTGGGGAAGGTACTATGTATTTTTAAGATTTATATACGGTCTTACGTCATGCTATAAATTATATTAATACCGCATTTTACTTGGAAGCATAAGTGCACTTGATTCTAAAGGGTAACCAATTTATTTTTATTACACCCATTTTTTTACTACCTGCATGAAATACCTACTCCTTTTATGGTACGTATAGGTTGTTATGTATTGTATTTGTGCAATAAGATTTATTTGATTTTCGAATAATTAATGAGTTGGGTTTGAGTATATTGTCTTTAATCCTTGTCGTGAATGAGCTTGATGGATACCTCCAAATAGTAAGGAAAGGCCTGCACCCAGCGGTGGAATATATATTACCTACTTATATATTTATGTAATAGCTATAGCTATATTTATGTAATTTTTTGTTATCATTTCCCTCTGTTCTCCCCATTTGTCCGGCCAAGTAGTTAATGCCTTATGCGGCAGAGCGACAATACGTCACATCAAAAACGCTGACTCCTCGTCAACGTGAGGTTCATTATATCTTTGGACTCTGTATCAAGAGTTGCTATAAGTTGTCTTTGATTAGTTGTGGGCAGAGCCCTCCCCATTAGGGATTACGGACGTGAGTTTAAGTATGTATGCATGTGTTTTTATGTATGTTTCCGGACGTATGAATCCAGGACACTCGTGGCGGCTCGCACTAAACAATAACTTGTCAAGAGACAGAAAATGCATTGTATTTCCCTCTTGCTTTAGTAAGAGCAGGGACTTTATTTTTGAATCGCTCGCTTTCATCTCACGTTCGAAAATGTATATCCATTTCACGTAGCACGTCAGAACATGCCATTTGCAAGATGAGACAGGTATACATTTTCGCAAGTGAATTGAAAGCCTGAAACTTTCTGTTCAGTTTTTGTTTGGTTCTTTTTATTTTGTATTTTTTTTTTTTTGTTTTTGGCTTTGTAAATAGGCTACTGGCGGGTGATAGGTACCAAGTACTTGTCATAGTAGATAGTGCTTATTGTATTGAGTATATTATTTATTAAGTTGTTTTAGTTTATTATTATTTATTTATTACTTATTTATTTATTTTATTATTATTATTTTTTTTTTTTATGGATATATCGATAAATAGCGATATTTTTTTATCCTGCTCTTCTTCCGAGGTTAGCTTTCAGGATGCCAGCCCCACTCTTGGGGAATTTCTGCGCAATACGTTTGTAAATGTGCCAAAAAATTTCAACGTGGTGCATATTAATGCTCAGAGCATACCTGCCCATTATCCGGACATGCTTGCTTCGTTCGATTGCAGGAATATTCATGCGATCCTTGTTTCTGAGACCTTTCTGAATCCTAGTCTTCCTTCTACTTCTTACTCTCTCCCCGGCTTCCATCTTATCCGCAATGATCGTGTGAGTACCTCACATGGCGGGGTAGCCATTTATCTTCGCTCTCATATTCCTTTCTCGATTCTCAGTAGTTCACCTCAACCCCCACCGCCCAATACTGCGGAGCATCTTTTTCTAGAGGTCACACTATCTCACTCTAAGGTTCTTCTAGGAGTATACTACAGTCCTTCACTTAAAATAAATTATTTCTCCGCTTTTGAAGAACTTCTAGAAGAACTTTCTCCTTTGTATAGTCATTCCATAATTATGGGTGACTTTAATACGTGCCTCTTGAAAAATGATTCTCGTTCGCAGCGTCTGCGGTCTCTTGTCCAGTCCTGCAACATGCATGTTCTCCCTCTGAGTTCAACGCATCATTTTCCCAATTGTCTTCCTTCTCTTCTAGACCTAATGCTTGTCTCCTCTCCCGGGCACGTTGCTCAACATGGCCAGTACAATGCCGAAGCTTTCTCATATCATGATTTAGTATATCTTTCTTTCAAGATCCGCCCCCCAAAACCTAAGCCCAGAATCCTGCTACAGAGAAACTTTGGTGCTATGGATGTCGACCGGCTACGTGAGGATGCTGTTAGGATGGATTGGTCAGTTATCGAAATGGAGGACAATGTCGACGAGCAAGTAAGAATTTTTAATAATATGATAACTAAACTTTATGATGTGCATGCTCCCATTCGTCCTATTAGGGTCAAGCATCTTCCTGCGCCTTGGCTGACTGATGATCTGAGGGGGCAGATGGCTAAGAGGGATCGGGCTAAGGCTAGGTACAAAGCAGACAATTCAAACCTAAATCGCGAGAAATACGCACAGGCAAGGAACCGCTGCAATACGGTGATAAGAGACGCTCAAAGACGCCATATCCATAAGTCCGTAGAGAATGGAGATCCCGCTAAAGTTTGGAAATTTCTAAACTCTTTAGGGGTTGGTAAACAACGTAATGGTACAGTTTCTAGTAATATTGATCTCGACCTACTCAACAGGCATTTCTCTTCTTCGTCCTTTCTTGACAATAGTATTAAAACTAGTACACTTAACCACCTTTCATCTAAACCTGCCCCTAATTATTCTCCTTTCTTTCTATGTCAATTTGCCGATTGTGATGTTAAGAGAGCGATTCTTTCCATCACATCGAATGCCATCGGTGAAGACAGCATTAGTCGTAATATGGTCATTCCTCTCATTGATATCCTTACCCCAATTATTACCAAAATCCTGAACACCTCCGTGAGCACTGGGGTCTTTCCCACCGAGTGGAAAGATGCCCATATTATCCCGCTTCCAAAGAAATCCAATCCCGATTCCTTTTCTGATTATCGTCCCATATCAATCCTTCCTTTCCTCTCCAAAGTCCTTGAAAAGCTTGTTCACAGACAAATTTCCTTTTTCCTTAATAGCAACAAGCTTTTTAATCCCTATCAGTCCGGTTTCCGTCCTGGTCATAGTACGACTACTGCCCTTGTCAATATAACTGATGATATTCGCTTGGGGATGGAAAACCAGCAGCTCACGGTGTTGACATTGCTAGATTTTAGTAATGCTTTCAGCACCGTGGATTTTGACATTATTCTGGGCGTTCTACGATCTCTTAACGTATCTCCAACGGCAATTGATTGGTTTCGCAGTTACTTGTCGGGTCGACGGCAGCGTATCCGTATTGAAGACTCCTTCTCTACGTGGTGCGATGTCTCGGCCGGCGTACCGCAGGGTGGCGTCTTGTCTCCTCTTCTCTTTGCAATTTTCATTAATTCGATAACCCTCCCACTATCTAATTCTTATCACCTGTATGCAGACGACCTTCAGATTTATACTCATGCCCCTCTGGTTGACCTTCCTAATGCCATTGAGCGTACCAATAAAGATCTCGGGCTGATTCTGGACTGGAGTCAGTCTTTTGGCCTTAAGGTTAACCCTAAGAAGACTCAAGCCATTATTGTTGGTAGTTCATGGTTTATTTCGAGGGTCGACTGTGAGTCTCTGCCGCCGATAATGTTTGATGGTGTCCGAGTTCCTTTTAGTGAAACTGTTAAGAACCTTGGTGTTTTGTTTGACAGATGTCTGTCTTGGAAACCTCAGGTGGCTGAGGTAAGTAGGAGGATGTTTGCCGCTTACGGTTCGCTCAGGCGTCTCCGTAATTTTCTACCGATTAGTACCAAGGTTTCTCTGGCTCAGTCCCTACTTCTGCCAATCCTGGATTATGCAGACGTTTGTTATGCTGATGTTTCAGTTGAATTGCTGAATAAGCTCGAACGTCTGCAAAATCTCGCCATAAGATTTATCTTTGGATTGCGCAAATACGATCATATTTCCAATTACCGTGTCAAGCTTAAGTGGCTACCTGTCCGTTGCCGTAGGGATCTCCACATCTTGTGTCTCCTGTACTCCATCCTTAATCTTCCTACTACTCCATCTTACCTTAAAGATCGTTTCTCTTTTAAATCCTCTGTCCTAGATCGTACTTTGCGATCGTCCCACACCTTATCCCTTAATATCCCTGTCCATTCCACTGACTTTTATTCTTGCTCTTTCACGTTGCGGGCTGTCCGGTTGTGGAACTCTCTACCTGAGACTGTCAGGAGGGCTCCTTCTCTGGACTCTTTCAGGGCAAGAGTGAAGGCGCTCTTCCTGCAGGCATAACTTGGAAGTGTTTTTTTTCTTATTCTCCTTATATGTATTATTATATTGTATAGGCTATTTGTATGTATGTATATGTGTGTATGTATGTATGTGTATGTATATATATATATATTATTTATTATTACTATTTTCTTATTTTATTTTATTTTTCTTTTTATTACTGTTCGTGTCATTATATGTTTATTGCACCAGCCCGTGCTCCAATGCATTAACTTCTTTCACCCTAAGGTTGCCTGGCAGAAATTGCTATTTAGCAATAAGGCCGCCTATTGTACTTATGTTTTTATTCGTATGTTTATGTCCTTTGTATATGTCGTTGTGCAATAAAGTATTATTGATTGATTGATTGATTGATTGAAAGCGAACGATTCAAAAATACGGGCCCAGGTTTTCTGCGAAAGTTGAGAGTAAGTACAAATTGTATTCTTCCATTAATGTTTCTATCCCGAGTACCGATAGTTGCAGACAAAGAAAAGTAACATCATTTAGTATACTTAGTCAGAAATCTAGTTTCAAAGTTGTCGCTATGTCGACTTTACTTCTCGAGGTCGTACCCTAGTTAGCGTTATTCAATGAAGTTAAACAACTTATGACGCGACGCTCTCGGCTACAGAATAAGTGACCGTAGGAGAATTTATTATAAAAGCTGTTTTATTAGGATCTGTGGGGTTGGTAATCCACCTCACAATCCACACGATAGAAGAAGGAGGATCTTAGGATCTTTAAAATAATATTATTAAATACTTAACCAATAAATTCTGTGGAAATAAACTGGATGTGGGAGTAAATAAACTACCTGTATAATTGATTTTATTTTTAGATATACCGGGTGTTAGTGACATCGTAACGAATACTGAAAGGGATGATTCAGACCATGATTCTGAGTTAATATCTAGTGGAATTTTCCGTCGCAAAATTCATGAAATTTTGAGTTTTGTTTTTAATTATTTTCAATTCCATATTGTGCTTTTAGCTGCATAGAACCCAAATTTCAATAAAAAAAACAATAATGACAAATTATCGAAAATTTTCGATGTAATGGAGACAACAGCTGCTCGAACGGGTCAACGGCCACACGGACCGCGCCGCGCGCCCCGCTCCGCACGCCCCGCTCCGCGCGCCCCGCGCCGCACGCCGGCGGCGCGGCGGCGGCGCGGCCTACAAAGTAGGCACTACGAACCGATCCTATTTCTTTCTCTGTCTATCGTAAATTATAAATTTATTTTATTCTTATTCTTAAATGGACGGATAATCAACAGGCATAAAATTTATGGAATACACGTCAATTTTAAGCAGAAATCTAAAACAACCGACAGAATTAAGTTACCAGCGAGATACCTTTTTGATTCGACCGGGTTATTCATTCATTTACTCATAGGAATCAGGGCCATTATCTACCTAAAACAGTTGAAACAGTAAATAATTGTATTCTTTGTTGTCATTAGAATAACTAACAACCTCCTAAAAAAACCACCACAGATTAGGTAATTAGTTACCTACTATGTCAACCATCCACCAACTTAGTATGTAAGTACCTACGCAAAACCTCGCTACACAAAAATCGAAAATAAATAAATCTTTTAGATCAATACCCATTATTGTTACAAAGCAAGACCTATCGGTACTATCGCTAGTATCGATCTAAATGTACTATCACTACTTTCGATAGTTTAGACAATTTTCAAGTTCAACAATTGATAATCTACCTATCGATAGTTCGGCAACTCCGCCGCGTAGGCAATGTCGGCATGTTCAAAGAAAAAAATTGTCCGAGTGGAGTGATCTTATTTTTCTTGTTACATGTTGGTACCGTACCGAGGTACTAAGTACTAAGTTATTCGTAGTTTTAAATCTCATTGTTAAATCATCAGTAAAGAACTAATTAAACCTATCCTGTTCTGTGTACAATATTCATGTAACGGCTACGTGCTTACATAAGTACCTAGTAGACGGGAGCAACGACTTAACGTACCTTCCGAAGCACGGATCATTTTACTTTCGGACAATCAGGTGATCAGCCTGTAACGTCCCAACCAAAGGCCTTATAAACAGATTTTTGTGATATGTCCCCACCGGAATACGAACCCGGACCCTCCGCATCCCATCGCTCAACCACTGGACCACATAGGCCAAGAAGGTTATAAGACATAATTAAAGGATCCTGGGACGCAAGACCTCCGAGTTAGGGCTTGTTTGATCTGTCTTGATGGATACTCGGACGTGAATAGCCTCACGGATCAAGGGCAACGCGCGCCAATAAAGTAGGCATTACGAACAGATACTAGGTATTTCTTTGAGTTGATAGGTATCAAGTGAAGTTTCCTGTCGCCAAATTCATAAAAATAATAGATTTTTTTCAGTCCCATATTGTGTTTTAAGCTGCATAGAACGCACATTTAAAATAAACAAATAAAAATTACTAATTATTAAATTTTATCAATGTCATCAATAATAATAATAACGTATCTACAACTTCAGCTATGCGCAGGTGAATAGCCGGCGCACGGGTCAAGGGCAACGCTCGCCAATAAAGTAGGCATACGAACAGATACTATTTCTTTCTCTGTCACTTGCACCATAAACATACTTCTCTCTCTCTCTCTAGTCGTCGGCTCGACTCGGCCGCGGCCGGTGCGTCGTCGGCGCCCTTAGTCGGCGCCTTTGATGCTTTGCGCTAACGCCGCCGCCGCGCGCTTCCGCTCAGTCGAATACTAAGCTTGACCCGAATCGCGTGATGTTTTTCGAGGATATTTTTTTCGTGTTTGTGAGTGTTTGTTTCATTCTGTAAATGAGTAGTGTCGACTATGATGATAGATCATAGACCATTTACTGCGCAAAAGTATGGAAGATTGTTGATGTTTATTAAAGAGCAAGGTGTTGTGTTTGTGAGTGCGTGTGATACCTACCTACCGCGGAGGAAACGCGATGTTGCATACCTACGTGACGTGACATGTTCTAGGGTACCTACCTAGGTACTTCATCCGAAGGAATAACAATTAAGGTAAGGCAAGAGTAGGGTTTTTATTGTTAATAAGTTAGGAACGTTTTAATAACTGGTAGGTAGGTACCGTGCGTGAAAAATCGTGGCAGTAGGTGTTCTACTTCAACAAACAACATTTTTAAACGTTGAACCACTACTAAGCATCTAAATACAAGAGAATGAAAACTCCTACCTAGATATCAACATCGTATCTCACACGCGTAACGTAGCCGCGCGTAAGTTTAGCGTCTGTGTGGCGCGTTGTTCGACTTACATTGCGGCACAGTAAAAATTGAAAATCTTAATTAAACATTTGCGACAAGAAAAACACCCACCATCGTTTTTAGTACAATAAAATAGGCGTTCCATTTTTTTTTTCGTTACGATGTCACTAACACCCTGTATACCTCCAGACGTGCCTTAATTATCTAAGCGATAAATTGATACCTTACTGTAGGACTCCAAAATTAAAAGGTGCTTTGCCAGTGCCGATATCTATGTATTTTTCATAGTTTTAATTAAAACACGAAACAAATAATATTAAAGGATATTTGATTGATTGCAATAAAATAGTTTAATAATAACAAGGCTAATATAATTCAAATTTAAAATATTAATTTTGTAAAATAATCCATATATTATGTTATGTTAGCAACAAAAAGCTTAACCTAGTATTAGTAACAGATTCGAAAGACGACAACATAAAAATAAGCTACACGAGACAGGCCCGAGTCACCAAAGCCCGTGCAGTGCTATGTACGGTCACAAGTACTAATATTTATGTTTACACTGTGAAACCTTGTCACATTAACTTTTTTGACAAATTAAAGCGTAAGTCTCATAAAATGACAAATATAATAGTGCGATAGGGTTCTAAAGTGGGTACATGATATTTCTCATGATTGTAACTGCGTGCAATCACACCCAGCGGTTCAGCGGTTCGATAATCTCTGCAGGTGGGGATACCTGGTTGATGGTTGCGATGATTGCGAGTGTGGAGTATCACCACAAACTATGGCTCACCTTTTGTGCTGTCCTAAGTGCCCTAACACCTGCACTATTGAAGACCTGTACGAAGCCACTGACAATGCCGTAAGCGTGGCCAATTATTGGTCAGCAAAAATTTAGCTTCGATCGCCATCGACTCGCAAAGAAGAAGAAGCAGCGGCGAGTCGTACCCGTCCACCAATGCGCTCATGATGGTGTTCGGGCTGGCTCGCGCATGGCGCAACAGAGACCCACAGCGCTTACGCATGATCGTGTAGAAGTCGTCTACACGCGCCTCGCAGAACATAACTACATACCGGAGGCGCTACAGCGTCGCGGCAGCCCCAGGCAGCGCCCTGAACGCATTGTTGTATTGCACCCTCAGCTCACTGTATATACGCTTCGTAAAGCTGATCCACAAACCGCGCGTGTACTTTTTTTTGACGTTACTATTGTAAATTTGCCGCAGATGGCATTAACTACTTGGCCGGACAAATGGGGAGCGCTGAAGGCTCTCACCCGGTGGGTGAATTGCAAAAGCGAAAAAAAAACTTGTCTTGGCTGAGAACGGTAGTGCAAAGTTCTGCTAAATGATTTTGAATATTTTTTCTGGGTAAAGTAAGTAGTCCTCTACCTTGGCAAAAAATATCATTCAGTTTCAGCAACTGTAACACGCTGAAAAAAATTATTAAAGTGTCATTTTATCATTTCGGTAGCTTGTCCGTAACCCATTATCGCTTATAAAATGTCTTGCTCTACAATTATTTTCTATTATTGGGATTTAAATTGATAGAATTTCGTTAAATTATTAAATAATCTAACAACAAAAACTATTTCTGTCTGTTTACCTTCCTTCTCATACATTTGACAGGCAGTTAAATTTTGTCCGAAAAAAAGTTATCATTTCAGAGGACAGTAAGTTTTGGTAGAATAACTCCGTCAACATTGCTTCTATGACACCTCCTTACCTGCCAACACCTCGCATTGGTTCGGCTCGACCGCTAGACGTGGACATACCCGTCACAGCGTGTAATGGTTTCCCGCCAAAAAAAGAAATTTATCATTTCGGTGATAGGGGGACAAAAAAAAAATCAGTAAAAAATCATTTCGGTAGCCATTATAACTCGTGTTAGATTAGTTCAATTTATTTCATATTGACGTGTTAAATCGGCTGCAAGTACTGTTTTGTTTGAGAAGTGTCCATTTTTCGATAGTTATTTAAATTCACAGTTTATACAAAAATAACCTGTTTTTTTATCATCTCGGTGTTATCATTCCGGTGGATTCGGTGGACTGAAATGCCAATAACTGTCCATGGGAATGATAAGTAACACTGAAATGATAAAACCGTTAAGTTTTAGAGATCCGTGTGTTAAATTTTAGTTTCGAATTAGGTATTGTTTTAAGGGCCTTTTTAACAGTTCTGTGGAGCTATTTTATTTTTCCTCGAGATGATCTCATGGTTTTCCAAAACCATTTTGGGTGATTGGAAAACGTCATATAACCTTCTATCAAACTCCTCTTTCTGCTTTTCTCGGTAACCTTGAATACCCAGACTTATCCATTCTTTAGATCCTGGTGGACACTGGCCTGGATTAAATAGTTTACACCAGTGTCTACCGATCGCACAGCGGTAACTCTGAGACAAGCAGGTTATTCACCTACCTCAGTAGGACAGTGGAGTTGGCACGGTGGAGGTATCTCTCAGCGCAACTTGTTCTTCTCCAGGACTCCAACGCCCACCAGCAAGAGTGGTTGTTCCCATTCCAGAAGACCAACCATGCTGGCAAAGAGGCGCAAGCTTTTGCCATGTGTATCCAAATATGCCAAAATCTCTCACATCTGGTGAATTGCGTTACAAAGATACCTGACGTTGCTAACTATAGCGCCAACTGCTTGGACCTTTTGCTGATAACTGATCCGGACCAATATCAATCTCTATCAGTGACTTCCCCCTTGGGAACATCCGACCATTGTCTGGTGAGATATGTGTCTGTCTATTCCCCACCTGATTCTAGCCCCAGAGGATCGAGGCAAATATGGTGACACACGCTAGCAGATTGGGATGAGATGCGGCACTTCTTCGCATCCTATCCTTGGCGTGAGGTTTGCTTTTCTTCAGAAGACTCGACGAGCTGCGGAGATGCCATATTAGTTGTCAGGCAATGGAATATCCCATTCTCTATCCCATTTTCTGACATATCATCTGACGATAAGGCTCGCTCATGGTACATCGCGGAGTATGCTAGTGCAGAAGCTCTAATATGCCTCCTAACATGCGGGCTCTGAAAAATTCCCTGAATACCGCTGCAAAGTCTTGCAAGAAGACAAGGCGCAGGGCTCGTTTCGACAATATTGGCCAAATTGATGCCAAACTGACTGAGCTGGTAGTAAAACCTTTTAGCCGCTAGTCAAATCGGTCGAAGCAAACTTCTGCCGTATAAAAATGCTTCGCACTCTAGACGTGAATAAGGTCAGTAGTCCTGATGATATCCCAGCAATAGTACTGCGGAACTGTGCACTCTCTGGGTTCAGGACAATTCCCGAAACCATGGAACCTTGCCAATGTGCAGTGTATGCCCAAAAAAGGCACTCGTACCAACCCTGCTAACTACCGCCCCATCTCGGTACAACCGCCGCTAATCCTGAACAACCGCCTCCTGGCGTACCTTGAAGCCAACAATTTACTCAGAGATAGGTCAACTGATGTTCTTCGTGTGTATGCTACACGCTTATGGAGTGAGGCAATCTAGAATCAAGGCGAGGATCTTATTGTGTCCCTTGATATATTCAGGATCCCTTCTAGCCTATGTAATTGGATAGATAGGGATAGATTGATTCGGGTAGTAGTTGATGGGTGCTTGTCTGATCTACATGCTATTAATGCCGGACTCCCTCAGGGATCTGTTCTCTCCGCCACGTTTTTTCTATCAATGATCTGCTGATTATGCCCGGTATCTTTAGGCATGCAGACGATAGCACAGTGACGGAGAGATACATGTCCAATGCACGCGTAAGCACCAGAGATGATAGTGCCCTCAGAGAGGATCTTGTGAATCGTGTGCAACTGCCCCTTAAGTCCGTCTCAGACTGGGGTGACAACAAGTAGGTTGGACTCAACGCTTCCATGACCCAGGCGTATCTGTTCACCGCAAAACGGAGTCCTTTCCTCCTGACTGGGACTTTCCGGAGTAAATTACCAACCATCTCGAGCTCTTGGGTATGGATATAACTTCCAACTCGTTATAATCTAGGAGACTTCATGACTAGGGTGAATAGGCATTTGCTAGGTAAGTGTGATCCACCCTAGACCACATCGTCATTTACCATCAGGTGAGATTGTGGTCCTACGTGAACCTATATTATTTAAAAAATATATATTATTATTTAAAGTAATAAAGAAGCAATGACAATAGCCAAAAAAAAGACATATTGACAATAAGCATCATCCCCCTAGCATTATGCCGATTTTTCACAGGGTCCGCTTACCTAACTTGAAGATTTGACAGGTCCAGTATTTTACAGAAGCGATTGCCTGTCTCACCTTCCAACCCACGCAGGGGAAACCAGCCCAATACACATTAGGTCACATACCTCCGAAAATGGAATTTTCGGCAATGTGGGTTTCCTCACGATGTTTTTCTTCACCGCTGAGCATGTGACAATCATTTCTGATCTAAACATGAATTTGAAAATAAATTCGACAATCACTGGTTTAGGCCTGTGCTGGATTCGAACCTGCGACCTCAAAGTGAGAGGCAAGCGTTCTACCAACTAGGCTACCACGGCTCCACATATTGACAACAACTAAATTAAATGCATTTTTTATTGCTCGATGAAAGAAACGAACAACAATCTATTACTATTAGTAAATAGTATTAAACTATTTTTTATTTAGTAAGTATTGAACTATTTATCTAAGAATGTATAAATCGATCTCCACCAACCCGCAGTGGAGCAGCGTGATGGAGTATGCTACATAAACCGGTTAATTGAGAGTAGGCCTGTGCCCAGCAGTGGGACGTATATAGGCAATTTATGTATAAATCGAACTTCACTTTGTACGGAACCCTAGCTAAGCAGCACAATTTTTCTTGACTGTATCATTTCCGTGGGTTAATTTCATTTCAGTGGACTCATTATCATTTCAGTGTACATTTATATCATTTCGGTGTACATTTATATCATTTCAGTGGGTACTTATCATTTCAGTGGACTCATAAAAATTCAATTTTAAATATCTCAGTAAGTTTCGATCGTATTTGATGCCCACTCACGCACATAAGTCAAAATAGGTTAAAGTTTTATTTGTCGTCAAATATGTGAAGAAAAGTAGTAAAATAAAAAATATCACCGAAATGATAAAAAAATGAGACTTGTTGAAATTCACCCCGGTACAACATTTAAGACAACAGGCCTGAGGGTGCCCAGTTGGGCGCGAACCTCGGCTCAGGGCGTCGTTTGAGAGGAAACATATTTTATACGCACGTGTACAAAGATGCACAAAATGCTTTGAAAAGCGTAATCTAATAATTATAATAGGGTTTATAGTCATAAGTCATGTCCAAGACCAAGCACGATATACTTATATTCGTAATAAACGTTTCTTTCTTTCTAATTACCAGTCATCCTCCTTTCTTTCTTTCTTTCTAGCTTTATCGCCAAGTAAAATAAGCTCCCACCACAACATACGGACAAACACGTTATAATTTATGTAAGTACGCAATAAATGGAGCGTACAGACAAATGAAATAAAGCTTTTACGGTCATCGTAAAAATATAAATTACGGATTCCTTCACGAAAGAGCCTCTAAATGTATCTGATCAACATTATTACCGATCGGGTGTCGATTTCTGGGAGTGTTGTTGCTAATTACGTAAATATACAGGGTGTTAGTGACATCCTAACGAAAACTTTGACGGATGATTCAGACTATGATTCTGAGTTAATATCAAGTGGAATTTTCCATCGCAAAAGTATAGAAAATTGAAAATAATTAAAAAAAAATCTAAAAAAAAATAATAATTTTGCGACGGAAAATTCCACTTGATATTAACTCAGAATCATGGTCTGACTCATCCCCCTCAGTATTCGTTACGATGATACTAACACCCTGTATGTCCCCACCGGGATTCGAACCCGGGACCTCCGGATCGTGAGCCCAACGCTCAACCACTGTTAACTGATGAGAAGTGGGTGTAGAAAACTATAAACCTTTGCAAACTCCTTCGGGGGTACAGTGACGCGAGGATGCTCGGTGACTTGGCTGTCACAGAATGGGGGCCACGGGAAGGGAAAAGTTCAGTGGGTAAATCAGCTGCCCGGGGTGGTCGAATGACATCGTTCCACCGGCGAGATTTTTTTATTTTTTTTTGACGTGACTTATTGTAGATTTGCCACAGATGGCATTAACTACTTGACCGGAAAAAAGGGGAGCGCTGAAGGCTCTCACCCGGTACAACGTTTAAGACAACAGGCCTGAGGGTGCCCAGTTGGGCGCGAACCTCGGCTCAGGGCGTCGTTTGAGAGAAAAAATATTTGAAAGAATTAATCGACCCTAGCGGGTCGATAGCGATAAGCGCTGAATGAGGGAAATCGTCGACCACGTCGGTGGGGTCGGTAGGTCCTGAAGTGTTTGGTGTCGCGAGGTGATTGGCTGCCTCTATGGCCAGAGTAATCGGGTCGTGGGGATCGTATATTAGGTTAGTGCAGGACGGGAAATGTTGGTGCAAAATGGAGGCCTATACCCAACAGTGGGGTGATGCGGGATGATTGATGATGATGATATGTAAGCACGTGAAGAAAAACACATTTATAGCAGGTAATAAAGAGCTAATTTAATAAAATCAAATCATATCAAATATAATTTATTGCACACAAAAAGTAACATACAAACATTTAGAAACAGTATAAATGGGCGGCCTTATTGCTCTGAAGCAATATCTTCCAGGCAACCACTACCGGGGATCAGCCATAAAAGGAATTTGGATGTGTGACGGTGCAACAACATTGCGTATAAACTATGTTTATATTTTTATACAAATACGTAACGTGGGATAAAGAGTTAAAAAGGATTATCTTTATTTATCTTCACTCTATTCATTTTCTTTCTTTTTTTACAAAAAACCAATGCACTTTTACACTCCGATCTCATTAATAATAAACCCTTTTTGTATTTAAAGCAAAAAACTTCCTTCCGTACCATTCATTAACCATTCTAAATACATACCATAAACAACCAAATCCCCATTCATTATCCTTCCATAGTATTCGCTCTTAATTTTTTATCAATCTTACGTTCCGTTTTACTCACTGTCCTACATAAATTAAACCATTTAATTTTATTTATTTTATTGTATTACAATTAATTTTATTTTATTGTATTGAAATCTAATTTATAATTTTAATGCTATAGGACTAGTACCTGAAATAAACGATAAATAAAATAAAAATAAATAAAAACATACATAAACACACATACATTTACTCCTAATGATTCCAGTGAACTTCATGCGCTATTTATTTTTACTACGCGCGGTATAACTTTTACTTAAATTTGGCATTTATTTTAAGACTGGTCTGGAGAGTTAGAAGTTAAACTTGTGAGTTCTAACTTTAGATGAAAACAGACAAACACATAAACAGTTTAGGTGAAACTGGTATTTGGTCCGACGCGACGACGACGTCTAACTTCCGCTGTTCAAATATTTACTTACTATTCAGCAGTTGAAAACCCGCAGTGAGTAAATGGCAAATGGGTGAAAAATTTATGTTCAAAATTCTAGATTAAGTAAATTTAATTCATCTTTTTTGGGGTTATGTATACGTTTTTACAATAAAATAACAGATAATATTTTAAATTTGTCAGAAAATTAATTTAAAGCTCATGTGAAGCTTACTTTATGTAAAAAAGCTTATTATAAGATTAATGATTACCTAAATGATAAAAATGTCTGGTATTGAATGTGTTCCTCTAGTTATTAAATAACTTGTAATGTATACCCTCATTGGTTTTTAAAATATGTGTTGCTGTTGTAGTTTTCGTGTCATTTCTTCTCCTCAGCCATAACACCTTGCGAAATGACGTAAATTCAAAAATGTTACATTGACCTTCAACAAGTTTATCCATGATAATTACGTTGAATAAATGATTCTGATTTCTGATTTCTGGTGGAATAGAATCCGGGATGTTGGTGTATATATATATATATAAAAAAATCGGTTGGGTTACACTGCTTTTTAGGGTTCCGTACCCAAAGAGTAAAAACGGGATACTATTACTAAGACTTCGCTGTCTGTCTTCCGAATACATCCCGCTTAGGGACGGTACTGACAAGTATCGACGTCCGAAGGACGTAATATACGATCCCGACGACCCGATTACTCTAGCCATAGAGGCGGCCAATCAGCTCGCGACACCAAACACTTCAGAACCCCGATACCGACCCCCGCCGGCGTGGTCGACGATTTCCCTCATTCAGCGTTTATCGCTATCGACCCACTAGGGTAGATTAATTATTTCAATATTCTTCCTCTCTTACGACGCCCTGAGCTGAGGTTCGCGCTCAACTGGGTACCCTCAGGCCTGTTGTCTTGAACGTTGTATCGGGTGAGAGCCTTCAGCTCTCCCCATTTGTCCGGCCAAGTGTTAATGCCATCTGCGGCAAATCTACAATAAGTCACGACAAAAAAAAAAAAAGAAAAAGCTGCCTGTCTGTCACTAGGATGTATTTCAAGTACGGGATTGCAGTTGCTATTTTCACAAATTACTTACCTATTCCATTTCTTTTGTTTTTTTTATATTTCATTTCTATTCCATTTTATTTTATTTCCGGAAAGGATGATGTGACAGAGAGGAGGCCTATATCACACCCCGGACACTTCATACAAACAACCTCGTCTTACAGAGACAATGCACATTGACATACGCATCTGTGTGTGTGACGTCTGACGCCATACCATTCAAGTTTAAATTATATTTGAGGGGTGGGGGGGACCTAACTCAGACGCTGGTGGGGAGCAGAGAGTTGCCGTTCTATACGTAGTATTATGCCTTATTCTGTGCCTATACCCAGCAGTGGGTGGACGGTCACGAGCATTAATATGTATACACTTTGGTACCATGTCACATTAACTTTTTTGACAAATTGAACTGTACATCTCACTAAATGACAAATTATGTTAGTGCGACAGAGTCCTAAAGTGGGTACATTTTATTGCTCATGACTGGACACAGTGAGTAGAGGGTAGAGTACCTATTTCTGTTGCCGCTACAACAACAAATACAAAAAAATATATTTAAGGGGGTTTAATATTAAATGATAATACACTTCTCATCAAAAAAATCGAAACATCTCCGTTTTCATTGTTTCTGTCCGAATTTAACACAAAAAAGAATTCATACGATGAAAAAAAATACATAAATGTATAGCTGGCAGTTTGGCCATTACAGTAATAAGCGAAAATTCTAAATTCAAAATTAGAATTTCATTTGTTTATCTTATAAACGAAATTAATCACTGTTTTGAGACAAATGTGTGTTTAGGGTTGGAGTACATTTAGCGTTTAAAAACTAAAAATTGGCGCCTATCCTTAAACTTTTTGTTTTTTATTTCAATACTGTGACTTTGGGACGTCTGAAAAAAGGTTTTTTTTCTAAAACGTATGGATACTTCGCCCACAGAAGCCGCCCAAGTTGTGGCATTGCTGGATTCTGGCCTTAGTCAGCGTGTTGTGGCTGCAAGACTGCATCTAAGCCTGTCATCTGTTCATAGAGTCTATAAACGTTATCGGGAGACTGGTTTGTTCACGCGCCGTTCAGGATCTGGCAGGAATCGGGTCACTTCTGAGCGAGATGATCGATTTATTGTAACAACTTCTTTAAGAAATCGACGCCTTAACGCTTTTCAACTGCAGCAGCGGCTTCGTGTTGTACGAAGGGTGGCTGTAAGTGACTCTACAATTAGAAGAAGGTTGAAGGATCGTGGACTGGTACCGCATAAGCCAGCAAATGGGCCGAAATTAACTGCAGACCATCGAAGAGCGCGCCTTAACTTTGCACGTGAGCACCTAAATTGGTCATACCTACAGTGGAGCAAAGTTCTCTTTTCTGATGAGTGTAAAATTATGCTGTATGGTAACGACGGAAGGAACAAGGTCTACAGAAGAGACGGAGAACGCTATGCACAATGCTGCATTGAAGAAAAGGTCAGCAATGGTGGCGGTTCGTGGACGGTTTGGGGAGGAATCAGCGCCGACGGTAAGACAGAGCTTGCTTTCGTGTCTGGGCCACGTCTGCCTGCACTAAACTGTCATCGGTACGTCGAAGAGTGTCTCGAGCCTCATGTGATGCCCTATGCACATTTTATTGGCAACGGCTTCATATTCATGCACGACAATGCTAGGGCTCACACCGCGGGCGTCGTACGAGATTATCTTAACGAAGTCGATATCTCTATTATGGAATGGCCAGCAAGAAGCCCGGACATGAATCCCATTGAACATCTGTGGGATGAATTAAAGAGACGAATTCGAGCAAGAGATCCTGCCCCAGAAACACTTAGCCAGCTGCAAGATGCAATCCAAGAGGAATGGGACAATATACCACAGCATGTGATCGTGACTCTCATCCGATCGATGAAGAACCGTATGGAAGCAGTAATTAGAGCTCGGGGAGGGAATACAAGTTATTAAATAAACGTTTTTAGCTTTTTTTTTCATTTACGTGTGTTGTTTTATCCATTTCCTTTATACTCCATACGGAATAAAAATGACTCATTTAACAAAATACGAAACCTATGAAAAATTTATTTAAATTTAGAACATTAACATTAAGATTTGATAAGCTCATATTACTCACTATTAAACGACATTTAACATTTATTCCTAAATGTACACATTTTTCTGATAATCCTGACAAAACGTAAACTTGCAAGGTGTTTCGATTTTTTTGATGAGAAGTGTATTAATAATATACGAAAGTATTGCAAAGTTGACTTTAATAGCTGTTTACCACAGACAAGGTAGTAACGTGAATCTATAGTATTTTTGAAAGTATGTAGGTACCAATATTTTTCACTAAAGTGTTGCTTACAAACAAAAGAACAGCACATTATAAAACTTGCAACTCTAAAACCTCTGAAACCCAATAAACCACCTTCTTGACTATAACAGAAGTGTAAAATTTCCTGAAGCCCTGACAGCAAGCAAACACATTATTCCGAGCATGCATATCGCGGGTCGGCATCATAAAAATGGATTGCATCTTTGTACGTGCCTCGGCTGTGGGATGTGATGTTTCGAGTGAATAAGCATAAGGGTGAATATTTATTCCGCAACTAGCCTTGAGAACTCTTCAGGAGAATACGGTAAATACAGATTTCTAGAACTATTGTTTAGGGAAGCGAGCGCAAAGTTTCTATTTTTTATTTTATTCGGTGTATTTCACTGGGTGAAAGATAATTTATAAAATGCCAATCTAGAAATAGAAGCCAGTCTCACATGATCAAAAATCAATCTCATTTTACTTTTCGACATAATTTCGAATATTGATAATTCATTTTGTTGAAGTTTGACCGCTATTAGTGATGACAGTATTTCCATACAAACTCCAAAGAATAATCCTCTAGGGCCGTAAACCACTGAATTCGATTTTATAAGTTTGAATTCATGTTTGGAACAAAAGTAATTGATGTCACGTGGTTTTCAGGAATTGTGCCAAGCTCGCTCTATATTATATAGGACTTAAACATAGCTAACGAGTAGTGTTATAAGTTATAATATGATGCTATGTTGAGGTGGATATATATACGGGCATTTACCTATATCTACTAAATCGTGGCGCGGTCATGAAGCATCACATAGCTATTAGCCATCCATAGGTATACCTACTTTGGTAAACAGCTTAGGTTACCGAACCTTAACCGGGTATTAATAAACATCCTTATTTGCTATTCTCATAAACCTATCATTGTCATAATACAATAATCTCGCTGTTAATTAATATTATATGGCATATAAGTATATCTGTTACCCAAACCCGGACCCGAAATTCAAATAAAGAGTTTCTAAAATATAAATGAATTCTATGTGTGAAAGAATATTACTATGTAAGTAGTTTTAAAAATTGCATCAAAAATTAAAATCTACAAATATTTTTAAATTATTTTCAGTTGTATACTTCTGCGATGGAATATTTTGATATTAACATGATATTAACTCGGAATCATGAGCTGAATCACCCTCCTCAGTATTCGCGTATCACTACACACACATGTATACTATACCTATAACATCAGGTTCATAAACGAAACCTGACAATAATTTCATCGCTTATCAGTCCATTTATATACTACAAATTGAATGTGTTTTTCTTTTCCATTTCCGGTTAGATAAACGTGTCCCCTCCAGCCATACCCTTCTTACCTCAGTTTACAGAGGCCAATGTTATCTCGAGGACTATTGACTTAATCATACAAAGGGTGTGGACTTAGAGAGTTACAGTTGACCTCCACATAGTGTCGTGTTTGTATAGAGGACGTGCTCGTTCCGAACTTTCAACAAGTTCCCCTTATTTAGTTTGGAACTGAATAGTCAACATTTTGTCACTGCAGGCGTTGCAGATATACCTACCTATCTACCTAGTCGTAGCGAGATGTTGGAAGCTTATGAGCGGATTAGTTTTCATTGCTCTGCAGGATGAGACGGGTAATGAGGTCTAGTTATTATGCAGAAACTAGTTTCAAATACTTTTATACATTCATGCAATGGGCTGTCAACCAACGCGCAGCTACTTTCATAGTTTGGTTTGTAAATAAATATGTTCTTCTTCTTCTGTCGTGTGGGTTGTGAGGTGAACTACCAACCTCATCAACCCTGGTGTCAGGGTTATTATTGACTGCCAAAGGTCCCACTTAATATACAATAAATATGTTGCATTGTGTATAGGTAAATATATCAATACATCGCTAAATACCTACGTCGATCATGTTTGAAAATAAATGATTCTTTAATTCTGATGTAGCGTTGAGAATTATTGAATTGACTCACAATTTATCATTTCATTACAATGTAAGCAGGTTCTGTTATCTTCTTTAACACGTTCGGAGTCAGGGCGTCAAGAGGCAATCACTTCAAATTGACACAAGATTTTTCCCGTAAATTTTCAACACGTCTTCTTGAAAATATTTATTTTTAACGCTATACAGCGCATTAGGTGATACTGTAGTGCTATATGTTCCTTTGTGTAAATAAACAAATAAATATTTGACACTCTCTCTCTTTATTTAAGAGCTGCGCTCTTGTCGGTGGAGTAATCATCTTCATTACTCCATAGATAGGGCCCGGGCGTGTAGAACGGTGGTTGCCCCAATCGCTTTCCGTTCCGCAGTACACCGACCAATTTCTCAATCGGTGATGTTCTAGCTAGAGCCCTACCAGAATCCATTTCCTCGGCCTCCAACCAGTACTGATACCGCCGCTGCCCGGCATTACACACACACTACTTAACTCCAATATCTTACAATGAGACACTAATACATTATTCTACCATATTTTGCGTTATGATTGGCCGTCTCTTAGCGGCGTGGCATATACTTATTCAAGCTCAAACCCTATCGTCGACAGAGTTTGTTACAACGAACACAATTTGTATGGTCGTCACTTGACGCTTCTTCATGTAACGTGTTAAAATGAATAGTCAACCTTTGATACCCTATCACAGTAGGCCGCGACTACGGTTGGACTACCAAAATGTATGCAGTTGTATAAACGCTAACTGCACACCCAACAAGACACCAGGTGGGTTAAAAATGTCATATCGAAGCAATTCATCTAAAAAACAAAATTGCAATTTGATATTTGCGCATATAAAAGTACGTGCGCAATGCCAACTGAAATGTCAAAAAGCAATATTGTTTTTTTAGATGAATTGCTTCAATGTGGAAGACCTCTAGGTGACGAGTGCATACATTTTGTTGGTGACGCCACTATTGTGTTTAAGTGATACACGGCCCTTAACGGTTTGAAAAATACCTATTCGTAGAACAGTCATGAGCAATATAATGTACCCACTTTGGGACTCTGTCGCACTAACATATTTGACATTTAGTGAGACTTACAGTTCTATTTTTCAAAAAAGTTAACATGACATGGTACCAAAGTGTATACATATTAATGCTCGTGACCGTACAAGTAGACGTTGGTATTCAATCGTACGAATAGATTAGTTTCCATTTCTATACCAAATGAGAAGAGACTGATGAGAGAGGGTTAATGAGGTCTGGTTGTACCAGCGTGGTTCATTAAAGTGACTAATACGCGTAAGTTGGCAATTTGCGTTTTACGTTTGTAGTAATATATATACAGGGTTTTAGTGACAACGTAGCCGAATATTGAGGGATATACTTGTCCATACAAGCCATCTACATGTATAATATACTTGTATGGGGTGTAAGTGACATCGTAACGAATACTGAGAGGGATGATTCAGCTTATTATTCTGAGTTAATATCAAGTGTAATTTTCTATCGCAAAAGTACAGAATTGAAATTAATTTAAAAAACTAAAAAAACACAGGCCTTATGTTAATAGTACGCTTACATCCTCTATAGTTTACCTTTTCAGGTGGACAATATTTATTGACTCCGCGGAGGTCCGTGTTGCTCTATATTTATTGATATAAAAATAATGTATATTTATTAAAATACTAAACTACGCAGCCTTTAAAAGTTTGCAATTGTTCATTCGAGCCCATTGCCCACAACGTTTACCGTATCGAGGAAAATCTTTGAATATACCATTTTTTCCCTAAAATTTGATTGAAGCGAAAACTGGAATTTTCCACTGAATTGAGCTATCATTTCGTGAGTCAATGCTGATGACGTGTTTCAATAAAATCCGATAATCCCACTGTGGTTTATAGTATAAGATGTTTAGTATAAGATGTTTAGTGATAATAATTCCAATAAGTACATAACTGAAAATACTGACAGTGCTTACGATTCAGGTCAGGATACAGATTCTTCCGAACATAACATACATATACCCCATACAGTCTATCTACTGAGTATTCGGGACTTTATATAGGCATAACTCCCATAAATCAATCGGAGGGGGTATGGAGCATACTCTACCACGCTGCTCTACTGCGGGTTGGTGGAGGTGTTTTTTTACGGCTAATAGCCGGGACCAACGGCTTAACGTGCCTCCGAAGCACGGAATCACCTTACTTTTTCTGACAATCAGGTGATTTAAGCCTGAAAACTCCTTACCAAACAACGGACAGTCTCACAAAGTGATTTCGACGATGTTCCCATCGGGAATCGAACGCGGACCTCCAGATCGTTAGCCTAACGCTCTAACCACTTGAGGCGTACAAGACGATACGCAAGCTGGGCATCACCAAGGAGCTGACCCAGGCTCTAACGGGGCACGGTGGGTTCTCCGAGTATTTGACTCGCTTCAAATGCAAGGACAACCCAGCGTGCGCCTGCGACCCGGACACTGCAGAAACGGTTCCCCACCTTCTTGTGGATTGCCCCATATATGGCAGGGAGAGGTATGACCTGGAACAGAGAACTGGTTACAAGATAGAAATTAGTAATTTAAGTCAGCTTGTAACTAATAAGAAACATCGCGAAACATTTGTTAGATATATAATTAATATAGTAAGGTTAGTAAATAAGAAAAATAGTTAATAAGTAAAATGACTAGATTGTATATTGAATATACCTATCGTAGTCATAAGAAAGAAATAGACATAAGTAAATAGATATAAGTTGCAAAATTATCAAATAATGTTAGCATGTAAGAATAAGTAATATTGTAATCAATAAAAATAAAATAAAAGTAACACAATAAAGATAACCCCCCCTGTGTACATCCTAGTAGAAATAAGAAGTAGAGTAGGGACTAGGAATGCAAAGAATGAAAGATGACGAATGAAAGTGCGAGAGGCATAAATGCGAGAACTGGTATGGTAATAGAGGACTGGAATGGATGTGTTCGGAGAGTAGGGCCCTATTGCGGGCATTATAGAGAATACAAGTAGAAGAAGAGATATGTTATGTAACTGTAAAAACGTCCCTGCCTATCCTGTGCGGCAGGGGTACTAGGAAAAAAAAAAAAAAAAAAAAAAAAAACGCTCTAACCACTAGACCACAGAGGCTGTTATATGCGTATTATGTCTAATTGTAGTACACGGCACCCCAAAATCGTGAGTTTCATTTGTGTCTTCCAGGTAAGTCATTATTTCAATACAATCCCACCAATCCTCTGTTAAGAATGGAGCATTACGCCTGTGGAGTTATTATGGATCCACTCGCAAGCTATCTGTGTTCGACAATAGGAATGTTTCTCATTGAGCTGATTCAATGAAGCGAGAATAGGATAACGCGAATGCCGGCGCGTCGGACCGTGATGCTTGGCGCCTTGGGACTCGTATACAAAGGATACATTTATTTTCTAGTATTTTATTTTCGTTTAAAACAGATACATGGAGGATAAACAATACATTCTAGAATTGCTCTCGTGAAGACGGGGAACTGCCGTTCTTGATGGATTTGTGCACATAGAAGTGCAATGCAGAGTAGGTCCGTTTAGATTACATCAATGCTTCTTCTTCTATCGAGTGGGTTGTAAGGTGGATTACCAACCCCATCAACCCTGGTGTCAGGGTTATTACTGAGCCGCCATAGGCCCCTGACATGACTCATGTAACGACTACGTACTTACATCAGTAAGTAATAACCGGGACCAACGGCTTAACGTGCCTTCCGAAGCACGGATCATCTTACTTTTGGACAATCAGATGATCGGCCTGTAATGTCTCAACCAAACTAGGATCACAAAGTGATTTTTGTGATTTGTCCCCACCAGGATTCAAACCGGGGACTTCCAGAGCCTAACGCTCAAGCACTGGACTACGAAGGCCGTTCAATGCTAATATCAATACGATGAAAATAAACTGATGGAAAACTCTTTAAAATGAAAGATCAGGGTAAAGTATCGGAGTCCTGATGCGTAAGTAATAAGAAGTTACGTTTACTGTTTGGTTAGTTGTTAGTGTTAACAGCCTCCGTGGTCTAGTGGTTAGAGCGTTAGGCTCACGATCTGGAGGTCCGGGTTCGATTCCCGATGGGGACATTGTCGAAATCACTTTGTGAGACCGTCCTTTGTTTGGTAAGGACTATTCAGGCTTGAATCACCTGATTGTCCGAAAAAGTAAGGTGATTCCGTGCTTCGGAGGGCACGTTAAGCCGTTGGTCCCGGTTGTTAGCCGTAAAAACACCTCCACCAACCCGCAGTCGAGCAGCGTGGTGGAGTATGCTCCGTGCCACCGGTTGATTGAGGGGAGGCCTGTGCCCAGCAGTGGGACGTATATAGGCTGTTTATGTATGATGTATGTAGTTGTTAGTTCTATTGTTAATTAATTAGTTAGTTGTTCGTCACTTACGAGTATTTTCCCGTCAAATGTAATTCGATGCGGTATTTTAACAACACCTACCTTTTATGGAATATTTCATTACACCGTAGAGGCAAAAATATTTATTTTCCTTAGATTACGAATCAACAGAAGAGCTTTTAAAATAGAATAGTTATTTTATTTTAATTTTTCTTTTTATGTTACTCCTAGTACATATTTTTCTAAATATTTCTCTAATACTTACCCATTGTATTAGTAATAAGTCTTATTAAAAAGGATGCCTTATTTAAGGATAAATTGTAATACCTATTTATTAATTGGTTCCCCTAGACACAGGCTTAGCCTAGTTTGGGGACTCCTGTTTAATTAATCATTGTTATTATCTGTATTTTTGTAATTGCACTTGTTTTTATTGTCTTACTATATATTGGCATTGTGTTGTTGTAAGTTTGTGCAATAAAGATTATTATTATTATTATTTATATACTTACCTAAATATTCATCATCATTACTTAAGTGCCACGCTAACCCTTATCAGTGTAGTATTCTCCATTCTTATCCAAGGTTAATATTTGACTTCTTTATAAGAGACGTCGTTCACCTTCTATTTAATTTGTTACAACAAGAACATATACCACAGGAATACAAATAAAAAAAACTTATTTATACATTGAATATTAATTACAAGAAATAATATCTGGCCTCCGTGGTCCAGTGGTTGAGCGTTAAGCTCACGATCCGGAGGTCCCGCGATAGAAAAATTACTTTGTGACCCCTAGTTTGGTTAGGACATTACAGGCTGATCACCTGATTGTCCGAAAGTAAGATGATCCGTGCATCGGAAGGCACGTTAAGCCATTCGTCCCGTTTACTACCGGTGACCCGGAGAATTTTATATTTTTTTTATTTTCTTAAGGAAGTTTACGATATTATTTACACAATCATCATCATTATCCTAGCGTTATGCCTAGTAACCAAATTAGGGATCACAAAGTGATTTTTGTAATATGTCCCCACCGGGATTCGAACCCGGGGCCTCCGGATCGTGAGCCCAACGCACTGGACCACGGAGGCTGTTAAAGTTACGCTGTAAAGCAATGTTAAGAATGTGATTTTTGTACGAAGTGTTCCTGGTGTGCTGTACCCAGAAGCTGGAAGTATTAAGTGGCATTATTACAAAATAATAATAATAGAGTAAGGGAAAAAAGGCAAATATTGAGAGTTATTGAGTACAAAAGAGGCAAAACGATTGGACACGAATTTATTATAAACATCATTGAAGGGGAGCTACAAGGAAAGAGAGGAAGGGGAAGACCAAGAAGAGCTTCATGGAACAGATTAAAGAGAAGGCGAACGTCGTGTCTTATAAGGTGTGGTGTAACGAAACGCAACTTATAGGAAAACCGAAACGCAAGTAGTACAGACGGTCATGTTGACAGTTGTCATTGAGTAACAAGGATATAAAAAAGGTTTATAATGCGCGGGTAAAGACTACAGACGCATCTAAAAAGACTGTAAGACAGTGTTTATCATATAGCGGGAGAAAGGCTATTGTACGTACATGTTGTGACAAATATTTTTCATATTAAAATAAACCAGTGCTTCTTTCACCTCAGTGTTTAATTAATATTAATAAGTACTAATAAGATAACAGAATCTACTACAAAAGGAATTGGTCTTTGATAGACAAGAATGGAGAATGCTACACGGACAAGAGCGTGGCTCTTAATAATTTAAGATTATTATTTTTTGATGATATTTTTTTTTATCACTAATGTGATGATGATAAAATAATCATCATCAGTCCATTAACGTCCCCACTACTGGGGCACGGGCCTTCCCTATGGATGGATAGGGAGATCGGGCCTTAAACCATCACGCGGGCCCAGTGCGGATTGATGGTTATTAACGACTGCAATGCAGCCGGGACCAGCGGCTTAACGTGCCTGCCGAAGCACGGAGGAGCTCGAGATGAAAACTTTTTTTTTGTGGTCACCCATCCTATGACCGACCTTTGAGAGAGTTGCTTAACTTCAACAATCGCAGACCGAGCGTGTTTACCGCTGCGCCACCGAGCTCCTCAAAAATAATAATAAAATCATATTGCTTGTGAACACGTGCCTTAAGATGGGATGACTTGTCGGTACTCAACGGCTCGAGCCGACACGTCCCGAGATTTTTACAGTCCCATTTCGTTTTATACGTGTGATGTGCTCGGCACGTTAGGCTGCAAGTAATAAAAAACGATTCCGGTATTGACAAACATTGTCACGTTATTCCATAGGTCCCGTGTTCGATACCCAATGGGGAAATGCTTATAAAACATAACTTTGTAAGACTGTTTTTAGTTCCGATTTTTCCACCTAGAGATATTTCCACCACGTTAGTTTTACAGACAGCTCGGTGAAGTGTGGGTACTCAGTTCATCATGTGACGTATGTACAGTCATGAGCAATATAATGTGGGTACATTAAACTATATATTAAACTGGGTAGTTTAGGACTCTGTCGCACTAACATATTTGACATGTAGTACTCTGAAAATCTTTAGATTAACCTACTTAATTATGTGTTGTCTTTATAGAAGTCATATTTGTTATTACTTATCTTAACTCACAAACTGTACCTACCCCTTGGGAATTGCGAGACATTCCCGCCACAAGTATCCTAGGATTACTTAATGGGAGGTCTCGGACACGATGTAACTAAAATTTGTGAAATAAAGAATTATTTTTTTTTAGTGAGACTTACAGTTCAATTTGTCAAAAAAGTTAATGTGACATGGTACCATGGTGGTATATATAATGCACGTGACCGTACCTCTGAATGACTAGGCTGATTGGGAATATACTTGATCATGAGATTATGTAACTATGTATGTATGTGATTATGTTCAAATTCTCGCATTCGCTGTTCATGCTAACTTCCTGTTACTTGTAAAATTTCAAGAAACTCGCACGATTAAACGCAAATAATCGGAATTATCCTGTGTCAATACGGAAATTCGGAATTTGAACACGAGTTTTATAAGCAGTGTCGCTTGAGATATCAATGTCACTGTTTATCGAAACGCAATAATTCGAAAAACCAATTAACTAAATTTATTTGGACGTTTCCTGTTACATATTCCGTTATTTAATTACAGCAAACGTTAGTAATTAATGCCGTATTTCTGAAATATGTTTGGGGAAAAACATTCCATTTAAATGGAGATGCAATGCTAGCTGACGGAAACATGCATGAAAAATATAGTGTCCGTTTTTTGGCTCTGCTTTGGAACAAAAACTGCTACGTACGTGCTACGGCTGACGTAGCTACCTGCTACTTGCGTAGACTACGTAGCTGACTCCAAAGTTCCTAACAAGTTTGCTTGGATATGTTAATTGTCGATGTATTTTCACTACTATGTGCTTTATGGACAAAGCAAACGTATCCTTTTTATAATATACTTATAAGGTGATTAGTTATTAGCCAGTAGACAATAACATAGACACAATATAAAGGCTCTAATGCAGCAACGTGACTAAGAAGATGCTATTTTTGTCGTGCTAAGATATCAACTTTCTACTTTTTATAAAATCGTAGTTCAGGTTGTACTGTATGTGCAATAAACATTCATCATCGCCCTAGCATTATCCAGTTTTTCACAGGGTCCGCTTCATCATCATCAGCCCATTAACGTCCCCACTGCTGGGGCACGGGCCTTCCCTATGGATGGACAGGGAGATCGGGCCTTAAACCATCACGCGGGCCCAGTGCAGATTGATGGTTATTAACGACTGCTAATGCAGCCGGGACCAACGGTTTAACGTGCCTTCCGAAGCACGGAGGAGCTCGAGATGAAAACTTTTTTTTTGTGGTCACCCATCCTATGCCCGGCCTTTGCGAAAGTTGCTTAAGTTCAACAATCGCAGACCGAGCGGGTTTACCGCTGCGCCACCACAGCTCAATAAACAGTTATTTTTAAAAGTAAGTAAAGAAACAAATTAGTACCCGATTAACGTTCAACCTCTTTACAAGTACCGTCATAAATAACATAATTCATAAAGGCCATTACGTTGCACTAAATAATTGTCGGAGAACTGACATTAGGCAGCTAAATTACTCAATTGTATAATAATATTTTACGTTTATTTATTTTTTAAAAGAACGTCTAGGGCTCTGTGCCGAGGTTTGTGCAGCTTCTTTTCCCCGGCTATACAGGTTCTGAGAAGCTGCAGTAGTTTTAGGCGGATGAGACGTTCGTTGAGTAAAAACTGCCGATTCAAAGTGGAACTATGTTACCTACTGGATAAAGATATTTTTGAATTTGAATTATTTTTCAATGAGTCAATTTACGGAGACGCGACTTTTTATCTCTCTTAATATCATTGAAATGACACAACTTCTCATTTCATGACATTGTGGGTTATACAAGCTTGTAATTTACATTACTTACCAATTGCTTCCCACGCACATATTACCAATATGATGGATGACATAAACCAATTCACGTCCTCGAGATTGATGTAGGAGCAAAATAAATTGTCTTAATATTTAATAGAGACATGATTAATATGACAGATGGGCAATTCTACGATAAGAGGACTTGTGCAGCAATCAATTTAAAATTGTTTTTTTATTCTATATGTTGTATTTGTTGTAATTTTTGTTGTTGTATTGTAATATTTAATTATAAATTGATAAGTAGACCCAAAAATTAGTATTGTACGAAAAGTAGGCACCTCACTTAAAGTGTATTAAATGGTAGAATGAGTAAATCAAAACAACAGGGGAGCACGTCATTTAAGTTCAGTTAATTAGTTGTGTAGTTTGAGATGTACGGTCACGAGTACTAATATGAATACACTTTGAAACCATGTCACATTAACTTTTTTGACAAACTAAACCGTAAGTCTCATTAAATGTCACATATGATAATGCGACAGGGTTCTAAAGTGAGTACATAATAATTGCTCACGACTGTACTGGGGTCTATTCTCGTTCGTCAAACTTATATACCTATGACTTTTATGTTTCTAGCTATGTTTGCTATTATGTTATTTCTTTTCTCAAACTAACGTTAACTGTTTTAATAAAATAATTCACTTTTTATAATTCACACAAATTGAAGCAGACACATAAACAACTAAGTATAGGAAAAAAATAGGAAAGAATTTCGCGTAGACAGTAGGAGGACATGGTGGTGTAATGGTTAATACACTCAGTCCGGGTTAACAAAAGCAGCGGGTTCAAATCCCGTCCGAGTCAATTTTTTTCGATTCTTCTTCTATCTTGTGGGTTGTGAGGTGAATTACCAACCTATCACCAAATGATCAATTTATGTTTTTCTATTTATAGTATGGTATCTTTAAGTATATTTTTTATTTATGGTATCTTTTTGTGAGTTTCTTTAAGCGGGTGAGTGCTATAAAAACAAAAATCGTCGACTAAGCACCCGTGTTTCATCGAGCTTTTAACGAAAACCGATTCAGTTAACTATGCTCTTTGAAAAAATAGCACCAATTATCATACTCGTCATTATCGCGCATCGCGGGCATCGAATAGAATGTGTTGAATGCCGTTAATGATTCCACCGTAACACAAAAGCATATCTGTTTACACTTTAATGCGTCGCGCTGGGACTCATCGAGTTACGTTCTGCCAAATTGAACATTGATATAATTCTATTACAAGCGAAATTCTATTGGCTGGCAATAGGGTTTGATAGTTTGGAAATTAATTTTCCCTAATCATGAATGCTTTAGTGCGTGCGTGCACAGGTAAATTAAACCAACAATATTATATTGTATATTTCAATTATTAATTGTTGATTTTCAGCTAAATCAGTGTTTGTTTACTTTATATACTAGAAACTCGACCGGGTTTCGCTAAGGTGAAATGTTTCATATATATCTTAGGTCTTTGTATCAACAGTGACTTCAAGTTATCATTAATTAAAAAGGAATTATGTATTTATTTTTCCAGGACGTCTCACGAATACAATACAAACTTTACATAGACACACATAACATCCTGTCAACCAGTTTAGGGAATTTAGTATTCTCTTTAAGTCGGCCCTTAGTCAACTTGACAGTTTATTAGACTCCCTGTCCCAATTTAAAGCCTAATAATGGATTGTACGAATAAAAGTAGAGTCAAACCGCGTTCCCTTACAATAGGTTTTTTCAATGCTGATGGCATCTTAGGTCAACGTGCAGAGATTCACGAGTTTGTAAAACATCATCAGGTAGATATTTTATTAGTGCAGGAATCTTTCCTCAAACCCTCTAACCGCGACCCCAAGATGGCAAATTATAATCTAGTGCGAAACGACAGGACCTGCGCGCCCAAAGGGGGCACTCTCATTTATTATAAAAAGTCACTTCACTGTATCCCCATAGACCCACCTGCCCTCACTGACATTGAGGCTTCGATCTGTCGAGTAGGCATGACAGGACATCAGCCGATCACATTAGTGTCGGCTTATCTATCTCCTAATAACTCTAAGAGGTTACTTAGAAGTGACCTCGAAGCCCTCTTTAATCTCAGTAATTCAGTCATAATTGCAGGCGATCTTAACGCTAAACATCTTTCTTGGAGTTGCTTAACAACAAACACAAGAGGCAGGGTATTAGAAACTCTAGCCGAGCCCCTCTATTATGATATAATAACACCATTGCAGCCCACTAGATATCCCCCTGACTTGAACCACAGACCAGAAATACTCGACTTGGCGCTTCTAAAGAACATAAACTTACGTTTATGTTCTATAGAAGTACTACACGAGTTACAATCCGACCACCGACCTGTTATATTAAAACTAGGCTCCCGTTTAGACGCCCCTGATAATCCAGCACCCCCTAAGACAGTGCTGGACTGGGAGAAGGTGGCCGAAGGCCTCCAGTCTTCCAGTTCAGTGTACTTAGATAGTATCCCAGTAGAAATAACCTCCTTAGAGGAGGCCTCGACAGCTATTAACTCCCTCACGGATCACGTGAGGTCGGTTTTGAACGAAAGTTCAAAACAGGTTCCGGAGATGGAAGACCATCGCTGGAAACTGCCTACCGACATCCGTGATCTGCTAACGGAGAAAAACGCAGCCACCCGCGCATATGATTCCAATCGCACCGAGGAATGTCGCCGTCATTTGCGTCTCTTGCAGCATACTGTAAGAAAACGTATTAATGACATGCGACAGAATCGGTGGGACAATCTTTTGAGCGGCATTGAGCCCCACCACCAGGCCATCTGGCAGCTGTCTAGGTCTCTTCAAAAGGATACGGTTGTTCCTACTCCTCCTCTCAATAGGCCTAACCAACCCCCCGCTTTCGACGATGACGAAAAAGCCGAATGCCTTGCCGACAGTCTCGAAGCCCAATGCTCGCCCAGCACTCTCCCTATCGATCGTAGGCACCTCTCGACGGTGAACTCTGAAGTTCAGCGTAGGGCTTCTGTACCTCCCACCGATCCTCCTCTTCCACAGGTAACTGAGGAAGAGGTCCTAGGTATTATCAAAAGATTTCATACCCGAAAAGCCCCTGGCTCAGACGGTATCACGAATCGTGTCCTTAAAAACTTCGGTGCTCCCCTCATCTGCTTACTAACGGCAATATTCAACGTCGCCTTGAGCAACTGCGTCTTTCCACAGCAGTGGAAAGAAGCAATTGTAATTGGTATACCAAAGCCTGGGAAACCTAAAAACGAACCTTCGAGTTACCGCCCCATAAGTCTCCTCAATTCCATGGGGAAGGTTTATGAGCGGCTCATATTTGCTAGATTACGGGACTACGCCGAATCCAATAGTCTTATTCCACCAGAGCAGTTTGGTTTTAGAACCAAACACTCCTGCGTTCAACAAGTGCACCGTATTGTTGAACATATCTCTAGTAGATTAAACTTAAAAAAACCTGTCGCTACGGGAGCGCTCTTCTTCGATGTGGCGAAAGCGTTCGACAAAGTCTGGCACAACGGCTTGATCTACAAGCTTTATTCACTGGGAGTGCCAGACCGTCTCGTGCACATCATACGAGACTTCCTCTCAAATCGAACCTTTCGCTACCGCGTGGAGGGGACGCTCTCGTCACCGTACCCGATACATGCCGGAGTCCCACAAGGCTCCGTCCTCTCCCCTTTACTATTTTCATTATATACTAGTGACATTCCCAAATCCCCTAATACCGAATTAGCTTTATTTGCGGATGATACAGCCATCTATTCTTCGTGCCGTGGTCGAGTTATGATGACCGGAATCCTCCAACGCGCGGCCAATGCCTTGGGCAAGTGGTTTCGCAAATGGAGAATCGAGGTAAACCCGGAGAAAAGTGCAGCGGTGTACTTTTCAAAGGGCTATTATAACACGCCACGGTCACGCCGTCAACTTAAAGTCATTACGATGTTTGGCAAGCCGATCCCTTGGGAGGAGCAAGTCAAATATCTCGGCGTAGTCTTAGATAGACGTCTTACTTTCAAGGCCCATATCAAACGAGTGCGCGATCGCGCCGCGTTTGTAATGGGCCGTCTTCATTGTCTCCTTAACAAGCGAAGTAAATTGTCCCTTAGGAATAAGGTGAAAATCTACACGACTTGCATCCGTCCGATCATGACCTATGCAGGGGTAGTTTTCGCTCACGCGAGCCCCTCTCAAATTCACCGTCTACAGGTAATACAAAATCGTTTCATGCGGAAAGCCACGGGAGCTCCGTGGTTCCTTCGCAATGAAAATCTGCACATTGACCTAGGTCTGCCAACCATTGCCCAATGGCTCAAATTAGCTTCCAAACGTTTTTTCGATTCTGCTCCGCACCACCCAAATCCCCTGGTAGTTGCGGCTTCCGAATACATCCCGCTTAGGGACGGTACTGAAAAGTATCGGCGTCCGAAGGACGTAATATACGATCCCGACGACCCGATTACCCTAGCCATAGAGGCAGCCAATCAGCTCGCGACACCAAACACTTCAGGACCCCGATACCGACCCCGCCGGCGTGGTCGACGATTTCCCTCATTCAGCGCTTATCGCTATCGACCCACTAGGGTCGATTAATTCTTTCAAATATTTTTCCTCTCAGACGACGCCCTGAGCCGAGGTTCGCGCCCAACTGGGCACCCTCAGGCCTGTTGTCTTAAACGTTGTACCGGGTGAGAGCCTTCAGCGCTCCCCATTTGTCCGGCCAAGTAGTTAATGCCATCTGCGGCAAATCTACAATAAGTCACGTCAAAAAAAAAAAAAAAAAAAAAAAAAAAAAAAAAAAAAAAAAAAAAAACACATAACATCAGCATAAAATCAACTAATAAACAAACTGAACCTAAGGACGGTTGTCAGTGTATGTTGTATTTATGTACGTCGTAGAGTAATATTCGATTAGCCTGAACATACAGAGAAAGTCAAAACACGAAATTACTTTGGAATTTGTACAGCAACCTGTGACGTCATGGAAAAAGGTGACAAAATGTCGCATTTATTATTCCAACAACACACACAGTAGGAGTAGATTTTAACATTTTTCTTTACTAAAATTCATAAATAATATAAATAGAAAAAACTATTTTTGACACCTTTAGATCTGTCTTTATTTAGCAAACATAATTTCATAATTTATTTTAGACCTAGGAAACCAGCCAAAGTAAACATTTAAGAGTTTCATTACTACTAGATATCACTGTTTTACTGTCTGTTTGAGAACTCTGATTGCGTACGCTATCATTAATTTTCCAATTATAATTTTCTCTCTGAATACGCGTGGAAAAATGAATCGGATGGAATTTGTCGTATATTTTTACAAGAGCTGCGAGGCCTTTGAAATACGACGACGTATTTTACACGCGACACTGACTGGCGGCCATTTTAGTCTTCGCATACGTTTTGGCACACGTCACAGTTTACGCGTGACGAGGCACAGTGGAACAAATCTGACTTGAACATATTGAAAAATGCAATATATTGTGCACAGAAGCAAATAACTCTGCGTTTCAATAACCTACAAAGACATCTTAATGATTAAGTACGTACATACATACATAAACTGCTGGTCACAGGCCTCCCCTCCATCAACCGAAGGGGGCATGGAGCATACTCCACCACGCTGCTCCACTGCGGGACCAACGGCTTAACGTGCCCTCCAAAGCACAGGATCATCTTACTTTTTCGGACAATCAGGTGATTCAAGCCTGTAATGTAAGGACATTACTGAACAAAGTAATTTCGACAATGTCCCCATCGGGATTCGAACCCGCACCTCCAGTTTTTTAGCCTAATGCTCTCACACTAGTTTTTCTAAATGTTTAAGTAATCTACTTATTCTTAATTATTATGTTTAAGCCTAAATAATATGAAACTGTAACTCTCTTTTACAATTGCTGTGCCCAATTCGGGTTTAAATGCATTATTCATCTTATGTTATCAACCGTCTACCATATTGAATGCAAAAATGATAAGCTTATAATTATGATAGGTGGTGAGCTGTATCGCCGCCTTTAAGTGTCGAGCCAGCTGTGTTAGTGAAAACTGCACTTAAGATAAATTAAGAAGTCATTGGTGCAAGGATCGAAATCGGAGCAGAAGAGCATGTAGGTGAACCACAGGATCATAGTGACTATACAATATAATATAAAAATAAAACAAAGAAAAAAAAGAAAGAAGAAAAGAATAGAAAGTAGCATGGAAAATGCTGCACCGTTAAGAGCGTGAAGCAAGAGCTCTTAAATTGATGATGATAATAGAATATCTTATCTTATCTAGTCTAAAATGTCCCACTGCTGGGCAAAGACCTCCCTCCATTTCTTCCACGACTATCTCTCCAGTGCTTCCTCCGGCCAGCCTTCCAGGAAAGCATCCAAGTCGTCGCGTCATAATCTGATAATAGAGTATAGAATATGTAATATTTATATAGATATATTTTTATCCCTAATCTCGGACAGTGACCTGAATTTTATTGTATATACAACAGTGAGTTTGGTGGTCGCTTTTTGTGAAAAATCTCACTCAGCGTTGACGCATGACTTGACAGCTACATCCACTGGAAAAATCCCAGTTTTATTCCAAACTTCAATTTTCAGAGATTTTCCTGTCTGTATCATAATACTGCGCTAGTCCGCTAGCGTAGCGTAATGACATACCCCGGACACATCATACAAAAATCCTCGTTTTACACAGATACTACTCATTGATATTATCATTATGCGCCCATACGGTTGAAGACTAAAGTAACCCCGAGGGAGGGTGAGGTAAACCTAGCTCAGCCACTAGTGGAGAGCGGAGAGTTGCCATTCTATACGTAGCATTGTTGCAAAGTACAAACTCAGCACATACTGGCCTTTCCTTCTTACCGTCAATCATTTTAAATTTCGAAATTCTCATTCCATTTCATTTCATTTCTGACGCATTGCATCCCCAACCTTGATAAGAACAATATCTATACTGCTTAGCATCCCTGAACACCTGTAAGTCTGTAGCTATGTCTTCTGCTGCTTATTATTTTATGTAATTTAATTTAATTTTAATTTATCTAATCTAATGTATTTATAATTATGGATATCAATTTGAAATAAGTAATTTGAATTCAATTGAATTAGCTCCGGCCGTGCCCACTAACTTTAATTGTGATCATAAACTCTTCATCGTATTTTATATAAGTAGCATCTTTATAATTTCGTTAAGTTCTTGTTTGTGAAGTGCTAGTTAATAAACTGTGAATTCCTGTTGGTGTTTACTGTTTCCTTCGCTATTACTACTCATCCTACTTTCCTGCTACTACTTTGCCGGCACGTCGAGACTTCATCACCACCCATCGTGCCGCAGCATTATTCCTTATTCTCCAGTAATGATTTAACAATAGAGCGACTCGCGACATCGACGCGACGCGGTTGGCGGTGAAGCGGTCGGCAAGGTTGCATTGACTTTTATGTAATCTGTTGATGGCTAACACACGAACACCGTCTCGCCGTGCGGTGCACCGCTATAAAATCCGTGTCGTGTGAGAATCGCATATATACGTAGATGATAATACAAGATGAACGCGTAAGACAGAGACAGGTAAGTAACACAGAAATGCAAGATATGTGTGGGAAAGAGAAAAGATATGAGTAAAGACGTAATTATTCGGTAGAACAGAGTGGAAGAGGGAAAGAAAAAAAGAAAGGTACTTACAAAAGGAATCATAGCTAAGGCTCTAGTAGTTATCTAGCAGATGTTACGAGTATTACAGCTGTTATTACTTACTTATCCAGCTGATAGGGTGTAGATAGTTATAAGTAAGTGGTGAAACAGACTGTCAGTTCATCCAGCCCCACTCGAAATCAAATGTTTTTTTTTTTCAAAACTATAAGAACAATCATCACTTTCGCTACGCCATTTCAATATTAAAATTTACAATTAATTTTATAAAATACAAAGACAATTATTATGTTTGTATGTACATTAAAAGTAAATTCTTTTGAAGATTATTTACTTGAAGTAAACATTATTTTATTCCCAAATATTTATTTTGCATAGTCTTTTTGAATAGATTAGAGCTAACAGAAATTGTTTAAATAAAGGTTCTATCAAATGAAAGACATAAAAGAAACTTGTTTAATATAACTCAACTAGTGTTAACCAGGCAAAAATAAATCAATAAGTACAATTTGTGACGAAGTTATTTGGGTTATCTTATACGCAATAACTCTCGAAAGTTATTTTGTTTAGGTAAAGTTCAAAATGGCAATGAAATTCGGTTGACAACTTAAGTTAGTTTGGTAATTTATTTATCTTCAGTGCTTTTGCTTTATAATCTTTTCAACTACGTCTAACAATTTAATTTTGACCGACTTGTAAGATATTTAATTTTACTTTCACCCAACTGCGGCGAACCATAAAGGAGGGTTATGTGTTTGACCGCTATGTATGTATGTAATGTACATATGTAAGTATGTATGTGTGACATCTGTTACCACCTAACTTCTAAACCACTTATCAGATTTTATTGCCGTGGTCAAATGCCAATGTGACCACGGCTGCCTGCTAACCATCACTATTTGGAAGAATTTCAGAGAATGGAAGAGAATATTTTCTTGTCTCATAATTTTTACTGCGTGATTTTTCAAAGTTGGGTTTTAGTTTTTAAACTCATATTTTTATGATTAATATTTCTTATTTCATTTCGTTCAAATTGCGAGATCTCGAAGACATTGCTTCAAACGTTTGTTTCGAGAATATTTGACTTATTCATTGGCTTGACACTTGGTACGTTTATGAGATAAACCTAGAATGTTCGAATGCACTAGAGGTACGTTGAAGATAAGGGTGGTATCAATAAACTAATTTCAGCTTCGAGACTGCCCTCATGATAATGCAAATGTGACAATTCTTATATAAAAATAGAGACTTGAGCATGATCTTGAGGCAGTCTCAGCTGAGATTAGTTATTAATACCACCCTTACTGTCTGAAAAAGCAGCCCATATTTGCAAATAATACATAACTATGGTGTATTTTTTACGAAAAAAATACCGCCGTAATTTGTCCGTTGGTCCCGGTTACTACTTACTGATTTAATTTAGTAGTCGATTGACGTTGATGAGCCGTGTCAGAGGCCTTTTGCGGCTCGTTAGTAACCCTGACGCCAGGGTTGATGGGGTTGGTAATCCACCTCGCAACCCACACGATAGAAGATTGGTAACGAAGGTTTTGAAACATTTGTCATTTTACATAGAACTTATAATAAGATTTAGATTTACGAACAATAAAAACCAAAGGATCTTACGTAGCAATAATACTGACTGAGTGCGTTCAGAATGTGTATGTAGTACCAGGAGCGAATAAAATCGCTTCTATTCTTCCAGCAATATCGTAAAAGGCGGCTAAGAGACTGCAACGTTGCAACTTTTCACACCAACAGAGAAAAAGAAGTGTGCGGAAACGGGAGAAGCTACAAATGCTTGAACATTTGTCCCTTGTCTCGAGAGCGATGCAACCAGCGACGTGTGTATGAACATGCTCAGTTAAGTATTTTAACAAGCTTTTACTTGTTTCGTACTTCGGAAGGCAAGTTACGCTGTTGGTCCCGGCTATTAGCCGTAAAAAATTCAAATTCAAAAATATCTTTATTCAGTAGGTAACATAGTTACAATTTGAATCGTTATTTTTTACATAACGAACGTCTCATCCGCCTAAAACTACTGCAGCTTCTCACAACCTCTGTAGCCGGGGAAAAGAAGCTACAAGAAAAACCTCGGCACAGTAAAAAATAAACATAAAATATTGTTATGCAATTGAGTAATTTAGCTGCCTAATGGCCCCGATTCCTGCAGACATCTCTTAATTTTACTTTAAGTTATACCTGTCATTTTCTTATCCGCCGACAAGGAAAGGGACGGATGATTGACAGCTCTTAATTTTAGGAAGAATGAGTAAATAAATGAATAACCCGGGCGAATTTTTAGACGGTTGTTTTAGATTTGTGCTTAAAATTGACGTGTGTTCCATAAATTTTATGCTTGTCGATTACCCGTCCCTTTCCTTTTCGGCGGATAAGAAAATGACAGATATAACCTAAAATAAAATTAGATGGTATTTACAGGAATTAGCACCATTATCAGTTCTCAGACATCTCCATCAACCCGTAATAGAGCAGTGTGGTGATGCTCTTCACCCCCTTCGGTTGTGGGGAGGGGTGGCCTGTGCCCAACATTGGAACGTATACAGGTTGTTTATGTTATATCTTACTAGATTCACTTGTAAACTATAAATAAACCTTCTAATATTCTGTAAATCAAAATGGCCAGCGGCAAAAAATAAATGATAAAAGAGTTTCTATTCTATTCTCTTCTATTTTCTTGTATGTGGCTGCATTGTTCAGATACGATGATTCTGCCAACGTCAAGGTTATAAAGGAGCTTATTATAATTTAAAATTTTGATTGCAATTTTAATTTTGTATGTCAATATATATACCCAGTGAAGTCTGAAATAAAATTAATTCTTTCAAATATTTTTCCTCTCAGACGACGCCCTGAGCCGAGGTTTGCGCCCAACTGGTCTCCCTCAGGCCTGTTGTCTTAAACGTTGTACCGGGTGAGAGCCTTCAGCGCTCCCCATTTGTCCGGCCAAGTAGTTAATGCCTTCTGCGGCAAATCTACAATAAGTCACGTAAAAAAAAACTGAAATAAAAAGCATACTTATTTGTATTATTTTACTCACTCACTGTCTTTGTGGTCCTGTGATACACTGGCTTGCAGCTCACCCCCTAACACGTTGGTCTAACAGAAAGCTCGGTGAGGTGTGGGGTACTTGGTTTATCGTTCGATGGATGTACCTCTGACTACCCCAATTGGAATATAGTTGTGAGCTTATGTTCTTATCATTATTATTCCGTGACGACGTGAAATCGACAAAAAGGATCACGTCTATATTCACATGATGATAAGCAGTCATAAAAGTTACTATCTATAAGGTGGATTTTGTATTTTTGTAATAATAGTTCATCATATCATAATTAATATTATTGGAGATCTTGACTATATCATCACTGATCCTTTGCCTAGGGGCCAAAAATACAGGATTCGTCGTATTTCATCTTATGGAAGATAATACGTATGAAGTTTGTGCTAAGATTAAGTACAGTGGTGATCCGAATATATTGCTTCCTCAATTCCGACGGAGTGAAGTTTGCTGGTTTAAAAGAGAGTGGACAGTACATTATGGTCCAAAGTTTAGAGTACTGAAATAAAACTAAGTGTCCGCAGAGTGTGTGGTTAACCGACCGAAACCAAGTGACCACTACATTTGGTACCGCTTTTAGTATTATATTACAAAGCAAACACAACTTTATGGCAAATGGGATAGTCGGAACAAAATTGTATTTTTTTTTGCATGATACAGATCAAATCAAACGTACTTTATAGCACATACACGCACGAAACCAGCCGTGGTAGCCCAGTTGGTAGAACGCTTGCCACTCACTTTGACGTCCCAGGTTCGAATCCATCACAGGCATAAACCAATGATTGTCGAATTCATGTTTGGATCATAAATGATCATCACGGTGCTCAGCGGTGAAGGAAAACATCGTGAGGAAACCCACATTCTTGAGAAATGCATTTTCGGAGGTATATGACCTAACCTGTCTTGGGCTGGTTTATCCCTTGGGTTGGAAGGTTAGACAGGCAGTCGCTTCTGTAAAAAACCGGACCTGTGAAATCTTCAGGTTAGGTAAGCAGACCTTGTGAAAAACGGAATAATTCTAGGGAGATAATTTTTTAGTACTTAAATATAACATACGGTGTAACTTTTGCGTTATGACGCCGCAACAAATAGTTATGCAGCTTTCTTAAACCATTCCCGATCTGTACAGACCATCATTCTAAGGAATATCACGTGAATAATCCATATTCTCTGCAAAACTTGTCTTCACCGGGCACTTTTGTATTTATGAATCTGACAACAGTGGTATTGTTGTCTGAATAAAATGTAAAACAGAAAAGTTTCTCAATTTCTGTTTCAAGGAATAAGATTTCTCTTTATACTTGTTATTCAGATTGCATCTTGAAGTTTCGTATCGGATTTTAATAATTTTAGGTAAGTAAAACTTGTTGACGAGGTGACAAGAGCGGCTTTATCTGATGAAGGATTCGTTTTTCTTGAGAATTTTGTCGTAGAAGTTTAATAAGAAATCAAGACTTGTGTAACGTGGTGAATTTATTATAGGCATAACCTTTTACTAAACATATATCACCAATGGCCCTGATTCCTGCAAAGACCTAATTTTATTTTAAGTTATAATACCTATCATTTTCTTATCCGCCGAAAAGGACTCAAAATGTACACTAATAACTTAATAACAGCTATATTGTATTGCTTTGATAAAAACAATGCTTAAAATGGGAAATATTTTCTTATTAATTGGTAACACACAATTTTAATTAGCAATTTTTTTTTTAATTCACAGTGGAAGCTTCTTTCAAAAGTAGTCTTTGAAACCAGTAGCCTGAAAGGTCAAATAAAGTAAAAACTAGCAAAATAAAAATGGGAGGTTTTGTAATGACGACAGGATGAATATTCATAGGATTCTAGCGCCACTACGCTTTTTCATGCATTTGCATAATACTGAGTAGCTCGGGGTCCAAGCAAAGTTTTTTGCCCATCATGTTTAGCTCTATAGAGGAATCCAATGAGTTTTTTTTATTTACTTACTTATTTACATTATTTTTGTGAGACTGTTTTATTTCTCTTTAATGAAGTTTAGTGAGATAAAGATAAGAAATAAAGCAACTGAAAAACAAAATGGATGCCAAAACATGCAATAGTGAATATATTTTTATTGCATCATTCTGAGTAAGCCCCTTTCTTTTAAAGTCCCTTGAAATTCATCATAGGTTCTTTAGAATGCTTCTGCTTGTTCCTATACTATATTTTGGGTAAGTAAACACTTTCGAGATCATAATAATTTATCAGGTAAATAATCAACTCTTACTTATAAACAAGTAAATTGAACTAATTTAGGTAATGGTTCGTAACGGTATGTGTTGCGACGCGTAATTTAATTCCAAATGAAAACCTTCTAATGGAATTAGTTACACAGTTTCAGAGAGAATGACATGATAAATATAGAGGAAGTTTTGAAGGCTAATATCCGCTACGTTTCTGTAATATTCTAGTTTTGGAGTAGGTAGGTTAATAATATTAATCTGAATCAATTTATTTCCGTAGAGTTGGTACAGACCAACTCGTCTTCTCTTTAGCGAACATTCGCTAAAGTTCAAAATGGCTAGACGGATTTAGGTACATTAAGTTTTCAAGTAGTATTTAGGAATATACTGGTGTTGATTCCAGTACACACCATCTTATTTTATTTGAATTAATACCTGTCATTTTCTTATCCGTCGAAAAGGAGAAGGACGGATAATCGACAGCCATAAAATTTATAATATATACGGCTATTTTAAAAAAAAACCCTCCCATATTTTTATATTGGCCAATAACTCGACATAGTTAAGTTGATAGCACACGTCAAACGCGTTGCATATCAGCGAGATATCAATTTTAATCGCCCGTAATTATTCATTTTAAAATTAACAGTTGACAATCATCCGTCCCTTTTCTTTTCGGTGGAAAAGAAAATGACGCGTATAACATAAAATAAAATTAGGAGTATTTTTATTTGAATTTTAGGGTGTAAGACTTTATCGGTTATCTGTCTGTAATAAATTAGTAAACTTGGTGTATTTGATAGGGTTAGCAAGTAGACCCAAGCGCATATGCGGTAAGATCATCCAGACACTCCATACAATAATTGAGACCCCAATATTAAATCCTCGCTTATAGTATAGCATTAGGTGAAACTTGTATAAAAAAATCTAAAAAAAATATGCGGAAGTTACAGTCCACGCGCGCTCAGTTACTTCTTAACGGCTTATAGCCTCATAGACTAAAGTCACTCCGGTTTGAGGGGAAAATTTAGTCCGGTATCGATAGCAATTGGTGCAGGGCGGAGTATCTTTTCTAGGTATACGTAGTATTACCTATTCTTCAATCTATGTCGTGTGCTTACCGCCACTGATGAAGTAGCGAGGCGAAATATAGTAAAGTTATAGGTTTATTACAATCATCCTCAGAAACTCCCCTCGGACCTGTAGTTTGAACTTGTTAATTACCTGAGGCATGGAGGTTAGAAGTCCATTAATAGTTCGCTGACCATCCGATCTGCCGTCATCAGTGGCGGGCCTAGGGCGGTGCGAACGGGCGCCATTTTAGAGGGGGGGGGGGGGGAGGCGCCAAAATCAGCCAAGAGGGGAACACCCTGGCTGGCAGCCCCGGATCTACGGGGGAGTAACTGGATTGGGTACACCTGTCCTGGTAATTAGACCTCTTAGCGGCCACATAAAACTCATGCATTTAAGGGATAGCCGTAAACGACATTAAAAAAAAATGTTTATTTCGGTGGCCGTAAACTAAATCGTAAACTGTATTTTGAGGGGCAGCACTGTGAGGTCACGCACCATCTAAATATTTTGCTAGGGCCGGCACTGGCCTCATTAACGAAGAGGCGACGATGGCTGGATACCGAAGTAACTCCTGAATCGAAATTACGTAATGGATAAATCTAGAAAAATCAACCTTACTGTGCATGTTCTGTGTATATTTTTCATATCATTATGTCTTAGAATTTTTCTAAGAGAGGTTTCTTTGTAGGAAAATGTCGATTTGGTGAACTGTAAAAATAGGTAACTACCATCGCCTTAATAAAATACTGACTAAAAAGTTGAGTAAGTACTAGTTAATTAGTGGGCTCTGTTTTCCGCATTTAGACTCTAAGATGGTCCATTATGCGTGAGTAAGTACTATTTACACACAAGATTTATTATGTATTTTTTGACCTTGTGGTCTCGCTGCTGATGCACTTTTCAATGGATTTTAGATGAGATTAATAGGTTTAACATACTTTCATAAATTTTGAAAGTTATGCACAAAATACGCGCGCGACGAAGGTAAGTAACCTGTCATACTCTTTTATTTTTTGTGGCTTCGCTACGTATTTCCTTGTCATACTTTCCTGATGTGACTTGACGACTGTTGTTGTTATAAATTCGCCTTGACTAAGGCAGGCAAAGATCTGAGGACCATACAGCCTTGACTTTAGATTTTTTTTTTGACGTGACTTATTGTAGTGTTGCCGCAGATGGCATTAACTACGTGGCCGGAATTTCACGTTCAACTTAGGCCTAAGCTTTGTTTTAGTGTTTAACGAGAAATTAAGCTCAGGAGCTGAGGAGCTCCACAGGAGGGTGACCAGAAAAAAAAAGTTTTCATCTCGAGCTCCTCCGTGCTTCGGAAGGCACGTTAAGCCGTTGGTCCCGGCTGCATTAGCAGTCGTTAATAACCACCAATCCGCACTGGGCCTGGGTGGTGGTTTAAGGGCCGATCTCTCTATCCATCTATAAGGAAGGCCCGTGCCCCAGCAGTGGGGACGTTAATGGTCTGGTGATGATGATGAAGTTCAGGGATTGGGGTATGGAGTAGTCCATCTCAAGATAGATTTTGGCGGGAATATTAGCCGGTAGTAGTTTAGTCTGTTTAGTGCCGTTCTCTGTGCAACAAACAATAAATGAATGATCGCGTGTACAAAGCTTAATGAATCGTTTTAGGAAAAAACTTAATTGGCACATAAATAACCTAGCCTAGTAATAAATAAAGTTGAATCTCTGAGACTGACGTAACACGCGAATAAGGATAAAAACTACATATTTCTCCCGTCAGGTGTCGCTACTGTTGAGTGTTCTTGAATTTTGACAGTTCCCCATACAATTTGAATAAACAAACATTATTGATTTCGTTATATTTTTACACTTTAATCTTTTGCGCAGTGTTTAACTGTAAAATCATAGTGTTCTAATTATTCCCTAAAGATCGGAAAGAAGAAAACTTAAAAAACGTATTTTCATACAAAACTGCATTTTTCTAACTGACGGCTGCTTTTCATTTTCGCAACTCATCCTTCAGAAGGGTTGCCCTACATTTTATAAAGCAATTTATCACGAATTTTAGCTGGAAAGTATGGAGATCTGGCACAATTTAGAAACAGTCCCGCCTACATTTGAGCTTCTAGTTTTTATTCTCATTAAAATCACGAATTGCAACCTAAAAGAGATTTGATTATTATAAAAATATACCTACTAATACCTGAACATAAATTGCTCACGCTCATATCCATAGAAGTAGAACCAGAAGTTACCATAAGTACAGCCCGGGCACTCCATACAAAAATTTCGTTCTTAGCGTGCGCTGCCTTACCGTGTGCGTGCGAGCGAGAGAAACATGTTAGTTCCCTCTTTATTAGCTTACGGTTTAGACTAAAGAGGCCCCATATTGTTAGATGGTTGGTCTAACAATACTAAAATAGAAAGTTCGGGGAAGCGTGGATACTTAGTTCATCTTGCCCCCATCTATCACGTTGGTCTAATAATACTAAAATAGAAAGTTCGGGGAAGCGTGGATACTTAGTTCATCTTGCCCCCATCTATCACGTTGGTCTTATCTTATCTTATCTAGCCTAAAGTGTCCCTCTGCTGGGCAAAGGCCTCCCTCCATTTCTTCCAGGACTCTCTCTCCAGTGTTTCCTTCGGCCAGCCTTCTAGGAAAGCATCCAAGTCGTCGCGCCATCTCCGCCTCGGTCTGCCGCGCCTGCGTCTGTCTCACGGTGGTGTAACAATACTAAAATAGAAAGTTCGTTGATGCGTGGATACTTAGTTCATCTTGCCCCCATCTATCACGTTGGTCTAATAATACTAAAATAGAAAGTTTGGTGATGCGTGGTACTTAGTTCATCTTGCGATGGAAGGTCCTTTCACTAGCTTAATTGTGAATATAGTTCACATGTGTTGTACGTTAAGAACACTAACAATCTACAAGGTTTTAGTGACACCGTACCGAATGTCGAGGGCGATGATTCAGCCCTTGATTCTGAGTTAATATCAATTAGTAGAATTTTTCATTGCAAAGTTATGAAACTAAGAATAATTTAAGAACACAAAAAAACATGCTTTTTACGGCGGAAAATTTCACTTGATATTAACTCAGAATCATGAGCTGAATCATCCCCCTCAGTATTCGGTACGGTGTCATTGACACCCTGTATTTATTTCCTGTAACATATATTTTAAGCCGTGTACCTACAGAACTTAGTTTTAGTAGGTCAAGAGTTGTTTCGAGATCTTACGAGCTGTCAGGCGCACGAGCCAATTGGATTCTACGCTCCGACTGTCCCCTCCTATATTTCTGTCAGCTCTGTCAACTTCATCCCACTACATGCTCGAAATTGAAACTATTCTTCAGAGATTTCAAGGAACAATAAGATGTCGTTATTTATTTTATAAATATAATAAAAGTAGCTGATACTTTTAGTAGAATTCGACGGTCTGTTTTACTACCTACTGATAAACTTTCTTATAGCTTATCTGCCAGATAAGATCCTGACAGTAGTACTTCTATCTGCCAAATAAGTAAGTAAATCTTTTTTATTTATTTTTTATTTATTTGAGTACATGCAGTTATTATGCTAACTAGCATCGTTAAACCATGGTTTGTGTCGATGCTAGGTATCTACAATGTCCGTTTTACATTATACATAGATAAGTAGGTAACAAAAACATGTGGGTAAGCAATAGGTAAACAAACATTTTGTGCAGTTTGAATTGAATAGGGTATCAAAATCACAAGCTAGTAATCGACATGATCTCAGCTGGTTTTTTATTGTATCAGATAACTGTTTAATAATATTTCAACTTACTTAGGGGTCACGATGGATGTAGCTCTGTTGCCAACGTCAGAAAAATATCAAAGTTAATCTTATAAGCGTTCAATCTTTGCAATATCGTAACATTATCAAATATTCTCAGCGTCTAGGGGCCAACCTACATTTTTAGATGAAAGTGGCGTATTTAATACATTTCATGATATATTATTAACCATCTTGGAATCAAGGTCGTACTGTATATTGTTTGCTGTTATTAGACTTCACGCTGGGTAAGATTTATTACTTTTCCTTTTATACCTTGCCGGGCATCTATGATCCATCAGAGCGAAGGGATGATAATATCAGAAAGTCAGTTTATAAAGTATCACGAGATAATTCAAGAAAATATAATATTTATTTATATACACACATAATATACGTCGCGATTTGATCACAGCCTTACGTACGCCAAAAGACAAGCAACCACTTTTGATATCTAAGATTGATATGACGAACTGTGCGGTCGCCATCTTTGACAGCGAGTCTCCGAACGTCGATTTCCGCAACGACGAGTCTTTATAGCGAGTGGCTCTACGTCGCGTCTGTCATTTGTTCTTATTATCAGAAAATAAAGTTGTCAAAAATGATCTACTAATATACGCAATATTAATTAAGTAACAAAGTCTCCCAAATTCCTTACCTGCAATTACTGTCCAGACAACATTTGCGCGACCGTATTAAATTCATCCTTAAACCCCAAACAATTAGCCAAGCAATTAGTACCTCTCGCCAGACCATAGTCTAAAGAAAACGGTAGGTTAACTTGTTACAAGCGCCTACATTACAATAAATGAAACGATCATGATGCTATGATTTAAGTTTTCAAACAGTTTTGCCAAATTGTAAAATAAAATAAGTATTAGTGTGTGGCGGCGTTCAGTTTATGAACGCACCCCTTAACTGACAGATAGCTGTCACTGCTGTCAGTGAGCTGTCAAGAGACTACTCTCGCTAGACTTGTAACGCACACGCACGCTGTTGTTTTGTACCGACTAATTTGATAAGGATAAAAGTATTGTGATCCGTGATACTGTGACTGTGTCTTATTAACTCTAATAAACTATTCGTCCAAGTGGAGTTGTTCTATTATTGAGAAGGGGATCTACGTGTATCCTGCACCCGTCCCCTCAATGGTGACCCCTCAATGGTGACCCCTCAATGGTGACCTTGTCCGAACGCGCTTCTGAAGATTGGACGAAAGTGTGAAGATTCCACAGCTTATGAGTATCTGTGAGGAGAGAAGCATCCGAATATTGAGCATAGTAAGCGATATCTCGAAATTTCTTAAGATTTTCGCTCGATTTCTACAATCAATATACGCCTGGGCAAGTCTATTACGGAAAATTGGAAGAGTCCATTTCACAGATCGCTACATCGATTTGATTGGAGGATCCCAACCCAACAGCTAATTCTGCTTCCCGTTCACTTACACATCACTGCTACCGGTTCGACGTACATTGCTGCACATCAAAACCACTTCGACGTACATTGCTGCACCTTCAAAATCACTTCGACGTACATTGCGTAACCTCGCGAATCTGTTTCGAAGTACATTGCTGCATAAAAACTTCGTGCAACCAACTTTCGAAGTTTCGAAACTGTTTTTGGAAAACATAACACAGTGTTTTAGTGAGATCTATAAACATTACTTAACATTGCTTGTTACTTCCAGCCAAACAAGTGGTATTTTGTACATAGGTGTTAATACAATAACTTTACTTAATTTAAGTTGAACAATTTACTTTACTAATTAACAATTTTTTTTCTGGTTGCGTGCGTTGCATACTAAGCTAAATAATCAATTTAGGTTAAGGATATTGCTAAAATTTTGAACTTTTTGTTGTTTTAATATTTTTTTTTGGTTGTTGGTGTTAATTGTGGGTGTTGTCTTATGCTACTATTGAATATTGCACATTGTTTTGTTTTTACAGCTATATGGTATACTGAATGCTGAATTTTTGGTTAAGGTGTATAGAATATTTTTTGTGTTGGGTATTGCGTTTATAAATTGGATGACGCCACTACTCTTACCGCATTGCATCTGAACCTTGCATCCTACACTATAAACACTAATTACACTAATCGACTAACACTATTCACAATTTTATTTCTGTTTGGTTTGTGTGTGCTTGTTCTCACATCTAGCTATCATGGCTGAAGGAGCAGATTCCACTCCAGCTGAACTTCAAGCTCTCAAGAGGGAACTGGCAACTCTTCGCGTGCAGTTGACCACAACTGCACAAGAGAATGCCGCCTTGCGTAGTCAGCTGCAGCCTAAAAGCGAACCTGTAAGTCGATCTGTACCACCACAGGTATGTAAGGTAGCTCCTAAGATACCTCCTTTCTGGTACCAGAAACCGGCGATGTGGTTTGCTCATATCGAAACACAGTTCCGTGTCGCTGGTATAACGAGTGACCAGACAAAATACGACCACGTCATTGGTCAGCTCGATTTCAAGATTACAGCAGAAATTGAAGACATCGTCACAAACCCGCCAGAGACTGATAAATACATGCACCTGAAAAGTGAGATCATTCGTCGTTTGTCTCAATCCGAAGAGGAACGTGTGCGCCAATTGCTGACAGAGGAGGAGTTGGGGGACCGTAAGCCCTCCCAATTCTTACGACACTTACGTTCTTTGGCCGGTAAAACTCTCACCGATGAGAGCATTCTTCGACAACTTTTCATGCGCCGTTTGCCACAACACCTTCAAGCAATCCTTGCTGCCAGCGCGGACCCGCTCGAGGACATCGCTATCCGTGCTGACAAAATATTAGAGGTGGCTCCTAACATCGCAGCGCCATCTCAGTTCGTGCATGCTGCTGCTGCTTCGGTTGACCCTGCCGCTTCAGGAAATACTGACCCATTTGGTTTGCGTGCTTTTGCATTACAGATACAGCAGCTGACAGCGAGCGTCGCCGCACTTACCCACCAGCGCCAACGCAGTCGCAGCCGTTCCAGAGGTGAGTCGACGAACCGCAGCCAGTCGCCTGCCTCTGGTAAATTATGCTGGTACCACACACAGGACTTTTAAAACCAAGGCTAGCAAATGCATTAGTCCTTGCTCTTGGAATCCGGAAAACCACCGAGCCAGTCAGTAGCGACGGCGACTGATTGTGCCTCACCGGGCCGTCGTTTGTTCATTTCGGATAAAACTAACAAGGTCAGATTTCTTATTGACACAGGGTCTGATCTTTGTTGTTATCCAAGGAGACTTCTGACTGGAAAAGTACCTCCAACAGACTACCAATTGAGCGCAGCTAACGGCAGTACTATTAAAACCTACGGTAGCGTATCACTTAACCTAAATTTTGGGCTTCGTCGCGAATTTCGCTGGCAATTCGTCGTAGCGGATGTAAGTACCCCTATTATAGGTTCAGATTTTCTTGCGCACTACCATCTGCTGCCTGACTGTCGCAACAAGCGTCTCCTGGACGGCATCACCGGTCTTTCTGTTCCTGCATCCATTGCCTCGGTTGAACAAGTTAGCGTGAAGACCATTGCGATCGCTACTGGATCTCGGTTTAGTGACCTACTCGCTGAATTCTCCGCTATCACTCGACCACCTGGGCTAGATAGGACAATCAAGCACGACACCGTGCACTATATAAAAACGACAGAAGGTCCTCCGGTCGCTTGTCGTCCTCGTCGCCTGGCGCCACAAAAACTTACGGTCGCTAAAAAATTATTCGACGAGATGGTCAAAACTGGAACTGCTCGACCGTCCAAGAGTTCTTGGGCATCTCCACTGCAGATGGTTCCTAAAAAAGACCTCGAATGGCGTCCATGCGGCGACTATCGTGGTCTAAACGCTCGAACAATACCGGATCGCTATCCTGTGCGTCATATCGGGGATTTCAGCCACAACATAGCAGGTGCTACGGTCTTCAGCACTCTGGATTTGGTAAAAGCATATCAGCAAATACCAGTCCATAGTGAAGATGTGTGTAAGACCGCAATAATCACACCTTTTGGCTTATATGAATTTCCCTATATGACGTTCGGGCTGCGGAATGCCGGACAAACCTTCCAGAGGTTCATGGATGGGCTAGTGCGCGACTTAGACTTTTGTTTTCCCTACATAGACGACATTCTCGTGTTCTCCCGCGATGAAGATGAACATTCTCGTCATCTGCGCATTATTTTTCAGAGGCTGGCTGATTACGGCGTTGTCGTTAATCCAGCGAAATGTATTCTGGGAGTTAGCGAGGTCACGTTTTTAGGATATCGAGTCTCTAAGGACGGCATTAGTCCACCAAAAGAGCGAATCACCGCTTTACAAGATTTTCCTCTTCCCAAAACTGTCCAGGGTCTTCGTAGATTCTTGGGCATGGTTAACTATTATAGAAGATGTTTACCACGCGCGGCTGAACTACAGGCGCCGTTGATAAACGTTTTGGCTGATACGAAACTCAAGGGTGCCAATCCTGTACCTTGGACGCCGGAGCTGGAAGCTGCTTTCCATGCTTGCAAGGACAGTCTTGCAACAGCTACGCTATTAGCACATCCAATCCCTGACGCCCGATTAGGGTTATTCACAGATGCGTCCAGCACACAGGTAGGTGCTTGTCTACAGCAGTTGGTGGGTACAGGATGGCAACCCCTTGCTTTCTTTAGTAAGAAGTTAAACGCTCGTCAATCCTCCTGGCCCGCCTACTACAGAGAGTTGTTAGCTGTATATGAGGCAGTACAGCATTTCCGGTACGTACTGGAAGCTCAGCAGTGTACCATATACACTGATCATAAACCTCTTCTATACGCTTTTACACAACGAAGAGAAAAGCTGCCTCCTGTACAGCTAAATCAACTCACATTCATCTCCCAATTCACGACTGATATCGTTCACGTCAAAGGTGTCGATAACGTCGTGGCGGATACAATGTCGAGGGTCGAAGCTATTTCTTTAGAGGACGATTATGCGTCTCTAGCTGAATCCCAAAGTGACGATGAGGAACTTCAAAATCTTATTCGTGACGGCACTGCTCTAAAACTAGAAAAAGTGACCTTACCTGGTACTGACGTTACGGTAACCTGTGACACATCTACCGGCAAGCCACGTCCGTTCCTCACCGTTCCTTTTCGCCGAAAATATTTCGAGAAGCTTCACAATTTGAGCCATCCTGGCATTCGTACCACAACCCGTCTTGTCACAGATAGATTTGTGTGGCCTTCTATAAGAAAAGACGTTCGTGAGTGAGCAAAATCCTGCCTATCATGTCAACGTAACAAAGTTACTCGGCACACTATTTCTCCTCTCGGCAATTTTAATGTACCCGCTGGTCGTTTCAGGCATGTGCACATTGACATCGTTGGCCCACTGCCCGTTTGCGAAGGATATCGTTACCTTCTAACGGCAGTGGACAGGTTCACACGCTGGCCTGAAGCGTGGCCTATGCGCTGTATCACTGCTGAGGAGACCGCCGATACATTTCTGAATGGTTGGATTTCTAGATTTGGCGTACCTTCCTGCGTAACTACGGATCAGGGGCGACAATTTGAGTCGGATCTGTTCCGTAGACTAACTGCATTTCTAGGGACTAAAAAGCTGCGCACTACTAGCTACCACCCTTGTGCAAATGGAATGGTTGAGCGCCTTCATAGGCAACTCAAGGCATCATTAATGTGTCATGACGAATCTTGGATACAATCCCTACCCGTTGTCTTGCTCGGCATGCGTTCCGCGCTGAAAGAGGACTTAAAGGCTTCGTCAGCCGAACTGGTTTATGGTGAACCTCTTCACTTACCTGGAGAGATGGTTGTTCCTTCGCCAACTTCACCAGCTGTTGATCCCACAGATTTCGTCACAAAACTTAGGACTACGATGTCGGAATTAAGACCTGTTCCCGCTTCACGTCATGGCCAGAAGAACATTTTCATTTTCAAAGATCTTGCGACTGCTTCGCATATTTTCCTACGAGCCGACCATGTGAAGCCACCACTGGAATCTCCTTATTCAGGACCATACCCAGTCATCAGTCGAACTGATAAGACTTTTACCATCGTTATTGGGAACAGAGAAGTCGTCGTTAGTATAGATCGTGTGAAACCAGCATACATAAACTCTCACACACATCCTTATACTCTCACTAACATACCTGACACACAATCATCTATCGTACCTACACCTACTGTTAATGTACCATCATCACAGACACCACTCTCACAGTCACACACAGACAAACCCATGACACAAAACACCACACTTACTCATCCTTCTCCACGTTCGCCACCGAAGTACACTACTCGTTCGGGCAGAAGAGTAAGGTTTAATCGTCCTTTTGACCTTTAACTTCCTTTCTCCGTGGGGGGGGTGGTGTGGCGGCGTTCAGTTTATGAACGCACCCCTTAACTGACAGATAGCTGTCACTGCTGTCAGTGAGCTGTCAAGAGACTACTCTCGCTAGACTTGTAACGCACACGCACGCTGTTGTTTTGTACCGACTAATTTGATAAGGATAAAAGTATTGTGATCCGTGATACTGTGACTGTGTCTTATTAACTCTAATAAACTATTCGTCCAAGTGGAGTTGTTCTATTATTGAGAAGGGGATCTACGTGTATCCTGCACCCGTCCCCTCAAGTGCAATCTGCGAACGTGCTCACTCCGAATGCCTAAGTGTATTTGTTTAGCACATGCAGTCATGAGCAATATCATGTACCCGATTTAGAACCCTGTCGCACTATCATATCTGATATTTAATGAGACTTACGGTTTAATTTGTCAAAAAAGTTAATGTGACATGGTTTCAAAGTGTATCATATTAGTACTCGTGACTATACACAAAAGTTATTCAATTTTTCCCGCTACGACAATGCACATTTATAAAGGAATTGCTGTTGTATATCTCACGCAAACTCGCTCTGGGGTGTAGAGACATACCCAAATACAAATATTAACCTCCCATTCTGGATGTAGCCGCTGGATTCGTAACATAAATACTATTCTAACATGCTGCATTTCTTTAACTATGGCAACAACGCCAGACTTACGTAGAACTAGCCAGAGTACGGTATGAATTTAATGTCATTGTGAGCCAACAGCCATTTACAGCATTTCATAATAACGCGGGAACAAAGCAAAGGACATTGTGGACGGGAACATTGTACCACGTGTGGCCTTTGTCATATTATTATGATTGTGGCTCACAATGTTACCTTTTGCTACGAGACTTTTCAAAGGAGGTAAAAACTTGGTTAAATCGCTTTAGATTTTTGCGTTTTACCTCTGACGAAATCATATCATAAAGTTAGAAGCTGCCACAGATTATGTCTACTTCTATTACGGTCGGAATCTATTGCTATTTGATCGTGTTTCGAAGTAATATATTCTTACTTATCCAGTTTTTCACAGGGTCCGCTTACCTAAGCTGAAGATTTGACAGGACCGGTTTTTACAGAAGTGTCTGCCTGTCTGACCTTCCAACCCACGAAGGGAAAACCAGCCCAATACAGGTTTCCTCGCGATGTTTTTTTTTCACTGCTGAGCATGTGACAATCATTTGGGATCCAAACATAAATTCGAAAACAAATTCGACAATTGCGATGGATTCGAACCTGCGACCTCAAAGTGAGAGGTAAGCGTTCTACCAGCTGGGCTACCACGGCTCTCACAGATCTCAAATTCTTTAGTACCTATCGCACATAATAGTTGTGAATTTTACTTTTTACTTGAGTAAATTAAATTCGCCGTTCACGGGGAATGTCAAGGATCTCTGGCGGTATATAACATTAACCCTGACACCAGATCGGTTGTGCTCGGTCATCGACCCACTCCACAAGTTTGGGTATCACGTGTCATCTTGAATATCACTTTTATTATTCTGTATTGGATCGTGTACTAAGTTTAAGATAAATTATGAAATTCTGATTACTAAATAAAGACAGATCTGAAACTAACGAAAAACATTTTCTAAGAAAAACGTAACAATAAGTCCGACATTTAATCACGTTTTTGTGTTTTGACGTTTAGTAGAAAGTGACTGATTTGACTAGTTGGAAACTAGACTATTGCTCTTATGCGAAATTGTTTTATTTTATGCGCAGTATAAGTACTACTAACGTTTTAAGTAGACATAATAAACAACTGTAATACGCGTCCTAATTTCTTCACATCTTCCGTCATGAGTATAATCCTATTATCCTCTACTACATACTAATAACACTCAACTCTACAATCGTCGCCTCTAGGCCTCCAATAACCCCGTTTTTCTTCCACACGAGATTTTATTGCAGGCGAGAGAAACGGATTTATTAGGTCAATAAAAGGACCCGTTTAACCGAGCTAATAGCATGAGGCGATAGAACCCACAGTTAGGTTACGAGTGGGCCCAGCGCCCAAATGAGGTGCTTAAATGTCCATGGACCACCCTGTAGCGGCAGTGTGGGCTTTCAGCTAGGGGAATTAAAGCCGGGTTTAAGTGAAATTGCCATTTTACATAGTGTCAAAGTTTGTTAATGAAGTATGAGTAGACCGAGATCATAGAATAAGGAATAACATTACGTACAGAACGGCAACTTTCCGCTCCCCACCTGCGGGTGACCTAGGTTTACCTCGCCCCCGATCCTACTTTAGTCTTCAATCGTATGGGCGTTAGACGTCACGCGCACAGATGCGCGTGTACGATAACGTCAATGTGTAGTATCAGGGTAAAACGAGGTATTTTGTATGAAGTGCCCGGGATGTGCCGAGATAAATGTGCGTAACGTAAACAACGTGTAACAGGGGACAGACTTCACATCTAAACAGGCTTGTTGTTGGTGATATTATTGTCTAAGAAAGGAAGTACCTATATTACGTAAATTAGGTATAGAACACCCAGTTTAGATTCCAAGGTCAACAAAAGAAAAATAAAATAAGTTAAAATAATAATATAAAATAATAATATATAATAATAGGTTTCCTGGAAGAGATTGCTACTTAGCAATAAGGCCGCCTATTGTACTAATTCTATTTCTCTTTTGTTTTGTATTTTGTTTTTTCCTGTTTGTGCAATAAAGTATTTGTTATGTTATATTATGTTAATAAAGTTAAAATAATTACACCTTAAGTAGGTGTCTGTTCTGACCAAATTGGAGATGTCCTTAGAAAAGGTTTAATACGATCTACTCTGAACCGGCGTGCGTGTATGAAGCGATTGATGAATGTGGAGGAAGCAAGAGAAGTGTGTCAGGATCGAAGCAAATGGAATTCTATAGTCTCTGCTTACCCCAGTGGGAAATAGGCGTAAGTTTATGGATGTATGTACTTAGTTCTGAATTCAAATTCTGATACACGAATACACGATAAATATCCAATAATTGATGAATATTGAAATAAGCATTTGTTTGTATTCGGAAGAACAATGATTGGAAGCACTTTCCATACACTTTCTAAAATGTATTCGGAGAACTCAAATTACTTACTTAAAACAAAAATGATTTTTTGTTGTTGTTATTGATTGTAGATTTGCCTCCGATGGTGTTTACAATTTGGACGAAAAAATGGGAAGTGCAGATAGCTCCTACTCCAGTGACAAAACGCTTACATACATACATACATAAACTCACGCCCGTAATCCCTAATGGGGTGGGCAGAGCCACAAGTAATCAAAGACAACTTGCAGCCACTGTTGATACGAAGTCCAAAGATGGATATGATGAACCTTATGGTGATAAGGGAACAAAACGCTTGATACACTTATGTCGGTAACCGACTAAAACTAATAAGAAAAAATATAATATATGTATGTTCTGTTCATTATGTACATGCAAATTTGTGAACGTATAAAAAATAGAAACGGAAAAATTCGCTTTACAAATTAGTCTATTCTGACTTTAAAAAGAGCAAGACCCGAATTTGTAAATAAAGTGGCGCACTGGGAGCTGCTTTTTAGCATAACCTTTTTACCCGAGACACTTGCAAAATATTATTAAAACTAAACGTTGTGAAATACGTAGGCTGTAGCCATATTAATTTAAACACAAAGATGGAAAACTTTAATACCGATTGTCTGTTGTCAAACGAAACATAAGATCACGCCTATTCACATTCTATTCAGTTTTGGGCTAGGCAGAGATCACGGAATTCCACATGCTACAGTCCTGACTGACCAGTCGCCTGTTTAGAATACTGAAAGAGAGAAAGTCACATTGACATGAACTTGACAGCAGTATCGAAGCTGATACTAGATTATTAATACCACCATAAGACTCCCAGGCATAGCAACACCATTTCCAATAAAACACTTGGATTGAGATAGAATAAATAAATCACTCCACTGAAAACGTCAGTACATTTTCCATTTTTAATCACTCAAATTGTATCTAAAGGCTTAATCCCACTTCAATCAAGTTGATGGAGGTTTGTGATGATTTGGTTACGCTTTTTCCTCAAAACGTTATTTTTTCTCTGTTGCCTCCTTTGTATCGAACCTCTGTAATAAGGTAACATGGGACTTTAGGGAAAAGTCCAATCAAAAACTAGGAGTTGTTAATTAGTGTAATTCAATCAAAGAGGGAATATTGAGAATTGATGGAGTTATTTATAAAGAAAGGTATACGTACTTCAGTTAGTTACATTTATCAATTTATTTAAAAATATAAGTTTAAAAACTGGCTACTGAAAAATAAAGCTCTAAAAAGTATGAAACAAGAAAATAGGTTTATTTCTCTGAAATTCTTCCGAATAATGATGTTTAGAAGATAGCCATCGTCGTCACGTCGATATGCCGTGGTAAGCAGACTCTTAGGGCGCCACATTGAATTTAGCGTGACGTCATAGTTTATTTTGACGTGACCTATTGTAGATTTGCTGCAGATGGCATTAACTACTTGGCCGGACAAATGGGGAGCGCTGAAGGCTCTCACCCGGTACAACGCGAACCTCGGCTCAGGGCGTCGTCTGAAAAATATTTGAAAGAATTAATCGACCCTCGTGGGTCGAAAGCGATAAGCGCTGATTGAGGGAAATCGTCGACCACGCCGGCGGGGTCGGTATCGAGGTCCTGAAGTGTTTGGTGTCGCAAGCTGATTGGCTGCCTCTATGGCTAGAGTAATCGGGCCGTCGGGATCGTATATTACGTCCTTCGGACGCCGATACTTTTCGGTACCGTCCCTAAGCGGGATGTATTCGTAAGCGTGACGTCATAGCCATAACCACTGGACAAGTGGGTTAGAAGTTACGTCGGAACAGACGTGCATACATACATAGAAGTCAAACACATAACCCTCCATTTTGCTTCGCCGCAGTCAAATAAAGTATTTGTTATTTGTGTAATACTTATTATTGATTTTCTCTCAGGTGTGTACTGTAGTAGTTAAGCGCCACGCATAGAGTCGGGTCAATTTAGGGTACGTCGATATGTTATTTATGTAAGGGCCGTGTCCTAAACACAGCCGCGCCAGCAACAAAATGTACGCAATTGACACCAGCCCCCGCGGTGCGAATTATATCGAAAGCTTTGACCAATCGCCGCACGATATCTATCGATGTCGATAGTATTGGCGTCTATTGGTATCATGTGGGTTGTGAGGTGGAGTACCAACCTCATCAACCCTGGTGTTAAGAGTTACTATCGAGCCGCCAAAGGCCCTTGATATGTCACATGAACGACTACTTACTTATATCAGTAAGTAGTAACCGAGGCCAACGGCTTAACGTACCTTCCGGAGCACGGATCATCTTACTTTGGGACAATCTGGTGATCAGCCAGTAATGTTCTAACGAAACTAGGGACAACAAGGTAATTTTTGTAATGTGTCCCTACCGGGAATCGAACCATTACCACGTTGCGCATGTTAGCTCTACTGGTGTCTTGTTGGTTGCGCTATCAACAAGACACAAAATGAAGTAGTGTTTCTACAGTACACATTTTGTTGGAGGCACGACATTGGTGGTTGCTTATTTTTTCTTTATACCGAAACTTGTATACGAGGGACTAATACGAAATGATGTACGTCTCAAAGAGAATTAATAGAAAATTCTACAAATGTATCTATTGAATAGATTCGATGATTTGCTGACTCTGATCAACTATTAGGGTTTTGATAAAAAAGGGTTTCCTTAGCATTACTAACAAAAATGTTTATTTAGCGAAATGCAATAAGTAGAAAATAAGATAAAGATACTAAATTGAAAACGTACATAATCATCTGGGGTAATGTTGATATAGTCAAGAGAATGGCTTCTTCATTACTCTGCGGGGCGCAGGAGTTGTGGAGTTCATACGCGTGACTTCTAGGACGCTCGTTTGTCCCAATAGATATAATATTTATATTTGTATGTGTGTATATATTTTGTGTGTAAAATAAGTGTAGAGCTACACACTACATTATGATGTTTATTTGCCTCGGTTGCCATACACTACTGTCGGAAACTCATGATGAAACTATGTCAGATGTCCTACCTTTTACTCGTAAGATGAACTGAGCACTTACGCTTGACTGACCTTCCTGTTAAATTATTTCATTTCATTTATTCCGTACTTCGGAAGCATGTTAAGCCGTTGGTATCAGTTACTACTTATTGATGTAAGTACGTCGTGGTTACATATGAATTATGTCAGGTGCCTATGTCGGCTCAATAATGACCCTGACACCAGGGTTGATAAGGTTGTTAATCCACCTCGCAACCCACACTACAGAAGAAGAATTCGTTTGTTTATTATGGTGCATCTAATTGATTATACTCGTTCGTTCTTCGAGATTAGCATGAGAAAAGTACCGCCTCGCAGCCTGAGTAGTCGCTCCTCTTGGATGAAGCTACATTGCTAATTTTAGGAGATGACCAGTCAGTACCAAAAGCCTTTGAGATGTTTTGAAGTTCTTGCGATTCACGTAGAATGATATTTTATATGAGCTTCTATTGTGTTTACAAAAATAATGAAACGCGTCATAAAAATACTAAAATCTGCTGTTCTTTTATCTACTGTTTATTTAAATGATCTTCTATAGTGTGGGATGTGAGGTGGATGACCAACCTGATCAAGCGTGGTGTCAGGGTTATTATAGAGCCGCCAAAGGCCCCTGACGTGACTTAAGTAACGATTACGTACTTACATCAGTAAGTAGTAACTGGGACCAACGGCTTAACGTGCCTTCCGAAGCACGGATTTAAATGATTATTGACCTCCAACTCACGTGTGCTTAAATAATATTTTCTTCACAAGAGAGGCATAAGGTTTCACGTTCAATGAGAAAAAGAGTATTTTATTACTTAGAACTTCATGGAGATTCTTACGTTTCATTATCGAATCGAATAATTTACCTTAAAAAAACCCTTACCTTTACCTTTTATTTGGCCTTTTAAAAAGAGACAAAATAAAAAACAACGAGATTTCAAATTTTTTTTTAATTAAACTTCGAGATTTTGCTAAAGGTCTGTGATAGGTCTGTGCGGAAACCGGCGAGTACGGCTGGCTTTATAATAAACTAAACATTTTGAGACATTTTGACAGCTATTTCGACATACTACAGTCACTTAGCTCGGACTTATATTTGTAGATTGGATCAGTTACATACGTATGTAACTGATCCAATCTACAGTCTCATCCTTTATGCTTTTAGACGTCTAAAAGCATAAAGGATGAGACTTATAGCTTAAATTTCTTTTCATGTAGACCTTAACAACGCTATGGGGGTCCACGTGTGGTGAGGACACTGCTAGCACCCCTTGGAATGATGAGAAACGTACACAGCACATTAATTATCACGAAATACTGGCTGCCTTTTTTGGGATTAAAAGTTTACGCGTTTAAAGTTTTATTTGTACTTGTTAATGATCGTGACATGTGTCATTTGTGGGATGTGGAACATCACTACAAGGGGGGCAGCCGGAGGCGAGGAAGACTCTAACTAGGCTACAACAACGCACGCGCGTCAAGGACGCGTCCATCCAACGTCAAACTGACGACATTTGTAATTAATTTATAATCTCTCTCTTATTCATTCATTATAACTATGTGAAGTTGATACTGGCGCTTTTACTAACTAAATAACCCAAAACCACCTCTCATCGTCGTAAGAAGCTGCAGCAGCGACTCTTCCCTGCGGTAGTGTGGAGTGAGAGGAGAGCGTCGGCAGAGCGGTTGACGCGGGCCTTAACAGTACTCACCTATAGATAGATACATAGATAGATAGACTTTTTTGAGCACAATGGACACAAAGTACAGAGATAAGGACAACATATGTACAGCAAAGCACAACAGGCGGCCTTATTGCACATGCAGTTTTCTCACCTATTTCATAATACCTATACCTACCTAAACCACCTATCTACCTATTACATACCTATCTACCTTTTTTTTAACGTTGGGAAATGCGTTACGCATACCACGCCGCCCAGGGGGGGTGACGTGGTTATGTGGGAATCCCCGGGTGTCGCCACCCGATATACCCACTATACCACCTACCTACCTATACACCTACCTTTACCTATTCTATTTTTTTCTTATTTTTTTTTTCACCTATTTTATTATGGACTAGGCAATTTAATTCAAATAGAATTATAGTTTTGTGTAATATACGAAAAACCTCAGGAACAAAGTTAGCTGATAGTGATGAGCATTGAAGGAACAATCGATCTTGCTAGAGACCTCGCTATCGATCGGGGATCCAATGTGTTTATTTGCCTTTTGCACGTCGATTTTCCGCCTCATAGCACTTTTCATTAAAAAGTAATAAAGCAATATTGGAAGCACTTTTACTTCCTTATGTAAGTACGGGTGTTACTAATATGAAGTGGAATTTTCCATCGCAAAATTCATGATATTATTTTGTTTAAGTTGGAATTTTGTAATTATTTTCAATACTTTTTCGATGGAAAATTCCACTTGATATTAACTGAGAGGGATGATTCAGCTAGTTATTCTGAGTTGATGTTAAGTGGAATTTCCTATCCAAAATTCCATGAAAATGTTAGTGTTTTTATTAATTATTTTCAGTTTCATTCTTTTACGACGGAAAATTCCACTTGATATCAACTCAGAATCATGGTCTGAATCGTCCCTCAAAGTTTTCGTTACGATGTCACTGGCATCCTGTACAAAAAATGGAAATTGATACGTTTTATTATAAAACTTGTGGTAGGCACGGTTTTTAAATATTTACGCCTAATAACTTATCATATCCATCTTTGGACTTCGTATTAACAGTGGCTGCAAGTTGTCTTTGATTACTTGTGGCTCTGCCCACCCCATTAGGGATTACGGGCGTGAGTTTATGTATGTATGTATGTATGTATGTAATAACTTAGGAGACATTTTGGTGCTACGATACAATAGCCTCCGTGGATCAGTGTTGGGCTCATGATCCGGAGGTCCCGGTTTCGACAGTAGGTACATATCGTGATGCTTAATTCGGTCAGGACATTCCCGACTGATCACCTGATTATTTCAAGAATACACTGTAGCTGAGTGACTTTATCGACTAAGTATTTATTAATTTCCATAGTAATTGTTTCCACAACCAACATCTCCTAGAGAAGTTGGGGAACAAGTCAAACCCCGTTCTTCTTTTGTTTCCTTCACCGCGTAATTTCCAATTCCGTTCCCGCCTTTTCTTACTTTACTTATATTTTTTAATTTATAATTATTTATAATTAATCATTTAGATGTACAACATTTTCAATTGTAAATAATTTATATTCATTCTATTTAACAATATTTTAAATCATTAAAATATTTTAAAATTATAGGTCCATTTGCTTGGACGATAAAATGTAGGTAAATTATAGTCCATATAAATTCTTTAACCTAGTTAATATTCTTGTAAGATATTGAGATATCTACTTGCAGATAATCATCATCATCTCTATTATAGCGTTTTCCACAGGGTCCGCTTACCTAACTTGAAGATTTCACAGGTCCGGTGTTTTACAGAAGCGACTGCCTGTCTGACCTTCCAACCCGCGAAGGGAAAACAGCCGAATACAGGTTAGGTTACATACATCCGGAAAGGCATTTCTCAGGAATGTGGGTTTCCTTACTATGTTTTCCTTCACCGCTGAGCACGTGATAAACATTTATGATCCAAACATGGATTCGAAAACAAATTCGACAATCATTGGATTATCTACTTGCAGATAATGAAACTTATTTTAAAATATGCGTGATCGTGACAATTGTCTGAAAGTGAGATGACCCCCGATGACAATATTTACTACGATGTAAGCTATGCGCTCTCCGAACAGGGTTGTAACAGATATATTGGGGAATATCGTTATCTCGAGACCCTGTGCTCTATATTCAGGGGACAAGCTTTCGAACAATCTTCGTCGTTCCACAAAGTTTATCGACTTACCGACTAAGGCAGATGGTAAACCGCGTCCTATAGATCGAAACGTGGATATTTGGTCAGCTTGCTACTTACATATTTATTAAGTTACACAAACTCTGAATCTTGAAGTTGTGTAAATACATCAACAATTAATGTCTCATAGGGATAAGAAGTTTGTGAACTCGGTGTTAGAATTTTAAATTACGAATAAAGTGAGTTTAACGCGATAAATAACGTAGACTTTGAACAATAGACAATGGACGTACGACATTAATTTACGTATACTTACGAGTAAAGCATAATATTGTGACGGATTGACAATGTCACATTACGTTCTCGAATGTCATCGTAAAATTCTCCTGTCTCTTTTCCTCTTAGCGGCATCATTTTCTAACGCATAGCAGTCTGTCTTTCTTCACTAAAATGGTCAAGTAGCTTCCAAGCGAGATTATTCGAGAAAGGAGTCGACAATTCTAGTATATGACCATAAGATATATATAAGGAGTGGGAAAAGCAAGGAGAGCTAGTTCTAAAAGTCGAGACCTTGGATGAGTTCATCTCTAGGCCCTCGACTGAGATGTTTGCGCGCACGCATACGATTGATTTCGTGCGCCTACGAAACCTGGCTCCATACCACTGCTGACGGATGTGGTGGAGCTTGACGAGGTTACCTACCCGCAACGGACTGACCCAGGCCGCCGGTTTGAGGGCAACCGTCATTGTTGATGGTTTCGACCTTGCCAGCGGACTCACTGGACTGACCCGAAACTTCGGGTCATGCTCGCTGGCCATCTACCCTGATTAGACACGTACGGTCACGAGTACTAATATGTATACACTTTGAAACCATGTCACATTATTTTTTTTGACAAATTAAACCGTAAGTCTCATTAAATGTCAAATATGATAGTGCGACAGGGTTCTAAAGTGGGTACATGATATTGCTCATGACTGTACCGCCTGACTGGAGTCGCTCACTGGGCCACCCTCAACAGGCAGGCCCTGAGTTTTTTTTAATTTACCTCAGCCAACGATGGGGGTCCCCTTTAGTCTATTTAGACCGATAAGTGTATAATATAATATAATACAAATAGGTTTTTATCTCAGACAAAATATAATGACTTATTTTTTTGGTTCTATAGAACAAATGCTATTATTTTGAAGTATTTAGCTTGTACTTCGTTATTACTTAACTTTGGCGATTTTATTTTATAGCAAATCGTGTTAAAGCAACATTTAGGGGAAATTGCTCTCCAGCCGAGAGTTCAAACAGACTTTTAAGAGCTGTATTAATTTTCATTGAGTTTTTCTAGATAATCTTAATATGGTAGGTACTTATTGTTTTATTGTCTTTTTTATTACTTTATCCAAATGATTTGTCTTATCCTGAGGTGCTTGTTGCTCTATGGTCTTATCTGCTCTGTAATACTTTGGTTTTGGTTTCATACAAGACCACTAACACGGCCCCAGGGGATAGTCATTTTCTCTGCCTTCCACTGGGCTAATTTCTGTTCGGCGCGTCCTTGCCTCGGAGGTGGGCGCCTCTTACTTCAGTAGGCCGGAGTGAGGTGGTAGTTGAGTACGGATAACCCTTGCCTAGGGATACGGGTGACGACCTCAACGGTTGCAGAGGCGGAGACAGGAGCCATCGGTACGGCAATGCAGGACGGATGGGGCAAGTCACAGGGACTGTATCCTGGAACCTGGCAGAGTGCAGCAGTCAGTACTATTCAGAGGCGAAGGGCAGGAGTCCTAGTACTATTTTAAAATAAACTACTCTGGGCGCCATCCCACTCGCGTCAGACAGAGAAGACACTGTGAGGCGGAAGACAAGAGGGAAACCACTGCCCTAATTTTCCCTAAAAAAGTAACATGGAGAAGACGGGTAATAGCTGACAAGAGCTTGGCTCTTAAATTAGTGATAATATAAATATACATATATTATATTACAAGCCTTTGGTTGCTATTTTGAAAATGTATGTTCAGGCCAAGGACATTTTAAACGAATTTTATATTACAAAAGAAACTGAATTAGTTGTTAACATTTTTCTAATTGTCTTTTAGAGGTTAATTCTGACATTAAAACTGCAGGCAAAAACATGTATCTTTGACCAGCATTAGGAAATGCAATTAGTCAAACACAAAGTGAGAACTCGCAAATGCGATACACTTCATAAAGACAGCTTACGGCGCACAGGAGATTTAAAATGAAATATACCTTACAAAACAACTAAATACGGACTTAGCACGTAAACATGCTAGGTGGATTTATTTTCTCGTGCAAATTTATAAGAATTCCTCTGTCAAACTTTACTGAAACGACTTTGGTACCGAGCCAGCGTTTTACACAACTTTTTTCCTTTTTTTTTGCCGCGGAAGTTAACCATATTTTTTGTTGTTTATTCGCGAGTTCGTTGGGACCTTATTAGCATATGCATCGCCTTTTAGTGGGTTCTTGTTGACTTTAACTTTTCAGAAGAATAAAGCTTGCGTAACTCTCGTTTTGGGAGTTCAAAAAGGTCCGGATTGTACTCGTTACGGCAACTTTACGTACACGTAAAGGCTACCTTGATACTTACTGTGTTGCCGCCCAAAGTTTTGACCCTTGTTTCGCAATGTTGTATTTTTGCGTTTAAATTATTTTTTTGACAGCGTGAAGCGATTTTTTTAAAAGAGGCAAAAACCAAAAGAGAGAGAGAGGAAAAGAGAGGAGAGGAGAGGGAGAGGTAAAGGGGAGGTTTTTTTTTAAAAAAAAAAAATTTTTTATTACACAAACACTAGTCAGTCTAAAATACCGCCCCCTCTCGTACCTGGTTCAAAGGTGCCCATTATACCGTTATTGAGGTTTTTTTGTACGTACTTATACAGATTTCATTGAATCGGATAAAACCACAAACAAGATCACAGTGTACACCTCTCCAAGTTTTGTTGCTATTTTTGTTGTGATTGGCAAATAATTGTGTTTTTGTTTGAAATAGCTTTTAAACAAAAACCTATCGCCTTTTGTTGAAATCGCAGGAAGAGGCAGAAGTCAGATATATAGTAAAAAACCGTTTAGGGTAAATCTAAAAAAAAACGTTCTATTAGACTTGATGAACTACTTCATGACTACACAATACATTTCACGATTTTATCTTTGGTACTTACAAATAGTAACCTCCCGTCCCCCCAACCCCCAACACACTCTACATTCCAACAGGGCATAAAAGGATTAGAAGAAGAAGGCAGATAGTATAGGTAGCAACAGGTTGTAAATAACTCTAGTTTACTTCAATATATTTTAAGGACGGACGGCGCGAGCTGATTACATAATAAAGCATCACGCCTGTATGCCGAAGAGGTAAACAGAGGTGTATAATAGGATACATATATAGTTACTTCTCGCGCGATATGTTTAACTCCCATGTAATGGGGGTCGAGCCTAATGCTATTAACTGGGCACAAAATCATGGAAACCACGTGATGTACATTACCTATGATCCAAACATGAATTTCCACTCTTAAAACTGGATTTCAGTGGATAGCCCGAGATCCGCGTTCTCCTTTTTCCTTTTTTTGACGTGACTTATTGTAGATTTGCCGCATATGGCATTAACTACTTGGCTGGACAAATGGGGAGAGCTGAAGGCTCTCACCCGGTACAATGTTTAAGATAACAGGAAAGCGGGTGCCCAGTTGGGCGCGAACCTCGGCTCAGAGCGTCGTCTGAGAGGAAAAAATATTTGAAAGAATTAATCGACCCTAGAGGGTCGATAGCGATAAGCGCTGATTGAGGGAAATCGTCGACCACGCTGGCGGGGTCGGTACCGGGGTCCTGTAGTGTTTGGTGTCGCGAGCTGATTAGCCGCCTCTATGGCTAGAGTAATCGGGGCGTCGGGATCGTATATTACGTCCTTCGGACGCCGATACTTTTCAGTACCGTCCCTAGGCGGAATATTTTCGGAAGCCGCAACTACCAGGGGATTGGGTGGTGCGGAGCAGAATCGAAAAAAAACGTTTTGTAAGGAACCACGGATCTCCCGTGGCTTTCCGCATGAAACGATTTTGTATTACCTGTGCGTGAGCGAAAACTACCTCTGCATAGGTCATGATCGGACGGATGCAAGTCGTGTAGATTTTATCCCTTATTCCTAAAGGATAATTTACTACACTTGTTAAGGAGACAACGAAGACGGCCCATTACAAGCGTTCTCCGAACAGGGTTATGAAGGATTACGGAATATACACATTACAGGTATAGAGATCTGGTAATATTTTCAAACAAATTAGATTGTTCCATAAATCTCTTGCATGTATTTTGTCGAAAATTGCTATCTCCATATTTATACATATTTGTAGCGGATAGATTGTATAGTAGATAAAAGCTGGGGAAAAAGCAGTCTGGCGGATTAAAAGCGCCACATCGAAGCGATTTATCTAAAAAAGCAATATTGCAATTTGATATATGCGCATATAAAAGTAAGTGCGCAATGCAAACAAATGTCAAATAGCAATATTTGTTTTGTTTAGATAAATTGCTTTGATGTAGCCTTTTTAAACCCCTGGACAAAAGTTACGCATTCAATTAAAATGAATCTTTTCATCTCAAATTCAAAAATATCTTTATTCAGTATGTAACATAGTAATACTTTGCATCGGAATTATTTACATAAGGAATGTTTCATCCGCCTAAAACAACTGCAGCTTCTAATTACCTGTAGCCAGTATATACGTATTATTTCTATCACGAGTATCGTATAAAAGGAGTAATATATACTTATATAATTATAATGGTATATAATCTATAATCACACGGACGTCTTTGCCCGCCTTACAATAAGTTTATCCTGTAAATGTCTTGTAAATGTGTGCAATAAAGTGTTATATTATATTAAATTATTTATTTATATTTCTTATTCTCCCTTTTAATGGACAGTTTATACTCATTTTAACCAAGTGTAGTGGGGTCGAGGTGATTGGATGAAATGGTGGGCGAAGTAAACGATGTGAAGTTATTATAATAGTTATTAGATATATGTGTGTATATATATATACAGGCTGTTTATACGGTTGTGAAAACATTTAGCAATCGCTAAATAGGGTGTGGGTTGGCCCCGTTAAACTTTATTAGATTACCATTCCCTTCTCGAATTCCAAAAACTGATTTATTATTTTCAATAAACGGAAGCTTCAAGCTCAAATTGTACGAAGTTAGGTAAAAACAATAAAAGAAATTAACGCTTCGATTATGTAGCGCCAAGTTTTTATTAAAGCTGGGAATAAAAAGCGGGGAAGTGAAAATAACGAAAGCCCTTTTTAAATCGCCTACGGGGAGCAAAAGTGGGCACTTATTGCCTTTCGAACAATTTCACCTTAATGTCTGTAATTTTCGGATGTTTGAGTGTTTATTTTGAAACTGCGAGATTTAATAAATCCTGTAAATGGAGAGGGGATTCAATTTGGTAATATAGAGTGTCATAACGTCATAATCAATGGTGTATAGCTGTTTTTATTACACGAACATAAAATGAAATTGGAACAGATTGCGTGAATTGCGCGTGGGAGGACTTTTGATATAAGTTTATTTTTTTATATGAGTGTTTTGTCCTGCTCAATACCCAACTTTCGGCGATATTCATACACATACATACATAAAATCATTCTGATTATTGAATTCCATTTAGAATCCTGATAAACTTTTCTATATTCATAGGGGATTAATTTTATTATTGTTTTTCCTTTTCAGGATTTGTAAATTGACGGGTCAATACATTGTTACAAGTGAGAGTCGCAACAATTTTTAATTGAAAACCGTTTTCCCCAGTTAAAACTAGTTTTTGATAAAGGCATTTGTTAAAACTAGAACAGTTATAGCCATCCAAAGTCAAGAGAGTTAAATAAAAATGGCAATAGGAGCTCGTGACGTCACACATGTCCCTGCTGAAATACAAGTTACATACAAACCCTTTTGCTAGAACGGGACAGAGCATACCCCCACCATCGACTTTAATCATAAATATCACTGGTGTTAGATGAGTTATTGCAAAACCGATTTCAGATCTGTTTTCAGCATGTTCACAGTAGGCAGTAGTGCATAGTAATACACCTACGCCTTGCCAGCTCTGGTTAAGTCCCATATAATAGGGTACGAGTCAATTTCCATCAAATTGGAAACCACGACCACGACGAGCATATCGATGCAATTAAAATCCATTCAATTATCCTGTGTGGATTGTGAGGTCAATGACCGAATTCCCCCCACCCTGCATCACTCTACCTTATCCTATTAGATAGGTTCAATTAACGCGAAAATAACCTAGCAACAAGAGCAATTTATTACAATAATTATCTCCACAGAAAAAGTCTACAATATACTATTTTTGTTTTACAGAAGAATAAGGTACGCAGGTCAGCATTCATTTATGCGAAAATGTATACCGACATAGTCGTTAAAGGAAAAATCTCTAGGGGCTTTACCTCTATTAAAAAGGTCAACGCCCTAAGAATTGTTATGCTCTACGCCTGAATGAACTTTATAAGTTTTATAAGAATTACTTTCTGAGTAGTACTAACAACCCTATTCTAAGATGTTCACTCAAACCTTCCTTGACTCAGTTGAGGCAACCTCAAAGTCATTCTCGAACTCACTCCAAAATCGGTATTTCTAAACGGCACCTCAACCTTAACTCGAGTTTACTTCAATATGGCATGACTAATCACTACATAGTATAAAACAAAGTCGCTTTTTCTGTCCCTGTATCCCTATGTACGCTTAAATCTTTAAAACTACGCAACGGATTTTGATGCGATTTTTTTTAACACCTCCACCAACCCGCATTGGAGCAGCGTGGTGGAGCTCCATGCCCCCTCCGGTTGATTGAGGGGAGGCCTGTGCCCAGCAGTGGGACGTATTAAGGCTGTTTATGTTATGTTATGTTTTTTTAATAGATAGAGTGATTCAAGAGGAAGGTTTATATGTATAATAACATCCAATAAATAGTGAAGAAATACTGTTACTTTTGAGGTTTTTAGTGTGATGTCGTAAATAATTTTCCTCAGCATTGCACACGAGCTAAGCCGGGGCGGGTCGCTAGTAATATATGTATAAGTAATAGGAAATTAATGACAACATGCCATTAATCTTGTATTATTTTATTGGCTGTATAAAGTGCCCAATTCCAGTGAGTAAAGTCCTCAAGTCGAAGACGTAAATGTTTACTTAAAATACCAAAATACTTAGCTGAGGCCGATTCGAGTGGACATCTTAGAATACGAGTATAGAGCACGTTTTCCACCTGATATTCATATTTTTTTTTCATGAAAATAATAATAGTTCAGTGAACTTAGGGCATAACTCACTCAGACGCGAAGGCTACGTTGCCCGTAACCTGGCGAACAATTTATAATATTGAAATGGGTTCATTGGAAAAGGGTTCGTGTTGCCAAAGCGTCGTCAAGTGAGTTTCCTGCTATATTTTCGACAGTCGCTAGCGATGTGGGTCTCAGAAAGTTTAACTACTTTAATACATGCTATTTTAAAATAATAAAAAATAAACTATGATTATGAGTACCATAATATAAGAGTAATTTTGCGTAAAATATAAGGTACATAAGTAGTTTAAAATATTAATAAGGTAGTATAATAAGGTATTTTGTTCGTTGTTCTTTGAAGAGACCTGCTGTAGAGGCTCCTTTCCTGCATCCCCTAACAATTACAACTAAAACGTACACTTATTTCGACGAACGGAGCATTTCCCTATTTGATTCACGAGTTTGCATCTATGTATATTGGACGCCCCGGACACTTCATACAAACAAACCTCATTTTACAAAGACACTACACATTGACATTATCGTTTATGCACATCTGTGTGTGTGTGTCGTCTGACACCATAAGATTCAAGTCTAAACTATGTTCGAGGGGGTAAACCTATCTCAGCCGCTGGTGGAGAGCGGAGAGTTGCCGTTCTATACGTAGTATTATTCCTTATTCTGTGCTTTAGGCCTAAAATAAACAATATACTTTCAGTCCACCAATACGAGCTATGTCCGAACTTAATGTACCTCACCCCCCGATGTATCGTAAAGGAGTAAGGGAGCGCTTGCGAATAATCCGTCTCCCTCCCACGCACGGGAAAAGGCCGCACACAGTAAAAACGAGATTTTTGTATGGAATGTCCGGGCTGTATTTTAGGTCAGCGTCACATATAAAAATATCATAACGTCATCTCTGACCACATCTATACAACAGTAACGTTATAATCTGAGACGGTAGTTAAAAATATCACATACATAACATAAACATAAACAGCCCATATACGTCCCACTGCTGGGCTCAGTCCCCACGCTGCTCCACGGCGGGTAGAAAAATATAACAATCAAATAAAATGACGTTGATATGGGGCGCTTCACGCGTTTGAAGTGAACCATATTCACGATGACAAAGCAATATGGAATAATGCTCGATATGCGAGTTGATGCATTAAATTGAACGACATTCTGAACATCGATCACGTGTGTGTGTGTGTGTGTGTGTGTATGTGTGTGTGTGTGTGTGTGTGTGCGTGCGTGCGGTGCAGGTTTCCTTACGTGTGTGATGTCACTGATTGGTGGAAGTCCGATCCGCAGTTCGAACTTTCTTTGAACTGGCGCTCCCCGATTTAGAAGCAAGCTCGTGAACCACAGGACCACGGTGACTAGTGGGGAATAAGTGATGCTTTTAGTCAATAAATTTAATTCCGTAGAATCATATCTGAGGCTTGGCGGGTCTATAATAACCCTGACACCAGGGTTCCTGATTTCTTTTTTTTGACGTGACTTATTCTAAATTTGCCGCAAATGACATAACTACTTGGCCGGACAAATGGGGAGCGCTGAGGGCTCTCACCCGGTAGGTTGGTCATCCACCTCACACCCCACACAGTAGAAGAATAAAATTCCGCCACCAAATAATATCGGTAGGTATATACGTATATTCATAATCTCTTCTAAATATCTTTTACAAAAAGTTTTTAATAACAATTATGATTAAGTATTTGGAATTTAGAAGAAAATAAACGTCGATAAAGTTCCATTTTCTCTTACATTTTTTAGGTCAGGTCTTAACCCAAAGTAAAATGTAGCTAGAATATAAAGACACGACTTTATCTGTCTCACGCACACTTCGGGTTTGGCTCCAGGGTCTGGTAATAAAGTAATAATCCTCAGTCACGTCGGATGTTTCCTCAGGTTTCGGTACACTTACAAGGGATTTCTTTCTGATATTTACGACTTTGAGCCCTCTGATGGACCAGTGTGGATGTTACTTACTTAGTCTCAATTTATAGGTACGACTAACGTGGGTAGTTTAAGACTGGATCTTAGAGTACAAGGGAAAACTTTTTATTTTCTTTGGTGGCCATGTTGAAATATTTTTAAAATACCTACTTGTAAATTAACACTTATTATCCATATCTTTTAGTGTACTTAATAAAAAAACTTTTCATAATATAATTTCAATTACTTATCTATGTATTGTTATGAAATACTTACGCATTAATACAAAAATACATAAAAACAAATGAAATAGTCTATAGTTGTGACCTGTGTAACAAATACCGCTGGCTGTCATGATATTTTTCATAGAGAGCTATTTGTTTTTTGATAGCAAATGCTTCTCATTTTTGGAAGTAGAAAGTATTGAACTGAGCCAAGTTGCAAACGATGTCGCAAAGTGGCATTGACAGTGATAAAAATGTATGGGATTGATGACATGTCGTAATCGTTTGCAACTTAGCTAAGGCCCCAGACCATGCAGTTTTAAAAGATACTAAAAATTATTGTAGTTAAATCTTAAGTAGGTCACCTACATCACCTACGCCGCAATAACGCCTAAAGTGCAGCAAGTTTTAAAATCAAGTGGGTGTTACAAGAAAAAAATTTTGCACGGAATAAAATCCTCGGTTTCTAAATGGAGGGAACGGTTTGGAAGCGAGTGGCGAGTGGAAGAATTTAAAACCAAGTTGCAGCGTTTTAAAACGTGACTTCAAACCACCACAGCAACTTCCAACGGTCTCTAATTTGTAACCGTGTTTGGGCAGTCAACAACGGAACTGTTCACGATAAGCCAATTTATAAACATGAAGCATAATTGAAACATTTAAAACTTGGTTGTTAGGTAGTAAACCGTGGCGCTGGCGGGTCTTACGTTAACAACTTATTTTTTTCATATTTGATTTATGCTTTCATTTACAACAGGATCACATCTTAGGCTGTTGTGGGAGGGGGCATGAACTGAATATATTTTTTTATAAATTTTAGTCAGTCTTGATCGATGGGGCTGGCATAACAAATTTTATTAAAAGCCCTTAAGTAAATAAAAGAATTAAAAAAACTTATTTTTTTCTACATACGTACTTAAATATTTGTTGATTTGTGGTTCTGGTTCGAAAATAGGTGGTTCAATTCAGATTACACAATATTTTCTGTGTCGTTACAATATATTTAGTTAAAAAACTTCGCCTAAACTTGACCAATGATAACTTTACGTAAACTTTACATCGCCTAAATTAAAATCATCATCAATGATATTTAGTCAGAGTTGGTACTATTAACCAGAATATCTAGTTCAGTATAATTATTAATTATATTTCAATATACTTAGATAACACTTTACAATGACGTCACAATGTGCTTTTTCATACAAATTCCATAGCAATTTCGTATTTTGACATTTCTCTCTCTCTTTATTTAAGAGCTGCGCTCTTGTCGGTGGAGTAATCGCCATTCCTCTCTGCTTCCCGCCAAAACCTTCATCTCCCGATACGACACGACCTGCGCCTTCTCTTTTATTTATTTCATAAATGTTCTCCTAGGTCTACCCCTTCCTCTCTTCCCTTAAATTTTTCCTTCTATAATGTTTGTTTGTTTTGACATTTTAGTACATAGTAATTGATTTGACTAGTTGGGAACTAGCCTATGGTAAGTCCGAAAAACACCTATCTGCAGATAAGACTTTCTACTGGCTTTGTTGCTCAGGTACCTCAACCGCCTTGCATTTTTGATTAAGTAGAACATTCGACTTTCAATTTAACTTCAGTGAGACCTAGAACTTTCATTGTGTACTTTGATTTTGTTCTTTAACCGTTTCGCTACATTATTCATCATGTTTTAGTCTTGAAGAACTAACTTAATCAGAAACTACGAGTAAGTTTTATGAATGGTCATTAGGAATTGGATAGGTCTAGTTTGTTCTAGTACAAATCAAATAAAAACATTGTTATTTTATCAAAGGTAATGGCTACTGAAATAGACTAAAGGTATTAAGTATTATCTAATTTGTGTCTAGGCCTTCAGAATTATCTTACTTTATTTTCATTTGCGGTAAGTGCTGTGTACGCATGTGATTGGCGTGCATAAATGTATATACAATATGTATAGTCAAATGTGTAGGTGTTTGTATGTGATTGTATGTTTTTCCGACATTATATTTATCGTGATAATTTAAGAGATTGGAGAAAATATGCTACCCTGGAGGTTGACGGAATTCGATTTGGCAATTTCGCAATTCAGCTCATCAGAATTACGTTGTATGTAGAGAGCCAGTAGCGCTGTTTCCAAGCCATTAAATTTCATCGCATCTCGTATACAGCTTCTTATTGTTTAGTTTCCTCACTTATAACAAGCAAACTTTGTACCTAACAGCCTGTTTTATGTAAATTACGAATAATTATACTACTATATTCAAGAGGTAAGTAACTATACGTAATTTTAGTTAGCTTTATGGAACGGGAACTAAATTTAAAATGTCTGCAGTTTCATTTATTTTAGTTTTTAAACTAGTTTATGGGGATTTTTGTTTAATAGCACTAACTCGTGCTTAGGGAAACTCACAAACAGAAAAATATCTGTTTCGGACGGGACTTAAAACCGCAGCTCTTGTCAAGCCGGGACGAGCGTGTTAACCATTACACCACCGGGTTCTCCTCCTGTCCATGCGAAATTCTTTCGATTAAGTCGGCTTAATGACGATACATAGATCGAAAGAATATTATAGATAGACTCATTTACATTCATTGTATTCACTATGAGTGATAATTCGATAATGAAAAGTCAGTTTTGGTCCTGTTTAACCCACTCAGTTTGGTCCAGTACTTTGTACGAAACGTGTTATAGCAAAAATGTCGCGGCATATCTACCGAAAACCGATGATGATTGTAATAACAAAAGGGTTTCTGGGAAAATAGGTGCATAATAGAGTTAATTTCACGCAGATTTTCTGGAATTATTAAGCGGCTTAGCAGATTACGAGTATAAACTTAACATTAAAAATATGTTTGCGTGATATATTTTTGAGCCGCAACGCACGTGAAAATTAAAGTACGTGTTATGAAATTTTCAACTGAAAACACCTGGTGCCCATTTCGTTGGACGTGGATAAATGGTGTGAATATCGTTGTTTGTGTTTGTTTCGGTTTGTTTGCATTTTTCGCCGGAAACAAGCGCAAATAAAGCTATCATTGTGTAAAGCACGCCATTGTTGAAACCGCGGCGCGAACTTGTTGCTAGTCAAAAAATATCGGAAGAAATCCGATTACGGGTTCTATTTGTATTGAATTGCGAACAGATGAGAACACTCTTACAATGTAGCGGTGGAGAGGACTGGAGAGGAGTGATTTCTGATATTCTACGTACCTTTGCATATTTATTTCATCTCATTCGGCTTATGAGAATTTATAACGGCCTCTGTAGTCCAGTGGTTGAGTGTTGGGCTAACGATCCGGAGGTTCCATATAGGAGGGCCTATGTATTTATCTATGTATTTTAAAAGCAGCCACAGAAACGCTGTTTTAATCATCTGATAAAGATGTAAAGGCCTGAGATGGATGTATTTATCAATACGGGACAGAAGAGATACAATCGCCGCCCTTGTTGCTAAATAGCAATTTCTTTCAGTCAATATCCTACCACTACTTTTATCTTCTAATCTTTCGGAATGCTCGGTCGCTCTTTATAAATCGTATTACATAACATAGCTTGTAAGTCTTCGTACGAGTAACACATGTGGATGCATAATCTGAAATATATATTTATTATTATAATTAACAAATTATATTTATTAAGAATATGGTCTTTACAAATTCTTAATAAAAGAATGACAATAAAAGAAACTTCAATTTGTAAAAAAAACAATGTAAAAAACTGTTTCCACGCTACTCGTATTCTTGGCAAAGCTCGCTTAGAGATTTCAAAGATAAATCTAAAGAGAAGAATTTTTATTTTACTTTTACTACCGCTATATCTTGTGCCGCGCGGAAAATAATTTAATCAGAGAATTTACCGGTCGTTTGTATTCACTTGTACGGTGAAACTTGAGTGTTTGTTTTATATATCACAAGTATTATATCCAACTGCTGCAGATAATGTAACTTGAGCTACATGGTTTAAAACGTAAGATTAAAAAATATAAAACCCGCCATACGCAACAAAACAACACGAAATATTTCTGTTTCTTAACCCATGAAGTTTAAACGTACTTAGTATGATATTTATAGAAAAATAGATAGGTTTAGTACGATCTACTCTGAACCGACGTGCGTGTATGAAACGATTGGTGAATGTGGAGGAAGCAAGAGAAGTGTGTCAGGATCGAAGCAAATGCAATTCTATAGTCTCTGCTTACCTCGGTGGGGAATAGGCGTGAGTTTATGTATGTATGTTATAAAAAAAACACACGATAATGTCAACTACATCACCAATTGAGAAATTGGTCGGTGTGCTGTGGAACGGAAGGCGATTGGGGCAACCACCGTTCTACACGTCCTATCTATGGAGTAATGAAGGCGAATACTCCACCGACAAGAGCGCAGCTCTTAAATAAAGAGAGAAGGTCAACAACAACTTACCCACGTTATAAACTAGAAAGATAGTCTTAAGATGCGTTACTGCATAATAGTTCTCGGCTCGCCAAATTTAAAGCATACCCACTTAATGTTCTCCTCTAGTGGTCTAGAGATTGATTGGTATCAATCTGCTTGATAAGGCCCAGTGTCCTTTTGGGAGGAAGGTCCATGACTAAAATGAACACTTAAGTTGTGTATTTGATATGGTTATTGAAAGCTATATTTATAATAATATGATCAGAACGGACTGGGTTACCGGAAAGGAAAGAGAAGGGATATAAAGTAAACGGGGTCTAATCCCAACAAAATCGATCTTTAATATAGCAAAAAACGTAATGGGGTTTCTCACGTCAATCCTCAAATAAGGTATTCATGACGAGACGCCTGGACGTGGCAACTTAGCATTTATATTGTACAGGGTGTGTGATGATTGACGGCTCTGGTAAATAATCACATATTTCCTGTTGTTTCCCGTATTGTGTTGTGTTTGGGGTTTTAATTTCACACTCTGTGCGTTCGAAGTAGGGGTATGTAAGTTAAACGATTTGCTCGCTTTTCTTTATTGTTTTATTTATCATGTCCAACAAAAGACAATCATTATGTAAGTATATGAAAAAAAATATCTGAGTATATCGAATTGAGTGTAGTGACGTAGAACCTCATTTATTGAGGTATTAACACCCACCATATTCTGTACAGTAGATTTAGTACTTAATAGACCTGTCGTATCCATTTGAAATTGAAAAAAGCCCATTTCTACTTTTGGAAACTTTCGGAGACATGATGTTGACATCAAAAATGAAATGCGCGATATCCAGAATAATCCAAAATAAGGATTACGTGACAAGCGAAGCTGAATTGAGAAAACTATTCGTATGGCTTGAAAACTGCAGTCGAGCTCGCCACTAATCTGACAAAATGCCTGCCAACTCCCGCTGTGGTAGGTAAGCTCAGCTTTGTACGACGTATAATAAATGTATACACAGTTAGTTTCCCGTAATACTTATTCGCAGATTAGCACAGAGGGCAACACATGTGCTTGAAACTTTCGTGGGAACTATAAGATTTAGTCTTACTTAGCAGGGTAAGAGAAATGAGGCAAAAATTGTTTTACTAGTGTAACATATTATTAAACATGAATATTTATACAAGCCCCCCCCCCCTCCGGTTGATTGAGGGGAGGCCTGTGCCCAGCAGTGGGACGTATATAGGCTGTTTATGTTATGTTATGTATTTATATACAAGTATACAGCCCTGTTCAGATTTACAGAGATTTACGCCGTAATGTCACGGGTGGGGTTCTAAACCACTGAATTTGACTTTATGCTTTGTTTTCTATAGGTAGAATTAGGTAAGTTTCCTTGGACAAATATAGATATGATATTCTGATTACTAAATAAAGACAGATGTAAAGATATAAGCGATATCTTTTTTCTATTTAACTTATTCATGATTTTAAATACTTAAATAAAAATGTACGTAATAATAAGTGCGACATATTGTCACGTTTTTCAATGACGTCACAGGTTGCTTTTTCATACAAAATTAATAGTAATTTCGTGTTTTGACGTTTGACGAAAAGTAACGGATTTGACTAGTTGGTAACTACCCTGTTATAAGATGTAAGTAGTAAACTATTTTGGCCAGATCGATACGTAATTCATTATTAAATAAAATAAATAATTTATTATTTATTTATTTAATATTAATTTATTATTTTTTTTAATTTTTATTTATTATTAAATAATTTGCTTTTCCAGACGTTTCGAACTGTCCTTTGCAGCGACCGCGTCACAGGACTACTGGAGAGGCATGTGCTTGTCATTATGAAGATGCTATAGGTGTAATTACCCTCACTTCAGTCTATAAATAAATTAATAAGATAATTGTTTTCACCTTATTTAATAAGTAATCTTATATCGATCCGTTCAAAACAATTTAACAGGTTGAATAGGCTAGTTTCAAACCAGGCAATTCAGTCACTTTTTACTAAACGTCAAAACACGAAATTACTATGGAATTTGTATGAAAAAGCAGACTGTAACGTCATAGAAAAACGTGATAAAATGTCGGACTTATTATTACGTTTTTCTTGATTAAAATTCATAAATAAGATAAATAGAAGAAATAAAATGATTAAAGATAAAGATAATTTATTTTCTTAAACATGAGTAATATAAATACAGATTTAATTTACTTTTAGACCTGTCTTGTAATTTAGTAAGTACACGACCCAAATACATAAGCATCATACACGTCCTGATTATTAATTTTATGTTTAAGGAAAAAACCAAAAAGTTTATAAAATTTCAACCCTAATTGATTTTAACGAAGGAAAGTGCCTATCTTTAAAGTCAATTAATAAGAACAATTTTCTGATAATTTCAGGTTTTTGACATAAAGTGCTCAATTTCGTTTATTAAATATGAATTTACATGGAGAATAAACGTAATTAAGTGAAGATTTTTATGTGTAAATAAAATGTACGTTATAATTCTTATGTAATATTTAGTCAACCTGTACAAAAAGTTTATGTATACTTTCGGAGCGCGATCCTTGGCCGAGCGTTTCCGATGCTAATACGCCACTTTTATTGCCCGCATTAGAATATCGAGAGCATGCCTTCGCGTACCCCCGTAATACCCCCGCACCTTATACTCCGTGCATACTTAAGACAGAAGCCACATCGCGCCGGCCACACGGGTTCCGTTGCGTCGTCGCAAAAATAATCGTCGCAACGCATCGTGTGGGATGTCGTCGTGAAGTATTATTTGCAACGACGCAGAATAATCACTCAATCGTCGTAGCTGATCGATGTGTAGAGTGGCTTTACTCTATTTATATAACGTCGCTTTATAGTGAAAACCACATACTTAGCCGCTTTTTGGAAACTCTCATTCGGATCATTGTATAATAAAGCAAGGTATGCTCAAAAGTGATAGCTAACATTTCAAGGTTAGCTGCGCTGACGTCATCTCACCCTGCGTTGCCATTTTGTAAATATAAATTATCCACGACTAATGTTTTTAATATACTTTGCACTTTTATATATTTATTTATTTAAATGGAATAACAAACAATTATGCATGATATATTATACTAACAATAGGTGTTGGATATTTCCACATAAGTACATGTACAATCAACCATATTATCCACGTATTAAACAGTTTTACTTACTGTTTTAATGATTTTTATGTATGTCTCAAGTGATGGTAATTAAGTACGTTAGTCAAAAATTCGCTTAATGTTTGATAATAAAATTTAAGTCCTTGGAGATACCAATTTAATGGTAACACTCATGTAACACTTACGTCATCAAGCGGCAAGCAATGGCGGCTTTTCATAGGATTGAGCATACCTTTTTATACCATGATTCGGATGTGATTTTAGCTAACAGTGATGATATTCAGATAGCGGCATTATCGCACAAAACGTGCTGTGTTTATAATATGTCTTCTTCTATCGTGTGGGTTATGAGGTGGATTACCAACCCTGGTGTCAGAGTTATTATTGAGCCCTCAAAGGCCCCTGACATGGCTCATGAAACGACTCTTCTTCTTATCGTGTGTTGTGAGGTCGAATACCAACCTCATCAACCCTGGTGTCAGGGTTATAATTGAACCGCCAAAGTCCCCTGACATGGCTCACGTAACGATTACTCACTTATAACAGTAAGAAGTAACCGGGATTACAATCGGCCGATTGGTCTGAAGTGTCTTGACCAAACTAGGGATTACAAAGTGCATGTATGTGTGAAAGCGTTCACACAAACTCAAACATTACGAAATCCAGCCCGTAATGTATCCTGTCCCGCTTCTATGTGAACCAAGCACAATACTCAAACACCCTCCCCCCCCTCCATTGTACAGGTGAGGTACAACACTGTTCTCATTACCATCTCATTTGTATCAGAAACCGCCTTTTGTATTTCACTGACGATAGCAATTTCGTATTTAAATAAATAAACCTGCTGGCTGCCTTTCATATAAATTTACTCGTTTAATCCTGCGTATTATATAATTTATCTGTGCCGTAATTCACTCACTCATTATTGTTATATTTTATCTGTGACAATTTGCTATGAGTCCCCACGTCGTGATTTGGAGCGTGATCTTACGAGTATATTGCGGCTTTTAAGATTGTTCTTATATTCATAATATAAAATGTGTCATCTGTGTCTTGTGTACGGTGATGATGATGATCTCCAACCGATTTCAGTCATGGCGACGACTTCGACTCCTAGGCGGCACGACGCTGATGCGCCCGAAGATGGCTTATGTAGCCTATCTTTATAGTGAACTCCCGCGCACAGGTGAGCACACCGTTTTGGTAATTATAATGAATAGCGGCAGGGGAACGAACCAACACGTAAGAATATAGTTATATTAATTTTAAATATACCCGTAAAATCTTCTTCAATATACATCATCATTAATTTAAGCCCATGCTCATGTCGGTGTAGCATTCTCCATGCTACTTTTTAGGAGAAAATAGGGCAGTGGTTTCCCTCTTGCCTGCCGCGCAGTACTCTTTCTGTTGTTCTCAATGTAATTTAATAATAAATAAAGACAAAGATAATAGCATACACGTGTCACTTTCGTCGATGCGTATTTTCCTGTTTTTGATAAAAAAATAAATTACATCATAACCCTTATTTGGCTGTGTAAGTAGGTACTCATATATGTAGGTACTCATATAGGTTTAATAACTCCCTAGTTATTAACTATTTATATGAGTAGTTTACGGGATCAGTTCTTGAAAAGGTTTTCTGAACATTTTGACTATAACTTATTATGTGCAGATCTGCAAAGCCCGAGTGTAATAATGAAAATGATTTGTATCTTTGTGATACTTAGGTGACGAAAATAAGCAATCAAACATATTATTCCACATTTTCTACATCAAACATATAAATAGATCTTAGCTAACGAACATAAAATATTATTCCGTAGGTATTAGGGTAGTCACAGGTTTAGCCATTGCACAATGAACTGAGTATCTCAGCGTTTTACTGAACTTTCAGCAACCCTGATAGGAACGAGCTGTATCGCAGTAATGGTCGATACATAAAATAAACAGCTTTTATACATTACTGGGTACAGGCCTCCCCCCAATCAACCGGAGGGGGTATGGAGCATACTCCACCACGCTGCTCCAATGCGGGTTGATGGAGGTGTTTTTACGGCTAATAGCCTGGACCAACGGCTTTACGTGCCCTCCGAACTACGGAATCATCTTACTTTTTCGGACAATCAGGTGATTCAAGCCTGAAAAGTCCTTACCAAACGAAGGACAGTCTCACAAAGTGATTTCGACAATGTCTCCATCGCGAATCAAACCCGGACCTCCAGATGGTGAGCCTAACGCTCTAACCACTAGACCACGGAGGCTGTTAATAGTCGGTAGCCAATGTATAAAGTTGATTACAGATTCGTATTCGTGGTGATTAGTATTCGTATTGTTTTTAGTGTTGTGTTTATATGTGCAATAAAGCGTTTTTGTATTGTATTGTATAATCGAAGAAATTAATCTCGTAATCTACTTGATTTTTGATTGCATTGTAAATGTACCTTCGATCATGATTGTAGCACACAATGTAACTAAGCCAACGTGTGTAGTAACTAATCAATACTGTAAACAAGAAGATCGAAGGCAGTATCGCAATTGTTTGTTCGTCCTGTTCCGTATACACCCAGTACGAACGTTCCATCTTGCCTGTACAGTACACGGATCTCAAACTATAAGAACACCCCGGAAACTCTATACAAAAGTCTAATCCTTATCGTGTGCCAGCGAGTATGCTAACGAGTTAGTGCGAGCGAGAGGCAGCCTGTTCGCTCTCCGCTCTTACTCAACGGCTCACGGCCATTTAAAACTAAAGTAAGGCTGCGTTTCCATTGACGCGGAGCTGAGCGGAGAGGAGCGGAGAGGTGCAGGAATTGACCAATCACCGTCTTTGTTTTCCGCTCTCTCGAACGCTGTGATTGGTCAAATCGGCACATCTCCGCTCTTCTCCGCCCATCTCCGCGTCAGTGGAAACCCGGCCTACGACCCAGAGGAGCGAGTTCGGCGCCCGATACATATTGGTGTGGGCGGAGTACGTATCATACCACACATAGAGTTGATGATGATGATGATCTCCGACCGATTTCGGCCATGGCGACCACTTCGACTCCTAGTCGGCACGGCGCTGATGCGCCCGAAGATTGCTTATGTAGCCTATCTTTACAGTGAACTCCCGCGCACAGCGAGAGTTACCGTTCTGTATGACCTATATTATGTGCTATAATGTGCTGATTCCTCTATTAATCGGGTGACTACATTATAATATGATAATCTACTAAAGATGTTTGTATGTAGGTACGATGAAGGTTCAAACACAATAATGGCCCCGATTCCGTCAGCATCTAATTTATTTTAAGTTATACCCGTAATTTTGTTATTCGCCGAAAACGAAAGAGACGGATGATTAACAACTGTTAATTTTAAAATAAAATAGGCATTTTGCTCATATGCGATCCGATTGATATGTGCTGTCAACTTAATTCAATGGGTTATTGGCCAATATAAAATTTCGGGAGAGTATTTTTTTGCATAAAATCGACGTGTTCCATTAATTTTATGTCTGTTAATTACCCGTCCCTTTCCTTTTCGGTGAATAAGAAAATAACAGGTATGTACCCGCGAAAAGGTGGGCAAAGGTGTATAGCATATATTCGTACACCCACTATTCGTCAGCCGTGTTCAGAGTACTAATGAGTTTTGGTTAATAATTCAAGTAGCATTGTGATGATGTGATGATCTCCGACCGATTTCGGCCATGGCGACCACTTGTATCGAATACAATACAATATGTACACACAACTACAATACAATATATATGTAGTCTGCTAATTCACACAACAATTTTCATTTCTATATTGTATTGTATTTTTGTGTCTTGTGTTAAAAAAAAAGTTTACATCTCGAGCTCCTCCGTGCTTCGGAAGGCACGTTAAGCCGTTGGTCCCGGCTGCATTAGCAGTCGTTAATAACCACCAATCCGCACCGGGCCCGCGTGGTGGTTTAAGGCCCGATCTCCCTATTCATCCTTAGGGAAGGCCCGTGCCCCAGCAGTGGGGACGTTAATGGGCTGATGATGATGATTATGTATTTTTGTGTACATATATTACAAATATACCCAAAAAAAGAAAAATATTGTGTGAATCAGCAGACTACATATTGGGAGCCACTGGGGCGTAGCAATCTCGTAAAACGCTGATATCATGTGAATGCACTTTCCGACTGTTTGTTCTTTATTACGATCGGACCTGAGACCGTATTCCAATACAAAGGAGTCGAACAAAAACATTTCGATTGTTTGTTATTGTTAGTCCATTGAATAGATATCGCGCTATTTTTAAGTAAAGTATTACACTGGTCAGTACTAGAATTTTTGTTCCGTTTTCGTGTTTGCATTACATATCGCTTTTTGTATTTTTATGCCTTAAGAATTGTACAGCATTATGTGTAAATATTTTATGAGTTATATTTCTATCATCATCATCATCAATTTAAGAGCCACGCTCTTGTCAGTGTAGCATTTTCCAATCCAGGCTATGAAAGGCCAATTCCTTGACTTCCCTATAAGACACAATGTTAACGTTTTCTTTAATCTGTTCCATGTAAGCTCTTCTTGGTCTTCCCCTTCCTCTCTTTCTTTCTAGCTTACCTTCTATGATGTTCTTATTTCTATACTTACAAAACAAAAATCAACTTTAAGTATGTTAGTTTTTATGCTTATTCTCCAACGAAGAAAATAAAAACGAAATCTATTTTTCCTTTTCAATCACGCTGTCATTGTCAGTCTCAATAAAAATAACTTGTACACCTTAAACAAAACAGTTACAATACAGAAATAAACCATACAAACAAAACACAAATAAAACTAAAATAATAAAGCAAAACTAAAAATAAAACAAATTATACACAATTAACAGTTAAACTAAACTTTACTTGAAAACTCCGCCTCCAACAACTTAAACTAATGCACTATATGCGTATATAGTATAGTTAAATAATATGGTAAACTGAAATTAAGGAATAAAGTACGTAAGTAGCCTTGCAAGATAATTACAGAGCTACATTTCACTTGGAGGCTATTTCATTGTATATCCTAACTTAGTTTATATCTTAGGAACATAGATAAACAAACTACCAGCGATATATCATAGTGGGAGTAGGGTAAATGTGCAAGTTGGTGTACCACACCGGCGGAGCTAATGTAAAGGGCTTGTCATCTGCCGGATGTGCGCAAAACGCAACACTTACTCTGCGAGGGTAAATAACACCTACACTAAAAGCAGCCACTTATAGAATGAAGAAGAATCTCGAAAAATATTGTTGGGTATAGGAAATTGCTTTGCCTTTTTCAAGCGACGTAGGTGAGTTGCGACCTAAGGTGTTCCATTTTACACTTTTCTAAAGTTCCGTGTACGTTTAGGTTTATATGAAAGTTGCTGTTTTTATTACATGCCAAGATTCAAGATTGAAGAAAACAAAAAAATGAGGATTCGTCCAAGATTTTTGGGATAAAATTTTATGTTAGATACGTGTCATGCTAGAAACGAAACAAAAAATGTAACATAGTTCGATTTTTCAAATATTTGTTCTAGGTCATTTAATAATAAACGTTTATAGTAAGGTAGATACCACCCAATACATTAAAAGGTAAGGAGAAAACACCTCTATATTGAAAAGAAGAAATAAAAACACAAACAATTACTTACTTTCCTTTTCGCCCACGACTTATCGCAGGTTTTTATATAAAGCCGTACTCATCTTTATTGTATCTAAGTTGAACAACGATTGGTTGTTTCTGAGTGTTATTGTGCTGTGAGTACTTATGAGAAAATCAAATAACCTTTATAACTAAGAGAGAAAACTTCGCAAATAATTCTAATCAAATAATGGCCCTATCTCACTAGGATACTATGGTTGCGTCAATAGCGGGAAATCATTCGGGATTAAGTTGCCGGTTGCAACCACGTGAGTTACCCTTTATTCCAATGAATACAATTTGTTGGTGTCACAAAGTCACAAACGTGTAGTATCCTTATGATATAGGGCCCTAGTATAATTGTTCGAAATTACTAATTTAAGAGCCACGCTCTTGGCGGTGTAGCATTCTCCATGCTACTTTTCAAGGGAAAAATAGGGCAGTGGTTCCCCTCTTGCCTTCCGCCCCACAGTACTCTGTCTGACGCGAGTGGGATGGCGCCCAGAGTAGTCTATTTCGAAGCCGTATTAGGACTCCTCCGCCTGTGAATAGTACTGACAGTTACTGCTGCCCTCTGTTAGGTTCCAGGTTACAGTCATTGTGATTTGCCCCTTCCGTCTCCGCCTCTGCGTTGAGGTCTTTACTCTGGGCAAGGGTTCTACGTTATATCCCGTAGGTCTGGGTGGTGGTGTTCCAGTTTTATACGTTCACTAAATTCAAGATGTTAGTCGGCTTTATGACGATACATACATTGAAAAAAAAATCGCATGGAGGAGGACCCGGTGGTGTAATGGTTAAGACACTCGTCCCGACTTAACCAGAGCTGCGGGTTAAAGTCCCGTCCGAGTCAGATTTTTCGATTTGTTTTTCACTTTGTAAGAATAATCCTACTATAGAACGGTAACTCCTATTTTTTTGACATGACTTATTGTAGTTTGCCGCAGATGGCAGTAACTACTGGTAACTCTCCGCTCTGCACCAAAACGTATCGGGCACCGAGCTAAATTTACCTCTAGTCTAACAGTGGGTCAACGGCTAAGTAGTCAGAGGGAGCGCGCGCGGAATACTGTCAGTCTCGCTCGCACTTACGCATCTATATGCGCCTATGCTGCACACGCTAAGAATGAAATTTTTGTATATGATACGTAAAATAACACCCGCAATCACACTTACCTCAGCTTTATGACTTATTGCCCAAATAAGTATTTTAGGTCGTATTTGGATGACAGTCTTAATATGTACGAGATAATGATAGGTGAGCAGCAAATAAATATACAACGTTACTTCGTTTCAACAGCATTTGCCAAAAGCCTTCGAAAATCGTATTAGTGTACGCTAAAATGTCGATAGAGTAGTAAATTCACAAAGGATTCGCCGGGTTATCTAACAAAGCATGTTTGCACATACTACTACACCAACCTATCAGATAAAGCATCAACTATCGGCTTTGTATAGAATTTTCAACCGACCTACGTTTATATTGGCTCACGAAAGTCACGATAAGAAAATATTATACGGGCAAATTTTTGTGAACCCATTACGAGCATAGGTAGGTCATCACGCAGGATTCCAATGGAAATAAATGTTTTTTATTTAAACATCTTATTTAAAAGATCTCATAGCTTTAAATTAATCTAATACTGGCTAAATATAAAGTTCGATATCTTGCGTTCTACAAAAAAAGTTCAGTTAAAATCTTGTGTTCATTTGTATTTTCGTCTTTTGTTTCCGAATATTTTCGAATTTCGTAAACACAATATTGTTTCGAATCTAAAAACTAAAAACTTTTCGCCACCGAGGCGTTTTTTACCGACTATGAAGAGTTCGTCGTTCGTTGCACCCATAATTTATAATACATTGATTAACCTAAATAACAAAAAAATATGTTTTTTTTTATATATCTATCTTCTCTTGCAAGATAGATTTAATACCATCCAAATAACTGGAGACCAGTGTTACTCTATGAATATCACAGATAACTAATTACCAAGTCGCTACTGCATAGTTACAGATAACAAACCTATGACTAATACAAGATTGCAGGCTACAAGTCAACGCATTTTATGCAGTGCAAAAACAAATTTCACTGGCTAAAAATGCTTACCGTGTGCGCTTACCCTATTGAATTCAAAACCTAATAGAACCTGCGCTTATGTAATTTTCAATGCTGTTTTAGGCAGGAAGTTTACCAATCTAAAATGGAGAAATCAACTACATTTACGTAATTTACCTATGGCAAATTGTTTAATCAATTTGGGAGATTGCAATGATAATTATGCACACAAAGGTGGTATCGAGACCGGTTTGTAAGCGAGAATTTATGCAATATTGAAGGCATTTTATGTACTTATTCTATTTGTTGCTGTTTTGTGTTTCCTGTTTGTGTAATAATTTCAGACACAGCCTCCGTGGTCTAGTGGTTAGAGCGTTAAGCTCACGATCTAAAGGTCCGGGTTCGATTCCCGATGGGGACATTGTCGAAATCACTTTGTGAGACTGTCCTTTGTTTGGTAAGGACTTTTCATGCTTGAATCACCTGATTGTCCAAAAAGTAAGATGATTCCGTGCTTCGGAGGGCACGTTAAAAACACCTCCACCAACCCGCAATGGAGCAGCGTGGTGAAGTATGCTCCATACCCCCTCCAGTTGATTGAGGGGAGGCCTGTGCCCAGCAGTGGGACCTAGACTGTTTATGTTATGTATGTTATGTTTTTGTAAAGGGAGGCTGTGTAACGTTCACGCCAGTACACTGCTTCCTGGCTCCCTGAAGTGAATGTCAGTTTCTTGCCATACATTAACGTAATTAGCTTCGTCGGAGGTAATTTAATGAGCACATAATTCACTTATCTACCGTTGAATAATGATATTGACGTATCATATTAGGTATATAGGGATATATGTATTATCATTAGGGGTACGATGTAAATGTATTATGTGTGCTATACTTAACACAGCCTTAATGTGTAATGGTGCCAGCATTAGGCTAACAATCTCTAGGTCCGGGTTCGATTCCCGTTGGGGACATAGTCGAAATTACTTTGTGAGACGGTACTTTGTTTGGATATCGCAGGGTGAATCACCTGATTGTTCTTAAAAGTAAGATGGTTGATATTACCGTACCCAACAGAACAGAATAGACAGAAAGAACAGAACAGAATAGAATATAATTTTAATATTTAAGGAATAATCATGACTTATTGCAAGATAGTAGGCATTTGTCAGCATTCTATCGGAAAAGCTTTTATTATATGGCGGTTAAGATATATAACCACATTCCAGCTGTAATCAGAGATCTGAATTATTATAATTTTAAATTGAAATTGACTCAGTGGTTACTGTCAAAACTATTTTACGGTGTTAATGAATTTTTTGACAATCGCAATAAAATGTAATTATGACCAAAATTTAGAATAATGGAGTTTTTACGAGTTATGGATTTAAGATTGATAATTATAATGTTGTCATTGTATTTAATAAAGTGTAAATCAAATTAATTTTAAGCATATTGACATCTATATTGACTCACCTTATCATAATAATTTTGACATTGTATTTAGTTAAGCGTACCTAATGACATTATTTTTAATCATATTCACATTTATATTAACTCACATTATTTTAATATCTAATTGAAATTGTAATTTAAATATATTAGAATTAAAATTGTACACCTAGACTGGTATGCTGCAGTGGATGTATTTATGTTTAAGACCTTCTTGACCTGTAGCAATGCAATAAATAAATTTGAATTTGAATTTGAATTTGAATTTGAATTTGAATTTGAATTTGAATTTGAATTTGAATTTGAATTTGAATTTGAATTTGAATTTTATTATAAAAGGACACCACAAACAACAACAAAACAGTAACATCACTTAAAATTTTTCATAAAGCACAACAAAGCAAAAAGGATGATCGTCGAAATGATGATAAGGTGGTGGTGGACGTCCTTAGATAAAATCACAAGTCGCGGCGTGAACCACGATGCTGGTATTATGTGGACGCCGCTGGTTGAGACACGAACGTCGTGTTCCATAAATATGCGTTCATAGTGTACATAAGGAGGAGCTCGGTGGGGCAGCGGTAAACGCGCTCGGTCTGCGATTGTTGAAGTTAAGCAACTTTCGCAAAGGCCGGTCATAGGATGGGTGACCAACAAAAATGTTTTCATCTCGAGCTCCTCCGTGCTTCGGAAGGCACGTTAAGCCGTTGGTCCCGGCTGCATTAGCAGTCGTTAATAACCACCAATCCGCATTGGGCCCGCGTGGTGGTTTAAGGCCCGATCTCCCTATCCATCCATAGGGAAAGCCCGTGCCCCAGCAGTGGGGACGTTAATGGGCTGATAGTGATGTTAGTGATGAGTGTACATAATACGACATTCATAGCTCATAAACAGCCTGTACACGTCCCACTGCTGGGTACAGGCCTCCCCTCAATCAACCAGAGGGGGTATGAAGCATACTCCACCACGCTGCTCCACTGCGGGTTGGTGGAGAATATATTCTGTCGTGCTGGTCTAAGTCGACAGACGACCCGATTTACTGGTCTAGGTCATCGACATCATGTACCTGATGTAAAACTCATGGAACATCACATTACTAAAATATAATTAAGGTGTACATAAATAAATATTATCACAAAAATGTATACATAATACTTAATGTTAGTATCATCATCATCATCTCGTTAGCATTGTCCCGTTTTTCACGGTGTCCGCTTACCTATTTATATATTTGGTTGCAAATGGGCATACACACTTTAACAGGGCGAAATTTAGGTGTAATATCCAAACAAAAGTCTTTTTAACTGTCTAGCTTCATTAGTCGTGTTCACAAAAGCATGAAAAATCACGAAACCGATGGAAGCCATTGATGTCCACGTGAAACCAAATATTAAATATTTCATAGAAAAGATCTTTGCAAAAACTTACTAGTACAAACATTCAAAATATAAAACCTTTGATGTATAATGTTGTTACTTTGACAAAAACAGGAACAAGAAACTGCTACGTGCATGTAGCACTAGCTACGTCCGGACTACGCCGTAGACGATAGACATTCAATCATAGTCATATTGATTTCCGGTAGTATCAACTTCAATATTCATGCAGTATTCTTTGAGAAATGCGAGATTTTGTCGAATTTCATTATGGGAATGAGAATCCTTTTGAGTTTTTGTTGAACTTCAACATTATTATTAATATGGTGGTGTATAGTATATTACCAATAAAATTTTCATTTTATTTTTCATTTTCACATAGTGAGGTAGGGCCCTTATAGTAGAGTACCAACTGGGCACCCTCAGGCCTGTTGTCTTAAACGTTGTACCGGGTGAGAGCCTTCAGCGCTCCCCATTTGTCCGGCCAAGTAGTTAATGCCATCTGCGGCAAATCTACAATAAGTCACGTCAAAAAAAAAAAAAAAAAATATAGTAGAGTACCAATACCAACGATATTTTAAAGACAAAACCTTTGTAAATTACTGTTAAGTGCAGCAAAGGAACTCACTTTTTGCAGGAGTGCGCTGATGGGTTTTTAATTTTAGTTTTTTTCCGTACATTCAGCTCGAGGTCTAAAGAAAGACGGCGAGGAACATTTTTCTTTGCGATTTCTTACAATACTTTACATTAACTTCAAGGGAGTGTTATTTCATCTGACATTGTTAATTTTGTCGCATTTGTGAGAAGACGTGATCTAGCGTCATTTTCATTAAGAAGGTTTATATTACTCTTTTGTTACAGTTATAATTCTTCATAGTGTGTCCATTATGTAAATCCATACGGAATCGTAATTTGGCCCCTGCGATACAAGCTGAGCTTAGTGCAAGGAACTCCGTATATCTAGAGTAATTAGTCAAATTATAGTTGTCTGTATTTTTAATTGTAAAATTGAAAGTCTTTGTTCAATAAACGATATATTATTATTAAACCACCAGCGCCTTCCGAAACACAGAATCGTTTTTTGGCGGCGATGGTGTGCCGCCGCCAAAGGATGTTTTCGGGATACCGAACAGAGCATTAGTACCCCGCTAGTCACAAGTTGTTAGTGTGACTAGGGATCAACGATCCAACGGTGTTATGTTGGAAGTTGTATATATGCGTCTTGCTGCGTAAACTTCGATATCGCGTTTCACGACTGCTTCAAGACTGAGGGGACAGTACTATATTTCTTAATATATTTTCGGAGAATCTCAGGCGAGTCTTCATAAATAACAGAAGAATAATATACACGGTACAAAACAATTATTCAACCATCGCTAACTGACAGTTTAGGTGAAGTTTTTGTTCTTATTGAATAAGAATAGGCGTTCAAACAACCATGGAGTCCCTTTTGGGGGAAATGGGGGCATTTCCTCCACCAAACGTTGGAGCGAATTACAAACACATATTGAGTTTGGTTGATGAGTGATATGACAAGTTACTTGTTATATATACTTATAATAAATCTGTAGAGAGGTCAATTCTGTACATTAAATATTTTTTCAAAATAACTATCAGGGGGTGATAAGTGATCGATACTGATGCCAAAAATGCAATCAGTAAAATTTTTGTCTGTCTGTCTGTCTGTCTGTCTGTCTGTCTGTCTGTCTGTCTGTCTGTATGTTCCTTATAGAAACAAAAACTACTGGACGGATTTTAATGAAACTTGGTACAATTATTCTTCACACTCCTGGACAGGTAATAGTATACTTTTCATCACGCTACAATCAATAGGAGCAGAGTAGTGAAGAGAAATCCTTTTGTATGAAAAATCTAAACCACTCAAGTTAGACGTTTGAAATTTGGCATGCAGGTACCTTAGATATCGTAGAGGTGCACTAAGAAAGGAATTCCCGAAATTCCTACGGGAACGGGAATTAGCGGGAAAATTCTTTTGTATGAAAAATCTAAACCACTCAAGTTAGACGTTTGAAATTTGGCATGCAGGTACCTTAGATACCGTAGAGGTGCACTAATAAAGGAATTCCCGAAATTCCCACGGGAACGGGAATTAGCGGGAAAATCCTTTTGTATGAAAAATCTAAACCACTCAAGTTAGATGTTTGAAATTTGTCATGCAGGTACCTTAGATACCGTAGAGGTGTACTAAGAAAGGAATTCCCGAAATTCCCACGGGAACGGGAATTAGCGGAAAAATCCTTTTGTATGAAAAATCTAAACCACTCAAGTTAGACGTTTGAAATTTGGCATGCAGGTACCTTAGGTACCGTAGAGGTGCACTAAGAAAGGAATTCCCGAAATTCCCACGGGAACGGGAATTAGCGGGAAAATCCTTTTGTATGAAAAATCTAAACCATTCAAGTTAGATGTTTGAAATTTGTCATGCAAGTACCTTAGATACCGTAGAGGTGTACTAAGACAGGAATTCCCGAAATTCCCACGGGAACGGGAATTAGCGGAAAAATCCTTTTGTATGAAAAATCTAAACCATTCAAGTTAGATGTTTGAAAGTTGTCATGCAAGTACCTTAGATACCGTAGAGGTGTACTAAGAAAGGAATTCCCGAAATTCCCACGGGAACGGGAATTAGCGGAAAAATCCTTTTGTATGAAAAATCTAAACCACTCAAGTTAGACGTTTGAAATTTGGCATGCAGATACCTTAGGTACCGTAGAGGTGCACTAAGAAAGGAATTCCCGAAATTCCCACGGGAACGGGAATTAGCGGGAAAATCCTTTTGTATGAAAAATCTAAACCACTCAAGTTAGACGTTTGAAATTTGGCATGCAGGTACTTTAGTAAACTTAAAGCTTAGTTGCAACAGGATATTACAAAATTCCCACGGGAACGGTAGTTAGCGGGAAAAAACATTTGTATGAAAAAATCAAATCTAAATAAAAGGAGAAACTGACAGATTCAGTGACTGACACATCAACGCATAGCCTGAACGGCTAAACGTAGGCATTTGAAATTTGGAAGGAACATAGCTTAGGTACCGTAGAGGTGCACTAAGAAAGGAATTCCCGGAATTCCCACGGGAACGGAAATTAGCGGGAAAATCCTTTTGTATGAAAAATCTAAACCGCTTAAGTTAGACGCTTGAAATTTGGCATGCAGGTACCTTAGTTAACTTAAACCTTAGTTGCAACAGGATATTGCTAAATTCCCACGGAAACGGGAGTTAGCGGGAAAAAAACATTTGTATGAAAAAATCGAAACCGCGTAAGATAGATGTTTTCAATTCAATTCAATTAAATTATTTATTGCATTCCATGTAGTACAATGGGGTGTTACATAGGCATAGGAACTAAAACATGGACCCTGTAGGGCACAGCAACGTTGAAGGGAAGAGAGGAAGTGTGTATTAAAATTAAAACTCAATGAACAATCAATTAAAAAAAAATCAATTCAATCATTTGATTGCATGCATGCATACCTTAGTAAAAATAAAGTTTATTTTTGGCTGTATTTTGAAAAATGGGAGTTATTGGGAAAAAAATTGTATGAAAAAATCTAAACTGCATAAGTTAGATGCTTGAAATTTGATATGCACTCCCACACACACAAAGATCTTTCTCTTATATAACACGCCACGCGGACGAAGTCGCGGGCAAAAGCTAGTTAATAAAATAAAAACTTACTTAGAGCCGTAGCCTAGTATTTAATGTTTCATTGCATTTGTATAGTAATTTTGTAAATATTGATGATGAATGATCTTATAATATTAAGAACGATAATGGAACTCTGTATGGAACTATGATTTCTGCAATAAAGACATTTTTTTTTAAATCGATACAAGTATAAACGTCAAAAGACCGACAAAATGTTTCAAAATAAATGGAAGCACCAAAACGCGACTATTCTATGGTAAAGTTTTGACCGTATTTTTGGGACGCTCGAATTGCGACTGGCTTGTTGGTTTACTTAAATAAAAATGCACAAACCGCGTGCACACCATGGTATAAGAAGACCAGGTATGCTCAAAACAAACATTTCAAGGTTCGTCCAGCAGACGTCATCCGACGCTGTGTTGCCTTTTCGTAAAAAATAAATTACCCACGACCATTTTTTATATTTACTTGGAAATTTTGAACATTTCATAAAAGAGTTACTTACAGTTTTAATGATTTTTATATAGGTATATGACAAGTACTTAATAGTAATTAAATACATTAGTCAGTAATTCGTCAGTAATACATTAGTCAGTAATGAGGAGCTCGGTGGCGCAGCGGTGAACGCGCACGGTCTGCGATTGTTGAAGTTAAGCAACTTTCGCAAAGGCCGGTCATAGGATGGGTGACCACAATAAAAAAAGTTTTCATCTCGAGCTCCTCCGTGCTTCGGAAGGCACGTTAAGCCGTTGGTCCTGGCTGCATTAGCAGTCGTTAATAACCACCAATCCGCACTAGGCCCGCGTGGTGGTTTAAGGCCCGTTCTCCCTATCCATCCATAGGGAAGGCCCGTGCCCCAGCAGTGGGGACGTTAATGGGCTGATGATGATGATGAGTCAGTAATTCACTTAATTTTCAATAATAAAATTTACAATGTTGGAAATACCAATTCAATGAGCTAGCAAAGGCGGCTTGTTATAAGATTGAGCATACTTGGACTTCTTATACCATGGTCCACACCATCTGTCGAAAAAACGAATCGGTTTTCACAACATGCCCGGGAAGATAAGCTGCTTTCAAATATTTACCTGAATATGATTGTAATAGGTGATGTCTGTTTGGCCAATTTTCCACGTATTATAAGTGCTACAGGAAAAAACCAAGCACAGATCTTTTTCAGTCCCTAATGTAATAATGTAACATAATAGAATAAAGTCTACTAAGGATATCAAAACAATTACTGTAATTCAGTAAACTCGGAACCCTCAGCCCGAAATACCTACATAAAGGTCAAGGGCTAGTTAGATTGCGAATACAATGTAGCAAATATTAAATCAAACATTTATACGTAGAGAACTTATGGCTTAGTCAAACTATTTTTTTTCTCAGAATCACCATGATCCGATAGAAATAAGCATGAAAAAATTTGCAAGATACTCTCTTCTTATCGTGTGGGTTATGAAGTAGATTATCAACCTCATCAACCCTGGTGTCAGGGTTATTGTTGAGCCGCCAAAGGCCCCTGACATGACTCATGTAACGACTACTTACTTACATCAGTTGAACTATGGGTAATTTACTTCTCCGTAGTACAACCAGTTGGACGTCGCAGTTGTACCACGGGTCGGGAGGGCCTGACATGGCTCATGTAACGACTACATACTAACATCAGTAAGTAGTGACCGGGACCAACGGCTTAACGTGCCTTCCGAAGCACGGATCGTCTTACTTTCGGACAATCAGGTGATCAGCCTGTAATGTCCTAACCGAAGATTTTTAGCACTGTCAACTTCTAATTGTAATAATAATGTCACTGGGCACAAATTGATAACAATTTCTACAAATGCCATAACTAAAATTAATTTTACTTTATCCGCATGTGTGCTAATATAAAGTTTTTTGCAATAAAGTATATTTGATTTGACTTGATTCGAACAGTAGTCGCTTTTGAATTCTCATCTGACGAGTTTTGGCACTGTCATCTTTAAAGGGATGCCATTTGTGTGAGTCTTCTCTGTGTGGAGTACTTACTTATAATACTCGTAGTATGCATAATGGTTGACTGAATCTTGACGTCACACGACCCTCCATTTCGTACTTTAGAGAAATTAATTAAATGGCACGTTGCAACAAAACAGAAGCAGTATTAACTGCATTTGTAGCAGCTTTCGCCGGTTCCACGTTAGCTCAGTCCACCGGTATGTTGAATTAATATTTGCAAACACCCTCGAGTTATTCGCTGGACTTTTGGACTAAAATTCTATTGCGCTATTTTGTTAGCTTTATAAAGTCCTGTTCTAATTAGCCGTCAGGAAATTTTACATCTAAGGCCATATTTTCTAGACACACTGCCACCGTCAGCGACTGCGACAACGGCAGGTAACTCACTTGGCAACCAATTACTTTTTTTTTAAATGGCTTCGTCGCCAAAACTACATTTTTTTCCGAGAACGCGGTAGAAAAGATAGCTGTAGTACATAGTACTCGTATAAAGCTGTGTCTGATCCTAATAGAGAAAAAAATATTATCGTCAACTAAATCTGAAAAGCAAGAACATGTGGAAGTTATCACAGACGTGTCGTGCCCTAGTTTTTTTTCTTTTATCCGTTGAATGGTTATTTTGCTTGAATAAGTAAACGTGCCTCTATCTAACGAGTCTATCATTTTGCAAGAAACAAAATGGGACGCAATGTAAGCATTCCATAAACACTTGTCTTGTACGGGGCTCCGTTTATTGTCAGCATTATATGAAGGGGTATATTTCAGGAAGTATATAAATATAGTTCGCCTTTAGCGGAAAGACTAAAATAGAAAAATGAGATTATAATTTTCTATATTGATAATAAACGATGCTTTGCGGAATGTTAAGACGACAAATCAACGATAATAATTCAAATAATACTGCTTATAGAAGTGATACTGTTGGCCCCACAAGGATACGAGTTTGATTTAATTCATAAACACAAACATACATACATAAACTCACGCCCATAATCCCAAATGGGGTGGGCAGAGCCACAAGTAATCAAAGACAACTTGCAGCCACTGTTGATACGAAGTCCTAAGATGGATGATTTAATTCATAAAATCATACAATATTAAATCTTGCCTCATTTAAATGATCTAAATTCCATTTCAGAATCAAGCTCTTTCTCTGAATGTAGCATTCCATTCAATCGGTATGTAGATTCAATGAAGAGTTTAATATCGGCTGCACCCATTTTATTTATTTATTCCACTTTGTTGAAACAAAACGATTGTTAGAGAATATTTGCCATCAAATACATTTTGCTAGAGACAAAAGTTTCAACGGCAAAATAGAGTGACATAAAGCACAGAAGCATAAATAAAAATTGAAAAATGCTACGTAACAAATTTTGTTGAGATGTCAATTTTCATGTTGGATATAAAAGAGATATCCAATTTTCAGCGAATATTTCGTTGAAATTGTTAGTAGCGAAGTGCATTTTTTTGTAACTGCCCTTATCTAGGTAGTAATAATGAAATAATGAGGCTGATTTATTTTAATGTACGTTACAATCCTTTGCTAAGACACTCATTTATGAGCCAAATCAGCTAAGGTATTTGGTCTGGGATCTTTGGTTGTTTTGAGACGTCTCTTTTGCTTGAAGCGACAAATATAATGAACTGGGCAAACCAGCTTACTTTTCTGTGGTATTTAAATCCACGAGTAGACAGATAGACTGTAGACAGAATTCTATTCAAAGTCATTCTGAAAAATAATACTGCAAATAATGTCTACAAGACATCCTTCTCTTCAAGGATTGAAATCTATTTTATCGAATGAACGAAGAAAAAATATCGTTTCAAATAAAATCTCAGCGCAAAATAAGTTCTTACAGTTTAATGGATTCGCTAAAGGGTTGTCAAGGGATAGATTATCGTGCAAATACGATCATGTTATGTCGTATCTTCGTTTTATATTGGAAACTACATAATGTGCGAGCCCAAACGACCTTTATTCTCGGATAAAGGGTAACCTGATGACCCAAATGGGACATGGTTCATGGGACATTTCAATCTCCAAAGGTCTTGACGATATGCACGATTACTTTTATTATGTACACAACCCTACGGTCAATTTGGTCTTGGGGATTAGTTTTTTCTATATAATGGAAATGGAGGGGTAGACAGTTTTGGAAAAAATAAATTTTTGCTTCCTTTTGTAGTCAAATAGGGACGTTCAAAAAGGTCGCCGTTATAGAAAAGCTAAACGGTTACGATTTCGCACATTTTCTGCAATTTATTGTTACCCCAAGTTACCCAAGAGAAAGTGCAAAAACAATGTATATTCTTTTTTATTTAAATATATGACCTATTACTTCTGTTCACCGTTTTCATGAAATAAAATGTTAAATTAAAGCATTAAATAAATAAATAAAATACCTATTTGTTATGAAACAATCAAGTTTGAGAATTTCATAAATGGAAAAATGATTCGATTATTTATTTTAAATCATTTTATATGTCAAATTACGCTAAATCGGTGCTTCTGAAATATTTATCAATTTAACTCTCATAAAATTCAGAAAGTGTTTTGATGTTACAAGTAAAGGATCACCTTAATATACATATAAGAAGCTTATGGTCTCTTTGCTATGGTAAATGCATTTTATTTCTAAACTTAACTGTTAATTCTGTTGAATGTACATTCATCTCTTCGTCTTTTCCAGTGTATTCCGTTCAAGTCCATTCTCTTCTTCTTCTTCCTTGCGCTATCCCACTTTAGGTGGGGTCGGCTCTCCTAATTTTGCGGCGCCATGACATTATGTCTAGGGTTGTCGGGTCGGGTAAATTTCCATCATTCATTCGTTCATTTTTATTTTTTTTCATTTTCATTTTCATTCTATTCCATTCTTTTTCATTATATTCCATTCTAGTTCATAATGTTTCATACTATTGCATTCCATTCCATTCCATCCATTTTATACTAATTGTTTTAGACAAATTATTCATTGCCCATCCATCTAGTAGGTCTTTGAATGTTTTATTAACGAAACATAATTTACAAACACATTAATCACTTATTATCACCCACAGGAGCAGGTTTTACGACTTTGTTTCGCATAAATTGCCTGTTTATCACAAGCGCCATAATATTTCCACTGTGGCAATTATATCTGAACAAAAGATTAGGCGTGTTAACTATACAAGGGCCAGTTTGATGGTTATGTTATTGTTTTGCTACGTAATAACACGTTTATGGCGTAGTAAAGAGAAAACAAAAGAATACGGTAAGCTTGACCACTTTAATACTAACATAAGGGTTATATGGATTGAGAGATAAACGATAAAATAAGAATATATATAATTTATGTTTGTTATTCGGGAAGAAGTAGACAGAGCCACAAATTATCACACGACAACTTGGAGTCATTTATTATCAGTTTTAAGAAGAATATATATGTTGACCATTTGCGAAAATAAGAATATAAGTTGCACTTTAGTGTGCAATAAAGTATATTTGATTTTCGTTGAGTCTTTTGAGGTAGAACAGTAAATTCAATGTAGTTATTATCCTAATTTTCTATCAAATGGGACTGCAAGTTGTCTTTATATTATGAAATAGAATAAAAATAATAAAAACGGTTATTCTCTGCCCTGTCTATTCTATCGGGTGCCGTAAGCCGCTTAAGAAGAGGGGAGAGCGCGGACTTCCTGTTTCACTCGAACTTAAGCATTAGGCGGCACAGGGTTAAAATGATTTTTTTGTCGAAATCACTTTGTGAGACTGTCCTTCGATTGGTGAGGACATTTCAGGCTTAAGTCACCTGATTATCCGAAAAAGTAAGATGATTCTGTGCTTCGGAAGGCACGCTAAGCCGTTGGCCCCGGGCTAATAGCCCAAACACTTCCACTAACCCGCAGTGAAACAGCGTGGTTAATTAAGGGGAGGCCTGTGCCCAGCAGTATATAGGCTGTTTATGTTATGTTGTGACCGGAGTGACAAATCACATGCTGATGAAGAAAATCATCTTCAATTAAACCTGGATTTCTTTCATTTCATTCCCATTAAATTTGAGAGCACATATTTTTACCAGGATCGAAATTTGCTTATTTATTACGAGGTTTTGTTACCAAAAATCACATTCAAAATGCGATTTTTCAAAAAGGTGCTTACGTGGTTTTTACTATAGAGGCGACATTATGGTCTTATTACGTGAACGTAGACTAAATATATAAGAACACTTTCACTATCATGTTACGACTATTCAATAGCTGTCTACGAACACAATGAATGTTACAGACTGTGAGTCGCTTAATTAAAAAAGTAACGAAGCGCTTTGATGGCTTTGAGTAAAGTTTCACGAACCTTTCAACTGATCATAGGTCAAATGGAAATTATTTGAATATTAAAATTCTTAAGCTACAGTTTACTTATTCATATTAATACTCTTATTAAGATAATTACCAATTTTCTGATTCCTATACGTACTAATGCTCTATACTTATCGAGATCGCGCGAGGAGTGGAAAAATCAAGGGGAGGTCTTTGTCCAGCAGTGGGATCGAATAGGCTGGATAACCTTAGAGATTAGACAGTTAGAGGTACTAATTACTTATGTACTTACTTCAATAAAAGTAGTTAGTTAAATTCGACTTTATGAGTTTGAATTCATGTTTGCGTCATAGATTTATTGATGTTACGTGGTTTCTTTTTAGTCATGCACCTAGTTAAGAGTCTTTTGTAATTATTTCCTTTTATTTTGGTGCAGTAAAGTATATTTCTATTTGTATTTGTCACCACAATCATCAATCAATCATTTTATCTCATATCTGGTTTTGCATTTTATTCAACTATAAAAGTAATCCATTCCTTATAAGTTATAACCCCATATTCCATAGAAAATATAAGTTTCATGCTCAATAATACGGTAATATATTGTCTATAAAAGAGCCATATCGCTCAGTTTCAGTTTGTGACGGTGGTTTAATGGCGGCATGCTCTGGAAAATTGCGTTGCAATTACGTTGCAGTCATCGCGAGCGTGAGTCGCCATTCTCTATTCTATTACTGGCGTGAAGTAGAAAAGGTGTGGCGGTAAGGTAGATTAAGCTTTTATTATTCAGTTTTTTTTGGTAGACACATTCACAACAACTATATATACACACAAAATACAACAACACGCAACAACACCAACAATATAACAACACAACAACAACACATAACATTAACATACCACACATTTACATCCACGCTGTACTACCTCGCGTTCCTCATCGGAAACTTAATACCAATTTGTTTCGAATCATCTTTCAAGAGGCTACTTGATAATAAAACGTATCACTGTAGGTATAACTGAACAGCTTAGTTAATAAGAAGAGCTGAGTATGAGTTATTAATTTATCTTAAGTGTAATTTTCAGTATCATAGTTAGCTTGACCATTAGAAATCGCCATCTATATGGCTCACCCCCCTCACATTGGTAACAGAAAGCTCATTGAGGCGTGGGTGCCTAGTTCATTTTGCGATGCATGTACCTCTGACTAACCCAATTGGGATATATTGCCTAAGTTTGTTTTCCCACAGATTAAATCGGTAATATTGAGTTTGATACAAGCCAGATTGCCTGGCTTTTCTTCTTTGGAGGCCCTTCAGGCTTCGGAGATAGTTTTGGGTGCATTATTTCACTCGCTTGCATTAAAATAAAAAAATCTTTTGCAATGTAAACGGTACCTTAAAAACAAGATGCGCGGATGTGGTCAAAAAGGACCTGTGCGTGTGCAATGTCTCCGAAAATGACACGTCTGATAGAGCGAAGTGGAAGAGAAGTTCGAAGAAGGCAGACCCCACCATCAGATGGTAATAACAAATGCCAAGGAGAGAGAGAGAGAGAGAATGTAAACGGTGCCTTCTTGTGTCTTATCTCTGAGAAATCCACCACCACAGTACCTTTATTTATTATGTACACATGATGTTTCTATGTATCTCATGTACCTAATGATGTCCCGTAATAGGGGGTGAGCCTATCGCCAAATCCTGGAAACCATTCACTAAAATCGATAATAAAACTGCTGCTGAATAAACAGAATGATTATGATTATTATGGCATATCTGCCGGTCAGCGTTTACCAGAGTTTAGTCGGAAGACCGTGCCGGAACGAACTCGTAAAGTGCCGATCTAGGACGCGAGACCCTTGAAAGGGTTGCAAAATTGACACTCGTGGAAAATTATTTTTGGACAAGAGCCCGCCAGTTGAGTTGGACATTGCTTGCCTACAAACGCTTAAAATACTTTTTCTATTAATATAGTATGATAAAGAGTTTATATAGCTGGACGAATGGAGTTTAATCATGGGTTTATAGATACCAGCTATCTGCACGCGGCTTTGTCCGTGTAGACTGCGGTTGTCGCGCGCAGCAAGTTTTTTTCATACCCCTAATTTCCGGAGTAAAAACTATCTTATGTTCCTTCCTAGGTCTCAAACTATCTCTATAAGATTTCATCTAGAAATTAGTTAAGCTGTTAAATCTTGAAAACGTTACAGACTTTATTTTTGCATATATAATATTAGTGTGAATTAATCGACTACGAAATGGAACAGACTACGAAGGTCTTTGGTTTGACTTTTTTATGAAAAAGGTCTAGAAACCTACTCAAATTGTGTTAGTCGAGTAGAAACAAAGAAAAAAGTTATATGCAAGAATCATCATCTCCCTAGCGTTATCCTGTTTTTCAGAGGGTCCGCTTATCTAACCTGAAGATTTGACAGGTCCGGTTTTAACAAAAGCGACTGCCTGTCTGATCTTCCAACCCGCGAAGGGAAAACCAGCCCAATACAGGCTAGGTCACGTACCTCCGAACATGCATTTCTCGGGAATGTGGGATTCCTTACGATGCTCCTTCACCGCTGACCACGTGATAATCATTTGTGATCCAAACATGAATTCCAAACCATATTCGAAAATCATTGGTTTAGGCATGTACTGGATTCGAACCTGCGACCTCAAAGTGAGAGGCAAGCGTTCTACCAACTGGGCTACCACGGCTATAAGCAAGAATATGAGCGGTTATTAACGTTGGATCCCTAATTATGTTGAGCAATATTAACAAAAAACTGTGGAGGTTTAAGATATTTCATTTGGAAAAGTCAGTAAATATTTGAAAATTACAATTTTAGATACCATAATCGGGGCCTTAACTAAGTTGCAAAGGATTATGCCGATCGACAGTGGTGGCTGACATAAGGTCACGTTATTATCAACCCCATATATTTTAATCACTGTCACTGTCGATTGACATGGACTTCAATTTTCGCCTTTGACTGGCTTCGGGTGATAGAATTGGCTGTCCGCTAGCTGAAATACTTCCGACAAATAGTTCGTTCGCTATTTATTAGTTTTCTATCGCAGCGTCATAACACTCCACTTTGCGGGGGAAAACTGCGCATACATCGAATCGGGGGCAATAGACGATCACGTTATGACTGCGATCGAGTTGCCTTACACACATAACATTATAATAAAACTGTACTATTACTTTCCAGTCATTTTCCATACTATCTACTGTTGGTCATCACATTTACATTCACCATTAAAGTTAATGGACATCACGGGATGTTACCACAAAAGGTCATGTTATATACACGTTTAGATTTTACTTTACTGCAAATTGGACGCATTTGCACGTAGAATGCATAAAACTGGTGTGAAGTGGTACACGTAAATCGTGATTACGAGATGATACCATATTATTACCGGCTCTCGACAAATATTACTGCTTTAAAACTACGTATAAAGCGCAATGCAGTTGGGGATAAACCTAGAATAGAGTGCGTATTGCGTCTAACTGCTGTGCTGTGTGAAGAGGCCCACTGGTCGTTGTACTCATGACACTGGACGTTTATTACCCTATAATATTTAACAATATATAATTGAACTGATATTATATTTTAATGTTAACCCCTTTCAAAGTATGGAGAATAGTGGTACTTATTATAAGTCTTTACATTTCTTCATTTGTTACCGAAACCCGGTCACACTACTAAACTTATATCATCATCTCTTTAGCATTATCTCGTTTTTTTCACAGTGTAGGCTTATGTAATCTGAAGATTGGCAGGTCAGTTTTTTTTACAAAAACGACTCCTAACGCAAAGGAGAGACTAGACTAATTACAAGTAACAGCACAATACAAATCTACCTCCAAAAACACATTTATCGGGTATGAGATGTGGGCACTACTAAAATTACATGAAACAAATTTAATTTAATTTGTTTAATTCTGTAAGAACCTAGGTTCTGCCTAGATAGGTATTTTTATTGTTCTGTAATGTGTAGAAATTTAAAGATATTTAACAAGTTACGCTAAAAACTTCGCTATTGTATTCTTAGCAAACTACAACAGTTTTTTGAAAGTACTTATTCATAAATTGGTGGATTGCGTGTGTGCTACTGACCTTTCAGCAATTTTCTTGTCACCTTTATACTGAACAAAAGATCTTACTCATTCAGGGTAAGGACGACCGATTTACCATCTAATTGACCACGCAAGAAGTGCGTATGTTTCCATATAATTACTTAGTAGCATGTGTTACGAGTTTGAACGATATTAGGTATATTTAACATCAGCATAATGTTACCATTTATAGTTGGCACTTTTTTTGGATGACAAGGGACTATTTTCTAATAAAATTTTATAAAATCAGAATTTATGTATTTTACCAAAAGAACTATTAAACAAATCACAATACTTGTAAGGATTCTACAAAATATCATACATTTATCTCCTGAAAAGGCATGAAAAATTCTTACGGGTACGTTTGGAATTCCTACACGCTGGAACACCCATAACTCCGCCCAACTAGTACAATATGTGCCATAAGTTGTAGAGAACAGATGCTATAATAACTTCCAAGAATAACCCGCCCTGATTAAATGGGTTTTGGACGCAGCGAGTTGAAAATTATTACCCAATTTTGTCGTCTGCCGTGCAAGCGTTGCGCAGGCGGCGGCGCGGCGCGACGCTAGTTAAGCTCGGATAATAGTTGGTATTTAAAGATAATTATGGCAAAACGGAATATTATTAGGTCTATTATGGTAATACTGTGTCCTGCTGAAAATGTTTTTTTGTAGCTCTAATGTTTCCGGTACTGCGTTCACAAGTTATGTTCAATTAATGTAAAGGATAAGCTTACTTAAAACCTTTGAAATTCTAAGAGAATATAATGTGATATTAGTGAAAAATAGTGCGATAAGGTTCTAAAAGTGTCAGCTACCAAAATCGTAATAAGAATTACAAGCATGGAGCTTATAACTATTAGTACAAGTGAACAAGTTAGGCTGCCGCCAGACGAACTTCACTGCAGCAACAGCACACAGTCGCTCTATTCAATTGCATGCACCGTTTACAGTAGTGTGTTCAACTTCACGCTGTCGGCTGCAGTTGTATGCCTGCAGTCTTCTACACGACTGCAGTCGACCGCGTGAAGTGGATGTCACGACTGCTTGTAGTCGAACGTATAACTGTATGCAGTTGAATATAGTTAGTGACTGTGCGTGGTTGATGCTCCGACTGTGTGTGGTTGCTGCGGTACAGTCCATCTGATGGCAGCTTAACTGTTCACTTGTCCTTAGTAGGAACCCTATCTCATTATGACACCTAGCCACCTATTTTTTGTCATTACATATGTATTAATGTGTTCAATAAAGTGTTTCATTAACACCATGGTTGCGTCACCAGTGGGAAATTATTCAGGATTCAGTTGCCAGCAACAGATTGGTTGCGCAACTAGGTGAGGCATCCTTTATACGACTACATAGATAAATTTGTGTTGTTGACGCCACCACAGTGTCCTAGTGAGATATGGCCCTTAATATTATGACTTCTCTCCTAGAAGAGCTTTACTAGTCTGTTCTTTTGGTGTGTCCTCATTTGAATACATTCATGAGTACAAATTAGGGCACCGTCAGTATATGAACAATTAACAACTTTTAAATAGCGTAACTTTAAAGGACACAATAAATTTGAGACCAAAATTACATATTTTACGTGCTCATTATTTGAGACCTGAATTTTACGAAGTTAATTCTTGACATACTTTGTTGAGTATTAATATAGCTACTGTAACCTTTTATGAGTGTTGTGTTAACAGTTGGGCAGGCAGCATTTTATTGAAAGGTTCGCCGAGGTTCGGGCTAGCAGTTATTTTAAGTACGGTCAGCTTCGGTCAAACCAGAGTTTGTTATGCGGTGTTTAGATATTAGCTCTCTCGGAACACTAGCCAGTTCAAGAAGGGCCAGTAAATTATTTGTGGTTTCTAATATGGCGAGCAAATGTTGTAACGGGTTTGTTTCCTAAGATGTAAAAATCGTTCTTTATTTTCTGTCGTTGCTCGTAGATCGTGTTTCATTAAACGCTATACTGATTTCACTTTTTCTCGTGAGGGGTATTACCAACCTCGTCAACCCTGGTGTTAAGGTTATTATTGAGCCGCCAAAGACCCCTGCAATGACTCGTGTAAGTACATAACGATACTTACATCAGTAATTAGTAACCGAAACCAACGGCTTAACGTGACTCCCGAAATACGGATCATCTTATTTTCAGGTGATCAGCCAGTAGGTTCAGCCAGGATTCGATCCCGAGGCCTCAGGATCGTGAGCGCAACGCTCAACCACTGGACTCCCCCCCCACCCTCCAGAGGCCTTTTGTGAGACCAATGATCGACCACATCAACACTGGCGTCCTTAGAACACCACAGTCGCACCACCCATAAAATGTATGCACCTGTTACCTTGTTGGTTGCGGAACTAATAAGACACCTTGTCACTGTCAACTGTGATAAGTAATCGTTTGCAAGTCGCCTTAGGTCCCTGTGTCAATAAGAAGCCGAAGACACCAAAAGAAAACCGTTATAACTAAGCAATTTATAAACACTATCAAACATCTAAAAAGGGTATGGGTACCTTACAGTTTGCGCCTGCACTCTTTTAATTTTTACATATTTCCTCGCCTTATGGTTGTCTGGAAGAAATTGCTTTAAGCGATAAGGCCGCCATTTGCCATGTACTTATTTAAGAGTCTTTTGTAAATATTTCCTTTTATTTGTTGCAAAAAGTATATTTGTATTTGTATCCAAGTCTTCAGTAAACTTCTTTGTAGTACACCCATCACGTTGTAAAGGCGACTTTATTCTATGTTTATATTTCAAATAAGTGCACTTTATTAATAAGGCAACAATCTATTAGTCGATGCAGCTTAATAATAATAAATACACTTTATTGCACACTCATTTTGATTTTTTTTATGTTTCGGATTCTAGAAAAGTTCCTCTTTAAAATGATATACATTGTGATACATAATGACATACCCTTTTTAGATGTTTGTTCCTGGGGTTCTTTTTCTATGTTTGTCCTGGCTGAAATGGGTTAAAATACAGTGGGGGACTATAATCGACTTTAGATTTGTTGCTGTCAATCATTATTAAATAAATCATTATTCAGCAACAAATCTGAAGTCGATTATAGTCCCCCACTGTATTTTAACAATGTAATAAATAATGATTTATGTAGATCTAGTTATTCAGCAACAAATCTGAAGTCGATTATAGTCCCCCACTGTATTTTAACACATTTCAGCCAGGACAAACATAGAAAAAGAACCCCAGGACAGAATCTGATAAGACTTTGCCAGAATCATAGGGAAAGCATAAGCTTTAATTACATATAAGTTTCATCTGTTCTTGGAGGTTCTTGGACCAATTTCGCCCAATTTCCTTTACAAAACATTTACAGGATAAACTTATTCTAAGGTTTAGGCTTATCTATTCATTAATTAACAAGTCAGTGGGTCAAAACAATCTCAAATCGTCCTTCCCCAAAATAGTTTCTGTGACAACTTTACAACAAAAACACATTTAACTTTATTTGTTTTGAGGTCCACCTGAAACAACTTCCTGGACCACAGTTAATTCCCGGAAACGACCCGTGAACTAACCCACCCGCCTAAGCGCCTTTTTGAAAAATCTCACTCAGAAGTGATTTTTGTTAACATAACCTCGCAAGAGACGACTCAGTTTGAACCCGAGTATTGAGGTCTCAATTTTTATATTAATTGGCTGGATCAAAGTCAATTCCCGGGAACGACGATAGCGTTGTACAGCTTTAACGTGGTAATTACCTATTTTCTCATTACTCGGGTACATAATTGTTCGAAAATACAATCTAATGTAAGAAGCATATAAGAATATTTGGATCACATTATGTATAGAATTATGTTGCTACCTATATTGTTTCATTTTATATGTTGATCAGAATAATAATGGGTCGAAGATCTTTTGTGCCTGGCTGTAATAACAAGGGTCATCATTCATAATCAAAAAAGCAATGATAAAAGTTGCATAATATGTCTGTTATCCATGAATTTAGAAGGTTGAAAGGGAAAACTGTACAGAACCATCTATATGTTTTTGGGAGAACGTCGCCTGGAAAGTCCCTTATTGAATTGAATTATAACAACAACATCTAAACTCCGTTGAGTTAGTGTCTTAGATGGAATGCTAACTCACT